>NW_023605083.1:36341865-37022429 GCF_014898055.3 Talpa occidentalis | reverse complement strand
TGAAAAGTCATTGGGATTAAATGGGCTTCCGGGCACCCACACTATTCTGCATTTGTAGGACAATGAACTGCCTGCCAAAAGGGCCTGTAGCAGTAAGTGTCCAAGCATCTGCTGTTTCAGCTGGAACTTTTCTTAACCTGGAGAGGAGCAGACACTTAAAACCAGGAAGAGTGAAGGAAACGCCACCAGCCAGCTGGTCATATGCATAAGGTTTCTGGGTAAGTGTTGACTGCAGCAGCGTAAACTCATGACATTTTACAAAACTCAGCTGGTATAGCTCACTTTTATTTCATTTCATAGTAGAAAAATATATCACACTGTTAAGCTTCTTGTCCAGACCTTTGATTTTAATGTAAACTTAGATGCTTATGCTTAACAACAGAAGATATATTTAGGCTTCGTCAAGTTTTCTTCCAGTGCCTACTCTTCTTACCCTCTTTTTCATGGACAGTAGTTAAGACTCAAGCAGTGTTGCTTTTTCCCATCCTACTTTCCTTCAAGACAGGATTATAGAGCAGTAGAGTCAGACAGTATCATGTGAACTGGAAAATATTTGTAGAGGAACAGTTTCTGCATGTATTAAATTAAAAAAATCAAATAAGAAAGTCTAGATCAAAGGATAATTGTTTAAGATTAATCTGAGTTCAGTATAGGGAGTTGTTTCCAGTGACAAAAGATCTAAATCAGCTCAGTTGTCACCGCCTCTGTGAAATTGTCCTCATTTCCCCCAGTGGAGTGAATTTTTCCTTCTGGAAGCACTTGACAGATTTCTGCCATCAACCACCTTCTCACTGCATTATCGACATTCATTTGTACGTCTGTCTAGTCTAGTGGTTCTCAATCAGGGTATTTTCGCTCTCAGGGGATCCTTGGTAATGTTTGGTAGGCAAAACTGGGCTGGGCTATGCTACTGGTGTCTAGCGAGTAGGGGCTGTGGATGTCACTAACCATCCTACAATGCACAGGCCAGCTCTCCAGGTAAACATGTTTTCCTCTCCAAGTGTCAGTAGTGCTGAGGTAGCAAAACCCTGCTCCAGTCCAAGAGATTTGAAGGCAGTGTGTAGCTGGGCATATAAGACATAAATAAATGCAAACATATCATTTGATTAAAGAGCACAGTAAAAAAGTCTGCTCATTTCTTATCATTCTTTGCAGTCAAAAATACATGAAAAAAAGTCAACCTGAGGGACTCTGGGGGTGGGCCAGAAAATGAAATCCATGTAACATTTCTTTAGAAAGGCATTGTTCAGTACTTACCTTAGCTGATAGGGCTGGCACTCCTCATTCATCAGAATAGGTGCATACTTTTATCTGAATTTGTTTAGTTCCTCAGTGTGGTTTTTGGATGCAGACTTGATTTCCTGCTCTCTGTTATGCGCAGAGGCTTGGGGTAAGACTATAGGGTGAGACACAGAGCTAGCAGTCAGTACACAGGTGGGAGGGAAGCTGGAAATGGACAAGAAATCTCCTGCATCCATTTTATTCCCATGTGAAAAGAAACCATGCTCTTGCTTTTGGGAGGGAAAAGAGAAAGCACAGGAGGAACAGGTAGCTTGACCTCCTGGACCCTGGGCCTCGCGGTCCGGCGGGCGTCTGTGTGAAAGCAAAGTTGCCTTGGGTGGGGCTGGGTCTTCTGGACAGTGCTTTTGCAGAAAAAGTGAGCACAGGCCTGATACCACATACTCTCAACCACCATCAGTGTGCCCTGTTAGGATATGTGTGGACACAAAGCAAACACACAGACATACTTGTTGAAGGGACTTTGATATAAACTTGGTAATGAATATATTTGATTTAGGGAGAGACATGAGCTTTGATAACCACCCAAGGAGTCACTACTAAGTATTTACTCTTCACCAGGATGTTGACCCAATGCTGTTTTCATTCCATTCATTTAACCATTCCTGTGAGTTGAGAAAGGCCATCTTCTTTTTACAGATGAAAGAACTGAGATCCAGAGGTCAACCATCTTGCCCAAGGCTGCAGAACTTGTGTGGCTGAGAGGATCTGAACGCCTCTTTTTGCAGTGCTTTAAGGGAAAGGCTTTAGTTTCTGTGAAGCAGTGATAGGCAGTCAGGGAAGGAGGCAGAATTGGGTCTAAGGCTGCCTCAGCTAGTATCCAGGTCCATGCTGCTCAGCAGACCTTGAAGCTAAGTGATTATATAGTTCTCAGGCCCTAAAGCACAAGGGAGACATCAATTTATCTAAGTACTTTTTGGAGCAAAACCTGAGAACATCTGGATAACCTTGATGTGAATGTCAAGGCCAGCTGGGTACCTGAGAAGGCAGAGGGAGAAGGGGCTACCCAGGGCAGGAGGGGGTGCACCAAGAGAAACTCAAAACTCTAGCTATGTGGAGAGAAGCCTCTTCATCCTTCATGTATGAAGTGCCCGTGGTGAGCCAATGAGCTTCAGCCAAGTCCACATTTCTCTGCCCCAACTTGCTGTTCAGCCAATAAAACATAACTCCTTTGTTTTCAACCCTGGTCCCCAAAACCTATATAATTCATTTCTCTCCTTAATCAGGAAGGTAGATTTTAGTTTATCTCTTACTTCCTTTCCGATCAATTTGCAAAAAGTCAATTTCTCAAATACCTGATGTCATTATCTGATCTAGGGACTTCAAGTAGAGGACACCATTGGTTGGTAACAAAGTTCTAGGCGTTCTTTTACCTGCATTTTAATGAAGACAGTGTAAGGATCAAGTGGCCTTGACAGAATCCAGCCTCTGTTATAAAAAGTGTCACCACCTCCCTGAACACATTGTTTGTGATTCTTCAGGCCACACTCTATGGGTGGAGTTACAATCCCTGCTTCCATCCATGCATTACAGACCAGTTTCCACGAGCTAATGAGGAAACCCAGCCTCTCTACAACCCTCCAGAATTTTCTTCAGGCCTTGAGAATTTTGGGTAGCTCCTTATCTATATGTCATGCAACTTCCTGCAGTGTCCTCCTTCATTTCCCTCTGTCTTTGACCTGACCTCTCTCCGGCTCTATCAGTGTGGTGAAGACCTTAGAGTATAGCTTTTGGAGTCAGACCCTTCACATTTCATATCCTGCCTCTGCCACAAACTCGCTGAGAGCTTGGACAATTTGTTTATGTTTATTTTCTTCCTCTATAAAATGAGAGTAAAGACTGTGCCTAGATCACACTGTTATAAGGATTAAATGAGATAATCCATTCAAAGTACTCAGCATGGTGTCTGGTGAATAGACTTGTTTCAAGTTTAGCTATTATTAATGTTAACTCCGCCCTGTCTTCCAGGCGTGATAAGAAATAGCAGCAACATTTGGAAACTGCCTGGGTAGAGAACCCTTTAGAGACCACCCTGGGGATACATCTCTATGGAAACAGTAAGTTTCTGTATTTGGAGAAAAAGATAGGGGAAGGTGGTGACCTCCAGCTGGAGAAATTGAGCTCCCTTCAACTCCTCTATACCTCTCATAGGCATTTTGGAGTTTTATTGGCCTGGTTAACATTTTTTCATTAAACATTTTTTTAAAAATGTTATTCCTACAATGTCTAAACAGGTAATCTGTGTTATTTTTAGCTAGGCTTGTCTGTTAAACTTTCAAATATATATATATTTTTTTTTCCCAAGAGAAGGGTAGATCTGGAAGGCAGACTTTTTATTTTTAAGATTTATTTATTTATGCATGCAAGAACTAGGGTACAGGCCAGAGGTGCAGGGGGTGAGAGGATTCACCAGAGACAGAGTGATAAACAGAACAGGCAGATTGACTGAAATACACTGCCGAGGAGAGCAGAGGGCGAGTCAGGAGAGGTCTGCTGCACCATATGGGTCAGCTCCCAGGACAGGGATTGAACTGCTGCTGCGTCTTAACCCCTTGCACCATCAGGGAGGCTTCAGACATTATTTTTAATAAGAATTTCAGGCAGGTGGTCCACAAAGTGGTACTATAATAGTTAAGGTAAGATTTGAGAAATCAATTATTTGGAAGAGGTTATCAAAATGTATATGCATGGTTCCTGAAAAGCTCACTAGACTTAATCTAGTTCTTTAGTGTATGTTGAGAGCTGGCACTGCTGAGGTGGAGGGAGTTACTCCTCCCTCTACCTAAGTCTTTTTGGAATTCTTATTATATGCTTTATTACACAGTAAAGTCTGTATCCTCCTCACATCTTGAGCTGCAGAGTAATTCGAGTTTGAGGTTGTTTCTGTCCACCATTATCAACGGGGAACACATGGGATTGAATTAAACCTGAATTCACCCCCATGGGGAAAACCATAAGCTCTAAAGCAGATTTAATGGAAACAATGTTTAATTCTGCTTCCAAGTATCTATCTCTGCCTGAAACAGCAGGATCTTCCCTGTTCCAGGATCCTATTATAGGCTGGCTCTTCTTTGCAAATAAAGAGAATCTACTGTATTTAGTCAAAGCACAAAAGGATTTATCTAATAAAGAATAGGGCCTCCTTGGTGGCGCAAGGGGTTAAGCACAGCACTATGAAGCAATCTGCAGCCTCTGCAGCATGAGTTCGATCCCCGGCCAGGGAGCAACCCACATGGCACAGCAGACCTCTCCTGACTCGCCCGCTGCTCCCCTCAGCAGTGCGTTTCAGTCAGTCTGTCTGTTCTGTTCCCCACTCTGTGTCTGGTGAATCCTCTCGCTTCCCCGCCCCCATACCTCTGGCCTGTACCCCAGATCTTATATGCATAAAAATAAATAAATCTTTAAAAAAAAAATATAGGAAGTTCACAGAAGCTCCATATGAACCAGGAGAACTCCAAGCCAGAACACTGCTGAGATGTTCCTGGAATCTGCTCCAGGCATGGCCGGCCCTGCTGCCATTGCTGTGGGAACTGACTGGACAACTTGCAGTGCTGGTTTCCCTCACTGGCTGCTAGAACAGGGGTCTTTTACACTCCAAAAGAGGGCAGTTTCTTTCCCCATTGCAAAAGATGGATTCCACTTGGAGCCTGCTTCTTCATCTTCCTCCCTTCTTTCTTCAGAGCTTATGTTTTAAGCAAGTGCATCTGATTATGACCTCTCTCTGTCACAAGAGTTATCCACCATTACGCAGAAGTTGGTTCAAACCTGCCCATGAATGCTGACTGTTAAATTTCAGGGGATTTTATTGTTCAGTTTAAAAATTATGGGTAACTTGAAATAGGTCATGGTAGTAATATTTACACCATGGAAATTGGAAAGTGCTATAAATCAGTTTTTTACCCCTTTAAGGAGCCAATTATGAAACATTTACCATCACATCATTGAAGAGGATGCTGGGTAATTTGGGCTCACAACTCCTTTGGGAAAGTGGACCTCATAATGTGTGAAAGTCTCTAGACACAGGAATGCTGTTTAAAATATGTTGCATACACTATTTACAATAGGCAAGACATGGAAACAACCCAGATACCCAAAAATAGATGACTGGATCAAGAAGATGTGGTACATATACACAATGGAATATTACTCAGCAATCAAAAAAGATAAACTCATGCCATTTGCAGCAATATGGATGGAACTGGAAGGGATTATGCTCAGCAAAATAAGCCAGAAAGATAAGGAAGAATATTGGATGGTTTCACCTATAGGAGGAATCTAGGGAAAACACATAAGGGACCAAGAAAGAGAAATAATTATAATAAATTAAAAAACAAAATATTAACAGGCAACTGTTAATCAGAGACACACTGCAGGGGCAGGGGAGGGAGAGGAATGAAAACAGGAGGCAACCTGTTCTTATATAAGGGACTATGGTGATGGTGCATGGGTGCATTGGTGATGGGAGTTGTGCAGGGACTATAAGGAGAAAGCATGCATTGTACAAACAGGAAGAACATTGTAAAAAAAAGTATATATATAAAATAAAATATGCTGCATAGCCACTGAAATAGGAAACTGTTGGTTTCAAGGTTTCCTCCAAATGAGTCCCTCATCAAAGTGTCTTCTGATGCCTGAGGTAGAACTGCAGTGTGCTTCAGGTTGTAGCTGGAATTTACTGCCTTGTCTCCTTTATGTGGCCACGTGACTGTTTCCCCTGAAATAACTAAGAGCATCATTAAGGCACAAAACGGAACCATGTGGCCTTTTGAAACATCACTGGGAAGTAACATGTCATGGCCATTCTGAGTATGTGATCTTTTAGTTTTGAGTCTGGGAATTATTCCTAGGGAAGTAGAGAGAAATGACTCCAAAGATAAACTGATGATGCAAATGGCCACAGAGCACTTATGAGAGACGTGTAGCAAGGGGCACCTTCTTTCTGAAAACAGAAGAAAATTAAAGAAAAAAGAGGGAGAGATTTGGCAGATTCAGATGGGGGAAATCTGATTGCTGTAAGATTCTCTCCATGGGGAATGAAGTAAATTGGGAAGGCTAATGTGTGAAAGTGGGGCTAACTCTGAGGCATTAATAAAGGACAGAAGGTGTGGGTCCTGTGTCTTTGTCCTTATCTTTTCAAGGCACCAGGGAGACCCCCTGGGGCTTCCTGAATTCAGGAGAAGCAGTTCCGGTCTTGCTCAGGACAAAGCTCACCTTGACAGGCCTGCAGCTGGTCTGCCCCCCACACCCCCCCCCAGTTATGATCGTCTCAAGCACAAGCACTGGAGGACCATTCGACCTGCTGTGGACTGGTTGGAGTGATGGTCAGTTTCAGGTATCAGAGTTGTCCCTGGAGCCCAGAAACAGCAACACAGCTCCAAGTTCCAAACAGAATGTTTTCAAAGAGACCTTTTTGTGAAGGATACAAAACCTTCTCTTAGCCACAAAGCACCCTTCCTCAGTGACAAAAGCTCCTGTGCTGGGTGCAGGCAGGACAGATTACCCAACCCAGGGGTGCCAGAAGGTGACCCAGGGCACCAGTGTGACGCCCCTTTTGGGTAACAGCCACTTCACCCACTGCCTACTAAAATAAAGTGCTTCATAAGGCCTCTCAGGGGTTCCTTTGGGATGCAATGGTCAGATATATACTCAGCCTGGTTTTTCTCACTCCCAAGCTGCTTCCTTGTCTTACACTCTGGAGATTTAGATGCAGGTGTAGAGCAGAAGTGGAGAATGATATGCATGGAAATAGACCTGGATCCCAAGGCACCCTGGGCCTGTGGAGAAAACATTCACTCTCTGAACAGTAAGAACCTTTTCCAAATAAACCACCAGCTCAAGAGGCTTTATCTCAGGCTCTGCTTCTGGGGGAAGCCAGGCTAAGATAGCATGCATCAAGAAATATTAACTTTAATTAATATTTTGTGTTTTCCCCATCTAGCATATTCTACAGGAAATTCAATAAACTACCAAATATTTCTGGGTCTTTCTAGAAATTCTCATTCCATTCTCTGCAGGTGCACTGGTTTTTGGCATTGCAGCCACTCCTCTTATTATCTCTTTATCTCTTGTCTGTGCCATCCCAGCCTTTTCTGTTCTGCTTCTGCCCAAGCTAGGAACACACTGGCTCCCTACACCCAACCTCTCTTCCCCAGGCACCTTTAACACAGGACTTTGTAGTTAGGAGAGATGCCTATGGAAGACTCATGGGGATACTTTGACTTCACCGAATAAGGATGTTTTCCTTTTTCTTGGAAAAAACAATGAATGAACACACGGTGGCTGTTAAGTAAATGATACTAAGACCTGTGTGTTCTTTTCTGGAATATACATCCTGCATATTTTAATCAGGGATAAGAACAAATAACACCTTCAAGAGGCAAAGAAGACAGTTGATTTATTTCCCCCTTTTGAGAGGATAGCTCAAGAGACCAAGCTTTTGTTCTCATTTTCCCATGAAGCAACCCCAGATCCATCTTCAGCATTCCTATCACTCCCCTGGGCTCTGTTCTCACTTCATCATTCCCTGAGTGGCTGATTAGATTCATGTTATAACGACCCCTTTGGACTACACTTCTTCCAGAGGTGCCTTCTTAGAACACAGATGCAATTATTGCATACTGTGGCTTAAAACCCATCCATGGGGCCTTACTGTACAGATAGTGAATGGTCTCTGTGTGGACCCCAGGGTCCCTGATCATCTAGGCCCTGCCTGTTTCTCAGTATATCTGTCTCTACTTCTGCTTCTCGCCCTGTATCTGCAACCAGCATCAACACCACTTGTGAACTTGTTAAAAAAGCAGATTCATGGAACCACTTCTGACCTATTCAATCAGAAATGGTGAAACCCCTTCACCTATGCTTTAGTAAACTCTCCAGGTCTGTCTATGAAAGCTCAAGTTTGGGAACTCCTCACCTAAGCCAAGCAGGAATGTTTTTCACCCCCTAGCATATTTGGAAATTCCTACTCCTCCTGCAAGAGTCAATTTGTTCATCACCTCTTCCATGAAGCCTTCTCTGCTTTCACCTGACAGCATTTACTACTCCCTCTTGGTGCTCACACATTTCCATTGTGAAGTATAAACTGCAGTTTTGTAGCTTACTTGCGTGTTTCCCTTGCTAGACTGTGAGATACTTGAGAGAACAGAAGCTCTCTGAAAATTTGTTTTAACTTCTCTGGCCCTTGGTCTCTCTCTCAGTTTGTCTGACACACACACACACATACAAACTCACAAATTCTATAATAAAGGAGATTGCAGGAAAGAATAGGAAGCCACTGTTCAAAGTTCATTGGTCATTTTCACCACCTGGAATCTCTTTGACTGCCTTTTTCTGTGCCCCACTACAATGTGGTGTAGCCAACATTGGCCCAGGTATCGAAGGAATAGGCACATCCTTAGCTCTTGAGGAAAGAGGACCTCTGGTCAAAAAATGATCATTGTTGGCACTAAGATAAGTTTGCTCTGTGACCCTGACTCTTGTTTTTGAATGGCTCAAGGGGAAATATAGTTGATAATTTTCTCTTTAGTCTTAGAGCTACAAATTATATATATAATATAGTGTATATATAGTGTATATATAATATAGTGTATAGATAGTATAATATAGTGTATATATATGGTGTATATAGTGTATATACACTATATTATATATACATACATATATATAATATATATACATACACACACACACAAAACTCTAAGTAAAACCTAAGCTGCTTAAAGAAATCTTGGAGTTTCCTAGTTAGGGACACTAGTCTGTTTATAATTTAGGAACAGAGCCACAGACGCACCACGCTTCTATCTGACTGCTCTAGTTGTGGACAAAGAGGGCTTTCGTGGACTAAGGAAAAGAGGGTGCGAAGGCAGCTGGGGCAGATGGAGGAGCAAAGACCCACTTTTACCTTCCTCTGGTAATGTCCCCACAGCTCTGAAGGGTTGGGTAGTGGCTTCCAGTGTTGGCAACTGGGAGGGAGGTCTGCTGTGACTGTTGGGAGAAGGGACAATAATAACAGACTTCCTGATTTACTCATGGGCCAGATCTCACCATATTTCCTTTAGCTAAGTACCCCCGCAGTGGTCAGGATAGTGCTCAAATACAGCAAATTCTAAATAAATTATGGCTGAAGTTTTATAATTGTTAATTCCAGGCTTTGTGGGCACCATCCCACATAAAGTCATTTACCTTTCTCCTGCTGTTTCAATCGGCTCTTCAACTTCTTTGGAAAAATATTAATTTAAAAAGATAGAAGCAAGCAGCCTGCAGCTGCATTAAAGTTTTTCTCCAGGCCAGAAGCTTTCCTATAAACCATTTGATGAAATAGCAGATGGCAAAGTTACAACCTTTGTAGCTCTAAGACTTAATAGAAACCATGATCAACTACAGTAATGGACTGTCTTGTAACCCAAATTGATGCTTTTATTGTGTCCTGATGGGCTTGTCACTTTTTCTGTCTCTTCGTTAATTATGACAAAAATCACTATAATTATATGTATTGAACAATAAATCTTTGGCCAGTATCCTTTGGATATAATTTGTGTAACTGAATACCCTCCGCTGAGTGTTGCTTTAAGAACTAAAAAGGAGGCAAGAGATGACTCTCACAAATACAGGGCTTTTCTGAATCAGCGTGATTTGGGTTATAATAGACTGCAATGAGAGAGCTAGTATATGCCGGAATACTTTATATTCAGCAGAGCTCATCTGGGTCCCGGCAGTCAGGAATTCTGGGACACAGATTCTCTCCAGTAAAACTCTTTAATTTATACCCGTAATAGGCCGATTAAGGATGTGGCGGTGGAGTGATATGATTATCAGCTCAGCTTCTTCAGGCTGAAGTTATAGATCCCAAGAGTCACATATTCTGCTTCTGTGTGCTGCTGCCTGGGTAGGGGCCCTACGCACATACAGTGGAGTGAGTGGATGCCCCTCTGGTGGAAGGCACCTGAGATTAATAGAAAAGCCTGCTTTTTGTCAGGTATTATAATCAGGAAGATGAAAGTTCCCTCTGTAATACAGTTTTTGCTTCTACTTTCAGGATGCTGCAATTAAAGACCTGGACAGAGAATGGGGACATGAATAATGGTGGTGCCCAGTATTAGCACAACACGTCATTTGTCACCACTGAAGGGCAAATGCAAAACCCTTGAAACATCCCTGGAAAAGAGAAGGGGAGAAAAGTACAAGCTCCTGGGAAATGTGATTTTCCACTCAGCAAGGATGGGAGAGTCTCCATGTTGGAACAGACCACACTTTTTGAACATTGGCACATACAATGACATTTATAATGTGGACGTTATGTGGGACCGATTAATCACACAATTGGTCTGTGGCTATTTCCCAGGCAGGTATTTGACTGCATGTATATGCGCTCCCTGTTTCTCGAGAAACTCTATCCTGCCTATTTTGAGTAGGAAGAAGAACATGGGGTCCATGTAATGGAAGGAAAATGAGTTTGCTGTGAATGATGAGTCTGAGCAGTTTCTACTCAATGTGAATGTGATTTTGTTTCCTAAAGTGTACAGAATATTCTAAAGAAGAATAGAGGGTTGGTGATCTTTCATTCAGGTCAGAATAAACTGGAAAGGCTTGGCTTTAGACAGGGTAGGGACATTTCAACTTGAACTAGTTCCCCAGCCAGGGAGCTGTCGCCCCAAGTCTGTGGGCAACAGGAGCAATTCCAGGTACCATCATAAGTCTGAAGCTGCTGCTCTATCTCCTGCCTCTACCACCTTGGTCCTGGGAATATAAGAGGATCAGAAGGTATTCGTACTGGGGAAGAGAAACAAGGCAGGGGGTGGTCTAGGGCTAGGAAAGGCCACTGATCAGGTTATCTATGATCTGGCAGACGGGTAGAGTCTTGGAGTCCTCGGTGGCTTTCTTAGGCTTTTAGTGAGCTTTACATGTAGAGCACCAACCAGGTACATGGCAGGCAGGGGTGCCGGGTGGCCAGGAGGCCAGGAGGCCAGGAGGCCAGGAGGCCTCCAAGCCCCTGGCAAGTCTTCACTCTGGGCTTCTCTCTCTCTCTCTCTCTCTCTGGCGTTCTTTCTCGCCTTCTCCCTGTCCTGCCTCTTTTGCTTCTGCTTCTCTCAGTGATTATCTGAATACTCCTCCCATGGCCCACAGAAGTAAATAAGACAGCTTGCAACAATGTAACAACTACAGGTACCCCATAAGGCAGGGCAATCCTAATGGTGGGAGGGCAAAAAAGCCTGATAACCATTTACTCTACAGTGGCTTCTTGCAAGGTTTTTCCTGGAGGCTCTGTCATGGATTAGTGTCCTAGAAACCAGAAGGAGGGACTGCTCTGACCATGGCTTGGACATGATAACCTGGGTAGCAGGGAAGGGGAGACTGATGGGAAGCTACAGAGTGACTTCCCCAACACTTGTCTGTGATGGGCTCCTGCACATGTCATCAGACAGATAAGCTTTGCCTTCTGTCTGCCTCTGTACTATTGAGTGGGCTGTCACTGCTAAGATCCAGTTCTAGGTAAATTCTCAGCAAGTTCTTTGTCGCAAGCATTTTTTGCTGCCTAACTAATTGGCTGTAAAGCAATGCTGCCCTAAAAAGATAAAATCTTGAAAAATAAGCAGGGCATTACTTAAAATAGATGCAATGAAACTTGGAACACTAATAACAAAATAAAATAGAACTTTTTCTTTTTTTGCTGAAATTTCTTCCTTCATTAAGAGAGACATCAGGGCTTCCCTGGTGGCGCAAGGGGTTAAGACGCAACCTATGAAGCTGTCCTCAGCCACTGCAGCACGAGTTCGATCCCTGGCCAGGGAGGTGACCCACATGGTGCGGCAGACCTCCCCTATAACACCCGCTGCTCCCCTCAGCAGTGTATTTCAGTAGATCTGCCTGTTCTGCTCCCCACTCTGTGTCTGGTGAATCCTCTCACCCCCCCCCGCCCCGCATCTCTGTCCAGCACCCCAGCTCTTGTATGCATAAATAAATATTTAAAAAAAGAGAGATCAGTTTCCAAAGAGTAGGATGCATGTTTGTAAGTAAGCTTTGTGTTGCACCGTGAAAGCCATCTACATGCTGTTTGTTCTTGGCATATTGTCACACATCCCTTGATAGACATTCCAGACTTCTACGAGAAGTGTGGGTACAGTCTGTGCCTTGGAGGCCTTGGGCTGCCTTCCCCTGCCATGTAGTATCTTTCAAACTGAGAAGCCAATTCTTGAGGGAAATCATCGTCATCCGTCAACTTGATAAAGCCATTAATAATGTCCGTAACTGGAAGAAACACTAACGATGTAATGCATTTAATTTTCCTGCTAGATTCGGCATCTGTTCCATAAATTCGGTAAAGACAGCATTAAAGAACAAGCTGTTGTATCTAAATTAGCTAAAGAATTGATAATTAATGCTCTCCAAGTCTGCTGTGAATGACTAGCCTCCTCTTTTGTATTTACTATAGCAGGGTAAGCTTTTGGTTTTGATGGATGGGAGGGCTGACGTTGCTTACAGAAGGACTTGCAAACTGATATGCTATTTTCTAGTGTAGTATGCAATCTGGCTTTGCCCTCTCTTCACTCTTTTAGTACGTTTTATCGCCCTATTTTCTATCAATTTGATATACGTAATTATTACAATTCACTATTTTAAGACCTCCACATCTAGTCACTGGATAGACCAAACTTGAAACCAAACTGTCAAGCAGTTATCTTATTTATTTATTTATTTATTTATGCATGCATGCATGCAAGAGCTGGGGTACAGGCCAGAGATGCGGGGGATGAGAGGATCCACCAGAAACAGTGGGGATCAGAACAGGCAGAAGGGCCGAAAACACTGCCGAGGGGAGCAGCAGGCAAGTCAGGAGAGGTCTGCTGCGCCATGTGGGTTGCTCCCTGGCTGAGCCGGGGATCGAACTCGTGCTGCAGAGGCTGCGACTTGCTTCATAGTGCGGTGCTTAACCCCTTGCACCACCAGGGAGGCCCAGTTATATTATCTTTTACGACAAAAAGCCTTACGGCCGAGGAGTAACTCGCCCAGTGTTTGCGGCGAAAGTGTTTGCACCTGCGAGCTGGGCGCAGGCCTGGGCGTCTGCAGGCCCCGGGCTCCCCACGTCCCGGAGGACACGGCTGGACTCGAACCTCCTGCGGATGTCGGCGGCGACTCTTCCCGCGATGCAGAAGACAGCTGCCACACAGGTGACTTTTCGGGCTTATTTGTGTAGCACAGCCTTCTAATTTTGGTTTTCTTGAGCTGAGAGCGTGAAAATGGCGAGAAAGCTCAGAATGGCAGCGCTCTGAAGGGAAACCAGGGGAGAAGCCGCCCCCTTTTCTGCTCCTGAGGCCTGTTCTCTGTGTGGCGGGCTGAGACCTGGAGGCTACTCTTGGAAGCTTTTGCTTCTCTTGGTTTCTGTGTTTTGTGACTCAGCTCGGGTTGCAGCTGAAACTTGATATAAAGTCACAATAGGCTGAATTGCACATGCTGTTTCTTAGGCTTCCCCTGATAGTACCTTGTTTGGAAAGAATTATAACTGAAAGGGAAACAAATTCCCTCTGGCCAGAAACTTAACTTAGAAATGCTCATGTGGGGAGGCGCTTTTTTTGTTTGCCATTTAAATAAATCCACTGATGGAAATCAATATTTGTGAGTATTAGGGAAAGCCAAGTAAACAAAGCCCTACGTATTTATTGCAAACAGAAACACCCTAGAGGTTCTCTAGGGGAACTGAGGAGTGGGAGAGGGGTTGTCATTTCCTGCACGGAGAAAAATCAGTGGTTTCGTAAATTTAGCTATAAACAGATTTTTCTTTAAAAATAGTGGTTACTGATAGCTTGCCAAATTTCTGCCTCTGACTAGGAAAACGAATCAAGATAACATTATTAATCAAGATAATCAATAATAACATTATTAATCAAGATAACAAATAACATTATTAGGAATAACTCTTGCTTCATTCTCACCTTCTGAAATTATTGAAAAGGATAAAAGGAGCTGCTGACATTTAGGAACTGGCAGGACACTTGCAAGTAGGCCATGGTGTTCTCCTGTTGGACATAAATAACCACACAGAGGGTCCATATCAGACCAGGGCATTCTGTGTGGTGAAGGGAGAGAAAAAAACAAGACAAAGCCGGATAATTTTGTCTAAGTACAGACAAAAGGACACAAAACCTCCAAATATCCTCTCACCTTTGTTGATATGAGTGACCATCACAGCTCGAGCCTCAATTCGTACCTCTTGCCATGTAGATAAGATTTATCAAGATACCTAGACTACTCATTTCCTGGTGGAACCCAACCCATAGCAAAGTCCTGCTTTTTCTCCCTCCCCCAATCACCAATGCCTAACTTCTGCAATTAATCCTTTCTCACACTTTCTTGCTGAGGTGCCCCAGCTTCCCCCTGGTATGTGTTACCCATTACTGCAAACCTAACCTGTTTTATTAAAGGTGTGTTTCTGGTGAACTTTGAACTGGAAGTTGTTGCCATCATGCACTGGTTTCTCAACAGTCTTTTCAACCCTTCTTTTCTAAAAATAGAACCATGATGTTGTGGATAAAACCCTCTCATTTTCTGCGAATGTTAGACTCAATCTCAAGCCAGGATGATAGCTGACTGGCCTTTCAAATGTTAGGTCCAGGGGTGGGTATGGAAGCCAAATCGGATCAGTGTGACCTAAGGGGAAATGGATTTATTGTGCCACCTTTAACCAGAAATGCTTTAATATTTAGTTTTTTTTTTGTTTTTTTTTGTTTTTTTTGTTTTTTTTTAGAGGCATGTTTTATTTATTTATTTATTTGTTTGTTTGTTTGTTTGTTTTGTTCATACATGCACTGGGTACAGTCAGAAGCGCGGGAGGGTGAGAGAATTCACCAGAGCCAGAGCAGGGAGCAGAGCAGGCAGAAGGACCGAAGTACACTGCTGAGGGGAGCAGCGGGCGGCAGGAGAGGTCTGCGCGCCATGTGGGACCCTCCTCTGGTGGCCAGGGAGCAGCCGGGGATCGAACCGGCGCCGCTGAGGCCGCAGGCGGCTTCGCAACCCAGCGCTCAACCGCTGCGCCACCGGGGAGGCCCTAATATTTAGTATTTTAATGACTAACGTTTAGTTGTGCGGAAGTACTCAACTTTCGGAAATTCAACACGTTTCACTTAGAACAGAAAGTAAAAAATGGAGAAACTTAGTGTGCTTTTATTTTCTCTTATCATTAATTGTATCCTAAGATATTTAAACATAATATAGCATTTTAGATCCATGTTAATAATCTTCAATTTTTCATGTGATACTGACTCTTTTTGAAGGATAATTTTGGTAAGTCCTATTTCATTGACCATATTTTAAACAATATGGCTTCCTCTTTGCCTTCTCTCTAGCCTCCCTGCTTTCTCTCTCTCTCTCTTTCTCTCTCTCTCTCTGAATTTCTCTCTGTCTATATCCCCTTTGTTTCTTCATTTTCTCCACTCTCTTTGTTGAAATTTATGAGACAATGCAGGCTGCAAAGAATCCTCTCAAACCTTGAGGAAATTATTGTGGTATTCTGTTAGTAATGCTGACTTGTTTATCTATTTTTCACATTAAAGTCTATTGTCTAGGATCACTGAACAGAGTAAATTGTGTGGACACATGGTCAAAGCATTAGTGTAACAGCAACAAGAGCTATGAACACAATTTCTGAGTGCTGGGGAGACTGTATGTTGTAAGTTTCATTCTGTCACTTGGGATTAGAAATACAGTCTTTATGCTCTGATATTTCCTAGAGCTTTGCAGGCAGCTTCTGCCTGTGCTGATGAATCTGGTGGCTAAGGAGAGGCACATACTCCATGTAGTCTCTTGTCTGTTGCTCAGGTTGTTTGGGTGCCACATAAAACTTCTTCGTTCATCCGTCAAAACCAAAAAAACTCATTTGCAAACTGATTCACGCAAATTATTTCCTTTTGGCCTCCTTCTCTGTCACCAGACATTTATAGATAGATGTTTTTGGATCTCAATTTGGATCCATTTGTTATTAATAAAACATTTATCACTCTCACATGCATATGGATTTCTGATCAGTTCTGTTTACTGTTGAAATAAGAGGCTGCTCTTGAATTAGAGGTTTCTTATGAAATATTAAGTCTGTGTTGATGACTTATTACTTAATTACTTTTCACATGGACCAGATTTGGTTTATGGCTTGGTAAATGTCAAGAGTACTAGTTATAGTGATTTTGAATGACCCTGATGGTTCTCTGAATTTGGGCAGGACCCATTTGGCCATCTGAAGATGTCAGCATATGGGTCATTGCATGTCTAATAAACACTTGATAGATTCAGACTGCATCTAGCATTGCAACCTCAAAGGCCCTGGTTTTCCCATTAGTTATTTGTAGTTGGCAGTAAGTCTTAGAGCAGATGTTTTTTCTCTGGCTTGGTTGCAAATGAGGCAGGAAGAACAGGGTTAATTTGGCTTTCCTTGTGATGGTCTTTAGTCCAGAAGAAAAAGACTAAGTACTTGTGGGAAGAGTTTGGAATGCTCGCAGTATAAACCTCATTTAAGGATGTGAAAAATAAATATGTATGTAAGCTCTTACATCAAAACTACAATAAAAAGGGATGATGTAATTTTAGCTGAGGAAAGTTGATGTTTTGGAGACTCTTGTCTTTGTTTTGAGTTACCAGAAAGTTCATTTGCATGCATGCAAAGGAGTGCATCACTCACATCCCATTATTCTTTCTATGTGGTATCTCTTGATGCCAAAACAACATGGAATGCTTTTAAGATAGAGCTTAAAAAAACACAGACACTTGCTAACTTGTAATGAACAATAAAATGTTACTGTATTTTTAGAGTCTTATTCTTAAATCAAAAGGTTTTCCTTATGGTCTGTAGTCACTTGGTTATACTAGTCTCTCGTCTTACATAAAAACTGACAATCTGCATGAATATATATACACACATAAATTTTTTGTTTGTTTGTTTAGCTATCCCAATAGTGCTGTGAGAGAGATCAGTGCTGTTCTTCACGGTAAAAGATACAATGAAGAGTGTGACATGAACCCTGAAGGTTCTGGAAATTTACCCTACATGTAAGCTTCCAAGCTAGCCTGTTACTAATCTCTGCCTACTGGCAGGAGACACAGAACTTACAAAGGCAGCATAGCAAGCATGATGTAGGTACCATTTGCCTATGCCCTCCAAGTCCTGTGAGTGGCATAGATGGACCTAGATGGAGACTGTATATGCAGTAGGTTATGTGACAGGAGAAGGGTTTACTATTTCTTTTTTAAATGTCTTTTAGGAAATTCTTTTTTTTTGAGATTTATTTATGCATACAAGAACTGGGGTACAGGCCAGAGGTGTGGGGGGTGAGAGGACTCACCAGAGACAGAGTGGGGAACAGAACAGGCAGACTGACTGACTGAAAAAACACTGCTGAGGGGAGCAGTGGACGAGTCAGGAGAGGTCTGCTGCGCCATGTGGGTTGCTCCCTGGCCAGGGATCGAACTCATGCTGCTGTGGCAGCAGACAACCTCATAGGTTGCGTCTTAACCCCCCGTGCCACCAGGGAGGCCCCCAGGTTTACTATTTTTAAGGTTAATGTTAAGTAAACCTACTCTCTGGGTGGGGACATTACCTTATCCATAAAGGTTGTGTGCTGCAAAAATGAGCCTAAGAAATTGCCCCAATAAAGAGCCAACAGGACCTTGGCATAGAAGGTGTAAGGGTGTTCAGGGCCTGTGGGATTGCCTTTCCCAGCAGAGGGTTGGATAAGAGATAGTCTCATACTTCCAGGGTAGCGAGTGCAGAGCTAAAGTTCAGTCCAGGTTTTCTAATGATAGCATCAGTACTTTTTCATTAATGCTAATTAATGTTAATGAATGTTAATGTCACTCATGCTAATACTTATATTAATACTGAAATGAATGCAAAATACCAATAACCAATAATTTATGGAAGATTAACCCTACATCAGAGACTGTGGTTGCTCCTTTAAATATATATCATCATTAAGTCTTTTCATATCCCTGGAGAGTAGGTACCATTTTCTCCTTTAACAGGGAAGGGTGGTGATGGATCACAGGTTGCTGGGAGAACTGCAGGACTGCACCTGAGGGGAGAAACAAAATACTGGCCAAAAATTAACAATGATGCAAGAAAATAAATAATTAACAACGGAAATAAAGACCCAATGAATTACATTTCCTTTGTTCACACAGCTTACTCTCCAAAGCTCATGCTACTTTCAAAACCTCAGGCTGTCCCTTTTGTGGATATAATTTTAGTGGTACCAGAAATTCTCTATATCCAAATGATCTCCTTCACAGTCTTGCCAATCCTTGAAACCCTCACTGTCAGAGATTTGGATTTCTGATTTCAAAATGTGTTTCTCAGTATGGAGGTTCCTAAAAATATTAAAAATAGATACATTATATGACTCAGCAACTCTTTTCCTAGGTATTTATCAGAAGAATGCAAAACACTAACTGGAAGGGATATTTGCACTCCTTAGTATGTTCCACTGTTTACAATAGCTAAGTTTTGGAAGTGTAAGGTAAATGCATGCCTGATGGCGGGCACCTGGAGTGGGGTGTGGGCATAGGTAGATGGGATTCACCTGGTCTGAGACTGGGCTTTTAAGGGGACGCCAGGAGAGCAGAGAGCAGAAGACAATGAAAGAGACCGAAAGAGATGCAAAGAGAACGAAAGAATGGAACAGCAGGGAAACAGAGGCCATGAGAGACACCTGGAGAGCCCAGAAAGAGTGAAGACTTGCTGGGGGCTGGGAGGCCTGCCAGCCTTCTGGGCCGCCCCCCCAGCACCACCCCCCCCCCAGCCCTCCCTGCTTTCTGCTTACCTGGTAAATCCTATTAAAATCCCAATAAAATCCTAATAAAATCCTGAAAAGTCACCGAGGGCTCTAGGACTCTCTCTCCCTCCTTCACCCATCTGCTCGGGTCATAGAGATCCTGCCCCTTACAGGAAGCAACCTAAGTGCCCAGTGACAGAGGAGTAGATAAAGAGGCTGTGTATATATCCTGGAATACTGCTCCACTATAAAAAAAATGAAGTCTTGCTATTTGCAACAATGTGGATGGAACTGGAGGTGATTATACTAAGTGAAGTAAGTCAGGAGAAAGACAAATACTGGATGGTTGCATTCATATGTGTGATATAGATAAACAAAACAAAGGAATTGACAAAACTAAGCCAAACCCCTCCCCTGGAAATATGACTGCAGAATTGAAGCTACTAGAAGGAGAGCAAAAGTGGGGATGGGGCCTCCCCGGTGGCGCAGCGGTTGAGCGCTGGGTTGCGAAGCTGCCCACAGCCTCTGCAGCAGCGGTTCGATCCCCGGCTGCTCCCCGGCCACCGGAGGAGGGTCCCACATGGCGCGCAGACCTCTCCTGCCGCCCGCTGCTCCCCTCAGCAGTGTACTTCGGTCCTTCTGCCTGCTCTGCTCCCCGCTCTGGCTCTGGTGAGTTCTCTCACCCTCCTGCGCTTCTGACTGTACCCAGTGCTTGTATAAATAAATAAATAAATCTAAAAAAAAAAAACCTACCTAAAAAAAAAAAAAAGTGGGGATGAACACGTAGTGGCAGGTACTGTGGGGGTAACACACATCTCAGGGGATATGAGCCTGTTCTCCTAAATCATTTACAGTGTTGTAAACAAACGTTAGTTATTTAAAATAAAAAAATAGAAACAATTAAAATACATTAAATTTGTTTCTTATTAAAAATGCAAATTCCTTAGATGAGGTAATAGTTTCATGTGAGTCGTTTTATTCTTTAGAATGAACAAGGAAAGGTCCTTTCATGTTAGTAAGTGTTGATGGATGGACAGAGAAGGAGAGGATAATAGGTGTTGTTTTGGGAGAGTAGGGCTACAGCAGGGGAAAGGTTAAGGATTGAAAGAAAGAGGGTTAGGCTAATCATAGAAGCACTGTCAACCTTAGCGTGAGGTCAGTATAGATCATGCTTCAATTTGTTGTACGCAATGGCTGGATATTAAAAATGAAGTCACATCAGTCTTTAAAAATGAGAACATAGCTGATCCTGACTGTCTCAAATCTCTTTTTAGAGAGGCAGTTTTGCAGTCCCCACTACTGCGGACTTTGGACCCAGCTCCTCTGAGTTTAATCCTAATTCAATCATTTCTCAGGTGTGTCATTGTGAATATTTTGCTAAACATTTTTTTATTTGTGAAATTGGCATAATAAAAGTTTCATGGAATTAAATAACAATATAGTTAAAGCCCTTGGAAGAAAAACTAACATTTAGCAATCACTTGATAAATATAAGCTACTGTTAAATGTTCTAAATGTTCTTATTTAGTCCATCTAAAGTTCCTTTTGGAATGAGAGGTACCATAAAACAAGAGTATTTAAAAAGCATAATTTCCTTTAATTTATTATAATGTAATGTTGATAGTGTCTTCTTTTATGATTTTTGACTTAATGAAATTCCAAAAATAACTGAGAAATGCTCAATTAGGTTCAATAGATTGTAATGCCATTTACATAAAAATAACTACTTCCTGAATAAGTTATAACTAATTTAAGAATAAAATTCATTGTAATTTTTTTGGCTACAAAAACAGTTGTTTTACTGGTTTAACATTGGGGAGTTCCTATTTTCTGTCATTGGCTTCTGAGGAGGGCACCGCTTAAAGAAAACACTGCCTCTCTTGTCTGGCAGAAAATACTGAGATCATGATTGCTATACTTATTTATTCCTCTGTGTATAATTTCTTTCATCTCTGGCTGTCTTTAAAAATTATCATTGTATTTGTTCTTAAAAAAAATGAAAATAT
This sequence comes from Talpa occidentalis, assembly GCF_014898055.3. NCBI lineage: Eukaryota > Metazoa > Chordata > Mammalia > Eulipotyphla > Talpidae > Talpa > Talpa occidentalis. The sequence goes on along the minus strand of NW_023605083.1, from coordinate 37,001,374 downwards.
ATCCATGCTTATTGTTCTCTGGACTTCTTAGATCTGTTGGGTTTTTTTTTAACGATTTATTTATTTATTTATAGGAGCACTGGGTACAGTTAGAAGTGTGGAGGGCCTCCCCTGGTGGCGCAGTGGTTGAGCGCTGGGCTGCGAAGGTGCCCGCAGCCTGTGCAGCGCCAGTTCGATCCCTGGCCCCCGGCGACGGTCCCACAAGGCGCGCAGACCTCTCCTTGCTGCCTGCTGCTCCTCTCAGCAGTGTACTTCGTCAGTCTGCCTGTTCTGTTCCCCGCTCTGGCTCTGGTGAATTCTCTCACCTTCCTGTGCTTCTGACTGTACCCAGTGCTTGAATAAATAAATAATTAAAAAAAAATCTTAAAAAAAAAAACCAAAAAACAGGGCAAATGTTAAAAAAAAAAAAAAAAAAAGAAGCACGGGAGGGTGAGAGAATTCACCAGAGCCAGAGCAGGCAGACTGACAAAATGCACTGCTGAGGGGAGCAGTGGGCGGCAGGAGAGGGCTACACGCCATATGGGACCCGGGGATCGAACCTGCGCTGCAGAGGCTGTGGGCAGCTTCGCAACCCAGTGCTCATCTGCTGCGCCACCGGGGAGGCCCCTTAAATCTGTTGTTTTATGACTTTTTAATTTGGAAAAACTCTTGGCCATTATTTCTTCAAATATATTACTCTGGTGCTGCTCTCTTTACCGTGGAATATTATTCCACAGCTCTTGAATCTTCTATATTTTCTTCTTACTGAGTTTTAGTTTTGATAGTTGCCATTGACTTTTCTTTAAGTCTAGTTATTACTTCCTCAGTTGCATTTTTTATCGTTATTACTGTTTGATTTATTTCTGGCATCTCTCAGCTGACATTAGCCTTCTGATCTTGAATGTCTCCTACCTTTTCAATTAGAACCTCTAAGATACTAATCAAAACTATTTAAAATTCTCTGTCAAATATTTCTAATGTCAGGGGCAGAAGATGGAAATTATATAGCTGGTTATCAGTATTGAACTTTATACAGAGCCATTACAGACTAGCAAACTCACTTGACCAGCTTTCAGAAAGTAAAATTGAAATAATAAAACAGAAGAAACACTCTGGCACTCTCTGTCTTAGAATGTTATTTTCATTAGAACACTCAAATGTGGTAAGCCTCACTCCACAAGGCTAAATTCATTCTCTCCATCACAAAGTTTTATCTTTCTCTTAGCTCTTATAAATGTTCTAAACATTAATTAGAGTATAATTTTGAAGGTTTACATTCTAGGTTCTTATTGATGCAGTTTGTTAAAAATGATTCTTTTTCCTCCTGTCATAATCTTACTAATTTCTATTGGCAATATTTCTTTAGAAAATGTTCAAGCACATGCCAAGTAACAAGGAGATTTTTTCCAAAATTATTTGGAATTTTAATTTCTATCTGCAGAAATGACATGGGTGGGTTTGAGGGATAAACACACACATACACACAAATAATGTGACAGTTCTTTTAAAAAAAGACTTGAAATATTTTACTCAGTTTGATATTGGGGCATATGTTCTTCCCAGTGACTATTTTTTGATATGTGTATGATACAAACCTTATTTTACTAGTTATTTTTTCTTTCTCTCTTCCTTCCACCTACCCACCCACTAATTTATCCACTCATCCATTCATTTATTCAACAACCATCTTCTGAATGCCTATTTGCCAAATATTTCACGCTAATGTTATAAAGAAGCTTCTTACAGGGACTTGATCATTTACTAGAGGAGATAAGATGTATTAATAGGTAACAATAATACACAATAAACTGTGACATTCTTATTGCTCTCTGGAAGCAGAGCCTGCATGGGCCACCTGTTTGCCCTTTCAATTGCTAACTAATTTCCTGCATACATTCTCTCCTATGCTCAGTTGCACAACTTTCACTCAGAATGAGACTGCTGGTATTCCTTTCATGTTCTTTGGGGTTAAAAATCTCTCCCTGATGTACATGCACAATCCCAATCATATTTATGAGTTACTTGCTCCAGCAGGAGGCTCTGCCCCTGAAGCTGTTGGAAGGCATTTGAACAGCTTTTCAGTGAAGATTAATGGTTACAGAAAAGAAAAAAAATTTGGTCTGTCAGCTGGAAGTTAACTCGAAGGGATTTAACAGAAGAAAGCCAGGGAGGATATTTCACAAGTGAGGTGTGTTTGAGGAGTTTATGTTGGAACTGAAGCTTTGATGAATTACATGTATAATGCTACTGACAGGAAGATGTCAAAGTTTGTGGATAACAACAGAGAAAATAATGAGGGTTACTATTCTGGAGTGCCAGAGCACACCAACAATCTGTTTGTCCAAGAGAATAGTAAGCAAATGCATATCTTTGGGTTAAATTCATTTGCCAAGACAGACTTAGAAAGAAAGCCTGCCGGAGTAGAACTGTGTTGCTATAAAGGAGATGCCGATTATAATTCCAATAAGAACACAGGCTTTCAAACTTCCAGTGAGCGTAGGATTCTGCAATTAATCTGAGTTTCACTCTCTTTTTCTTTCTAGTTTTCCCCCATCTTTCTGGCTCAAGAATGTAGATGGGAAAATAGAATGAAGGATGAAATAGGTAGATGCTTGGTTCAGGAATTTTAGTTCTTTTCCACAATTGTGTCCTTGTCCTTATCATTGAAACTATTGATATGAATTTCACTGTTTGATTTTCTTTGAAATCTTGCCTGTTTATATAGTGAGGAAGAGGTTTAAGCCTTCTCAGACATAAGGCTCACCTAAGGGCTTCTGTAAACTGTGATCCAGCCATTTGTTGCTTTATCTGCATTGCTTGCTCACTCATTCATTTTATTTTAATTTTTTCACAGTTTTTAATTTTTCAGTTATCGAGAGAAATTATTCCTTAGCCCAAATATTCAAGTTTCATAGTCCAGGAACACAAGTCAAGGACAAACTTCCATGGAAGTCAAGCCAAAGAAATCATTTATGTTTCAAGAGCACTTCGCACTCTGAAGATTCCAGCCTTCCTCATCTCCTCAAAGGCTTCCATGGAATTGTAATTTCTGTAGAAGTCTGCACCTTTTTTCTTGGTTCCGCCACAGTGGACTCAAAGAAAGCAGCAGCCCCCAGGGATGTGATGAGTGCTCCAACAATATGAAATCACAGGTGCTTGGCCAGAAGGCCTGGCATCTGAGGCTTTGACAAAGCACTGGAAGCCACAGTAGTTATTCCCCCAACACGGATGTCTTTCCACACCGAGGGAGAAACGGAGACTGCTCATCTGCCTCACTTACTCACTTTAGTGCTCTACACTCTCAAACATCCTGCTGCATTCCATGATACAGGGAGCTGCAGGAAGAACCAGAGATGGTATTATTATCTTTATGATTAAAACAGAATTTTCTTTGCTTGTGCAGTTACTGATATAGTCTGTATGGAAAGTCATGATCAGAGATAGAATCTGTAGTCAAAGGTCCTGACCCTTCAGAGCAAACTGTCCTGCTTCCCTGAAGGGGAATATTTTATCAGGGTTGATCTCTCAAAATAGCTGCCTTCCATAGAGTGGAAAGTTTTCACTTATGACTCAAGCAAATGCATAGAACCACAATATAATTTGTTGAGGGGGCTACATATTACAAGGATGTAAATATATAATTCAGTTGGCAGCAAAAGGGATCTCTTGGCAAAGCTTAGGAGACTGGTGGAGTGGAGAGCTCCTGGTAGCTCAGTCTGGGCAGAGGGCAGGACCACTTCTCAGACCAAAGTCCCCAGAGACACTCGAAAAAAACCTGGGAAAGGAGTGAGAACTACATGTGTTGCCGGGGACCAGCCTCCAGCAAAACGTCGTGTCAGGGGTTCCTGAAAGGATGAGACGGCCTAGGCGAAAACGAAAGAACTGAAAACTTAAGGGCTGAGGGGAAGGGGATGAGGTAGAATGAGGAGACACTGACACTTGGTGAGGTGCTAGTATCTTCTGCCGAGAGACTCAGCAGGTCTTTATTTATTCATTATTAGTAATAATAATAAGAAAATACATTATCATGTGTAAAGCATAAACAATTAGTATATTATGTTTCCCATAGACTACTGGCCCCTACAGGTCTCAGCTAGACGGCAGCTTTCAAGGTTAACAGATAATAAACCAAACCTAACATTAAAGCTACTTATTTTTTCATTCAGACAATTATTTAAAACAGTGAATAACCGCCAGTGCATCCCTATCAGCTAAAGCCTAAGCATCAAAGGACTATTCTATTCACATGACCTTCAGCCGGAGACCAGCTGCAGTTCAGCTATCAGAACTTTTTCTACCTAGAAATTCCTTAACTCAAATAGCTTCATATTAAAAACTTTCCCAAGAAACTTCAAGAGAAAACAAAATAGAAGGACCTGCTATGATTATTGTATTGTAATGCTTGTCAGGCATATTCAATAAGTTGTCTTCCATTGTCAAGTAGGCCAAATTGTTTAATAATTAGTTTCTAATTTTCCATGCCGTTTATTTGCAATATACTGATGCATATAATATAGTGCCTAATGTACTTTTTTGGGAAATTTTTTCTTATTTATGACCAAGAACAAAAAGTGAAGGAATGTTACATCTTCAACCTCATGGTGTGAGGCACAAGGAATCTTCAGCCCCACGGTGTGAGGCCCTTTGGCTTCGGCCCCACGGTGTGAGGCCCTTTGGGCTTCGCTGCTTGCCAGTGTCTTATCTGGCTGGGGCATCAAGGCCTCCTGCAGCAATGTGTGGAGTCTACAAACAACCCAAATTGGTGTAAATATATCATTTTTCAGAGGTATATTATTTGTATCCCCTCCTGATATTTAATTAGTCAGATCCTCTTAGAACAGTCAGATTTATCTGTTCTAACCTTTTGTAGGTATATTTGTTGGTATCTTCCTAAACAAGTGGTTACTTTTTAATTGGCCACTTAAGTTACTCTATCTCAGTGGCTGCCACTGCTCTATCAGTTAGGATTGTTACATCATCAATACATTTGACAAGAAGAGAGTGTCAATTTGGGTCTAAAACATGGTCACCCTAGCCCTCAGAGATGGTCTGGTTGGTGTCTGTGTGTGTGTGTGTGTGTTTGTTTCTGTTTTGTTTTTTTTTAAGATTTGTTTATTTATGCATACAAGAACTGGGGTATAGGCCAGAGATGTGGGGGGGTGAGAGGATTCACCAGAGACAGAGCAGGGAACGGAACAGGTAGACTGACAGAAATACACTGCTGAGGGGAGCAGTGGGCAAGACAGGAGAGGTCTGCTGCGCCATGTGGGTATCTCCCTGGCCAGGGATTGAACTTGTGCTGCAGTGGCTGCCAATAGCTTCATAGGTTGTGTCTTAACCCTTTGCGCCACCAGGGAGGCCTCTGTGTGTGTGTGTGTGTGTTTAAATTTATTTCTTCTTTCAAAATTCATTGGAGCAACAAATGATTGAAAAGTATATATTTCTACAGGCTATCTATCTATTTATGTGTTCTCATTTGCGTTTCTTGGCCCTTACTGAGACTTAACACATGAGAATAAGAATATTACGTGAATGTCATGTACTATTAGAAACTAACACTATGTGAGTAGATAGAGTAGAGAATTTGATTTTTTCAGTCTTGTATTTGGGCAAAAGCAAGCTCTAGGTATTTCAACAAGAAGTTAGTGTGACATATAAGTGGACTAGGGATTATTTTATAAGTATAATACTTCATTAGTCATAACAATAATTGTACTACTATTAATATTGTACCACATGCTAAGATTTTTTTTAAAGATTTATTTATGCATACAAGAGCTGGGGAACAGGGCAGAGATGTGGGGGTTAGAGGATTCACCAGAGACAGAGTGGGGAACAGAACAGGCAGACTGACTGAAATACACTGCTGAGGGGAGCAGCAGATGAGACAGGAGAGGTCTGCTTCGCCATTTGGGTTGCTCCCTGGTTGGCCAGGGATCGAACTCTTGCTACAGAGGCTGCAGATTGCTTCATAGTGCAGTGATTAACCCCTTGCACCACCAGGAAGGCCCATGCTAAGAATTTTTTTCATGCATTGTCTCATTTATTTTTCACAACTCTTGAGATTAAGTATTGTTAATACACATTAATAGGCTTTATAAAGATTATGTGATCTGCCAAAGCCACACAATGTTGAAACTCAAAGCTTGTCGTCTTAGAGTCTCATTAAATATCCATTAACATTTTACTATTTGTTACTTGAACAAAAGCCTAGGGTAGGATTATTCACATACAGACTTTGGATATTGGATGAAATTGCAGAGAATTCCATGCATGCATTACTTCTGGTTCAGCAGTTGCTGCCCCTTAGCCCCAGGTCATTTTATGCCTTGAGGTTCATGTATATATATATATATATATATATATATATATATATATATATATATATATATATACAACTGAGCACATATTAAAAGAACAACTAAAACTCTTAACAGAAATTGATGGTAAACAATAGAGCAAAGGATTGTAATGGGATAAATTAACGGCAAAATGAACGCATAGAAAGATTAATTTTGCATTTTGGCAGTATTTTAATTTCCTTTTATACAATTTAGTTTTGCTTTGTTTTCTTTGAATGTTTTTGGCCACATTTACTGCTATATACTTGGGAGGCTTGCTGATTTTAGCTTTATGCTTTTCTTCAACTTTATGTAGCATAAAAAAAGGAAACAATAGTTCGAAAATGGAGTTGTCCATGGCTGGTAGAGGGGAGACCAAGTCTTTTTTTTTTTTTAAAAGATTTATTCATTTATGCATACAAGAACTAGGTATAGGCCAGAGGTGTGGGGGGTGAGAGGATTCACCAGAGACAGAGTGGGGAAAAGAACAGGCAGACTGAGTGAAATACGATGCTCAGGGGAGCAGGGCGCAAGTCAGGAGAGGTTTGCTGTGCCATGTGGGTAGCTCTCTGGGTGAGGATCGAACTCATGCTGCAGTGGCTGCGGTTAGCTTCATAGATTGAATCTTAACCCTTTGCACAACAAGTCTTAATACCTAACCTAATTGCAGTTTCGGTCTCTCCCAAAAGTGGAGTTCTGAACCAGTCAATCTAGACTTTCCTGGTTAGCACTAGTGAGGTAGTCTGCATGGTAAAATCCCCTTGCCTTCTCCTGGGCAAAGGTGGCTTTGCCAGAAATAATCTATCTTTTCTTTTGCTCAAACTGTGTTCCATCCCCTTTCTAACTTTAAAAACCTTCCATTTGGGCACCTCTTGAAGATCTTTTTACTTGTAGCAGATGGGATGCTGTCCAATTCATGAATTGTTAAATAAATTAGATCTCTAAATTTACTCAGATGAATTTGGTTTTTAACAGCAGTTACATTCCTAAGGTGCATTGAAATTTTTGATTTTAATATGCCAGCATTATTTCTAAGTTAAATCAATTTTTCCTATTTTAGAAGGCTTATAAAAATGGTTGTGCCTCTTACTGAAAAATGTTTAGCAAGTCCTCATAACTCTGTTTAAGAACTGACTCTAAAAAGCAGCTAGTGCTGCAGTGGCTCAGAATTTTAATTTGTCATCCATATACTCAGCACAAGGTTTGGATCCAGGCAGGGTTAAGATTCTTTTCCTTGGCTGGCACAAAGTGTTGATTAAAGTTCTGTTTGACTTCCGCTCAATGGTTGGCCAACTTTTGGAAGCAGTAAGCCTGGTTTTCATCTGTGCGATGACACTTGAAATATTATTTACCAGGATCACATATTTATATCTAGGAAGTCTTTTAAGGAAGAAGTTCTCAGCTAAGCTATGCAGCAACTAGATGTAACTCAGGTTTTTTCTTCTTCTGGCAGTGGCCTTACTTTTTCTTAGCCAAAGCTCATTTTACATCCTTATTTTAACCCAATATATTATATTTATTTGCTTACTTAGTTATCAGTTTTATCAGTTATTTGTGATTTTATTTTGCTCGCAGGTAGATGAAGGGGCACCCCAGGACCTCCAAACCTGCACACTCTAAATGGATTCTGTCCTGCATCCCACCAAGACAAAACATACTCTTAGTGCGTGAGACCGTCAATAGAAAAGAACTTCAGGGCCTCCCCTGGTGGCGCAGCGGTTGAGTGCTGGGCTGCGAAGCTGCCCACAGCCTCTGCAGCACCGGTTCAATCCCCAGCCACCAGCGAGGGTCCCACATGGTGCGCAAACCTCTCCTGCTGTGCCTGCTGCTCCCCTCAGCAGTGTATTTTGTCAGTCTGCCTGTTCTGTTCCCTGCTCTGGCTCTGGTGAATTCTCTCACCCTTCTGCACTTCTGACTGTACCCAGTGCTTATATAAATAAAATAAATAAATTAAAAAAAAAAGACAGCACATTTAAAAAAAAAAAGAAAAGAACTTCAATACAATTAGTGTGCAATAGAGAGAAGAGAGAGAAATGTAGTTAAAATAGTTTCCCCATGAAACACCCAGAGTAACCCATCTCCTTGTGGGTGAATGTCCAGCCAAATAGGGTTGGCCCAAAGTAGGGCCACTGAGGCCCAAAAGCTAAGGCAGCTTCTGGTGGGGAACCATAGGAAGGGGCCAAAGGGGCCATGCAAGACTGGAAGGAAAAGAGCAAAATCAGAATACAAATCAAGATAAAGGCTGCCATTGTCTGCTTCCCCACAGTTCTCTCACCTATGTCTCTGTCTCCTTCCACGTCCCCCAAATCCCTGGTACAAGTCCAAGGCAGAGAAGCAAATGCAGCTTCTTCACTCTCTTCTCCTTGTGCCTCTTCCAAGCCTTCTTTTTTTCCTTCCTTTCTTAAGTCCTTCTCTCAGTCTTTCCTAGCTTCTCCTTGCTGCTTTCCTCCACCTTTCCTAGGGTGGGGCAGGGAACCTGGCACCTCCCCTTCCTATGAGGATTACACTCTTAAAGTTTCTTGCAAGACATTCCATTTCTTTTTTTTTTTTAAATTATTATTTTTTCAATTTTATATATTTTTTACATCACTTTTCGCTTTTGCACAATTCAATGTCTGCATTTTCATCTGGGTTATAGTCCCCATACAATTCCTACCCCGCCTTGTTTTGATCCTGCTCCCTCCCCCCCTTCCTCACCCTCACCCCAGAGTGTAACTCTGGTTTATAGTTGCTTGTTGATTTAGGTTTTCTAGATTCCTGCTATGAGTGAGACCATCTGGTATTTTTCTTTTTCTTTCTGGCTTATTTTGCTGAGCATGATCCCTTCCAGCGCCATCCATGTTGCTGCAAACTGCGTGTGTTTATCTTTTTTGATTGCTGAGTAATATTCCATGGTGTGTATGTACCACATCTTCTTGATCCAGTCATCTATTTTTGGGCATTTGGGTTGTTTCCATAGCTTACCTATTATAAATTGTGCTGCTATAAACATAGGGGTGCAGGTGCCCTTTTGAATTAATGTTTCTGTGTCCTCTGGGTAAATATCTAGGAGTGGAATTGCTGGCTCATATGGAAGCTCCATCTTTAGCAGGTTGAAGAATCTCCACACAGCTCTCCATAGTGGTTGGACCACTTTGCACTCCCACCAGCAGTGCAGGAGAGTTCCTTTTTCTCCTCATCCTCGCCAACATTTGTTGTTGCTAGTTTTTTTACTATGTGCAAGAGGCTACATTTCTTAAAACCAGTCAGGATCTGGCAGCTTGGAGGTATATGCAGTAGATATCAACTGAATGATAGAAATATTTTTTCCAACTTTGAGGAATAATTGACAAATACAGTTGTATATATTTAAAGTATGCAATGTGATGTACATGTGGAAGAATTACCAAGATCAATATAATTAATATATGCATCATATCACATAGTTAACTTTTTTGTGGCGAGTGCTTTCTTTTTTTTTTTTTTTTTTAAATGTGTAGTCTTTTTTTTTTTTTAGAGGCATGTTTATTTATTTGTTTGTTTGTTTTGTTTATACAAGCACTGGGTACAGTCAGAAGCGCGGGAGGGTGAGAGAATTCACCAGAGCCAGAGCGGGGAACAGAGCAGGCAGAAGGACCGAAGTACACTGCTGAGGGGAGCAGCGGGCGGCAGGAGAGGTCTGCGCGCCATGTGGGACCCTCCTCCGGTGGCCGGGGAGCAGCCGGGGATCAAACCTGCGCTGCAGAGGCTGCGGGCAGCTTCGCAACCCAGTGCTCAACCGCTGTGCCACCGGGGAGGCCCTGAGTACTTACTTTCAAGTGTGTAACACCTATTAACTATTGTCGTCAAAGTTTGTACCCCTTGACCTGTATCTCCCCATTTCCACCTACCCCACTTCTGATAACCACCATTCTAGTCTCTGTTTCCATAAAATTAACTTTTTATTTTAAAGATTCCAAATAACAGTGGTACCATACAATATTTTCTTTCTCTGGCTTATTTCTCTTAGCATAACTCTCCAGTTTCATCCATGTTGCTGTAAATTGCAGGATTTACTTTTTTACATGTCTGAATATTACATGTATACTTTTTAAATGGCAGAATAATAGTTCTTTGTGTGTCTGTCTACCTGTCATCTATCATTTTATTGATCCATTCATCCATTAAGTGACACTTAGATTGCAACACACAGACATTGATCCTGCAAGGATAGAGCATCTATCTATACCAGGTATCAGTAGCTTTCATGAAGAGCACGTTTGCATCCAGCAAAAGGCAATTCCTTTAAGGAGATGTGCACTTTTAGACATGCCTTATGGTTTGTATAAATGACATTTTCTAAGACTGTCAATGTATAATCTATATATATATAAAACCTATATATATTATATATATGTTTGTATATATATATGACTGACATTTCCCAGTTCCATGTTCACTGGCAAATGTGACAGACACACTGTAATCCTATGGCCTGGAAAGGGTAACTGTGTTCACGGTATATTTCCTAATCATCTTCCCCTTGCTCACTACACCATTTTTCTGCCAGCCTTACATGCCAGGGATTATCCACTGGCTTTCTGTCCTCCTGCCTTCCAGTGCCAGGTGCTGTGTATGCATGTAGGTCTGCTCTTGCTGCAGTGGGAGGCCAAGATGCTTATCTGCCAAGGCTCTAGAACCAGGTCCGGGGACATGCAGTTCAAAAGAAAGCCAGTCAGGGATGCTGCCTGAAGCAAGGCTGAGTGTCCTGGCTGGAGCCTGGGGCCTGTGCTGATCTCTTTTAGAGTTAAAAATTCAGTGAAAAGAGCTGTTGGTATTTCTCCTCCATTTCCACCAAATAGATTAATTAGTGGGACATGAAACATGCCACTTGAAAACTATCACTCTGAATGATATCATCGAGTTCTCTAATTTATGAAACGTGCTTCAAATAAGGTATGTTTGGTGGTCAATAATACTTAGAAAGAGCTGAATGAATCAGAACCTATATTATTTCTTTTTTTTTTAAGACTCTTACTTGACCATTTTGTTTATGGCCACAGTGGTGTAGAGGAAAATTATCTTTTGCTTTACCTTGAAGAAACTCCAGCATATAGGTTCTACTATATTATGTGGTTCTCATTGCTAAGAGAGGTTAAAAAAATGATTTATTTGTGCATTATTGCTTAGTTGATAGGAAACTATCTTGGAGGCATTTTAAAAAATAATATATGCAGGGGGACAATTTGGCTGTTGTATACTATCTACTAACAAGAAAAGGATGATAGATTAAACAAGAGTTACTTTCCCAGGATAACCATTAAATATTTATGTAGGACACAGCAAATAAGCATAATAAGAATGCATTTTGGCAAGTTAACAGCACAATTTATCTTTAAAACGCTTTACAAAAACAAGCTAATTAATTCTCCAGTGCTCTATATGGTAAAGTTAAAAATATTGTCACCCCCACCCTTTTTTGGCTCAACTTAGTTTTATTTAAGTAACTTTTAGTTTGAATGTGTTTTTGATCCTACGTGATGTCTTTCTCAGTGATAGATTTATGGGGGTGCCCCCTGGGAGAACCATAGATGAAGCAACCCTCCCAAAGAAAAGATCAAATCAAGTTGAGTTGACCAATCACAGCTTGAGTGTTCATTTATAATTTTCTGATGTTGTAAATGAATTGGAGTGTCGCAGATAGCCATGGCTCCATATAAGTAAACAATTTCTGCCATATATTTCTTATTAGAGGGAAAGTTAAAATAAACGTAATTGATCAAGTGTCATCATTTCACTAAACCACCCAACATTTCTCTGCTTACAGCCTGCCTTATATTTACATCAACTGACTTCTTGACTAGTTTATCAGCTTATCAACTTTTTTCCTCCATTTTTTGAGATATTACTGACATGTAGCATTGTTTTAGCTTAATTTTATAACATAATCATTAAGTACATGTATGTATTGCTAAATGCTTACTACAGTAAGTTTAATTAACGTCTATCAACTCACAGTTACATGATTTTTTTCCCCTTATGATAAGAACTTAAAAGACCTACTCTTAGCAAATTTCAAGAATTCAATATATATATATATTTTTTTTTTTAAGATTTATTTATTTATACAAGCACTAGGTACAGTCAGAAACGCATGAGGGTGGGAGAATTCACCAGAGCCAGAGCGGGGAGCAGAGCAGGCAGAAGGACCAAAGTACACTGCTGAGGGGAGCAGCGGGCGGCATGAGAGGTCTGCGTGCCATGTGGGACCCTTGCCGGCGGCCGGGGATCAATATAGTATTGTTAACTATAGTCACCCTTATCCTCATGACTTATTTATTGACCCCTTTCACATAGTTCACCCATCTTTCAACCCTTACCTTTGGCAACCACAACTGTTCTCTGTATGAAGTTGGTATTTGAACTTTTTTTTCTAGATTCCATGGTATTTTTCATAAAGTTTTTGTCTTCTGTTTGACTTACTATACTTAAAATACCCTTGAGTTCCATCCATGTTACTGAATGGTAAGATTTCATTTCATTATTTTTTATTGCTAAATAATATTCCATTGTGTTTATATCTCTTACATTTTCTATATCCATCCACTGATGGGCATTTAGGTTGTTTCCATTTCTTGACTATAGCAAATAATATTGTGATGGGGGTGCATATATCTTTTGCAGTTAGTGTTTTCATTCTCTTTGAATAAATACCCAAAAGTGGAATTGCTGAATATTTTTCTTTTTCTTTTCTTTTTTTTTAAAAGATTTATTTATTTATACAAAAATTGGGGAAGCACGGGAGGGTGAGAAGATTCTCCAGAGACAAAGTGGGAAACAGAACAGGCAGACTGACTGAAAACACTGCTGAGGGGAGCAGCGGGTGAGACAAGAGAGGTCTGCCGTATCATGTGGGTATCTCCTGAGCTGGCCGGAAATTACACCTGCTCTGCAGAGGCTGCAGACAGCTTCACAGTGCTGAGCTCAACCTGCTGCGCCACTGGGGAGGCCCCAGTTTTATTTTTAATATTTTAAAAAAGCTTCACATTTTTCACTAGCAGTGAACAAGTGTTCACTTTTTATCCACTTTCTTTTGCCAACATTTGTTTCTTGTCTTTTTGGTGGTAGCCACTCTAATGGGTTATCTGAAGTTATGTCTCATTGTGGCATTGATTTGCATTCTCTATTTATGGTGTTGAGTACTGTTTTTATGTACCTCTTGTCCATTTGTATATCTTCTTTGGAAAAATATCTTATTAGATTCTTTGCCCATTTTTAAGTGGGATTGTTTATTTTCTTATTGAGTTGTATGAGTTATTTATTTATTTTGGATGTTAACCTTACTGGATATATGATTTGCAAATACTTTCTCCCATTAGGTATGTTGCCTTTTCATTTTGTTGATAGTTTCCTTTACTGTGTAGAAGCTTTTTAGTTTGATATAGTCCCACTTGTTTATTTTGCTTTTGATTTCAGATCTAAAAAATTATCACCGAAACTGACGTGTAGCTTATTGCCTGTTTTCATCTAGATGTGTTATGGTTTCTGGTCTTATATACAAGTCTTTAATTAGCTTTGAGTTAACTTTTGTGTGTGATATGAAATAGGGATCCAGTTTCATTTTTTTGCATGTGGCTGTCCAGTTTTTCTAACACCATTTATTGAAACTCAGTCCCTTTCCCCATTTTCAATTTTTAGTTCCTTTATAGTAAATTAATTGGCCATATATGGGCTTACTCAGTTTTTTTTCCATTTATCTAGTATGTGTTTTCACATAGTGTAATATAGTTTTAAAATCAGGGAGCATGATACCTTTAGCTTTGTTTTTCTTTCTCAAGATTATTTTGGCTATGCTCTTTTGTGGTTCCATAGAAATTTTAGAATTTTTTTTCTATTTCTGTCAAAAATGCCATTGGGATTTTGATAGGAATTGCATTTCCTCTCTGAATTGCTTTGGGTGGTATAGACATTTTAACAATATTGATTATTCTAATCCAAGATACCAGAATATCTTTCTATTTATTTGTGTATTTTTTCAATTTCATTCATTAGTGTCTCAAGAGTTTTCAGAGTAAAGGTCTTTTCCTCCTTGGTCAAATTTATTCCTATGTATTTTTAGTCGTTTTGATGCAATTGTCCGTGGGTTTGTTTTCTTAATTAGTCTTTCTGATAGCTTGTTACTAGTGTAAAGAAAACACATTTTTAACATAGAACTTAGAGCTTGCTGCTTTGCTGAATTCATTTATTAGTTCTAATAGTTTCTTGGTGGAATATTTAGGGTTTTCTATATATATAATGTTATATCATCTGCAAATAGTGACAATTTTGCTTTTTCCTTTCCAATTTGAAAGCTTTTTTTAAATTTTCTTGCTAATTGCTCTGCTTAGGACTTATAATGTGGAATAAAAGTGGTGAGAATAGGCATATAATCAGTTCTTCAACTTAGTCTTATTTTTCATCTTCTCCCAACTCCCACCTATACCTTGCCTGTTTACTCACCTGCTTGTACAGTTGGGATATGCAGTGGAAAAAGTAAGACATTATCTTTTTAAAATATATATATTTTTTAAACACTGGGAGTGAACACAGGGCTCGACCCTAGTGGGAGTGACTGTAATAACTTTAAGACTGCCTGATTTCCAGTTTTCCCTTTTAAATCAATTTATAATCTTGGAAAAGGCAGATTTGATCATATAAACCTTACTTAACATATTTCAATGGCTCCCTAGGACTTTTATAACATAGTTGAAGCTCTTTAGCTTGAGTATAAAAATCTAATAAACCCTTTGACTGAAAATAAGGAAACTGCCAAGTTTTCTTAAAGCTTAGTCCTGAAACTGGTAGTGTTAACTTCTGTAACATACTAGTGGTTAAAGTGAGTCAGAGCATCAGCCCAGATTCAGTGTGGATGGGGTCTAGACAAAGGGATGAGTATGAGGAAGCATGTTTCATTGGGGGCCATTATTAGCAATGAACTACCCCCACCCCATCCATTCTCATATTCTTTTATTGAAGCTAATTCCACAGTTTGTAGTAAAGCAATAAGAATAAATACTTACTTGACCTCAGGGTAGGGGCCCAAAGTCAAGATACAGTTTCTTATCTACTTTCTTATATGAGGGGCCAAGTCATATTGATCTGATTTAGAAAAATATAAAATTCCTGTTTCCTACCATGTCAAGGAGCAACTCTGTTATTGTTACATCACTTTTGCATTGTTCATTAAGTCAGTGGTAGTGTAGTGTCATGGCCATGGCAGAGATCCAGAGTCAAGAGACTATGTCCTCTCACACCTCCACTAGCAAATATTTGTGGGATCTCTAAATTAAATCATTTCACCTTTTTGTGTACTGGTTTCTCCCTTTGAAAAATAGACAATATAAAGCCTGATTTTCTCAGAATAATTCTGAATATATAAATCCTCAGTATTTAAAAATTTGATATATCCCTAAAAAGCATATTATTACTTTAAAGATAAGATTTTAAATAGCGATAATATTTAATAGAGCCAAAGAGTTCAAGAATAGAAAATATGCATTTTGCATTTGAATTAAATCTAAAGTTAGGGCTAGCTCTGCCACATGGTAGTCAAGTATTCATTGAATATATTATTATTTAGAAGCATAAGTATTCCAAAGTTGTTTATATTTTCCCTTAACACACTTCCATTCTACAATAAGGAGAGAGCTAACAGTAACCTTTATTCTATAATTTAGAACATGAGTGTTTTGCTTTTCAAACTTGCTTAATAATGCAAACCACAGATGAATAAGTTATCTTTATAGTAATTAAAACATTGTGTTTTCATTAGCTTCTGCTAAGCTCAATAATGGAAAAATTCATCAAATATGAGCTTCACAATGGTGGTAAGTCAAGTTAATTTCTATTTGTTTGGAATCGGAATCAGGGAATGCATACATCTATAGGTAGGAGAATAAAACGACAAAGAAAGTATGAAGTAGACAAATAAATCTGAAATAATCTGAATTATAAGAGTTTCTTCATCATTGTTACATCATTTACGGTAAGGAAAATGGGACGAGGCTAGTTGTGCCAATGAATTTTTTGAGAGGAATCTGTGACCAATGGGATTACAAAATACTTTTTGGGTTAAAGACACTTGCTTGGATTTCCACTTAACTTCCATGTAGATGACAATTATTGTTTTATTAACATAATCTTATTGATCTAATTTATCTATGTTGTCTTAAGAAATTAAAATATCACTTACTGAATATTCTAATTATATCTTAACGCTTAGCCCAGAAACTGGTACAGTGTAACTTCTGTAATATTCTAGTGGTTAAAGTGAGTCATAGGATCAGCACAGATTCAATGTGGGTGGGGTCTGCACAAAGGGATGAGTATCAGGAAGCATGCTTCATTGGGGGCCACTATTAGCAATGAAATACCATCCTCTCTCAATTCATTCTCATCTCTTTTTTGAAGCTAATTCTAAAATTAGAATTCTAAAATTAGAAGAGATGGTGGAGGACCTTGCAATGGTTAATTTTATGTGTTAACTTGAGTGAGCCATGTGGTTGGCCAAATGCTATATTGAGTGTCTCAGTGTTTCTGGATGAGATCAGCACTTAAATAGGTAGACTGAGTAAAGCACTTTGCTTTCACTAATGTGGTTGGGTGGACCTCACCAATCACTTGAAGACCTGAATAGAAAAAAAGGCTGAATAAAAGGGAACTTCATCTGCGACTAAGCTGGGATATCACTCTTTTGCTCTTGGAGTGGAACTTACTCCATTGACTCTCTGGTTCTCCCACTTGTTTAATGTAAATGCTGGGACTTTCTGCCTTCATAATTGTGTGAATTAATTCTACCTACCTACCTACCTACGTATCTACTTATCTACCTTCCACCCTATTTCTATACATGTATTCTAGAGCTAGGGTCCTAATGATTCTGTTTCTCTAGAGAATTTGGAATAACCAGACCTCCTCTAGGGCATCTTCTCATTTCACAGTCTCTTCTTTGGCTGCTGTCTTCCACCCTCCACTGATGAGTTCCCTAGACATTTTGTCCTATTTCACTCTACTTTCCAGTCACAATTTTAATACAGAGAGGGAAACATTTGGCCTCTCAGATTATTTATCTTGAGAATTTGGAATTAGAAGGAGAGAGAAAGCATAGTTTGTTATTTGGCCAACATGTAACATTTAGACTCGGGAGCTGGGAGTGACCATTTTCTGGCTTGTGGGTCAGAAGCAGAGAGTAGAACAGAGCAGAAAGCATTATAATAAAAAACAAAGGAGGTATTTCTGATCTACCTTCCATTTTTGTTCCCGTTACTTCCTCAAGCTTGGATGGTTCCTGCCTCTGGTTTCTTATAATACCCCTGTGACACCCCTACTTGCCACCCTGTATGTTATCTTTTATTTATGTTGGCTGAATCTGGTTTGTATTCTTATGTCAATAACCCAACTAATACATTGGCCCAGCATATTTTTTTTCTTCTTCTACTTGTTTGTTAATTAAAACAGGTGAAGAAATCCAAGAAAAGGGAGGGTGTCAGGTGACTCGCTGAAAAGCAGCCAAAAAAGATTCTTTTCAAAAACTTTTCTTTGAGTCAGTTCTAGTTTGAAGTCAGCATTTCCATGTAATAGTTCGAAGTGCAACATTGCTTCCTGTATTAAGAAAATAATGCCCAAGTCAGTATATATTACTTAAATCATTTTTGAAATGTTGATTTGATATGATCAGAAGAGACTGTACTGTGAAAAAATTAGTGTTCACTACTAAATTGTTGGTATTTTGTAAATTTATGGCTAAGGGTGGCTTCTTCTCAGTTAAAATATTTCTCTTTAATTGTGAACATGTTTTATAAATCTTCCAAAGGTATTAAAGGAACAATGCAAAATTCCTTTGGAAGTAACAGTAGAATTCACTTCAATATGAAAGAAGTTATTTGCTCTGTGCCTGACACAGAGCAAGTTCTCCATAAATATTCTTTTATTTTCAGGTTCAAAAGAAAACAGCTTAAGTTTTTTTTTTTTTTTTCAATGTCATGCTGTTCTTTCCACACACAATTTAAGCAATATTATTTTGCTCCACACCTATCTGCATGGAAAAGTACTGTAACGAACATGGAGATATGAAGTACTGGGCTTCTTGTCAGAATCCAAACAAAGGCATTCTTGCTGCAGAATCTCCAAAGCAAGGTTGCTGAGGAAGGACAAGGACATAACATAATTCCTTTTTATTAAAAGAGATATTTATTTATGCATACAAGACCTGGGGTGTAGGTCAGAGGCTGGGAGAGGGGGTGGTGAGGGGATTCACCAGAGACACAGTGGGGAGCAGAAAGGCAGATCTATTGAAATGCACTGCTGAGGGGAGCAGTGGGTGAGATAGGAGAGGTCTGCTTTGACATGTGGGTTAACTCCCTGGCTGGGGATCGAACTCATGCTGCAGTGGCTGCTGATAGCTTCCTAGGTTCTGAGACTTAACCCCTTGTGCCACCAGGGCACAAAATAATTTCTTTTAGTAGCAAGATAAGTATAGGATTTTTATATTCCAAATCCAGCAATCACATAGAATTGTGGGGTTGTGAACTACACTTGTGAGTTCTTGCCAAATCTTCCTTCCACAGTTCACTATTGATGAGTGTGAATGAAGCTGCTAAAGAACAGAGGGAAGGAAAAAGGCAGGCAGAATTCTTAGTAAAGTATTTCTATTTCTGGCAAATCACTACTTGGTTATGTAGAGCAACACATTCATCTAGAGGCCTTTAAAAAAAAGTGAACATTGCCTTATAATGAATACTAAATAAAACCAGTAGAATCCAGATTAATTTTTAATGAGCAGCAGTTGTGTACTGCATGTAATAATATTGAAATTAATACATAATTAAAGTAGATTTGTCCAGAATGGTTCACCTGAGATTTGAGTAGTGGAGAACAAAATTGAACATCTCCAAAGGCAACCCCCAGTTCAGTACCCAGGTTTTTTCAGGCAACGAGGTCAGTGTTCTCTTGAGGCCAAGTCACCTTTCCCAGAGGCATTTTGAAGGAGTTGGCACTGGGCACTAATTAGGGCAAAATTGGCAGATGTCAGGGCCTTGGCCAGAACTCTGTCACCATTAAAATGATTTTTATATTATCTCTAGCTAGTCATTTTTATCCTTCAGAAGTCAGGTTGTTGGGTCAAACTTTGTCACTCTGATAAAGTAAGGACCAGTGCTACCAGTTGGCAGCTTTAACTATAATTTGAATTTATCATATTATAGATATTATAGTGGAACAATGGATATTATCAACCCCAAGATGATAATGAGCATACATTGGCGATCTAATTCTTTGCCCTCCAGCTCTAATGTAATTGCTTTAAGGAATGGTCATGCTGTTGCTTCTGGAGAGGGCACCTCTGTGTGGTGAGAGAACAGTTGTGGATTTTAGCCAACAGCTGCCTGAGTGAGCAACTGTTGTTCCTTCCTCTGCCATCAGCTCTCCATTTTTCTTAGGGGTTCCACATTCTGCATATTCCCAGTCCATGCATTTCAGATGGGTTGATCTTGTCCTTAACCCAGAGAAAATCATAATTGCCCATCCACCATGATTGGTTCAGGAAAGAGCCTGTCACCTCAACTGGACCAGAGTCAAGACAACTCATTTCTAGAATTTTAGGTAACTGCTGGGAGAAAAACCTTTACTCTTCCTGTGAATTTAGAGATTGGAAGAGGTTTCCCTGGAATGGGGAGCTGTGCTACAGCCTAAGTCTTCCACAGAAGGAAGCCAACACAGAGAAAAACATTTTCCAAGCAGGTGGGCAGTTTTCTATAACATCATTTAGATAAATGGACCCAGCTGTACCTAGAATTAATCTATACCCAACTTTTCAGTTGCATGAACTGATAAATTACCTTTTTTTTTTGCTTAATCTAAGTTGAGTTGAATTTTCAGCTACCGCAACTCAAAGTCTTGACTAAAATGGGATTTCAGAAGCCTGTATTTTTTCACTGACATTAGCTGAGAAGAGTCCAGGACAACTTATGCTCCCACCTCCCTGCAAAGTTTGTGTGGTTGATGCTAGAATTTGGGGGTCACAGTACTTTGATCTTTGGAATTACCTCAGACCTTTACCTCTGTTGGTTAACCCATATGGCCCCGGAAAGTGAGGCGCAAGAGGAACCAGGAGAATGGAAAGTTGGAGGAGTCAGTGACCCAGCTGTCCTATATTTCTACAGTGGCCAGTTAGAGAAGATTCCCCTAGGGCAGAGCTTCTTCTGAGGATCTTGTTAAAAAGGCAGATGATGGGGGCCTCCCTGGTGGCGCAGGCGGTTGAGCACAGTGCTGTGAAGCTGTCCGCAGCCTCTGCAGCACAGGATTGATTCCTTGCAGGCCAGGAAGCTACCCACATGGTGCAGCAGACCTCTCCTGTCTTGCCCGCTGTTCCCCTCAGCAGTGTATTTCAGTAGATCCACCTGTTCTGCTCCCCATTCCTCTCACACTCCTGCACATCCGGCCTGTACCCTGATTCTTGTATAAATAAAATAAATCTTAAAAAATGCATTAAAAAAAAGGCAGGGCCTCCCCATTGGCGCAGCGGGTTGAGCACGGTGCTATGAAGCTGTCTGCAGCCTTTGCAGCATGGGTTTGATTCCTGGCCGGCCACAGAGAAACCCACGTGGTGACCTCTCCTGTCGCCCTGCTGCTCCCTCAACAGTGCTTTCGGTCCGTCTGCCTGTTCTGCTCCCCACTCTGTCTCTGGTGAGTCCTTTCACCCTCCCGCACTTCTGCCCTGAACCCCAGTTCTTGTATAAATAAAAGATAAATCTTTAAAAAAAGGGACAGATTATGATTCAGTAAGTCTAGAGCGGGACATATGATTCTGCATCTCTGACAAGCTGCCAGGGTTCTGCTGGCACAAGGACCCCATGAGTTGCAAGGTGCTGGTATTGTGTTAGCGTGATTCCTTCACACTTCTTCTCTGTCAGTCTAGAGTCTAGATGAGACCCCGCATAGATGGAATTCTTCAAGGAACTCTATATGAGAGATTTTTCATTTTTTTCTCCTATTGGCAAAACTGTTGAGCTAGAGAGGATTTTGCTTAGAGCTTTCGGGCTATAGTTATGGATGAAATAACTAGAAATACCTCCCTTTCCTCACGACAACTCACTTATTTTTATTCTTAAATAGCTTACATAACTTATTTAACTAGCTCTAAAGTAAAAAACTTTTACTTGCATTCTTGCTGTTTATTTTAAGGTTTTCCCAGAAGACAGAACACTTATTACAGATGATCAAAGCCAATTCTGTCCTCACCAAACTGAGACATACAATATCTTTTTAAATCCCTGTAGGGTAACTGTGAACATCAATGTAGATTTTCCAGACCAACCATTAAGTAGTTCTGGAAGAACCCCAAACCAGCATTATAGTTTTAAAGAAATGGATCAGAGAGGTCAGCCCTTTATTTAATAAGCACTTATCAATTTTTATGTGTGATTCCAGTCTCAGAAACTGCTCAGTGGGTTCAGACTTGTTTGCTTTGGGCATTGGGTCGCAAGCTAGGATATAGGCTGCTTTTGTCTATCTACAGAGATACTGTCATGGAAAATTGGTTGCAGATAATATATAAGGTTAGAAGTCTAGTGAGGGCTTTTAAAAATATGGCAGATGCTTGTATAGGTTTTTTTTTAAATTATTTATTGTTTACAGCTTACATTGATAATCAATGTTTTTTTTTATTATTTATTTATCCAAGCACTGGGTACAGTCAGAAGCGCGGGAGGGTGAGAGAATTCACCAGAGCCAGAGTGGGGAGCAGAGCAGGCAGACTGCCGAAGTACACTGCTGAGGGGAGCAGCGGGCGCGGCAGGAGAGGTCTGTCGCGCCTTGTGAGACCCTCGCCAGCGCCCGGGGATCGAACCAGCGCTGGATAGGCTGCAGACAGCTTCGCAGCCCAGCGCTCAACCCCTGTGCCACCGGGGAGGCCCTCTTGTATAGGTTTTTAATGTAACAGGCTGGGTAAAAACTTGAGGAACCGCTGGAGAGAAAGGCAAGGACAGTGAGGAGACTATTAGGTAAAGGTGAAATAATGAAGTGTGTTATGTGTATGTTGAGTGTGTGGTGCGTGTGTGTGTGCGCACAAGTGTGTGTATTTAAAATAAGCAACAATTTCTCAAACAGGAGGTTAAAAGGAGACAAGCCATAATAACTAGCCTTCCAGAATCCGCCTCTTCTAAGAGGTATTAGAATGAGCTTGATTAGTATTCCCACCGGGCCTTTTGCTTAACTTCCAGCTAAGGTTTTATTTCCCTGAAATATGATTCCAATATGATGATCATAAGCCTTGGTTAATTTTAAGACATTTCTGTTCACTTATGAAAAAGGACTCATCAGCAGTCCCTGCCAAAAACTCATTAAAATACCTTTTAAGCTCACTTTAAGGTCATTTTTAGCATTCGTTGCACTGTTAATTAGAAAACTGCAGTCGCCTTTATTCCTACTAGAAACCCTCCCTAGTACTGTCTGTGACTCTGGCATTTTGCTGACTGCCCTGGTTCTCTGAATTTAACTCTAACAGAATGAATGGCTCTATTTTTGCTTTGCTCTGTTTTCTTTAGCTATTAGTTTTACAGCTTGATCGCTGATAAACCTGAAGCTGTCATTTATTAATTTATTGAGATGTTCTCCACATTTCCCATAGTCAGAGAAGATGCCAATTAAATTTGTTACTGCAAAAGCGAGATCACAGAGAATGAATTTATATGTTCAGAGTCCTAACTCATATCAAGTTGAATCTCGGTTTCCAAAAAGTACAAAATATTGCATATGTAAATTCAGTTTGTAGTTATTGCTGCATCTTTGCAGACGTTCAACAAATATAATTCAGTTTTTGCTCTAGGAAAATATGGAGAGGAAAATGGAAAGTTTATTTTGTTAGAGTGAGAGAGAGATCTACTGATGGGAACACACAAAACCTAGCTTTCAGCTCCAGTAGTGGGTCTTATTTCCACAGCAAGTCACAGATAAACACTAAACCAGTGTTTACACAACCTGGTCATATTTCACAGTTGCTTGGGAGTTCCTTAAAATCCTGGGCCCATGGAGAGCCTTCTGAATCAGCCTCTTAGTGCTGGGGCCTAGGAATCTGCAGGTGTGTAAAGCTCCGCAGAGATTCTGATAATTTTATTCCTCAAACACTGTTTGACAATCGGTGTCTTGTATGGGGAGTATACAGAATTATACATATTTATGTTGAAAACTTTGATCTGTATTTTATCCAGGCAAAGGTACAGCTCTAGCCAGGACCATCTCTTCAGTCTGAGGTGGGTAGAGATGGAGCATCTCTTCACCCATGGGTGCAGGATGAGAAGTTGGTAGACAGAGCCTGGGGGTTCTGATCTGGGAAAAAGCTAAAGGTTTAATTGGAATAAAAAGTCCAAAACTAGCAATGGAGAAGCAGTGAAGAATGGGGATGTGCTGCCATGCTCAGACCTGCAGAAAGCATTCACATTGTACTTGCATCAGCCATCCATCTCTTTGTGCCAGAAGACTCCAAATGTAGCAGCTTAAACAAGTACTTACTATCTCAGTTTCTGTGGATCAGGCATCTGAGTCTAGCATCTGGTTGTACTCAAGTTTTTGATTGGGGCTGGAGTCAGTTCAAGCCTTAACTAGGTGTGACTCTGCTTCTAAGCATATTTATGGTGCCTTGTGTCAGATCTGAAAGTCTGCTTGGCACTGGCAAGCTTGGTTCTGTGCCACGTGGGTCTGTCCAGGGCCTGCTGAGTGTCCTCAGGACATGGCAGTCAGCTTTCCCACAGCCCTGATTGGGGGCGGGGGTAGGAGTGGGAGAGAGAGGAAGTCAGGGGTGGGGGAAAATCACTTTTCCTGTCTTACTATGAGAAAATCCAGTCCACACTCTAGAACAGCGAGATTAAGCACATTGAGGTAGGGGGAGTATCAATGCCTTTGTAAACCTGTCTTTAAAGTTTTAAAGTATCCACAGTATATCCGTGCTTCTCTTTCCCCTAGTTCTGCAGGGCGCAGCTTCCATGCTGCATATGGAAGTCCGGTTGAAACTAAAACATCAAGCATTAGGAGTAGGAGATGAGAGAAACTTCTGGACAAGGAGTAGGGATATACATGAAGCAGGAGCACAGTGGTAAAGGACCTGACTCAAGCATATTTTTGTGATTCTCTGGCTTTGCCAGTTATTGAACAGGTTTTAAAAAAAATCTGTGTAAAGGATAACACATGGGCAGCAAATTTGCCAGCCCCATAAGTTCACTTCTCACATTAAATTCTTCCTCAAACTCTTTGGATTCCACCACTGTGGCATAGCTCAGATTGATCCACTTTCTCTGTACCTGCTGCCACCAACCTGGGCCAAGTCTCAGCATCTCTGATCTGGATGGTAGTAATGGTCTCCTTACTAGTTTCCTTCCTTCCACTCTTGCTTATCTGAATCATCTTTAAAAAGGAGAAGTCATATCCTATCTCACCTCTGTTAAAAGATTCAGTGCTTCCCTGTGGCTTTAAAACAGAATCTAAATTCCTTACCATGAACCACAAGGTCCTGCATTATCTGACGCCCACTTGCCTTTCCAGAAACACCTTGGTCCATCCCACCTCTGGGGTCTTTTCTGGTCATCTAGCAAGCTGGGTTATTTCCCACCCCCAGACCTTTGCGCTAGTCTTCTCTGTCCTCTGTCCAGGATCCCTTCCTCCAGGTCTCCTTCACAGTCTTCCAGGCCTCAGCTTGGGCGTCATGAACCCAGAGAGCCTTCCCAGATCACACATTCTAAAGTAGACATTCCCCCTCCCAAGGCTTTTTTTTTTTTGCTATTAAAGATTTTTACAAATTATTTACTTTTTATAGCACTGTTCATTTTAAAATAATGTTTGCGCACCCGCCCTCCCGCGCCGGTGTAGTCCCTATAGAATTTCCTTCACTATGCACCCGTCCACCATCACCGCAGTCCCCTGTGCTCCTCCCTCCCTCCCTCTGATCCCTCTCCCTCCTCCTCCCCTGCAGGATGTCTCTGGTTTATAATTGTCTGTTTTTGTTTTGTTGTGTTTTGTATTTTTTTTTTTTACACCAATGTCTTATTTGGTTCTTCTGTATTCCTCCTGTAAGTGAACCCATCCAATATTTTTCTTTTTCCTTCTGACTTATTTCACTGAGCGTAATTCCTTCTAGCTCCATCCACGTGGCTGCAAATGGCATGAGTTTATCTTTTTTGATTGGTGAGTAATATTCCATGGTGTATATGCACCACGTCTTCTTGATCCAGTCATCTATTTTGAGGTATTTGGGTTGTTTCCATAGCTTATCTGTTGTAAATAGTGCTGCAGTAAACATAGGGGTGCAGGTGCCCTTTTGAATTAATGTTTTTGTGTCCTTTGGGTAGATCCCTAGTAGTGGAATTGCCGGGTCGTATGGTAGCTCCATTTCTAGTAGACCGAGGAACCTCCAGACAGCTTTCCACAGTGGTTGGACCAGTTTGCACTATCACCAGCAATGTAGGAGAGTTCCTTTTTCACCACATCCTCGCCAACATTTGTTGTTGTTAGTTTTTTTGATGTGTGCCATTCTGACTGGCCCAAGGCCTTTTTATCTCTTCATTTAATTACTTTCCTTCCTAGTACTATCAAACTCAGTCATTTTCTTGTTTGTATTTGTTTTCTTATTGCTGTCACCACCCACCTGGAAAGCAACTGCATGAATACAGAGCCCTGTCTACCTGACATTCTTATTGTGGTATCTTCAGAGGTTACCCCATCTCTGGTCTCTCATAAACTCTCAATAAATAATTATTGAATGAATAACCAATGAGAAAACTCAGGCTAAATGCTTAGCATAGTGCATGGAATATAATGAACACAGACATATGTTAGATAAGTTCGTATCAGCTATATTAACATTTACCTCAGAGGGCTGCTGAAGTGATTAATTGAACTTCTCCATTAAATCATGCACCATCATTTATTGCCTGCCTCCTGGTACATGTGTGTAATGGGATAAAGAGATTGACAGGTGGCTGCCCAACACCTTTATATTTGGGAGCCCCTAGATGTTTAACTGAATTTTCAGACTTCCATATTGTATTATTTAGGTTTCAAAATCTCAAGCTATCAAGTTTTGTGCTTGATGTAGAGAAGAGTGAGACAAGTGAGCATATTGTTTTGGGCACAGTTTGTACCATAAAGTAAGTTACTAAATAGACCTTATTGTTGGAAGTGTCATTATCTCAAGCATTCCATTAGCTTGCTCTTCCTACACTTGACAAAAATCAGTCTTATTTGTGCTAGAATATTTGTTCTCTTGTAACAGGGATAAAGAAATTTTTATTTTTTAGAAAGTATCAGAAAAACTATTAGCTGAAAAGGGGATTTCTCAAATAAAAGGGCTGCTACTGTAGGGAATCCATTCTGGGTATCAAATCTCCCTTTAATACCCTAGTGCCACATCTCAGGGTGTTTCATTTGGTAAAGAGCCTGGCATATGGAAGTGAATTTAAGTCTAGGCCAACACCTTATGCACATACTAAGAGCAAGATCAAGGCTTTAGGCATTGGCTGTAAGTGACTATCCTATTGTTTCTTTTTTGTGCAATCTAAGACAAATTACTTAATCTTGGATTCTGAGACCCTAACATGGGAAAACACTGTTAAATTCATAGCATAGGGTTGTTGTAACAAATGGAAGACCAGGTAGTTGAGAGAAGTTGACTATTTTAACTTTCTTCCCTTGCAGCTGGCCTCAGAAAGTTAGCTTGCTTTTCTATCTTTTCTTCTCTTTTCAACCTCTCTACAGCTAAAAGAGACCCACAAGCCATAGAGTGGCCCATAACCTCTACACTCTGTTTCCAAGAGGACAAATCCAGGAGCTCTTGATTTTATGCATATTCATATTCAGAATGTGAAAGAAATATAGGAGATAATACACGCAATAATGCAGTCACTGATATTTTGTAATTCCCTTCTGCAAAATTAATCATAGAATCCTTGTCAGCTATGCCCTCACTCTTGGAAAAGGAGTCATCAAACTGCCTTCCCAACTTCTTCCTTCAAGCAGTTTTTTTTAAAAGGATTTATTTATTTATTCAAGAACTGGGGTTCAGGCCAGAGGTGCAGGGGGTGAGAAGATTCACCAGAGACAGTGTGGGGAGCAGAACAGGCAGACGGACCAAAGACACTGCTGAAGGCAGCAGCGGGTGAGACAGGAGAGGTCTGCTGCGCCATGTGTGTTGCTCCCTGGCTGCCTGGGAATCAAACCTGTGCTGCAGAGGCTGCTGACAGCCTCACAGTGCTGCGCTGTGCTCAACCTGCTGTACCACTGGGGAGGCTCCCTTCAAGCAGTTTTAAAGTGGCAAAGTAGGTTAGAAGATGCTTCTTTCTTGTCCCAAGTATCTCTGAGGATGTTTAGCTTTAGTGATTTTCATTTGAACTAACCCAAGAATAGGCACCCAGGGAATGATGTAGTCAGTAAGGGTTATCTTTGAATAAAAAGGACACCTCTTACTAGGGTTTGATGCTACCCTCGTCTCTCCCAGCATATCCTCTTGAACTTGAAAGAAAACAAAATTTTTTAAAAGATATTTATTTATTTATGCATGCAAGAACTGGGGTGTAGGTCAGAGCAGGGGGTGGTGGAGGTGAGGATTCACCAGAGGTAGAGTGGGGAGAAGAACAGGTGGGTCTACTGAAATCCACCGCTGAGGACAAGAGAGGAGAGGTCTGCTGCGCCATGTGGGTTAGCTCCCTGGAGCGATCTCAGGTTGCAGCAGTGATAGTGCTGAGACTTAATCCCTAAGCCACCAGGGAGGCCCAAAAGAAAACAAATTTGACTTGAACATATTGCTTTAAACTTCAATTCTGAGACTAGGTTTTCATTTAATTCAATCCGTTCAAAATTCACAAACATTTATTGAGTCCTTCTATGTGCCAGGCCTTGTGGCAGGATCTCATGATTAAAAAGATGAAAAGCTATGTTGCCAGTCTTGGAAATCTTCAGGTAGAAGGGTAGAGACCAGGCTGTGAGTGAGCACATGCATGATGGTTCTATGACAGGCAGAGCACAGTATGTTAGAGAGGAAGGAATTCTTTCTAGGCTGGCGGGTACTAGGAATTGAGTATCAAGAGATGATGTGTCAATTATCAATCCTCCAAATGTGGCTGCAAACAACACTTGTCATCATTTCTGTGACTCAGGAGTCTGAACATGGGCCAACTGGGTGATTCTTGCTCGGAGCTTTTCACGAGACTGCAGGAGACATGTCAATGTGAGCCAGAGAGTGGTCACCTTGGGCTGCTTGACTGGGGAAGGATCTGCTCATGTGGCTGTTGAGAAACATGAATTCTTCACAGGTTGTGGACTGAAGGCTGCCCTCCGTTTCCTGCCTTGTGGACACTGCTTAGCCTGTTTCCCTCGTGGCAGTTGCTTCATCAGAGTGAGCAAGCAGGAAGAGCCCGAGAGGTTGTGAGCAAGGCCAAGTGATAGTCTTTTATCACCTGCTCTCCAAAGTGACCTCCCATCACTTTTTGCAGTAGGCTACTCACAAGAAGCAAGTCACCTGGTTCAGTCCACATGCTAGGGGAGGGGATTACCCTGGGAAGCTGCCCACCGCAGAAGAAGGCGCACTCTGCAAGGCAGACTTGGAATGATGGCAGGGTAGAGGCACATCAGGGAAGAGGTACCCCAAAAAGCAAAGCCCTGAAAGCAAGAGCAGTACCTGGTCAGAGAATTTCAAGTATCTGCCAGGAGTTCCGAGCGCACAAGTAGGATGGAGAGTGGTGATGGTAGTAGTTGAAAAATGAGGTTATAAAGATAGAGGAGATACTGAGTCTACAGGCTTTTATAGAGAAATGGAGAAAGTTGAGCTTTATTGTAGGGTGCTGAAGAACCATTATATATTTTTAAGGAGAATCACGACTACATATTTATTGTAGTTGATAAAGGGGTGTTGATAAAGGGGTGTTGATCTTACAGTAGACCCCATTAGAGCCCAATAACCACATGCATATCAGCTTTTCTGCCCTGTGGCAGGAGGAGTTTGAGGACGATACAAAACATCCTCAATGGCCAGACCCTGGGTCGTGGGGCCCGTGTGTGGTTCCAGTCATGAGATGGCGGAAGAATGGGCAGCTGACCTCTTCTTCTTGCTGTGGGAGATCATGTAATTAGCTTTCGCAGATTGCTTAACTCCACTGATTGAGAACCATCCAGTCTCTATCTTAAAGCCTATTGCTCCTCAGTTGGAGAGTTTTGAAAAGTCATTAGCAAAGCACTCAGACACAATGAATATGGGCATATACTCTGGTGACCTTTTAGAGGTTTAGAACATTTTTGACATAGCGCTTAATAAAGCAATTGTGCCTCAGTTCCTTGTTTGTAAAGCCAGAGTCTTGAACAAGTGGTCTCCGAGGTCCTAGAGAGTGTCACATTCTGAGCTTTTCTGGAAGAGGTATAATACTTAGCAATCTGCTTGTTTATTTGACTTTCAGAGATTAATCTTAGGGCAGGGTTTATTTTCCCTATTTTGACCTGACATTCATCCTTTCATGTTTTGGGGTCATATTATTGTGGAAAAGGGCTTTTCTTCTTGCATGATTGCAAAATATGTAGAAAAGCAGTTGCTAAGATGACGCTGAAACTTGTAAATGCATTTACTTCCCACCTTACAACTGGCAGGCTGAACTGTTCTTTTTCAGGAGCTACATTGCCATTTCCAACAGGGAGTATATAATGCATGAAAAGAAGGACAACCTGGAGTAACAAAAAAAGAGGTGGAGAGACTATCCCATGGTTGTCAGTTGGGAGATAAAAAAGAGGCCGTAGGCCCCTGAGTTTGCTCAGAGTTGCCTCTGCCTCTCTCACCTGCTATGGAGCATGGCAGTGCTGTAACTGCAGGGCACACATGCTCCTTTTGAACTGAGAGTCCACATGCGAGGGGAGGGGATTACCCTGGGAAGCTGCCCACCGCAGAAGATTAGGTACAGGGGCTCTCTATTGAAGGTTCTTGAACTTGATGTCACACGAAGTTTGGAAATGACTAACCCTTATACTGCAGCGAGAGCGACATATACTCTCAGAAAAAGGCAATGTAGCATTTTGAAATACCTGCAGGTCCTGCTCACTAAGGAGGTGGTGAGAGCCTCTAACAAACGTAAGAGAGATACTTGAGGGGCTTCAAACAAATTTTTAAATAATCTATCCTTAAATTGGGTAATTAATATACGGGTGTTCATTGTATTATTTGCTTATATCTTTTTATGGAGGAAATGGTAACTGGCAGTGGGATTTTTAAACAGTTTTAATGGGTATTGTTAGTATACATAATTGCGTACATTTGAAATGTGCAAACAATGAGAAAAGTTTTGGTCTATTACCACAATCAAGAAAATGAACATATCCATCACCTCTCAAAGTTTCTTCATGTTCCTTTGTAATGTCTCTTCTGTTTCACGATACCCATCCTTTGCAACCATTGATTTCCTTTCTGCCACTATCAACTAGTTTGTATTTTCTAGAATTTTCTGTCATTGGAGACAGACAGGATGTACTCTCTGTTGGGTGACTTCTTTTACTCAGCATATTTATTTTAATATTCATCAATGTTGTTGCATATAACTACATTCAATTTTGGGGGGGTAGGGATATCCAAATGTTCCACTACCATTTGTGGGGGAGTCTATCTTATGCTACATATATATATTTTATATTTTTCTTCCCATCTGTGCCATGTCTTTTTTTCTTAACATTGCCTTTTGCATTACAGTATTTATTAATTTTGATATGACGAAATTGTTGAATTTCCTATTATAGTGGCAATTTTGGAATTATATCTGCAGGGGGACTGGTGATCCCTGTGGTACTTCTCAGGCTAGGTAAGCAAACCAGTCAACTTCAGATAGATTAGTAGGAGCAAAGGACCAAATTTATCTATAGAGAATACTGACATATAAAATATATGGAGAATTGACATGATTGTAAATTCTAGAGTAAATGGGGAAAACAGAACTCAGAACATAATCCTCATCTAAGAATGAGAGGGAGCTGGAACATCAACTCTCCTCGCAAGATGAGGCCAGGGTGACATGGTAGTATTGCTACCAGGTATATTATAAAAATCCGTGCCTGCACATGTTTGCCCTGGCTTCAGATAGGTTTCTCTGATTAAAAGATTATTTTTGGAAATGACCTTAGATCTGTGCAATCTTTGTTATTTACGGTAATAGTTCTGGAGATCCGCAGGGCCTCAATTGACCTTAGCTCCATGTGCCAAGGTGAGTCATACTGGAAAAAACTTGCTCTGGGTATCTTGGAACAAGACTAGATGAACTTTTTTTGTGGAGACCAATTGTACATATCCAAGATATGTTTGCTATTTAAAAATTTCTTGATTAGGATTGGATCTCCAACTTTTAGCTATTGGTTCGTTATATGATCATCAAATATGCAAATGTGGATGAAATATTCTCAGTGTATAGAATATGATAATATTGTGAAGACACAGTTATTCCAGAAGTTAAGAGAGTTCAGGGAAGCTGCAAGTGGCAAATTAGGGACAGAATTTAAAAACCTTGTTGAGAAGAAAGGCAGGTTACTATGGAATTATTTAATATTTTTCAGAATGGAGGGATAATCATGGTGGAGAAGAGATGAGGCCTAGCATCAGGTACAAATTCATGATGATAATTTGGTAATTGGTTAAAATTCTGGGGGGTGGTGTATACATTTGGGGTGTATGTGTACAATTGCAATTAAAGTGAAAGATCAACCATAAAGTATTAGTGGCCATTGCCTTATTCTGTAAACAATTATAGGGAATCGGGCCTCCCCTGGTGGCGCAGCGGTTGAGCGCTGGGCTGCAAAGCTGCCCGCAGCCTCTGCAGCGCCAGTTCGATCCCCAGCCACTGCTGAGGGTCCCACATGGCGCACAGACCTCTCCTGCAGTGCCCACTGCTCCCCTCAGCAGTGTATTTCATCAGTCTGCCTGTTCTGTTCCCCGCTCTGGCTCTGATGAATTCTCTCACCCTCCCGCGCTTCTGACTGTACCCAGTGCTTGTATGAATAAATAAAACAAATAAATAAATAAATAAATTATAAGGAATCATTTTGGGTACAGAAAGTAAATCACACATATTCCTTTTCCTAACCAGTTTGGAATCAATTAGCCTACCTCCTCTTACCTTCAGGGGGCTGTCCTTGGTCAGTATCTATTCTTGTTCCAAATCTTCATGAATTTGTTTTGACGCTCCTGGCCAGTCCATACTGTTGTGGGGAGGGAGAAATATCCTGGAAAGGCTGGAGGTGTGAGTGGGTGTGGGTGGGTGGGAGGGTAGAAGTAAAAGAAATCACCAGAGACCAAGTGGAGAACAGAAAAGGCGAATTTATTGATGCACACTGCTTAGAGAAGCAGCAGGCAAGACAGGAGAGGTCTGTGCCTAAAGAAGGATTTGGGGGTCCCTTTTATAACCTGCTTTTGCAGGCTTTTCATTACTGGGGGAGTCAGTTTGTGCCAGCGAGTGCTAGGCTGTCTGATCTTGGGCATTGACCTTTGACACAGTATGTGTCCTGACCCTGCTTTTCTTCAAGGGCTTATGGCCTGGTTCCCATAGCAACCTTATCAATCCCTTTATTCAAGTCTGCCACACTTTCCTGCTGGGCAAGGGGTAGGTGCTTAATTTTTAATCTTATTAAATATATCCTGACTCATCTCAATTTCAGCAGATGCTTTACCTCACCTCATTGTGGCCATCAGAGGAGCACCTGCCTCTTCATCTAAACACATATCTGTACTCACAATGATTCCTTTGTTTAGTCCCATTCCAGAAAAACAAGGAGTTTCTCCTCGTTCCAGGTCACTCCCCACCTCCCTTTTGCTATTTATTACCAGGTGACCTTCTTTTGTAACATCTGTTGCTTATCCTTATGGCTGCCTTGCCACTGGCTCTTCTTGCAGTGAATAAATATATTCATGGCGTTTCTAGAGTTATTCCTCTGCTGGACCCCAGAGTTCCTTTCATTTCTTACTTCCTTTTTATCCATGTTTCCTAAGAGTGTGATATGCTGTCTTCACTTCTATTATCCTAACTTCTTCAGTCTAGTCACTGGGTTCTGGCCCTCCCCACTTGATTGAGTCTTCGCTCCCCAGGGCGCAATGACTCCTTGCCATGGCTTATGGTCACTTTTCAAGACTATTTTACTAAACTTCTCAACAGCATTTACTTCTTTCTTGAAACTCTACACCCTTGGGTAACATGAAATTTACTCTCTCTTTTTTTTTTTGAAGATTTATTTATTTCGTGCATACAAGAACTAGGTTGTAGACCAGAGGTGTGGAGGTTGAGAGTATTCGCCAGAGAAAGTGGGGAGCAGAACAGGCAAATGGATTGAAATACACTGCTGAGGGGAGCAGCAGGCAAGACAGAAGAGGTCTGCTGCACCATGTGGGTTAGCTCCCTGGCCGGCTGGGATTCAAACTTGTGCTGCAGTGGTTGGTGATAGCTTGATAGCACTGTGTCTTTAACCTCTGCGCCACCAGAGATACCCGAAATTTACTCTCTTTATTCTGCTCAGACTATTTCTTTATTGTCTGCTCAATGAATTTTGTCTTTTAAAAATATAAACGATGGGCCTCCCTGGTGGCACAAGGGGTTAAGATGCAACCTATGAAATAGCCGCAGCCTCTGCAGCACGAATTCAATCCCCGGCCAGGGAGAATCCCACATGGCGCCCAGACCTCTCCTGTCTCGCCCGCTGCTCCCCTCAGCAGTGTATTTCGTCAGTCTGTCTGTTCTGTTCCCCGCTCTGTCTCTGGTGAGTCCGCTCACCCTCCACACCTCTGGCCTGTACTCTAGTTCTTGTATGCATAAATAAATAAATCTTTAAAAAAAATAAAAATATAAACGATTCTTCTAAATGAGAACTATTGTGTGTAGTTTGGTGCTAATTTTAGTTTCTTGTCCAGCTTTTTACATTGGGTACTCAGATGGGAATCTTACTGTTCACGTTCCTTTTTTATTTCATTAGGCCATATATTCTAATTTATTCAATTAACTTTTGCTTAATAACAGCCTAGCAAAGAAAGTATCCATTTGGATCTGTTTACCTGTTCTCTTGGCAAAAATCTGGATGGTGATTAAATCTGCGCACCAATACAGCTGAATTAAGAGCTTGCAGCTCACTAGAATAGAAATATACTGTGCTGAGCTTTTGAAATCATGAAAACTGTGGACATCTGTAAAAGAATAGAATTTGAAGCCTGGAGGTGGAAAATGTGATTAAATAGAATATGAAAACTTCCTAGATACTTTTTTTTTGGGCAAGAGTGAAAAACTAAAAGGCAAATCTTATTTTTTTTTCCCCACCATGTAAAAGGCAATACAAAGGCTTATAAACACAAAGTTGCTTTTGGCATTTAAAGAGATTTTTGGCATATAATATAACAACCCTTGTTTAAGTCAGTGAAATAGTGTGGAAGCACAGAATTAAGGATAAATCCTTTTTACAAATGATTTCACTGCTGTTTGATAAAATAGAGAAAAAACATTAAATGTGGAGATATTTTTCATTATATCAATGTTATTTTATGTTTTAATGGATAGAATTAACCTCTTTAAAAACTAGTCTACTTTAAGCCACATTTGGTCATTGAAAAACGTCAATGGTCACTTCATTTATTAAAAAAAATTTAGTTATTACTCCCCCCACCCCTGTTTTTGAGAAACCTATCTATATGGGTAAAAGATCCCTGAAGGCTTATGTAGGATAAGGCAATAGTATCTATATTTATTCTTTATTTTATCACAAGAGATTTTGTTTCCTTTCACTGGCTCACATGAAATATAGCTGGTTTATGCCCCATAAACAGCTCTAGCCTTCTGCAACTGAGAAGAGAGTGGCAGCGTGCCTGACTAATGGCAGTTTAAAGTCTCTGATGCACAGGGATCAAATTAAATAAGGCTTCTGTGTTATCAAGATTTAGAATCTACTGATGCACCAACATTTATTCATCTGCTTTTTATTTAGCTTTGAAGGCTTTCAGGTCAGCTGAGTGTGATTGCTCTGGCGTTCTTCCAGGCCTCGCTGAGACCGAAGGAACAGCACCCTTGCAGTTCCACGAGGTGGCAGTCTTTGACGGACAAACACCATCTCATTTGCAACCACACGGTGTGTCTCCTGTTCCTCCTTTCTCTCTTCTCTTTTCCTTGTTTCTTCTCTCCCTTTCTCTCTCGTGCTATCTTTTGCCTCTTATTCCAAGAAACGTTCTATTTATGTCTTTGTGAATATATTTACTTCTTAGTGTTAGAACCTTCTTGCCATCTTCACTATGAGGAGGCTTTCTAAAGGCTACAGCATAGGCAGGACTCTTCCTTATACTGAATACCTGTACATAAATGCACAAAAAGGTGACCGAATTACAAGACACAAAGCCCCCACCAAAAAGAAAAATACATGAAATCACCAAAACCCACATATGAGTATAATCCTGTCTGCACTTCCTAGAATGAAGTGATTGGCGAAACAGACTGCATTTGCTTCACTCCCTGGTCAAGGAGGAATTATTCTCTGATTGCTGGAGCAGACAGCTCTGACTGAGATCTGAAAACCTGTTCATGTCCATTTTGCTTTTAACCTTGGAGTCTGCTGTTTTGGTCTTGCTGAGAGTTTTATTGATGGGGCATGAGGATGAAGGAGCCCTGGACTGCTCTTCCAGAACAGGATGGTCTCTGCAGGACTAACACCAGGAAAAAGGGTTTTATTGATCAGTAAACACCATTTTACTAAACCTTAAGGGGGGAGGGTGCACATGGGATGGAGTTGACTGAGCCAGATAGATTGTTATGCTTAGTCCTCATAACTATACTTTTTTTAAAAAAAAGATTTATTTATTTATTTATACAAGCACTGGGTACAGTCAGAAGCGCGGGAGGGTGAGAGAATTCACCAGAGCCAGAGTGGGGAACAGAACAGGCAGACTGACGAAACACACTGCTGAGGGGAGCAGCGGGCGCGGCAGGAGAGGTCTGTCACGCCATGTGGGGCCCTCGCCCATGGCCGAGGATTGAACCGGCGTTGCAGAGGCTGTGGGCAGCTTTGCAGCCCAGTGCTCAACCACTGCACCACCAGGGAGGCCCTATACTTTTTTCTTATAGATGGAGAAACTAAGAATCATGAACACCAGTAAGTTGCCAAGGCTAGGTGACATGTGACCAGCAGAAAAGCTTCAGAACCAGGTCTACCTCATGCCCAGATCTAATAGGCCATTTGCTGCCTCTAGTTTAATTATGAACGACTTTCCTTTCTGCCCCTTCATCCGCTTCTGCACATTTTCCATTTCTTCCATATTCTTGAATCCATTTTCTGATCTCTCAGATCTTCATATTTCCATATTGCCAACCCCAGTATTGTTTTAATTTTCATGACTTTGGCTTTTAGTGAGGTGAGCACTTTAAAAAGAAACACGTTACTTTTTTGTGAGTAGCCTATTCATGTACTCAATTTTTTTTTTCACCTTGGGAAGTCTTTTTTTCTTTCCTGTTAATTTCTAAAAACTTTGTATTAAGTATATTTCTCTCCTGTAAGATGTTTCAAATATTTAAAAAAAATTCACTTTTCTTTTTTTAGTTTGTTTATGGAAACTTTTTCCAAAGAGGAAGTTTAAATCTTTATAAATTTGAATTTGTTAGTTATTTCTGCTATGATTCCTAGCTTTATTCTATTTGCACAACTTCTTTGAGTCAAGGCTAAAAAAACATGTCTTTTTAAAAATATTTTCTTTCTTTTAAAACCACTTTTTTGGTATAAATTGTCATTTAAAAGTTGTATGTATTAATATATAAAGCTTATGAGTTTGGAGATGTGTATAAATGTTAAAGTATGTTAATAATCTGTGCCATAAACTTATTCATTCCATCTAAAGGTTTCTATCCACCCTTTTAATTTTATTACTTTTTTAGTGATCAGAACACAACATAAGATCTACCTGCACAGAAAAAAATTAAGTATATCATAGGCACTGCACTAGTAGATCTTGAGAACTTATTTATCTTACACAACTTAAACTTTGTACCTTTTGCTAGGGATTTTTTAAATCTTTATTGTTAACTTTAAAATATTTAATCCATTTATTTTGGGATATAGCATAGGGTAAAATTCTTCATTCCATTCCATTTTGAGACTGATGCAGCTTTTGAAATTGTTGGGGTACACCCCTTTGGGTTTTTCTGAGGCTGGACCAACAAACAAATTAATGTCAGACAGTTAAGTAGGAGAAATAGCAGAATTTAATAACATATGTATGTATGCATATATGGAGAATTTACATGGGTGTAAATTCTTTTTTTTTTTTTTATAAGAAATAGTGTCTCAGTATTGTTTTTTAGATTTACTTCATGCACTCAGGAACTGGGGTGTAGGCCAGAGGTGCGGGGGTGAGAGGATTCACCAGAGACAGAGTGGGGAGCAGAACAGGCAGATCCACTGAAATACACTAATGAGGGGAGCAGCAGGCGAGACGGGAGAGGTCTGCTGTGACATGTGCGGTTAGCAACTTGTCCAGGGTCCTGCCGCAGAGGCTGGTGATAGCTTGATAGAGCTGAAACTTTAACCCCTGCACCACTGGGGAGGCCCCATGGGTGTAAATTCTAAAGTAAATGGGGGCAAATCTAGGATTTATATCCTATGTTAAGGGAACTGGAGCATCAAAGAGAGAGGAAGGAGTTTCACATAACCAGGAGGGGATGACTTCATATGCCAAAACCTTGCCTGTAGATATTTGTCCTGCTTTAAGTTAGGTTTCATGATAAAAAGCTTATTTTTGGAGTTATCCCTAATTCTAGGTAATCTATATTCTTTCAATAATGGCGATAGTTTCTCTGCAGGCCCGCACAATCTTTACTAATCTTAGATCCACCTACCAAGCTGACACCTATTGCACATCTTGGGAAAAATCTTTCTCGCCATTTTTGGGAAGACCCATCTCAGGAAATAATAAAAATAAATGCATTAAGTACTGAGAATGTAATAAACTTAGTCTATGAGATAGGTACTATTTTTATTTCCATTTTTCATTGGAAGAAATTGAAGCATAGAAAGGTTATTGACCTAAGTGTCAACAATAACACTTGGCTTCAGGAATCATGAACGTCATTGTCTTTAGGCAGGTAGTAAGACTTGAGGGTCCGATCTAAGATTTAAAGCTTATTTTAAGACATTAAATAGGTTAGCATGTTCCTCATAATTATACTTTTATTTTTATTTCCCTTTAAATGTTTACCAATGGATAGGACAAAACTTAGTACTGTCAGACTGAATTATGAAAAAATAAGGACACTAAAGGCTAAATATAAGTTTTCCAATATAGTCTGTAGTATAAATGCAAAATTGAAATCACTAATATAAGTCTATATATATATGTCTTCCAAACTCACTGAATACATCTGAAAATGCTTCACCCATTTCCATAAACTCTGCCTCTCCACTTTTAGTTGCTTCCTCCGGGATGAGGATGTATCTGGCTATTGATTCTCCTGCTCCTCCTTGTGACAGAAGGCCTAGATTTTCCTGTGTTTGGGATGCAGTGTGTTGCTTTGGAGCCTGCCCAAGTTCACTCTCCTAAACTAATTTCACATGTTTCAGGCTCATTAACTCTATACTCTAACAAGTTAAGTTCATTTGAGTTACATTTGTTAATTTGCTCTGCTAGGGAATTACTCACCCTGTGTGTGCGGCTATGCCTTAGCGGACTGAGAGAATGATCGTTGTTTATTATCTGAGAGTCATTTCACCAAGTGGAAAGAATTGACTTCATCAGTTTTACCCGTAACATCAGAATTCATCTTTCTATACTTGACTTCATGTATCCACAAACACTTTTTGAATAAAATAAAGCAATCATAGCAGTAGAGAAAACCAGTACATTCAGGGGACTGGTATTAAGATACCGCTATTATGGCATATAAATCATGAAATAATTGTTTTGAACAAAGGCAATAGTCGAATCCAACATATTTGTTTTTTTTTTTTTTTAGGTTGATTTTTTTTTTTTTTGGTTTTTAAAACATATATCCAAATTTATTTATTTATTTATTTTTTTTGTGGTTGTCCCTGGGATTTTATTTTTTTTATTTTTTTAATAAATTTTATTGTTATATTCCCCATACAATTGCAGCCCCCCCATATTTGTGAAGCAAACATTATCTTTTAAGCTTTGCAGGGTGTTTTAATAATCAAAATGTTGCAGCTTGTTGAATTTAAGTTTTGATCCAGTGGGTAATATTATGTATGACCTGCGATTATATGATCAATCAGACTGTATTTTGACCCATAGAATCTGGTAATTGACTCTTAATAGCTTTTCTCTGTGCTTGTATCTCTGTCTCTTATACCCTTCTCCACCCACACACATGCACAACATACAGTCCTGTAAAGTTGCCATAAATACCGCTTAAATTTAATTGGTTAATTTATAATTAGTTAATTAATTTTTATTTATTGAGGCAATTTGGTGTATAACACTATGATTTAGGGGAATAGTTCATACCCTCCCCCATGCATGTCACAACACCAAACCACACCCACTACCAAAGTACCCATAGTCTTTTACCATAGACCTCCTACCTCCTTGCTTCACACCCCTGTGCTTCCTCACCCTCTTCTAGCCTCAATTCTATACTCATATATTTAGGATTTGTTTTGGTTTAATTTTGTCAGTTTTTTGTTTTGTTTCTTTATATTCCACATATGAGTGAAAGCATCCATTATTTGTCTTTTTCTTTGGATTTATTGTAATCAGCATAAACCCCTGTACTTCTGTCCATGTTGTTGCAAAGACATGAGTTTATATAGTATTTATACCTGAGTAGTATTCCATTGTGTGTGTGTGTGAGTGTGTGTGTGTCTATACAACACATCTTAAAGAAATTTTTTGAAAAATTTTCATAGATTGTTTATTTTTGTATAGTATTAGATTGTACCCTCATGTGTAATCCCCATAAATCTCCCACCACCACATTACCTATGAACCATCACCATAGACCCTTGTGTTCATCCTTACCCTGTTTTGACTCTTCTTGCTCCCCGTCTCCTGCTGTATGTCTCAGATCTATAATTTGCCAGCTAGTTTTGTCCCTTTTTTCCCTGAGCCTTTGTTCCATTTCCTTATATTCTTTCTATAAGTGAAATCCTCTGATACTTTTCTTTTTTCTGCTAACTTATTTCACTGAGCATTATCTCTTCCAGCACCATCCAGGTTGCTGTGAATGACATGAGTTAATCTTTTTTGGTTGCTGAATAGTATTCCATTGTGTATATATATCACATCTTCTTGATCCAGTCATCTGTTTTGGGGCATTTAGGTTGTTTCCATATCTTACCATTGTAAATAGTGCTGTAATAAATGTAGGAGTGCAGATTTCCTTTCTAATTAATGTTTTTGCATCCTAGATTCCTAGCAGTGGAATTGCTGGGTCATATGGTAGCTCCAGTTTTAGTATTTTGAAGGTCTCCACGCAGCTTTCTTTTTTTTTCTCTTTTTTTTTTTATAGAGGCATGTTTATTTATTTATTTGTTTGCTTGTTTGTTTGTTTGTTTATACATGCACTGGGTACAGTCAGAAGCGCGGGAGGGTGAGAGAATTCACCAGAGCGGGAAGCAGAGCAGGCAGAAGGACCGAAGTACACTGCTGAGGGGAGCAGCGGGCGGCAGGAGAGGTCTGCGCGCCATGTGGGACCCTCCTCCAGTGGCCGGGGAGCAGCCAGGGATCGAACCGGCGCCACAGAGGCTGCGTGCAGCTTTGCAACCCAGCGCTCAACCACTGCGCCACCGGGGAGGCCCTCCACGCAGCTTTCTATAGTTATACCACATCTTCTTAATCTACTTATCTTTCCATTAGCACTTAGGTTGTTTCTATAATTTGGCTACTGTAAATAGTGCTGCAGTGAACATGAGAATGCATGTATCCTTTTGAATTAGTGTTTTTCCATTTAGGAGTAGAAATGCTGGATCATATTGTTTATCCATTTTTGATATTTATAGAAACCACCCAGTGTTTTCCAAAAGGATTGGACCAGTCTGCATTCTCATCAATACTGTATGAGAGTTCCTTTTTTTTTTTTTTAACCAAACCCTCACCAGCATTTATTGTTGCTGATTTTTTTTGATATGGGCCACCATTCTCAGGAGAGGGAGGTGGTATCTCATTGTGGTTTTGATTTGCGTTTTTCCAATGATAAGCTATAATGAATATTTTTGCATATGCCCATTTGCCATCTGTATGTATTCTTTGGAGAAGTGTCCCTTCTGCCCATTTTCTGATTGGGTTTTTTGTTTTTGTTGAGTAGTATGAGTCCTTTGTAGGTTTTGGATGTTAGCTCCACATTGGATGTGTATATATTTTCTCCCAGTAGGGTGTCTTTATGTATTGATAGTTTCTTGAGAAAAATCTTCTTAGTTTGATGTAGTCCGATTTATTTCTTTTGCTTTTGTTTTCCTTGTCATTGGAGTAGAGTCCCCAAGTCATCATTGAAGTCAATGTTGTGGAGTGTTTTACCTATATTTTCTTTAGTGTACTTAATGGTTTCAGCTCTTACTCCCAATTTTTTAAAATCCATTTTTGAGTTAATTTTTGTGTATGGTATGAGAGATTAGTTTTATTTGTCTGCATGTGGCTGTCCAGTTTTCCAGCCCATTTGTTGAAGAGACTTTCCTTTTTTCATTGTATACTCTTACCTCCTTTATCATGGATTAACTGTCCATATAAAAGTGGGTTTATTTCTGGACTCTGTTCTATTTCACTGGCCTATCTGTCTGATACCATACTATTTTGATTTTCATATCCATGTAGTATAGTTCGAAGTCTGGGAGTGTGATACCTCCATTTCTCTTCTTTTTTTGTCAAGATTACTTTAGCTATTCAGGGTCCCACAAAGTCCATTTATGATATTGGATGCTCTATAGAAGAAACTCACATGCTAGAAAATCAAACCTATAGTTTTCAGCAATTTCCAAGTTTAATAGTAGTTTTTGAGAAAGAGAAAGTATAGTTGATAGAGACACCCAACTTAAACTCAACTTTGGGAAGTTACAGTCACGTACTGAGAATTCTTTGTGAGGAAATTGAAAGTCTGGACATGTTAAATAGCTAACATCTTTATCAACAAGCATGGAGAATGGAACAATGTGAACTCAGGGATTCATAGAATCAGGGAAAGTTGAAGTTTCAGGATGGGGGAAAAAGGAGAACCTGGACCACATTAGGGCAGAACTATTATCATTATCTTAATAGATTTAACTAAAAGATTTAACTAAATGATTTAACAGATCCTTAACCAAGGATTTCCCCATTTTTTAAACAAGAAGCCAACATCAAAACTATATTGCATATTACACATAATTCATTATGAATATAATTGTGGTTAACTCTGGTAAATTGTTTAGTCTAATCC
Organism: Talpa occidentalis; assembly: GCF_014898055.3. NCBI lineage: Eukaryota > Metazoa > Chordata > Mammalia > Eulipotyphla > Talpidae > Talpa > Talpa occidentalis. The sequence continues at coordinate 36,958,680 of NW_023605083.1, read as the reverse complement.
ATTGTGTAGAATAACATAACAGCTGATACTTTTTTTGGTGACCATAAAATTCTCACTGGAATAATTTCTTTATATATTATTGAAGAGAAATGGCAGAGCAGGGTGGAATCCCTGATGATAATTTTACTCAAGAGTCTAGAGGGCAGAGCAGGTCAGTTTCTTTTCCAGAGAATGGTGTCTACTTAAGGCATATTGCTTGCGTAAATTCAGAAAGAGAAAGAATTGCATAGTATTATAGGCAGTAAAGAGATTTTAGAAAGCCATCACTAGCCAGTCCTTCAAAGCTTAAGGAATTTGAAGTCAGGACAGTAAACGACCTGTCCAAGGCCCTACGGGCCAGAGGATAGCCTGTGAGTATAGATATCCAGGTCCTACTTGTTTCTTCACCCTTAGCCTCCTGATTTCACCAAATTTGCTTGTTCTAGCAAAGGAGAAAGTGTCTCTTAATCTGTTTCTGGAGTAAAATTTTCTCTGCCATTTGCAACACTCCAGAGAATAGAAACATAACAAAATCATTGTTTTGCGTTAATACTTCCATTTCCAGCCATCTTAGTAATCAATCACAACTTTTATCTTCTTGCCTGAAGAGACAAGGACATTTAATTCACAACAATTTCCTTTTTCCTTGCTCTGAGTGACTCTATTAAATAAAACATGATGGATCACACTCTACATTTGCATGCCAGCTAAAACAGGGCCGAGTCTCTGCTAGAACAGAGGGGATCCTGCCCTTGCCTAAATATGACAGAGGCGAAATGAAGGTTAGTGCTGAAAAATGCTAAAATTCTGCATATGTGAGCATTATTCACTTAAGAAAAGAGGTCAAATTAACAGGCAGAATGAAAACTATGATTAAAAATTAATAAATATTTTCCATTCAACAAAGATTGTAGTTCTGTCTAATTTAGATTCGTTTTAAATAACATAATCTTAGAGAACTGAGCCAGGGCAAAATCTGGTTAAGTGTTCATATTTCTTCTGTGTTCTTTTCAGTTAATTCTTTCCTTCTCTTTACATAAGAATAGAAAAATTTTGAATCTGTACATATATAGGGGCTGTTCATCTTTCCTGTTTTCAGAGTGCCCTGGTTCTTGTCTTATGTGTATTTTAGAGTAACCCAATGTACTTCACAGCACTCTACATATGGAGCTTTTGATTATGGTGCTGACAGGACCATAAGGGTATTACCCAGTCCAGCCACCTGGTTTTCTATAAAGGGTCACATTTATGCTTCTAGATTTTCATCTGCAGGGGACAAACCATAAGCTTATGGTTCCTTAAATTCACAATTCAATAACGAGGTATTGAATGTAGTTTCTTCTTAGTGACAATGCTATTTTCATTCATTCATTCAAGAGACCTTATTTTGTGCTGGGAATGGAAAGGTAGACAAGATACAGTATCTTCCCACTAGAAATGTGGAGAATGACGAAGAAATCTAGATGAATTAGCAATAGTAATACAGTGTGACAGGTATAATTATGAAAAGATATGAGATTCTGTGCGAGCACATTGGAGAGGTTCATGATGCAGTTTGAGTGCTAAGGAAAGAGTTAAAGAGAAAGATGCAAACTGAAGGGTGGAGAGGAGTTAGCATAGTGAAGGGGTTGGGGAATAAGGCAGAGGGAATGATCTGAGGCGAGAAAGTCAGGCTCATTCAAAGAAAAAAAGTGCAGTTTATATAGAGGATGGCTATATATTGACAAAGATGAGAAAAGAAGATGGTGATAAAATTTGTTTAGCTTTTATAAGCCATGTTAAATATTTTTAACTTGCTATTTATTACAGTGGTAAGTCATTGAACGATTGTCAGAACAAGAATGACAAAAATACATTTATGCCACAGAACAATTCTCATGCTAGAGTATGGACGATAGATTATACCCTGGGATCTAGCTACAAATTTTTTAATCCTAGTTGATCAGAAGGAACCTTTAGGAAATGAGCAAGTGTTGGAATTTCTACTGACTTCTCAGCCAAATTTCATAGTTTCCCAAGATCCCAAAGTGGGATTCTCTAGTATTACATTCCCCAGGAGGGCAAGGTTGTGCCAGTTGGCATGGCCTACATACCCATCTAGACATGGAGATGTCTCACTCCTTTTATCAGGGGATCTGCAGTTCTTTCTAAGTCTTAATTTTTCCCTAGATGCAAGCTGGTGAATCACAGTTCTGATAGCAATATTTCCTTGAGAAGACCCTATTTCTCATGATCTCAGTTTATAAACTCTTGAATATTCAGAGATTTGTTCACTAGCAGAATACCTTTTTCCATTTTTTTTTGATATTCATAGTCCCTCATTTTAATTCTCTGTCCACTTAGGGGAGGAAGTTAGCTGACATCCCCTCCAATGACTTTTCAAAGAAGGTTGGTCACTTTGTTTCTGAAGGCCCTACCCCATGGACTCTGCCGGCTCACCTTAGGACTTATGTTAATTAAGGTTATGTATATGAGGGGGCCTCCCTGGTGGCTTAAGGGTTAAGTCTCAGCGCCATATCATGCCATCATTGTTAGGCCTGAGTTTGATCTGGGCCAGAGAGCCAATTCACACATTATGCAGCAGACATCCCCTGTCTCCCCCGCTGCTCCCCTTAGCAGTGTATTTCAGTAAATCCACTTGTTCTGCTCTCCACTCTGTCTCTGGTGAGTCCTTTCAACCCCCGCACCTCTGGCCTACACCCCATTTCTTCTATGCAAAAAAAGGCTATGTATATGAGAAGTAAATAGTCCCCATTTATTTCTATGAGTATCAGAGAAAATAGGAAACACTCCTTTTGCATGTTCCATTAGCTCCTCACTACCCATTACAGTCCACCACCTTGTCATATGTAGTACAGGTCTCACATGAGTACAGAACCAGACTGCTGACAGGAGTAATCCTCAGTTTTTCAGTTTGTTGAATGGACTCTGACTAGTTACATCAGGGGGTTGTTTGTTTCATCCCAATCACTTTTAAATTCCAGTGTGAGGGCCTCCCCAGTGGTGCAGCAATTGAGCTCTGGGCTGTGAGGCTGCCCGCAGCCTCTGCAGCACTGGTTCGATCCCCGCCTGCCAGCAAGGGTTCCACATGGCTCGCAGACCTCTCCTGCTGTGCCCGCTGCTTCCCTCAGCAGTGTACTTCGTCAGTCTGTCTGTTCTGCTCCCTGCTCTGCTCTGGTGAATTCTCTCACCCTCCTACACTTCTGATTGTACCCAGTGCTTGTATAAATAAATAAATAAATCTTTAAAAAAAATAAATTCCAGTGTGAGTTTTAATTTAGAGGTTAAGATAGATCACTTCTAAAGCAGGAGGTATTATCTCATACATATTCCAGGAGGAGTTTAGAGTGACCTGATGAGGAGTGAGGTAGTAGGATGGTCTGAGGAAGGTTTTTGGGGTAGCCATGACTTCCTCCTTCCATGAATAGGTTCCTTTTTTATTTCAGGCAATTTTCTGTATTGAACAGGAAGTGCTAACTCCTACGTTCATGTTGAACCTAGTTTATCAGGTCTCAAATGCTCGTATCACTTGCTTATGTCATTTGCTGTAGTATTACCTGAAAAAAACAAAAGAAAACATTGTCTGGCATTGTATCAGCCTAGATACCAGAAACAACTGTTGAACATGCCCTGTGTCTCCAAGGAAACCTTTTAGGCAGAGCCATCCTAGGATCCCACATTCATTTCTCCAGAATATATATTAACACTGTTAACACTTTCTGATTGAATTCAACATTCGAAGAAGCCATGAGTTTTCACCTTGCTGTGCCTCAATGCTGAAGGTGCAGTGTTGCAGAGAAGGGGGAAGTCTATCATTTAGGACCCAAAGGTGGTGCTGGGTATTAGGCTGACAGGAGCCATCAAGGTGAAGGCAATGGATGGATTTTTCACAAGGGAGGTGGCTATGTTAATAAGGATTATCTGAGTTAGTTCAAAATAACCAGCTGCCTGTCTCCACAGGGAGAATGATTTGACATAAATGAAGACAAGGACAATGATCAAGTCTGAAAGAGAGTTAATTGAAAAGGAGTAACCTACTCTGATCTGCAGATTGAGTTTCTTAGGAGGTTTGGGGAAGTCAGAGTGAGTCAAAGAATTTTACAAGCAGGGATTTTCCCTGGGAGACACAAACATCATAACTTTATTGACCTCAAATCAGGAAAAGGCCAACTTCAAAGCAGCTCAAAGGGTGTTAGTTTCCAGGGAATGCTTCTCTTAATTGCAATGTTCATTTAAATGATTTTTTTCTTTTAGACTTAGATAAGCTTTTAACAAATATCAAAGGAAAAGAGAATGAAAGAATGGGCATTAAGAATTTGACCCTTTTCAAAAATCTTCTAACTAAATGCTTCAGCCTTTGAAAGATAAGTTGGTTGAAGACCTATTTCTCTATTAATTATTCTGGGACTTAAGGATTAATAGGTATCTGTCTCAGAAGAGCCAGCAGTGGTTTTGTCTTGATGGCTAGGAATGATATACCATTTATTTCCTACTGTGTCCTTTTGTCTGTTCAAATGTCCTCTCTTTAGACAAGGTGTCTAGGACCAACCCACTATGTACATTAATGTCTCTATCATTGTCTATCAATAACTACCTAGATGCATTTCTCTTTATGCTAGCTAACACGATATCTTACTATATACTTATTTGTCTGTTTATCTTTCTAACCTGTTTGACTGTCACCTCCATGAAGACTTTGTTTAATTTATTGCTCTATCTTCAGCACCTGGACTAGTGCTTGGCCCTGTTAAAATGAATGACCAAGTACCCTGGGTAAGAATTTTTATGTTTATTTATAGTAAGCTATATTCATTTTCCCATATTTGGAAAGCTATTTTATTACAATTTAAAATTTTTCTTTTATGGTGAAACAATAATGCCAAAGAGATAAAAGTGCCACTAGCAATAAATAATGAAAAAGGTTCAATGTCACATAAGTGAGCATTCTAAATGTAAATATGCTGCAAAAGTAAGTTAGGTGGAATGAACAGTGAAGAAGCTTATTTTTTATTTTCTCAACTGTTTCAGAATGAGAACATCAGGCTTGGGTTTGCTTACCACGACCTGTTAATTATTATGTGATATTTGGAATGGTGGAAGTATTTCTAAGTGAAGAGTGCAGACAATGAAAAGCTCTTTGAACATTGAAAAGATTCTCAGTGTTAGAATCCCCTGTCCGTCTTTATAATTCTCCAATCTCACCATCATTTGTGGGCACATGTGAACTTACTTACTTGTCTGTATGTCCATGTGCTCCCTGCTTCTCTGGTGAGCCCTGTCCTCATCCCTTACTAGGACATGCTGTCTGTTCATTCAGGGATTGTTACCTGGGTTTGGCCATATTGCCCCACAACTTCTGGTAAAATGAACCTATTTTATAAAATAAAGGAAACCATCCTTGAAACCATCAGTAGCAAGTGCATTTGGCAGAAATGTTAGACTTTTATTTAAAATACTATTTGATATGAGGAAATATATAAAGAGTCACTTTAGTTTTCCATCACTTCTGTTTTACCAAGATTTCTCCTGTTTTAGCAATTTTCCAAAAAATATTTTTGCTTCCACAATTCATAAGGTCATCTTAATTCATAGCAGTTTTATCATTAGTAAGATCTGCTTCCCTGCAGGTTGTCGTCTTTGCAGGTATTTTGTTGTGACTGTGTTACTTCTTATTCTTCTTTGGTCTGGCAGATTGCCTTTGATTATTCTATATGGTCCTCTCCCTTTTACTTGCACTGTTTCATCTCACATCTTTCTTCATTGAAATTTAAATAAATTTCTTCCAGTTATGGGGAGAGTAATCTTCATTCTCTAATCAAAGCTTATTAAATCCAAATGATCCATTCAACCAAATTTCAACAGAAGATAGAAAGGGGTTTCTAAACCAATGATTATAATGATGTATAACTTACACATCATGTGTATCAGAAATATAATTAACTTGCTTGTTATTTACTGACTTCATCATTATATCTGCATGAGCGAAGCTTAATTACTCGGTTGCTTTTAACCACATTTAATTTATAAACTGTCATGCCAAAAGTGCTCCAATTGCTATAAAATGGTTAAAGCCCCAGAGGAAGGAAAAGATGATAAAACCTGCATATGTGACTACAGGATTATTTACAGTTTCTGGTGTACTTCTGACTTCAAAGTTGTGTAGATTATTTAAACAGCATTTCTCTTAATCATTCTCTCTAGCTGAGACCACTGGAGAATTGTCTTCGAGTTCAGTTCTTGTACTAATTATTGTAAATCTTATCTTGTGGAAAAAAGAAACAATTATAATTTCTCAGAAATTTGGTGAATGTCATGTAAAATGAGAAGGAAGGGGGAAATCACACAGCAAACTCTCAGGATTGTGCCTTAGGGAGAGGCCCCTAGAGAGTATTAGATGAGTGCTTTTAGTCCAATTTCCTTTTTGTTTTGTAGAGGGATAAACTATATAATTCCAGAGGACTGTGTGATGTTCCAGTCTTGCTATCCTCCAGTCAAAGCCCACCAGAGACACTTTAAGTGATGAGAATTTGGGTTTATTACTTGATGACAAAAGGGAGACTGGCCTCTTGAGCAAGTATGGGGGTCAAAACAAGAGGTAGATTGGTTGTAGAATTCAGCTGTATGTTAGGTGACTTGAAGAGGGATTTGAGGAGGCAGGAGTCTCCTGTGTATGAGTTCTGAGGAAACAGGGACAGTTCTATACTTGGAGTAATACTTTTTATTTAGGAATGGGGCTAAAGCTCTAGTTGATAAAACAGCATCTGGTACTGGCAATAGCTGAGAGAGGAGAATATTTGTTAATTTCTGTGATTTACTTATAGGCCTTATTTTTGTGTGGGGTCGGACATGATTGCAAGTGATCTTGTTTTTGTCCCACTCTGCTACAATTGCAGAGTGACCTTGACTGATATTTGTGTTCTGAGATGTTGTTTATGTTCAACAGAACAACACCACAGTCTACTTGTGTCAGGCCAGCTCCCAGCTGACAGCTATTAAGCTTCTTTATTATTTCTCTTTAAGATCCAAAATGGAACAAGGGGAGTGGTTGTGTCTAAGCATGTACATACGTTTCTTGATTTCAAGGGCTGAGTCCTTCTCAGTAATGCTTGCCAGACACAAAAATCCAAAATGCAATAGAGGTGTTGTGAGAAATGCTTGTGATAATGTATGATCAGCCCACGGTAGACTCTGCTGCGGATGTTTACAGGACCTCCTGCTTCTGTTCACATCCCTGTCCCATACTTGTTGAGTTAGAATGATCTTCATGGCAGTGGTTGAGCCAGAAGTTTCTCTATCATGTTAAAGATCAGAAATAGGCAGATTAGGGCTGGTATAGTGGCTCTGCTCCATGAAGCAGTCAGGAATCCAGTCTACTTCTGTCTTGATACTTATTTTTTTTAATGGTTAAGACATAATCCAAGGTAGCTTCTGTAACTCTAGCCATCACTTTGGCATTTCAGACAACAGGAAGGAGGAATAAACAAAAATGAACAGGGACAAGAACCTCACACAACTTTTAAAGATTTACTTATTTTTATACAAGAACTGGGGTATAGGTCAGAGGTGTGGGAGGGTGACAGGATTCACTAGAGACAGAGTGGGGAACAGAACAGGCAGGCCAACCAAAATACACTGTTGAGGGCAGCAGCAGGCGCACCATGAGAGGTCTGCCCCACCATGTGGGTCTCTCCCTGGCCGGCCAGGAATCGAACCCGTACTGCAGAGGCTGCGGACAGCTTCATAGCGCTGCGCTCAACTCGCTGCACCACCAGGGAGGCCCACAACTACTTTTTAATTTTCACATATAACCACATTTTCCTGAAAGTTTAGTCTCTATATAGTCTTTATTCTTGGTGGCTACATGCTAAAATTAGCAGGTTCTGCTTCCTGATCCCTTCTTATTTTCAAATACGGTTCTGGATATCAGTCCTAGAGACACTGAAGATCTGGCTCCCTGTCAGTCTTGGCCTTTCATAGAGTCTCTGTGCATTGTTGTCTTTCTCACTTTTGTGCCTGTCCTTCCTCTTTAAACCAGAACACCATGAAGTTTTCTTACGCTGTAACACAAGTGATATTTCCACTTTGTACTTATTTCTGTTTAGCTTTGATCATGTTTCTATATAGAGTTCAAGATAGTGAAGGAGAAGGGCAAAGTAAAATCAGGGCAGTGAAGAAGGGGAATAAGAGGGAGAAGAGGGGAGAGACAAGATGTGATCTCATCAGTAACAGGACAGTAAGTAAAAAAAGATATCTTCCAAATTAAAAAAAAAATGAATTTTATACCCTGATAAACTGTTAATTGAGAATGAAGAAGGAATGAAAATATTTTTGGAGAGGCTCTATCCTGATTTTTAAAGATTTATTTTTATTAATACAAGAACTGGGGTACAGGCCAGAGGCGCAGGAGGGTGAGAGGATTCACCAGAGACAGAGCAGGGAGCAGAACAGGCAGACTGACTGAAATACACTGCTGAGGGGAGCAGCGGGCGAGTCAGGAGAGGTCTGCTGCGCCATGTGGGAATCTCCCTGGCTGGCTGGGATCGAACCCTCGCTGCAGAGGCTGTGGATAACTTGACAGCGCTGCACTCAACCCACTGTGCCACCGGGGAGGCTCTGATATCTGTCTTTTATACATTGTCTCAGGAAACCAGTGGTGATGGAGCCAAAGCCACAGAGAAAGAAAATGTTAAGGTAAAGGAAAACTCCGGAAGCCAGAAAACTGGGTCCTATGCCAGGATTGTAGAAAGTCAAAGTTGCTGGGTGACAACTGAAAAGCAGGACTAGGAAACCTCCTGTCCCTAGTGGATTAGAGGGAGAATTGGAGGAGAAAATTCTGCAGGGTAAAGTGTACATGAGTATTCAGTGGGTCTAGTCATGTATTAAGCAGATTTAAGAAACAATATGTACGTAGAATACCACGTGAGTTAAAAAAATCAGAAATGTCATTGACTACAGGTAAAGCCAAATGTTGTAAAGGAAAATAGCATAATTAGAAAATATTATTTGGCACATCAGTGAACATAAGTCAAAAGTCATGAACATTGACTTAACCAAAATTATTAGAAAATGATTTTTGGATGAAAGTGAAGGACATCATGAAAGCAAAATCCTTATCATCTTAGTAATTGCTAAATTAAATGTCTAAATGTAAAAACTAGGAAATCTTGACAAAAGCAAATATTTACAAATATGGAGAAATAACAAAAGAGCCAAATGTTCAGTTTTAGCTTTTATCTCTTCGTAGTAGGGCTTGTGAGAAAAGATTGCGAGGACAGGAGAATATTCTTTTTTTTCTTAAAAGGCTGTAGGACTAGCTTGACTCTATAAAGAATGTTCACATTCTGAAAACTATAAAAATTAGTTTAAAAGTTGCAAACCACACTCCCACACAAGGGTATTGCAGGGATTTTATTTTTAAATTTTGCAAGTAGCTTGATACAAAATTTAATTCAGTAGTAAAAAGGAATGAACTACTGATTCACACAGTAACTTGGACATATCATAGTGAAATTATGTTGAGTGGAAAAAAAAATCTCAAAAGGTCACAAACTGTATGCTTCCAACTGGAATATAAATATTCTCAAAGTCATAAAAAGTATAGAAATGGAGAACAGATTAGTGGTTGCTAGAGATTAAGGACAATGGGAGGAGAGTGTGGGTATGATTCGTGGCAGCATGAGGGGGGTCTTTGTGGTGATGAAATTTGTTATTGATTGTGGTAATAGATATAGGAGTCTACACAAGATAAAATGCCATTGAACTATACACATACATTGTAGAATGTTAATTTATTGTTGTTTCTATTGTATGATAATTATGTAAGAAGTAAACTTTTGGGGAGCTGGACAAAAGGCATTTGAGACCTCTTTTTACTATCTTTACAGCATTTACTGAATCTAAAATTCCTTCAAATTAAGAAAGAAAAAAAAAAGGGTCCCATCCAAAATTGGATATCTTGGTCATCTAGACTTCATGTAGGTGGACCAAGAAGTGGTTTAATGACTCTTCTGCCAAATATTAACTATCATCTTCTAATAATAGTATAGGGCAGAATATCAAATAGAATTAAATAACACCGTGTGAAATTGTTTATCAGATGGCTTGCCTTCAGTATATCTTAGGATCTTTCAATGAGTTTGCTGAATTTTGAGGACTAATATCTTCTTGACTTAGTAAGGTTTCTCTTTTTCCTATTAAGCTCATATTGTGAAGTAGATGTTTGTGCCTTATCAATCTCAACTAAAAAGTCTCAAGGATAAACTCTTACCTGTTACATACTTCACTTGAACTCTTTCCTCGAAATATATCACAAGATACTTAATTCCTCAAGGTATTTACCAAAACTATTTTGGGTTTCATGAAAGGACACAATAGTAGGAAAAGAACAACAAAAAATATGTAGATGAAATAAGGTTAGTTCTTATTGTGAAGAAGGTGTCTTTCTTTGAATTCTTGTTTTGTGATCATGGTGGTATATGACAGCTGGAAAAAGCTCAGAGTCAGTGGTATTGAGTTGTCTAGAATGAAACCATTTGAAAGATCTGTTGTTATTTATTATCAATAAGGGAAAAATTTCAAAATTCAGCCATTTGCAGCAACATGGATGGAGCTGGAAGGGATTATGCTGAGCAAAATAAGTCAGAAAGAAAAAGAAAAATAGCCAATGGTTTTACTTATAGGTGGAATGTAGGAAAACCAAGCAAAAGGTTGGGAAAAAGGCAAAAAGAATAACTATAATAAAGAAAAAATCAAAATCAACAAGCAACTATAAACCAGAGACACACTATAGGAGGGTTGGGGGAGAGATTGGGGTCAAAATAAGGGGTGTGCAATTGTATGGGGAATATAACCAAGATGAAACTGCATACATTGTACAAAAATGAAAAATGATGTAAGAAATAGATAAATTAAAAAAAAAGACAAAACTTGCAAGATGATCATAGATCTGAGGCAAACAGCAAGGGAGGGCCAGTGAGAGGGGTCACAATGGGGGAAGGAAGAGCACAAGGGACTATGGTGATGGTTCGTGGGTGCTATGGTGGAACTATGGGGACTGCACCCAAAGGGAGAGCAATGAAGTAAGAAAATAAAATGATGATTAATAATAATAATAATAATAATAATAATTCAGTGACCAAAGAATAGTATGACACACAAGGAAGTAGGATTCTGTAGTGAAATAGAGAATTGATTTATTTTTTTATGTCCAAATGGGCAGGGTTATTACAAAAAGGGAGAGAAGAGTAAAAGAGGTTTGCTGAGACATAAGCTATGCCTGAAAGGGGCAGGTTTGGTAGAAGAGAGGCCCGCATAGGTACAGGCAGGCAGCCTGCCTTGAGAGGAGCTGCCTGTGCTGTCCTGCAAAGGGAGGTCCGTGAGCACCTACATAGGCACAGGAGGCAGTAGGGCTGCTGCTAGAAGAGAATTTATTAATTTTTTTTTGAGTAGGGGAACTGGTGTGTAGGCCAGAGGTGGGGGGTGGAGGGTGAGAGGATTCACCAGAGATAGAGTGGGGAGCAGAATAGGCCTATCCACTGAAATATACTGCTGAGGGGAGCAGCGGGTGAGACAGGAGCTGTCTGCTGCACCATTTGTGGGTAGCTCCCTGGCCGGGGATTAAACTCAGGCTGTTCTGGTGGTAACTCTGAGACTTAACCCCTAGGCCACCAGGGATGCCCCAGAAGAGAATTTATAATTAAATAATTTTAGTCAATTTATAATTTAAGAGACAAGCTTAACAAATCCTGTGCTTTTGATGTTAACTAGAGTTTAGCATATTAATTGCCCCAACTGGTGTGAAATAATGCAAATTTAATCCTGTGATTGTGCTTTCCTATTTACTTTAATTGGCAAGTCATTCATGGGTCTCTATTTGAAATATTTATGATTGTGCCAACTTTGTGTATATTTCTTCAAAAAATTCTCATTTTCAAAGCAATTACAATTAAAATTCAGGAATAAAACTTATCATTAAATGGAGTAATCCGTGTGCTGAATACCAAAGGACCTGACAGTTCTAGGTTGATGACTTGGAGCCTAGGCTAAAACAGAGTAACAAGGTGTTAGTGACTGAAACATGCATTAAGCTGCAATTCTAAAAAGCCACAGTGAAATTAATTTGCATATATGAGAAATAAAGTGAGTTGCTTTTTTTAAACATCTTTTAAGATTCAGGTTGATCCAATGAATATGAAAAAAGGAGAAAGTTGTTGGGCCTGAGCATGGAAAATAATAGAGTATATGTAACAAAAAAGAGATAATCTGAGCATATACTTCATAGCACACCATTTCCTTTCCATTCAGGGATGGATATTGCATAGTGAAAGCATTCCAAGCCCAATGTAATGGAAGAGAAATTGGTACTTTCTCTGGAATTAGACTTGGGGTAACTGGAGTTGACATTAATATTTTTGTCCAATGCCTCGAAAGATGATTGATGGAGCTTATCTTGAACAGGCAGAACTTAATTACATATTGGATTTTAAGAACTATATATGTATATAATTTCTTTTCCTTTTCTACATTTCTCTCACACCACCACCCATCCTTTTAAAGATGAGGTTAAGGAAGGTCCTGAGATACTTTATTCCACGCTGTTACACCAGGTCCGTCCCTGGTACAGGAACTTTAAATCATTTAAGTTCTAGAAAGAGAATCTGTGGCCATAATTATTGTGGAAGCTGGGTGAAGGGATAGGGTTTGGATATAAAAATGCTAATATATAGACCATTTCTAAAGAGAGAATATGAGGAGATATCTCATTTTGGGATATGAAATATATGAGATTCACTATTTGAGGAGAAATTGTACAGAGGATACATTTTGGATATACACTTTTTATATTTAGCTATGAGTTCTGCCTGACATTTGGCCCCCAACTTCCCCAGTTTCATAGTGATTGAACTTAACTGGACATCGGATTGAGCTCTAAGACTGGAGAGACACTTTATGCTCCTTTTTTCTGACTCATCCTGACCTTGGCATTTGAAGAATGGTGGCGCCTTCTGAACATAAGACAAAGGCTGTTCCAGTTTAAGAGAAACCAGTTCCTCCTAGAGGAGGATGCGATGCTAAATTTCTCTCTTCCCTTAAAATTTCTACCCTTAGTCATATATGGAGTTGAGTGTCAGTTACTGGGGTACTAAGTCTCTCATGGTTCAGTCTCGGTGAACAGGTGGGTAAAGGCCAAAATTATTCGTCTTTTCACAGATCCTTATGGAAGTACCATTGTATGTAAGATGATGTGTGAGGTACTGTTACCACCATGTCCTGAGGGTCTGTACCCTCTAGTACAGACTGGAAAATATCAGGGTTTTTAGGAAGTCTGTATTTAATAAACCTTTCCTCAAACCAGTTAAGAGAGAGAAAGCTGACAGGAAGGTGAGCTCAAAATACCAGCTTTGGTATGATGCAGTTGTTGACTGTGTCTTAGATGTGAGGTGTCGATGGGATTTTTAAATAATACACTCAGAATTAGACAAAGGTACCTTCCAAGTCACAACTTTCCCCATGTGGGGACAGCCCCTGCAAGTCATAACTGAAAAAAGTAGATCTTAGACTGTGCTTTCTGCAGAGTTGGTTCTCAAGAGGGAAACTGCATGCCCAACTGATTATTTCAACTTTACGAAACCTGATGAATTCTTTCTCTTCTTACATAAGAATATGCTATCAAGAAATACATAATCTGGGTTTGCTCTTGTGGGGTCACCCAAGCAAGAGATAAAAAATTAATGAGTTTGACTTCTCACAGAATACATTCTTGCTTTAATCTTTTGCTTTCATTTTTCTGGTTAATGCCATGCCACTGGGTGGTGCTTTCTCACCAGATCAACATCTAACCCAGTACCTGATGCTACTCAATATTGTCCTTTATGGCTTTCACTTAATATACTTCATCTGTAGTGTTCTAATTCCATAAACTTTTTGGGTATGGCCCCAGTTCTATCAACCCACCTTCAATAATATTCTTTCATTGTAACTCACTCAGGAATACTGATCTTAAGGATTCTCCTTATTAGAATTTCAAGCGGTGCTCCTTAATAGTGTCCTAGATCCTGGCTTCCTCTGACAGAGTCATTCTGGTCTGCCCTCTGACAACTTTCTTTTTTTCTTCTGCTATATATATATTTTTTAAAGATTTATTTATTTATTTATACAAGCAATACAGTCAGAAGTATTGGAGGGTGAGAGAATTCACCAGAGCCAGAGGGGAGAGCAGAGCAGGCAGGCTGACGAAGTACACTGCTGAGGGAAGCAGTGGGTGGCAGGAGAGGTCTGCGCGCCATGTGGGACCCTCGCCTGGTGGCTGGGGATTGAACCAGCGCTGCAGAGGCTGCGGGCAGCTTTGCAGTGCCACCAGGGGAGGCCCTCTTCTGCTACATTTTGTCCAGTGTTAGCTACTCTTTTTTTGATTTAGTAACAAACAGTTCCCTGTTTGTTTCCTTTGACACATATCTCATGTTGGTACCACTGTGGTCTTTAAAAACACTGGTGCCAGATCCAATCCCCAGCGATTCAGGGTGCAGTCCTCCAATAATATTTATGTCAGCAATGTTGAGAACACTGAACTAAAACATGCCCTCCTTTTTCTATTACTTTCTTTAAAGAGGAGTTAGATTCTTTTACATTTTATGCACATCTATTCTATCCTTTAAATTCTGATTTTACCATATCACTTTAGTTTACATAGCATTTCAACCATCTCCTTAAGTAATTCTCTCTTGGTTCTGCCTAGCTAGTATGCCTTTCTTGATTTTCATTGTTCAATTGTTCCTATTATGATAGGAACACTGGAATAATCCACAAAGTTAATATGTTTCCTTAATAATAAGGATCACATGTATTTTTATTTTTTAATTAACAAAATCTACTCTTCTCTGGGTGAAGATTTGGATCAGACAATTTGGATTAAAAATCTAAATCCAGTTTCAAACTGTGGTGAGATGGCTCTTGGGCCCACGGGCAAGTTTCATGAGTTGAGGTTAGTTGCATCATAGTTTTCTTCTGATTCCTGAATAAAGAATGGAGTTTGGGTCTGGGGAACAATCCCTTACTGTCTACCCAGCTATGGACTAGCATTATAGCTAGACCCTAACTCATGCTCTCAGAGCTCCACTCTACAATTCATCTGAAAAACAGTAGAATGAAATAATTTTGCTCATTCATTGATGTGTTAGGAAGGTTCACCCACTATAGCATTGCACTCAACAAGAGACCAAAGCACCCTTACAGTTAAGGTTAAACTGTAGTTAAAAACTCTTGCATTGAGCACAGAACAAGGGAATTGTAAAAGCGTAGTTGGTAGAAACTTTGCAAGAGAATAAAATAGAAAAGTCAGAGATGAAGTGTCACCTCAATTTTATCTTTACAATTAAAACTGTACTTAATTAGCTCATCAAATTAATCATTTAGCATTTCATAAAACATCTATTATAAAACCTTTTCTGTGGCTCTTAAAGTGTGCAAATGATACAGAACTGGATCTCAGCACCTCTGATCCTAAATATTTTTTGTCCATCCTTTAAGACTCAAATCCTGGGAAGCTATAGTCTCAAGAAAATGAATTCTGGACATTGTCAAAAGTTACAAGGCAGGTGAGCATCCTTTCTTGTGGGAGCCTGTGGTAGATGATGATGACATGAGGAACAACTAAAGTTTGTTTCTTTGAGCAGGACTGAAGTTTATCCTAAATCAAATAAAGATCTATCCTTCTGCTCAGGAATAGAGGAAAACTAGTCCCGCAGGCTTCCATTCCTACACAAGCAGCCATTCCTGCGATCACCACACTCCCATGAAAAGAAACACAAATGATCGTTAACACACAAATGTTATTACTTACGCACAAGATTCGGAAAACCATTATGTCACTTTTCAACCCAGTGAAAATATTTTAGACAACATGCATTTAAATACACTAGAATTTTAGTTTCCCCTTACAATCTTCAGTTAGCTGTCAGAAAAGTAGAGAACTTTAGAATTATGAATTATGCACATTTACTATATTAAAAATTCATCTCAAGTGAGACTAGGGAGGTGAGCATAGTGGAATGTTAATAATCTTTAAAGGTAATATCTTTATTCTTAAATAATGACTCATTGTCAGAGCTTGCCTGAATCTTACTCTCTATAGCTCTGCACATCCCACAGCTGGGACCATCTGGTGGCAGATTTTAGGCTATCACTTACACCAAATCTTTGTGGCTTAAAATGAAGGTGCCCACGTTGGTAATCAGGTCTTTGTCCAGTTTTTCGTTGTTCCTGACTGAGTTGCTTATCTCTTTTGCCTCTCATATTCATAATTTGGCCTCCATTATAAGGCCCAGAGTTCTGAAGGGAGGCCTGTTTTTGCACTCTCTCATCTTCCTCCAGAGAGCGAATCAGTGTCTCTTTAGGCCTTATTATTATTATTTTTTAAGAGTTTATTTATTTTATACAAGAACTGGGGTATAGTCAGAAGTGCGGGAGGGTGAGAGAATTCACCAGAGCCAGAGCAGGGAGCACAACAGGCAGACAGACCAAAGACACTGCTGAGGGGAGCAGCGGGCAAGTCAGGAGAGGTCTGCTGCTCCATGTGGGGTTCTCCCTGGCCGTTGGGGAATCGAACCGGCGCTGCAGAGTCTGCGGACAGCTTCGAAGCGCGGCGCTCAACCGCTGCGCCACCGGGGAGGCCCTCTTTAGGCCTTATTATTGATCCCAATTTAAACATGAGAAAAACATTTACCTTTCAGGGACTGTTGCATAGAACCCCATCCAGACCACAGGTACTCAAAGAGCCCGAGTCACTACCTTCTCTTTTCAGGCATTTATTGGCAAAGGTTCTATTTATCCTCCCAAGGATCTGTCATTAGGTTACGAGTCTGTTCACCCATCTGGTCAGTATTTAGAACCTCCAAATATTCAGTGTAGGGTTGTCCCAACCAAACACGCTATAACACTCCTGGAAGTGGGCATAATGTTGGATGTTCATCTGAATGATAACAAGATACCTTAATAAAAATTTCAGCGTGTACAGAAATTTCAGCGTGTGCAGAAATTTCTGTGGAACTAGTAGCAAAAATATACATTATAGAAATCTCAGTTTCTTGAGTTTTCATCTATTTATCAATTATCAGATGCCTGGCATCCTGTTCTTTTCCCCTTTTCTGCCTTGCCTGACTGTTTGTACTATTTTCAAACTTCTATATACACACACCCAATGGCTAATAATATAAATTCTGGCACCTTCTAGCTGGTTGGATGATCTCCAGTAAGTTACTTATTTCATTTGAATCTCAAGCACTTCATTTGAAAATATAATAATAGTTTATATCTCAAAAAAGTGTGTGACGATAAAATGAGATTTATTTAAAGCAGCAGTTATCAAACATTTTCTGACTTAAAACTTTTTTAACTTAAAAACGGAGGGTCTCAAAAGGCTGTTCATATGAGTCTTATCTATCAGTGTATACTGTATTGGAAATTAAAATGGCAACATTTTATATTTGTTAATTTATTTGAAAATAGCGATTACAAAGTCAATGTTAACAGAAATAACATTTTAAATTAAACAACTGTTTCTCAAAAACCTTTACAGAATGACATTATTTTATATTTTGCTAATCTCTTGAATGTCTTTATGGCAGTTAGATTTTCATATGTTCCTTTATACTTGATTCAGCTGCAATATGTTGTTTTGGTTGAAGTACATGAAAATAATGTGACTTCACACAGATGTGTCCTACAATCTTTAGAGAGAATTGTGGATATTCTCCTTTGATAGTTTACACAAATTTAAATGGTAGTTTATAAAAAATATGTGAATTTGGAATCTTACATTGTTTCAATGAACACTTTGTACTCTATAATATTAAAATACATTGGTCTGGGTTGCATTTTGAATGGCTCTTTCACTCATGTGTGATTTTATGTATTCTGAATTTACAAAATACTAGTCATTTACAAAATACTAGTTTATTGATGTGAACATTAAAGGAATCCAATTTATTTAAAATTTAAAAAAATAAAATTTTATTGATTTACTATTAACTTATAACAATGTAAATTTTGGAAGTGCAGCTGCATACTCTAATATATATCTATGCCTTACCATACCCAACACCAAAGTTCTAGTGCCATCCACACTATTAAATTGAAACCCTCTACCTATTCCTCTCACCCTCCTCCACCTTTTTCCTCTGTAACCACCATAATTTTGAGAGTCTATGAATTTTACTTTTCTTTTTCTCAACATATCCACCTCTTTTGGTAGCCATTAATTGGTCTTATAGCCAAATGTTTAGTTTTGTTTTATTTTAGTAGATTTGTTTATTTTTTTCTCTGTATATTACATTGAGTGCAATGATATGGTGTTTGTCTTTTTATGTCTGACTTATTTCACTAAGCATAATCATCTCTCTAGGTCCATGAATGTTGTTACAAATGGTAGGATTTCATCTTTTTTAGTAGCTGAATAGTATTTCACGGTGTATATAAATCATATCTTCTTTATATATTTGTTAGTTGATAGCTTGTAATTGATGTAAATCATGCTGCAATAAACTTGAAGGTGTATATGTCTCTTTGAATTAGTATTTTTGTGTTTTTCATGTAGTACCCAGTGGTGGGATAATTGGATTGTATGGAATTTCTGTTTTTAAGTTTTTTTTGGAATCTCCATACTGCTTTCTGTTATGGCTGCATCAATTTACATTCCCCCAAAAGTGTATAGTTTCTTTCTTTCTATGTCCTTTCCAATACTTGTTGTTTCTTGCCTTTTGGATAATAGCCATTCTCACAAGCGTGCTGTGGTATCTCGTTGTTTTGATTTGCATTTCTCTAATAAGAAATGATGAGCATCTTTACATCTGCCTACAGAGAAGTGTCTATTCAGATCCTTTGTCCATTTTTAAATCAGGTTGTTTGTTTTTCTTATTGTTGGGGTTTATGAATTCTTTGTATATTTTGGATATTAATTCCTGTCAGATGTGTGATGTGCAAATATCTTCTCTGATTCAGTATGATGTCCTATTGTTTTGATTCAAGTTTCTTCCACTGTGCAGAAGCTGTCTAGTCTGATGTAGTCCCATTTATTTCTGCATTTGTTTCCCCTGCTGTTGGATTTGAGTCCCCAAAGACACATCTTAAGGCTGATGTTAAGGAACTTATGTTTTCTTCTAGGTATTTTATGGTTTCAGGTCTTACATCTAACCCTCTAATCCATTTTGACTTAATTCTTGTATATGGTGTGAAATAATGGTCTAGTTTTATTGTTTGGTATGTAACTGTCCAGTTTTCCCAATACCTTTTATTGAAGAGACTTTCCTACTCATCATAAACTCTTGGCTCCTTTGTTGTAAATTAGTTGTTCATGTCTCATTAGTTGTCTGTATGTGTGCCTGCACTCTTCGTTCTGTTCTGTTGATCCTTGTGTTTGCTTCTATTCCAATATCAAGCTGTTTTAGTTACTATCACTTTGTAGCATAGCTTCGAGTCAGGGAATATGATCCCTCCTATTATGTTCTTTTTACTCAGGAGTGTTTTTGCTATTCAGGACTTTTGTCGTTTCAAATAAATTTCATGATTGTTTTATTTCTGTGACAGGGATTACAATCCATGAGCATATTATACGGTACCATATTTTTGAGGTCTTTCTTTCTTTTAATAATATATATATAATTCTTATATACAGGTTTTTCACTTCTTTGGTTGAATTTATTCCAAGATATTTTAATTATTTCTGATGAGAGTGTAAATGGGATAGTTTTTCTACTTGTTCAATATTTGTTTACAGAAATCAACAGATTTTTGTATATTAATCTTATATATACTGCCACTTCACTGTATTCATTTATGATTTCTAGTAGCTTTTTACTGGAGTATTTGGCACTTTATATGTAAATTATGTCATCTGCAAACAGTGATGGTTTCACTTTTTCCTTTCTAATTTGGATATGTTTATGTACGTTTTATTTTCTTTAAATGATCAGGCTAGGACTTACAACACTATATTGAATAATAATCATGAGAGTGGACATCCTTATCTTGTTCCTGATGCTCAAGGAAAAGTTTTCAGCTCCTCATCTTTGAGTATGATGTTGGCCATGGATTTGTCATATGTGGCCTTTATTATGTTGTTGTATGTTCCTTCAGCAACATTTTTCTGAGCTTTTTATTCTTTTATCATAAAAGGACGTTGAGTCTTGTCAAATGTCTTTTCTGCATCTATTAAGATGGTCAGATGATTTTTGCCCTTCCTTTTTGTTGATATGGTAGATCATGCTTATTCATTTGCATAAATTGCACCACCCTAGGGACCCCAAACTGCTGAAGGGCATGTTCTAAATATATTCCACCATCCATGCACACAAAAGCAAAGAAAGTAAACTGTCAGTATGAATGATCTTAGTTGGTATGCATAGAGAGAGAGAAGAAAGGTTTCAAGTAACCTTGAAACCTTAAAACTTCAGAAATTATCCCTCATGAACAAATACAAATGCACAACCCAACTGACTCAGTTGAAATTGGGGTGGTGGAAGCCTGAAATCTAAGGCACCTTTTGGTGGGAGACTACAAGAAAAGGATTAGGCAAGTCCCAAAGAACTGGATAGAAGGAGAGGCCTGAAATTCAAAATGTATCATAGAATCCACCATGAAGTCAATTGAAAGGATGTTACTATCTCTGCCAAAATGCCAAAGTCCCAGGAGCAGCCTGCACATGTCTCTCACCCACATGTCCTTGTATTTTCCCCACCTTCATCCTACTTCAGTTTATAAAGTCACCTTACTCCTTCGAAGCTGCCACCCCCATTCAGGAAGTCTGGTTTATAGCAAGCTGGGAATGTAGTTCAAGCTCAAGTAAGTAGGTGTAGAGAAAATGGCGCCCATTCACTGTGCTGTGATGCTTCTCCCCCTACTACAGAGATGCAGTCTGTAGCACTTAACCTCCTTAGAATAAATCCTATTATTTATTTATGGTATATTTAGTGTACTATTTAATTCGGGTGGTTACTGTTTTGTTGAAGATTTTGCACTTATGGTCATCAAAGATATTGGTTTGTAGTTTTCTTTTTTGGTGCTGTTCTTGTGTCATTTTGGTATCAACTTTATAGTGACCTAATAAAAGGAGTTAAGAAAAAAGAACAAAAACCCAAAGAGTTGCACAATACCCAAGAAGCTAGCTTCAACTATATTTTCTATCATTCAGAGAAAGAGAGAGAAAGAGAGAAGAGAATCTTACCACTTGGTTTCCATTAGACTTATGCAGAGGAAGAGATCAGGAATCTGATGTGGTCAAAGTCTTTATCTTGATTGCCAGCTTTGTTAGCAGTCCTACATATCATCTTCTGGAGTCATCCTGCGGAAACAAACAGCATCCAGTCTTTTGATAGTGCTTCTGACGGGCACACCACATTATACAGGGGAAAATTTCCTCATTCATTTGAGTTCTTCTGAGGCTGGACAAACAAGTTAACATCAGATAGATTAGTAGGAAAGAAGGTCAACGTTTAATAACATCTGCTTGGAGAATTTATAGGGTTGTAAATGTTAAAGAAAAAAGGAATGGACCAGGGATATTTATTCTCTATTTAAGGTTTTGGATTGTCATGGAGAGACAGAGGGAGACTTCAGGGAAGACAAGGAAGAGATGACTTTTGAGACTAAATGATGAGTTTCTGGAATTGCCTCCAGTCCAATTGCTACCATGTCCAGTGATAAACCTACAAATGGATGATCCCCCCAGACCACTTTCTTCTAGGTCATAAAAAGGGAAGCAGTGATTGTTTATTAGATTAGGAAACGGGCAAACACTGAAATAAGGACAAAATTCTCTTAACCTCTAGGAACTTCACAACATTTAACTTAAAAAAAATCTGCATTTTCAGGTAATGGTAATGGGCTTTCCTACTCTCCCAGGGTCTTGATTGGCCTTTAGTTCCCCTTATTAAGGTGCTACTTATTGGAAGAGACCTACTCTGACATATTGAGAGAAACCTTCATGACCCTTTTGGGGAGACCAGTCCCGTATTTTCATAGCCCACACTCCACTGAGTATGCATCTTTTTTCCCCTAGATAAACAACGAGTTTTGAGGAGCCAGATCATTCCCTTATGCTAATAATTATCACAGGTGTTATTTAAACTGTCTGTACCTCTTCCATACTTAATATGATTCAATTTACTAAAATAATTAAAAAATATTAATTTTGGAATAGTAAATGTGGCTCCCCTTTCTGTCCCTCCCCCCCACAATGCTGCCTGGGAGTGATTATGAACACTAACAGGTGATACTTAAATTAGGTAAAAATGTGTATTGTCTCAAAACAATTGAACAAAGAAAATGAGATAACCACAAAGTGTTTTATCATCTGAAGACATTTTCTCTCATTTCTTAACAGAGAGCAATTTAATTCAGAAAGATTGAAAGTATTGATTGAGGTATTGGCCCCTAGATACTTAACAGATGAATGAAACCAATGAAAAGGGCACTTACTGTTCATATTTCCCAATATGAGAGAACAAGTATTAATAAAGGGAGAGAGTTAATTTTAGAAAATGATACTTCCCCCAAAAGATTACATTTATTGAATATGCCTTATAAAATAGGGTTGTGGGTTATTAGCCTCAAACAATACATGGCTTATAAGAGAATGAGGTCAGAGAGATGAGTTTCCAGGGAGATTTCTTGCAGATGTTGCTCCGGATGGAGATGACACACTCAGCTTATGGTAGCCTAAGAGGCCCTTAAGGGAGCTTCTTATCTAGGGAAAGGCCTCTTCTGGGTTGTAGAACTGTGTAAATCCCTGCTTTCTGGTTTCAGCTCTTCTGCTACTTGTGTTCACTCTCCACATTTGTAGTCTATAGGTCTTTTTATCTGCTCAGCTTGTTGTCTACCTACTGCATGCACAATGATGCCTGCAAGTGGACCAGCCTTGACCAATAAAAGGCATGATCTCTCTAGAGCTTATATCTGAAATTTATGCATTCATGGAAAAGAAAAAAACCTGCAGATCATGTGCACACTCTTAAAAGGAGTATCTGATATGTATGACATATCGTTATGTGAACCAAACAAATCATTTGCAATGTGTTAAGTGCCTGGCTAAGAAGATAGGAAGAAGAGGTATTAACAGTTTAATAGGTTGTCAGGTACTTTGGGCGGTGAGCTAAGGTTTTACAAATATTAGTGATATTAATTTTTACAAAAATCACATGATAATATCCATGATTGAATGGATGACTGAACTAAGCTATAGAGAGAGTCTAAGTTGGTCAGAGTTGCTCAGATTCCTGTGAATTGGCTTAATCTGTTTGTTTTATCTTAACTATTATATTCTTTTGATAGATCCTGGTAGCTATTGTTAAAACAAAAGTTGCATGGGACAGTGTTAAACAGGCAAAGATTTTGTTCAAGGTTATTACAATAGATGTGAGGGATCACAATTATGTCTGACTCAACTCAACTGCTTTAACAAAGAGGGGGGTGGGGTCCCCCCCCCCCAGTGGCGCAGGTAGTTGAGCACGCAGTGAAGCTGTTGGCAGCCTCTGCAGTGCTGGCCTCTGCAGCGCCGGCCAGCGAGGGTCCCACATGGCATAGCAGACCTCTCCTGTTGCGCCCGCTGCTCCCTTCAGCAGTGTATTCTGTCAGTTTGCCTGTTCTGTTCCCCACCCTGTCTCTGGTGAATCCTCTCACCCTCCCGCACATCTGGCTTGTACCCTGGTTCTTGTATAAATAAATAAATAAATCTTAAAAAAACCAACAACAACAAAGAGGGAGGTGGTTGAAGGATCTTGGGTCATTTGTGTTTGTTGTTTGGCTTTATCCAAAGGAAAAGTAAACATTTAGTACTTTCATGATAGGAAATAATTTTACAACCTGAAGTGAGGAGCCTGCCAATTAAAATTAAAAATTAAAAAAAAAATGGCTCCCACATCTCAAAAAAGACATTCCTATATACCAAGGGTCCTATAAAAAGATTTACACATCAAAAATAAAGAGAAAAAGCTCACAATTGCACATTTTCCCCCCAAGTAAATGCTCTACAAAAAGAAAGGTTAGGGACTTAGACCCAGGAAGAAACCTGTCCAAAATTTAATAAAACTGAGGGAAACTTGAAGGTCAGCTTAGTAAGTCTTTCTTTTTGTTCTAGGGGAGACAAGCATTGCATTAGCAACTTAGGAAAGTTGGTCAATGGAATTTGCTTTAGCAGGTTGCTGTGAATGAAGGATTAGTTGAAACATCTACTGAGACTTGGCAGGAGAGGATATTTGGTGTGATTGAAGCAGACTATAAACCTAGTTTCTGAGTCCAGAGGAGAGCAGGTTGAGAAGATTCCCTGGCATTGGACTTGAGATATCTGTCCATGTTGGAATGAGGATGTGACAGTGACAATTTGACAATTTCCCATTTTGCAGTCTGAATGTTTTTGGTGATGTCATAGACACCCAGGAGGTTTTGGTAAGATTGTCCAGTCTTGGTTATTTTCCAGAGCAAAGCATGAAGAAGAGGTAGTTCTGGTGAATTTCTGGAGTCCCCACACAGCTGCAGCTCTAGGCATGCAGGTAGCCCCTATGTGATCTGCCATAGTGACAAGTCCTTTGATGATTGTATCTAGTTATCTACCTTCAATGTACACGTCTTTAGATCCTGCGGAGAAAGCTACATGACAAGCTAAAATCCCAGTAAGAATCTGGGAAATCAGATTTTAATTCTCAGTAATTAATTCCAAGTCAGGAGGGTGGGGAGAAAATTAGGAAAATTAATTTGGACAATTCTAGTCAGATATTGAAGGAAACTGCAAAAGTTTTAAAATTTGGTAAGGGTGGACAATTTGTATAAGACAACAGGATTTGGTTTAATGTATAGGTAGATAGCAAATCCATGTAGTTTGCAAAGAGGTGAGAAATAGCTCGATGAACAGCACCAGAATTAAAAATTCATGAGGTTGTACTGCATAGTTTTCTCTTGAAACATAAAATTTCTCTTTATAGTCATTTTTTCTTTTAATCAATGACAATCAAAGTAAGATTATTCTCAGTCACAAAATAAGTTTGGTTTCATTAGATTTGGCCTGAATACTTACATAGGTGTAGAAAGAATGTTAATTAACCACATAGGTCTTTTTAACGTTTATTTTGCTGGAAGTTTTTATAAGGAATATCGGATTAAATTTTTAAAAGCTTCTTGAGTCTAGGAAGCTGAATCAAGAATTTGTCATCAGATTTTACCTGCAGTACTTATAGATTTATTTATTTTTATTAAATTTATTTTCTTACATCACAAGCTGATTTTCCCAAGAGGGGTTTGTAAGCATTGACTCAATAAAATTGACCTTAGTTTCTTAAAATGGTCTGGTCATATCTCATTTTATGCACAGCATTTTCAAGTATGCTTTGTCAAAGCTTTGGCTATATAATCAATGTTTCTAATTATATTTGTCCCAGGTCATATTTTTATTAAGCCAATGCAAATCATTATATTGCCATGAAAATAATGGCACTCAAAAGTCCCTAAGTTGTAGGGGGAGTAGGCAAAGAGAAAAAAAAAAATATTGTATTTCATTTCTGTTGTTTACAAAAGTATAATCTACTAAATGTTTATGAACTATAGATAGTTAAGAGAAAAGAGAAAGAGGTTCCTTATATCCAGGAAATAGGACATTTAAGAATCAGCAGTATTTCAATCAAATCCGTAATCACCCTTCATGAACTCATACAGTCTTATGGAGTTCTTGTTCAGTTTGACCTTGGATCAGCAATCTTTTAAGTCCACCAGTTTCTCCAACCAGAGTCCTAGAAATCCCAACTCAGTTCAGTAGTATGATTTGCTGTTATTTCAGCAAAGCCGTAGAAGTCTGTGCCTCAGAGAACCTACATAATCCTTTTCATAGTGTCTGAGATAGTCCTTTTTAGTTGAAAATGATGTACATTGGCCTGTTGCTGATTGCAAGTGCTTTCAGGGAAGCATCATAGCCTCCTGCCTGGTCTCCCAGGCTGCAGTCTCTTCTCAACAGAATTGCCACACTCAGTCTAACAGATTTCTAGTTACATTGCTTTCTGTCTCAGACCTTCCCTTTTTTTAATCCTCTGCTCACAACCTTTCCATCTCACTCCCAGTAAATTCAATTTTGCATAATGCTCTGTGTGAACCAGCGCCCCCATCCCCAAGTACCCCCGTGTCATCTCCTCCTAATCCCCCTGACATTTCTTTGTACTCCAGTCAAATGGGCCTCCTTGGGGTTCTTTAACATTTTTGTCACCTTTCTCTCTAGGGGTCTGTACCTTCTGCTGGGAATGTTCTTCCCCCAAATATTCACATGGCTTCCTCAAATTTTCAATTTCCTGTTCAAATATTACAAATAAATAAGAACTTCTCAAACAATCCTACCTAAAATAGGAACTATATTCTGATCACCTCTTTTGCAGCAATTCTCGGTTCTCTAAAATGAATTTTATCCCTTACCCTACTTAATTTTACCCCTTAGAATTTTCACTGTTTAACATTTTGTGTGTTTTCCTGTTTGTTATGGTTTGTTTCCTTCTGGTGAGATAAATATGAAAAGATGGGCTTTTTCTGTTTTGTTCATTCTTTATGTCCTTTGCCTAGGACATCCCCAGACTCTTAGTAGGCATTCACTATTTACTGGTTCAGTTAATGAATATACCCCTAGATTTTTCAAATATGTGAATTTTTTCTAGATTAAACCAGTATAAATTATATTTCTATTCTTTATAACAGGTCTGTCTATCTTGGCACTACTGGCAGTTTAGACCGTATCATTCTTTGTTGGGGCTGCTTTCTGCTTTGCAGGATATTTAGCAGCATACTTTCCCTCTACTTGTCAGATAACAGCGAAAGTTCCCAACTGAGACAACTAAAAATGTCACCAGACATTGCCAAATATCCTCTAGAAAGCAATATTGCCCCACTTGAGGCTCAACTCAAATATAATCTTGATCAAGGTTTGATTGATTTTCTCTCAGTTGAGTTATGAACCCTTTATCTCTGCTTCTGTAGTATCTCTCTCATTGTTTTGTATAACTTTATAGGAATTATCTCTTTAATTGTCTGTACCAACTGAGTGGTGACATCTTTGAATGCAGGAACTATAGCTATATATTTAGTACTGTTCTAATACACAAAGGGATTGTTAAATGTTTTCCAGTGATTGAATGAATGAACTATTAGCTTTCTTGGCTAGGTAAAGCCACTGAAAACAAATTTGATATGACCCTCCCATTGTGGTAGTTAAGAAATCAACTAGGGTTTTGACAATGCTATGGTATATAAACAGAATGCTAGAATAGAAAGTTCTGAGAATGATGGCCAGTAAAAATTAAAGCTGAATGCTCACTATAGGGAAGTAGCTTATATCAAAGAGAATCATTCAGAAGTCAGTGCAAGCATAGGTGTTATGGTTTGTTTGAATAATTTAGGCAGTTCTACATCCAGTGCACCAAGGGTGGGTAATTTTCTGCTCTATTTTTCCAGAACATGAGATGAAACTATCACTGACATTATTTCTACTTTCAAAAATGTTCCTGAAAAGGGAAATCTGAGATAAGTGATACAAAAACAAGCTTTTGACTCATTCGTTTTAGATATTGCTGAGCTTTTTAAATGAGAGTAACAGCAATTTGATTCTTTCATTTGGACTATTTCACTGAAAGTAGGATGTGCAATTTTATGTTTTGTTTTTGAGAGTCTTGGTTTTTCTGATTTGATATTCTTTCCTGCTTTGCAAAAAGAAAAAAAGGCAAATAAAGAAGAAAAGCTTGTCTACCTTACTCTCTTTTCAGATATACAAATAAATTTAACGTTTTGGGGAGCTAAATGGAGTCAAAATTAAATTGAATTAATTGTAAAAGTCCATAGAATTTTTTCAAATGTTTTCATCTAAAAAAATTTAAGTATGTGTGATCCCAAGCAAAAATTGATTCTGCTGTTTATTTAAATATATTTCTGGTGATAGCTGATGGCATTTAGAAATAAAAACTCTCAATTCAAAACCTCTGTACAGATCCCTGAGGAAACTGAAGTAAAGAAGGATAAAACAGGCCTGGAAAAGATACAGAGTACGTTTTGCTCACCAAGATTGAGGAACTTAACTTCAGTCTTTCCCACCCCTGGAAATGTCAGGGAGTACTTTTCGTACTAACATCATTTTATTCTTAGACATTTCTTAGATAATAGAGAAGGCGGATATCTCATCTCCGCTTTATATAAAGGAAAATGATGTCCAAAGTGATTAAATGACTTCAATAAAGCCACACTTCTAGGAGGAATGTGTATAGTTAGCAGCCAGAAGCCATCTAGTACTGCCTCGTGATGGAGACTGAGTATACTTGTTGGCCAACTTCATGTTCGAGTGGAGTGGTCTTTTTTTTATAAGACTCCGTAGGCTCATTGATGTCCATAATCACATTTCATGAACTACTCTCCTGGAGGTCCTCACCCATGCAAATACTCCACCTGGCACAAGAATTAGTTATCTTTCATTGTCTTTTCCAGACATTGCAAAACATCTTCAGATATTTAAAAAGCTATTGAAAGGTTTTCATGGGAAAGGTGACAGGACTAGAATTGCATTGTATTATGCTCTTTCTCTTAGTTGCTGTGCAATGGATTGGAAAGAAAAAAGTGGGGAGTTGAAAAAATCAATTAAAACTATTGATATTTGCTATTTTTGTTTTATTTTCATGAGTGTGTATAACATTATATTTTTTTTGTTCAAATGTGTGCATTTTATTACCAGAAGGAAGATTTCATATAGTCCTATTTCAGTTCTTTTAAATAGGCCATTTAAACAGGCCTTTGAATTTTGTCAGGGATTTTTTTCTGAGAGAAAACTTTGAAGGTAGAAGATTGAAAAGAGAAAAGAATATTAGAAGTAAGAAATGGTGTAGAGAAAAGAGGCAGAATTCACTTAGAAGTACTGGTCTGTAAGTTTGCTAATGACTAGACATACACTCCTAAACTTAACTGGAGATGCAGCCTCTCATTTTTGTCCACCTGGGTATGTAGAGGCTTCAGAGTAGTAGGACATCAATATCTGCTTGTAGAATTAATGAAAACATTCTTATCTTTCCCCAAAGTTTTTACACTCCATAGAGGAAGCTATATTGAGGAGATTTTTCTTCTGTACCTTTCACTGCCTTATCTATCAGATAAAAAGATGATGATGAGGTTCATGAACTTATGGATCTCTTTTTTTTGGTGGGGGTGGGTGGGAAGGGAAGGCAGTGATGGAACAAATACAGATACTTTATTTTTTCCATCATGGAATTGATTATATTTCTGTGGGTTCATTTTTTTTGGGGGTACAACTTTATATATTCCTCCATCATGGAAATACGCCAATTCTGAAATTTGAAATACTTACAGTCCATGATGGTTTCCTTAAGACAGACAAAGAGTGCTGATATGGATTCATGTTTGCAGGCAAATGCAGAGGACAGCATAGACTACACTTCAGTCATGCTGTCACTTAGATGGCTCTTCTACTCTGGTAATAGCTCTAGCTGGCTTATTAGTCTCTTGCACATATTTGTCTGGCAATGAAATCCTTCCTTTCTCATTAGGGACATGCACAATGTTGGACAAGAAATGCCTCAGGCTCGCTTTCAACACTCTATCACAGCTAGACTGTCCAGCAAAAGCCTTTAAAAATGCACTCCATATACTTCACACACAAAATACCCACAGCTAAATTAAGATGCTAATGACTGTGCTGATGACTCCAGCATAAAGATGCTGGCATGCTACTGAGAAGGAAATGTTTCTCCACTGCCAAATCCATTTAATATTTCAAGCAACTGGACCTTTTTATTTCTGTCATACCTCTTGCTCTGTATATTTTCATTGCAGAAAGACAAATTTTATTTTTTCATCTCTGAAGACTAATAGTTGTGATGAGTCAGATATGAAGCTGGAGTGTTTTTAATGCCACCTCAATATCTTTCTTCAAGCAGTATGAAAAGAGGCTTCACTTGACCACCTGACCACATCACAACTCTTCTGGAAGAGGGTATTCAGGTATCTTGTCTAGCTCTTGGTCATTGGTCATTCATCCCTGCTCCCTTTAGTTACTCAGTGTATCTGGTGACTCCTTCAATGAAACAATAAATTATACAATAGTTTTTAGTACAAGTCTGTTACAGGCCTCTCAACCTATATTAGAATCTTCACATCCTCACTTCACATCTGCTCCTTCTTTAGTCTTCTTCCTTTTAATCAGTGGAACTGCCATCCACCATCAAGGCAGAACATGATGTCATCCTAGGTATATTTCCGTCATTAGCACTTCTCACATCTATGAAGCCCTATCAATTGTAATTTTAAAATATCTCTTAAATCTGAGCTTTTATTCATTTCCATGGTCACTGTTAAATTTCAAGACACCTTGTCTCTAGGTGGACTAGTTTAATGACACCCTAAATGATTAATACCTACATAAAATAATGGAGAGCTTACTGAGACCATACAAGTGTTTGTATTTCATCTGTAAATAGGTGGAAAACATAGTTTCAAAAGTCTCAGGAATAAACTTAATGACAGGTATTAATGCTTTTGCATAAATTAAATCTCAGAGACTTATTGGAATATAGAAAGTGTACAAGAAATATTGAGTAAATGCAGAGCTGTGGCATTCTCTTAGATGTTATAGGTATCTATTTCTCTGTTTTATGTTTCTTGTTCAATCGCAATTAAAATGTCTTGATTTGCTTTTCTCTTTTACAAGAAATATGTCAAGTAGGGCTCAAATAGCTCTATACACAAGTAAATGCTGGCTAAAATAAAACAGAGCTATTTGGAAACAGTCAAGCTCAAAACCAAGAAACAGACAAAAATGACGAAAACATGCACCATCAGGGATGTGAGCAAAAGCACTTGCCAATATCCCCATGGCAATGTTGAAAATATATCACTATCTTTTTTTTTTTTTTTTTAATAAATTTTATTGTTATATTCCCCATACAATTGCAGCCCCCCCATTCTGACCCCAATCCCTCCCCTCCCCCCCCCGCCCCCTAAAAGTGTCTCTGGTTCATAGTTTTTTGTTGATTTTGATTTTCACTTTCTTATAGTTATTCATTTTCCTGGTCCCTTATTTAAGTTTTCTAGATTCCTGCTATGAGTGAGACCATCCGGTATTTTTCTTTTTCTTTTTGGCTTATTTCGCTGAGCATGATCCCTTCCAGCGCCATCCATGTTGCTGCAAATTGCATGTGTTTATCTTTTTTGAATGCTGAGTAATATTCCATGGTATATATGTACCACATCTTCTTGATCCAGTCATCTATTTTTGGGCATTTGGGTTGTTTCCAAAGCTTAGCTATTGTAAACAGTGCTGCTATAAACATAGGGGTGCAGGTGTTCTTTGGAATTGATGTTTCTGTGTCCTTTGGGTAAATACCTAGGAGTGGAATTGCTGGATCATATGGAAGTTCTATGTTTAGTAGGTCCAGAAATCTCCATACAGCTTTCCACAGTGGTTGGACCAGTTTGCACTCCCACCAACAGTGCAGAAGAGTTCCTTTTTCTCCACACCCTCGCCAACATTTGTTGTTGCTAGTTTTTTTAATATGTGCCATTCTCACTGGTGTAAGATGGTATCTCATGGTAGTTTTGATTTGCATTTCCCTGATGACAAGTGATGTTGAACATTTTTTCATATGCCTGTTGGCCATTTGCATTTCCTCTTCAGAGAAGTTTCTTTTAAGCTCTTCTGCCCATTTTTTGACTGGATTATTTTCTTTGTTGTTGTTGAGTCTCATCAGCTCTTTGCAGATTTTTGTGATCAGTCCTTTATCATTAGTGTTGGGTGCAAAAATGTTCTCCCAGTTGGTGGGGTTTCTCTTTGTTTTTGTTATTGTCTCTTTTGCTGTGCAAAAGCTCTTTAATTTGATGTAGTCCCAGCTGTTTATCTTTGCCTTCACTATCACTGCTTTGGGTGATGTGTCTGTAAAGATGTCTTTGATGTGCAAATCACGTAGTGTTTCGCCTATATTTCCTTCTATGTATTTTATGGTTTCAGGTCTTATGTCTAGTTCTTTAATCCATTTTGAGTTGATTTTTGTGTATGGTGTGAGGTGGTGGTCAAGCTTCATTCTTTTGCATGTAGCGACCCAGTTTTCCCAGCACCATTTATTGAACAAACTTTCTTTGCTCCAATGCATATTCTTTGCTCCTTTGTCAAAGATTAGTTGACCATAAATCTGTGGGTTTATTTCTGGATTTTCTATTCGATTCCATTGGTCTGTATGTCTGTTCTTGTTCCAATACCATGCAGTTTTGATGATTATAGCTTTGTAGTATAGTTTGAAGTCTGGGAGTCTGATGCCTCCATTCCCTTCTTTTTTTTCAGGAGAGCTTTGGCTATTCGGGGTTTTTGGTGATTCCATATGAATTTCATCAATAATTGTTCTATTTCTTTGAAGAATGACATTGAAATTTTGATTGGAATAGCATTGAATCTGTATATTGCTTTTGGTAGGATGGCCATTTTAATAATGTTTATTCTTCCAATCCATGAGCAGGGGATGTCTCTCCATTTCTTTGTGTCTTCTTCTATTTCTTTTAACAGTGTTTTATAGTTTTCTTTGTATAGGTCCTTTACCTCTTTTGTTAGATTTATTCCCAAATATTTGATTTTTTTTGTTTCAATAACAAAAG
Source organism: Talpa occidentalis (assembly GCF_014898055.3). Lineage (NCBI taxonomy): Eukaryota > Metazoa > Chordata > Mammalia > Eulipotyphla > Talpidae > Talpa > Talpa occidentalis. The sequence continues at coordinate 36,926,052 of NW_023605083.1, read as the reverse complement.
GGATGGTCTTTTTGATTTCTTCTTCTTCAGATTTATTGTTTGTGTATAGGAAGGCTACTGACTTTTGCGTGTTGATTTTGTATCCTGCCACTTTACTGAACTGATTGATGAGTTGAATTAGCTTTTCTGTGGAGTTTTTGGGGTTCTCTATGTATAATATCATATCGTCTGCAAATAGTGATAGTTTGACTTCTTCTTTTCCTATTTGGATTCCTTGGATGTCTTTCTCTTGTCTTATTGCCCTGGCTAGGACTTCCAGTATTATATTGAAAAGCAATGGTGAGAGTGGACATCCTTGTCTTGTTCCAGATCTTAATGGAATTGCTTTCAGCTTTTCACCATTGAGAATGATACTGGCTGTTGGCTTGTCATAGATGGCCTTTATGATGTTGAGGTATGTTCCTTGTATCCCCAGAATTTCAAGGGCTTTTATCATGAATGGGTGTTGCACTTTGTCGAAAGCTTTCTCAGCATCTATTGATATTATCATATGGTTTTTATATTTCTTTTTGTTGATGTGTTGGATAACGTTGATTGATTTTCGGATGTTAAACCATCCTTGTGCCCCTGGAATGAATCCAACTTGGTCGTGGTGAATTATCTTATGGATACATTGTTGGATTCTGATAGCTAAAATTTTATTGAGGATTTTTGCATCAGTGTTCATTAGGGAGATTGGCCTGTAGTTTTCCTTTTTTGTGTTGTCCTTGTTCGGTTTTGGTATTAGTGTAATGTTGGCTTCATAAAACGTGTTTGGTATTGTCCCTTCCTTCTCAATTTTTTGGAAGAGTTTGTGAAGGATAGGCACTAATTCGTCTCTGAATGTTTGGTAGAATTCATTTGTAAATCCATCAGGTCCTGGGCTTTTGTTTTTGGGGAGGTTTTTTATTACCATTTCAATTTCGCTAATTGTAATTGGTCTGTTTAGGTGTTCTATTTCTTCTTTATCTAGCTTTGGGTGATTGTAGAGTTGTAGGAATTTGTCCATCTCCTCTAGATTGTTAAACTTGTTTCCATATAACTGTTCATAGTAGTTACTGATTATTCTTTTGATTTCTGCTGTGTCCGTTGTGATTTCTCCTCTTTCATTGATGATCCTGTTTATTTGTGCTTTCTCCCTTTTTTCCTTTGTGAGCCTGGCTAGGGGTTTGTCTATTTTATTGATTTTTTCAAAAAACCAGCTCTTGGTTTCATTGATCTTTTGGATTGTTTTTTTAGTTTCAATTTCATTTATTTCTGCTTTGGTTTTTATTATTTCTTTTCTTCTACTGGTTTTGGGGTTTTTTTGTTGTTCTTTTTCTAGATCTTTGAGCTTCGAGATGAGGTTGTTTCTTTGCGTTCTTTCTTGTTTCTTGATGTGAGCTTCTATTGCTATATATTTTCCTCTTATTACTGCTTTTGCTGCATCCCATAGATTTAGGATATTAGTGTCCTCCTTGTCGTTCAATTCAAAAAATTTTTTAATTTCTTCTTTGATCTCCTCATTAGTCCAATGGTCTTCCAGTAGTGTGGTTTTTAATCTCCATGAGGTAGGAAAGTTCCTTGCCTTCTTTTTATGGTTTATTTCTAGTTTGATGCCTTCATGGTCAGAAAAGATGGTTGATATGATTTCAATCTTGGTGTATCTGTTGATGTTTGTCTTGTGCCCCAGTATGTGATCGATCCTGGAGAATGATCCGTGTGCGCTTGAGAAAAATGTGTACTCCGTTTTTTTGGGGTTTAGTGTTCTATAGATGTCTGTTAAGCCTAATTGCTCTAGGTCCTTATTTAGAGCTTTGGTTTCTTTACTTATTTTTTGTCTTGTTGATCTATCCATTGTTGATAGTGGTGTGTTGAAGTCTCCCACTACGTATGTGTTTTCTCTGATGTCTGTTTTCAGAGAGGACAACAGTTGTCTGATATATTTTGGTGCTCCTTCGTTTGGTGAGTATATGTTAATGAGTGTTATTTCTTCTTGAAGTATTGTCCCCTTGATCATAATGTAGTGACCATTGGGGTCTCTTTTTATCTTTTTGAGTTTGAAATCTGTTTTATCTGATATAAGTATAGCTGTTCCTGCTTTCTTTTTTGGCCCATTTGCTTGTAGGATTGTTTTCCATCCTTTAACTTTGAGCCTACTTTTATCTTTTGTAGCTAAATGTGTTTCCTGGAGACAGCAAAAGGTTGGGTTTTGTTTCTTAATCCAGGCTGCCACTCTGTGTCTTTTTATTGAAGAGTTTAGTCCATTTACATTTAGAGTTAATATTGATATGTTAACATCTGTATTTGCCATTGTGTTTGTCTTTCCTTTGATTTTATTTATTTATTCTTTTAATAACTTTTTTTTTTTTTTGGCCTTCTTTCATTGTTATTCGTCCCTCTGAGGTTCTGGCTTTAGGACTCCTTGTAGTATTTTTTGGAGTGGGGGTTTAGTTGCAATGAAATTCCGGAGTTTCTGTTTGTCTGGGAAGGTCCATATTCTTTCTTCAAAGAGGAAGGAGAGCTTTGCGGGATAGAGTATTCTTGGTTGGCATCTGTTTTCTTGGAGTCTGTTGGCTATGTCCCTCCACTCTCTCCTTGCCCGTAGTGTTTCTTCGGAGAAGTCTGATGTCAGCCTGATTGGTTTTCCTTTGAATGTTATCTGTTTCTTCCCTCTTGCCAGCTTCATTATTTTTTCCTTGTCCTGGATTCTTGGGAGCTTTACTATTATGTGTCTTGCTGTATTTTTCCTTTCGTCGTGGAAGTTTGGTGTTCTTCTTGCTTCTTGTATATCAATTTTCAGCTCCTTCTTCACATTTGGGAAGTTCTCTTCAATTATCTCTTTGAATATTTTCTCTGTTCCTACATCTCTCTCCTCTCCTTCTGGTATTCCTATAACTCTTATATTTCCTTTCCTCATGGAGTCAGATAGTTCCCGAAGTCTTTCTTCGTTCTTTTTCCTTCGTACTTCTCTTTCCTTTTCTGTTTTGGTTCTTTTTATTTCTGTGTCTTCAAGATTACTTATTCGTTCTTCCATTTCATCTATTCTGCTTTCATTGCTTTTCCCAGAATTCTTTAGTTCTTCCATTAATTCTTTGATCTCCTGCATTTCTTTTACTTCCCTCTTTAGGGACTCAATTTCTTTCTTCTGACCATTGTTTTCCCTCTCTAGGGACTCAATTGCATTCTTCTGATCGTTGATTATTTTTCCCTTATCATTGTTTTCCTTTATGACTTCTGTCAGTTTTTTAATCACGGCAATTTTAAATTCTCTTTCTGGAAGGCTCAGAAATTCTTCCAAGTTATTGTCTTTGCAATCTGGGGGCTGGCTTTCTTTTTGTGGTGTGCTTTTTCTCTGGAGAGTTGCTAGGTTGCGTGTGGTTCTTCTCCTCCCTACTGTCTGTTTTCTAATTTGCCGTATGCGTTGGGACACTGTGTTGTTGGGACTGGCCGGCATCTTGGGTGGGCTTCTCTGTTCCCCTCTGGTTCTACCAGGAGTCATCTGTCAGTTTCAAGCAGCCTTTAATGGAGAAAGGTCCCTGTTCTAAAATGCCGATGTGGGGACACACTCCCCTGTGCGCCTGGTCTGCCCCGGCGGTGGGTTCCTGCTCCCCTCTGGGCTTGGACTGCAGGCCAGAGGGGGTCTGGCGTGGGCGAACTTCCCCTGCTCACCTCTGGCTCCTGAGGAAGCCTTCTGCAGGTAGTCTTTACTGAAGAAATGTCCCTGTTCTAAAATGGTGATGTGGGACACACTCCCTGCGCGTCTGGTCTCAGGCACACTCTTCTGCGCGCCTGGTCTGCCCCGGCTGTGGGTGCTCGCTCTCCCTGTGGGCTCAGACTACTTGTTCGGAAGGAGCCAGGTGTGGGCTAACTCCCCAGCTGGCCACTAGCTCCTTCAGTAGCCTGTGCTGGGGTCAAGTCGCTAGGTGGCGCCAGAGATCTCTCCTAGAGCCCTTGGGGAGCTGATTTTCCACCCCGTGGGACAGGGAGCAGAGCGGGGATGGTAGGGTACACCTCAACGGCTTTGGGGTGCTGTGTCTGCCTTGTGCCCCACCGTCGTGGGAAACCCACGCCCCTAATTTCGTGCCCCGGGTCTCAGTTCCAAAGCCCTCAGTTCCAGGACGCGGGCTGTAGCCCAGATCAGTGGCGCGGGAATGGCGCCTTTTGAATCCCGCTCCCCTGCCTGGGCGCCTTGTTCCTGCTCACTCAGGGAGGGCCTCCGCGGTCTCCCCGCAAGCCTAGGTCGCAGGCGCGGGGACCTGGGCAGCTGCGATCCGGTCTGGATCCGCGCCACTTTCCGCGCAAGCTTACCGGGCGGCCGGGGCTGTGTGCTGGTGCTGGTCTCCTCCTGGGGGGCGGGGCTCTCTTTAATGGCGCCTGGACCTCACCTCCGCGGCGGATCCTGCAGGGTTCGCCTCAGCTCCCGTTCACGGGGTGTGGTGGCTGCAATAGTTCCTTTCCACTCACAGTCCCGCTTGCTGTGTCCGTTTTTCTTGTTGGCCGTTTTGGTTTGTTGTTTCCTCCTCTCTGCCGGGCGGAGAGTGCCGCCTCTGTGGGCGGGGGAGGGGAGCAGGGTTCTGCGCTTCCCTCCCTTCTCGTCCTCTTTTATGGCAACTTTCTTCTTCGGGCAGTTTGCTGGAGTCGTCCGTTTTTCTTCCGTGTCCCAGTTCTCACTGGGACCTGCCGCTTTTCCTCCCTATTAACTTTTTTTAATGGGAGATCTTACTCGCAGCGTCTCCTCGCCGCCATGTTGCTCCGCCCACCGAAAATTCTATATCACTATCTTAATGCCTTGGTTCTGTGTTTTAGATACACACAGAAGGAGAAATATTTAACCACAGAGTTCAAATGCGTAGAGAACTGGCACTAAGCTTCTTGCCTAAACACAGAGCCATCAAGAGTTGCCCCATCCCTGAAATGAACAATAGAAAATCTCTATTCCTCATCTCTAGGAAGCATTCAGGTAGATTATCTTCCATTAGGTTGGCCATAGGTGAAAAATGTTCATGAAAAATGAAAACTTAATAATTGTGTCAGATGTCATGAAGGGCCAAGAAATTATGAGGCAGTGAAGAACCGGTGAGAAAATACCCTGAACTTGTAGTTAATCAAAGAACTGCTATGGTAGACATTTCTACAATTCAGAGCATATTTGACTTTCCAAAAAAAAAATACAGAATGGGAGGATGAAAATAAATTTATAGTGAGTGTTCAAAATACACAGAATGAACCACTGTGGGAGAGAGTCACATATTCAGTAAATGGAAGAATTTAGATGTTTAGTCCTAGGACATACCAAAATATTTTGAAAGAAAAGTTTATATACATTTATTTCAATTATTCAAAGAGATATCAAATAGAAGTCCTAAGACAGGAACAAAAAATGCATAAAAATAATTAATAAATGCAAAAAATAATTAAGTTTGAAAAGGCTTATACATAAATAGTCTATATATCAAAAATTCTGAATGCAGTGGTTAAACAGTAAATCAGACATTGCAGCAGCTGAAAAAAGAATTCATGAGTGGGAAAATAAGTCTTAGGAAGTCTCTCAGAATGCACCATTTGAGAGAGAAAGTTATGGAAAATGTTAAAATATTAGTAAAGAGATATGGAAGTAAAAATGAGAGTATATGTCTAGAAGGCAATATTAACTAGTCAAGCTAATGAAGTTTCTAAGGAAAACAAATTTTCAAATTGAAGGAATAATTTGAATCTCAAGCAAGAAAAAGTTGCAAACAAACCTTACACAGAAAAATCGTGATAAAATGACATAATTTAAAAGACAAAATTATAAAAACTGTTAGAAGATAAAGATTACTTAGAATACATTTTTGAATTGGCAGACACTTTTCAGTAATAGTAGATCTCAAAATGTAATGGTATTGCATCCTGAAAATGCTAAAAGAAAGAATTGTTGAATAAAAATTAGAATTTTAAATGAAATATGCATAATTTTACTAAAATCTAGATTTCATTAAAATCTAGTCTGACTAGACTAGGTTTTTCTGTGGAGAAAAGAGTCTCAGTGGCCTAATACAATGAGAGTTTACTTTTCCTTCTTACTTTGCTGCATATAACTCTCCAGGTTAACTTTTCTTAGCTCTGGCTGCTCTAGTTCTCAGTTTTAGGACCTCCCTGTGAGTCTTTGTGTTTTCTGTAGCAGGAGAAGAAAGTACATGGAGAGTGTATACCTGTTTCTTTTCTGCTTTAGCTCAGAATTGACATATGTCACTTCCTCTCAAAGTCCTTAGCCAGTAATTTAGCCCCACCTAATTTTAGAACCAGAACCAGTAAATCAGCCCCATCTAATTTTTTTTTAATTTATTTATTTATTTTATACAAGAACTGGAGTACAGGCCAGATGTGGGGAAGGGTGAGAGAATTCACCAGAGAAAGAGCGGGGAACAGAACAGGCAGACCAACGAAATACACTGCTGAGGGGAGCAGCGGGCGAAACAGGAGAGATCTGCCGCTCCATGTTATACCCTCACCAGCCGGCTGGGATCGAGGCTGCGGACAGCTTCACAGTGCTGTGCTCAACCACCTACACCACCAGGGGAGGCCCTAACCCCACCTAATTTTAAGGGAAAGTAATATTGTGAACTGTTGTTTTATCCTTACCTGGAAAGAGACGCAAAACAGATATTGAGAGCGCTATCAGCTCTTGTCACCAGATCTTTAGTTGCTTCTTCTACCCAAATACAGAACATTCATACGAATCCCCTTCTTAACAGAGAAAATCCAACTGTCTTATCTAATTAATCATAGGATCATGGTCTAAATCCAGAATCTCTGAGGGATGCAAAGTAATCTCTGTTAGCTCCAGGTATAACTCTTCTCAGCTCAGGGGACTATTACATGAAAATTTTCCACTTTGAAACACAATTTATGATGGTGGAATGGGTTTTGGTTGAGTACAGTAAGTACTACCTTCAGAAATGGAGTGAGTATAAAATACAATCTTTACTGGCTCTGTAACAACTCTGAGATACTCATGGCAGGGATTGTGAGGGTGCTCTTACCCAGAGGTGACTGGTGTTTGTTAAGTAGGCCCAGATCTGATTTCTGAAAAATTATCTGTGGTTCTGTATTCTCTCAATCTACCATATACAGGTGGAGTTTCTCTTTCATTATTCCTCTTGGATGCATCTGAAGTGCCATCTTGAAATTTGCTCTGCTGGGAAGATGTACTGCTTTCTCAGCTTACTACCTGTTCATAGAAGGTTGGATGTTCAAGTATTATTTTAGGTCTTGAACAGCTGTAAGAATTCTGAGTTCATGCTTTTGTTACAACTCTGTCGACATTTATTAGGTTTCATTTTTATTTGATTGAATTCAGTTCCATATACCAATCATTACTTTGAGAGTTCTTTTCAAAGCAAGAGTCTCCACATAAGCTCTATATCTTTGCTTTGCTTTGCTTTGTGCATATCTTTTTTTCTCTCTCTCTCATTCAACTTGAAGAGAACTAAACTGCAGATGTAAGGATTCTGAGGAAAATGAGAGGGGACATACTTACCATGCTCCAAGGAGTATCTGTGTTTCGTTCTGCATTGCTTTGATGCAGAGTGCAAAGGGAAAACCAAACTACATATTATTTTATTCAAAATATAAACATTAATGACAGAGGAAGGGAAATGGAAAGTATGCCCTGGGCTATTCTCAAAACTAGCATGAATATAATAATTGCATTTCTGTCTACCTCATTTTTAAGTCATATCTTTTATACCTAGTTTAAAATTGTTACTAGTGAGCAAAAACAGATACACAGTTTATCTATAGTAAACGAGAACTCTTCAGTGGTGCTCTGGTATCTCTATATCTGTATCACAAGTGTAGGCAGCAACTTACAGCACAGATGAATTTCATGCAACATGTTAAGTTTTTGGCTTTGTGATTTTACAAATGATCTCGTTCAGAACTAGACTTCTTATATTCAGTCAGTTATGTCGGCGGTTAAATTTGCCTGGGCTTTTTCTCTTCCATATACTATTGGTCTGTTGAGAGTAAGTCACTTTCTTCTTATAAATCTGGTAAGAGAATATTAGCAATGATATGAAATCAGTATAGATTCCAGTAGGACATCATGCATTGCCAGTTTCCATAAAAGACCATTTGTTTTTTCAAGTTCTAGATGCAGAAACCCAAAGGGAACTCAATTAATGAGAATATTCAATTCACAGGAACCTCTGAGTCAGGAGGTCTATGGCTGCCAACGTTATGATTATGGCTTCATCACTTGACAATCATAGCAATGATTTCTAAGAGTTCCCATATGAGCATGTTGCACATTACAGTTTTTTCCTACAATCTTGAATTAGCTCAGAAAGCTTGTTAATTGCTTAAACTATTCCAAGCTTGTTTGGATAGAAAATCAGCCTGAAACATATTAGCTCACTGCTCTGTTAGCATGGCCATTTATACAGACCTGAATATCAGTTACAAAAAAGTTATTTTTTAGCATCTCGTTCAATATTTCATCAATTCCCAGCACACTTGCTGCCTTGAAAATATCCTCCATAATCTTTCTTCCCCCCGAAGCATATATAAACAAATCTAATTCCTTGTTAGAAACTAATTGCAACTGCCATATAACTGTGCCTCTGAAATTTTCTAAAAATATTACCCATATGTCAAGGTCTTCCCCTAACTGCCTGGTTATTCTAATGAGAGAATTATTTCTTCTTCCTGCTGACTGCACTATATCTGTTTTGTAAGCTAAATATCTACTGCAAATATATCTTCAGTATAACTCAAGATTATCAATGGTCCAGTGATAATAATTGTGACAGGATACCTTAGAAAAAGCACCATTGATATAGAGGGTCAGGCTGGAATAGCTCTTTTACCTTTGGGATATTTCCTAATATATTCATTTTACAAGGTGGTTGAGGAAGCTTCTGGAAAGTAAACCAAAGTGACTTTGACCATAGTTTATACATAGATAAGCATCCCAGGAAGCCTTTCAGATATGTGTGATAATATGAAACTTTGTCGAAGTACCTTAGAATTGATGTGAGAGGATATGGCTGAAAGAATGAGATTAGTATGTTAGGCTGAAATCAAATCCTTAAGATTATTGGAAAATGCCGTTCTATAGATAGTGCCGGGGGCCCTTATTTTAACCCGACTCAGTCTAATGGACACAGTAGTATGCTTTCAAGACCCCCACTTCAGGACCTTCCCTGAGCTGCTGAAATTTTGGTTGCCAAAGACTTGCAGCTGAGTCCTCTTCTTAGGATTACTCTGGCATCAAATATTTTGGGTTGAGTCCCTCTCTGGAAATTGGTCATAATAGAGGGCAACCTTTGTCAATGTTATACTCTGATCTCTACGGAGTTGGCTGAGGCCTCTTTGGAATGCATTTTAGTTCATTTTCTCCTTTTATTTAATCCCTTTTTCCTCATTTCCATATAAGTCATAATGGTTCGGGAGAACACATTCCCTAACAGATACCCTGCACACAAATCTCTTGAATCTGAAACAAATACATCATTGCTGTAATCTGGAGTTGTGCTGATAATAATATTCTTATAACAGATATTTAACTTTATGCTTGGGTTACTTTTACTCTTGAGAAAGGGGAATACTTAGGTTTTTCAGGGACTGTTGGACGTAAGGTCCTACCTGAGATGGATACCAAGGGAACCCAACATGTCATCATAGAATTGGGACATAGGTGGGCCAGGCAATAGATGAAGTTCTGGTCCATTTTGCAAAGAGTGTGTCCACTAGCATCTATGGACTAGTTGTCATTACCCGTTCTGAAAATAAAATTAGAATGGAGGCACTAAATGTTTGGTGGAACACCCATTTTATTTTTTGGTTTATGGCATAAGAGCTATCATGGTGGATAAAGCCAACTCAAAGCAGTTCAACATTTTCCTCCACCCAGTTCTGCCTTTTCCTCCTCTCACATGGGGCTATATTGGTAAGTGTTTAGCAAACGAATCTCCTGTGGGGGGAGAGGAGACTTTATTGCATTTGCCAGTTTCCAAGTGTGGATCTCACCATGGCCAAATTTAAGCCACCAACTTGACATCATTGAATGCAGAATTGAAAAGAGGTGCACACGATTGCTCCTTATACGTCAGTACAAGTTGATTCTGGCACACACCTGCTGGGCTTATTCCTCAGTGCACTCCTTAAATCCCTAGTATAAAAATATTGACCTTAGAGTCTTTTTCTGAAAAAAACCTATTCACAACATGCAGCTATTGCTCATTATGTATATAATCTGGTAGAGTGTACAAAAAATCCAAAACATCTCAGGGTCTAAGCGATCAGACTGTTAGATTTAATGTTACAGCTAAAATGCAAGGAAGAAATACTCACTTTCACATCAATTTTTAGTGGAGAGTGATAAGCAGCAACCTGAAGGAAATAGCTGTGGCATTGGTGTCCTGGATTGTGTTGAGGAACATGCCAGGCATGGGGCAAGTATGGGTGGTGGCCTGAGGAAGCAAGAAAAACTGCAGCTACCCATCCACAGATATTCAAAACTATTGTGATGTTACAGACAGTAGTGTGATATATTGGCTGACTAATGTCATTGCTGAGGTCTGGGACTAGGTTTTCTGGGACTAATGTCATTGCTGAGGTCTGGGAGCTTTGTGTTCTACCATGATGCTAGTAACTGTATTCTAGATTTTGTGTATACACACACACACACATACACTATAATATATTTAATACGTATACTATATTCCTTAAAACAACACTGAAAGTTAAATTTTTTTTCTCAGAAACTAAGACAGAGGGGGAGTTAAGTGATCTGATTAAGGGCATTCATTACATAAGAGCCCAACTTGGAATTTTATTGCAAGTCTGGTTCCATGACACTCACTTCACCACCCTCCCCCCTCCAGTGTTTATAGGTGAATCACGATTCTAAGAACTATGACAACTATTTAAAAAAATCTATTTATAACAACTAAGAATTGTATTTCTCATTTTACAGACCAGGAAACACTCCATAGAGGAATCTTAATAAGAACTGTAATAGCACTCTTCAAAAACCAGAATGAATCATTGTCCAAAAACTCACATATAACCCAAATCTAATTCAGGTTGCTTTTAAACATTTAATATCTTACCTTTGTAATGTTTTCCTGCTTATTATACTACCACATTTTACTTCTATTTGAAATGCTTCCAATGGGGTCAAATGGAGGTGTCAATATTAGATGTCTTGTTTTCTACTTTCACCTCCCACAACAAAATGCTGTTCTTTCCTTTGGTAAAACTTCCTTTTCAGACATAGGCAAGATTCTAATGTACACACATATTATCATCATCATCGTCATTCTTGCAGGTTTCATGGGAGACAGAGCAGCAACTATCTGGAAAATTGCCAATCCCTGTGAGGGAAGGAAAGAGAAAATGCAGCAAATTGTGCACTGGTTCTTAGAATTTCCATCTGGAAAGGATACATATCACATCAGCTTATTTCAAAGTCCAGTGCAGTTCATCTAACTTCAAGATGGCATGGAAGTTTAATCTATTACTTACCTAGAAAGAGAATAAAAATATTTTATGGAGTTTTCACTGACTACCACAATTATTATAAAAGTAAGTGAGAATATTGGCAATTATCTGTGAAATGAAAAGACAGACAAGAAGTATATAAGGAATGATTTGAAAAATCTTTGAAGCATGGAGGAAACCTCATACTTCCAAAACCTTCATGCTACCTTTGCTGAAATAATCAATTTTGTTAATTTTTGTCTACTTTGTGAAATTCTTTCTGATTTTTTTTTATAAAGACACATTTATTCAACACCAGATCAGACTATTAGATTTAGCAATCCAACAGCATGGGTGAAAAAAAAAACAAACTATGTTAACACCCTATGTTGGAATACTTTATACTTTCCACAGAATAAAAGTAAAAACAACAGGTTACACAATTAGTCACAAATACAGTCCTTGAGATTTTTTTTTAAGATTTATTTATTTATGCATACAAGAACTGGAGTACAGGCCAGAGGTGTGGGGGGTGAGAGAATTTACCAGAGACAGAGTGGGGAACACAACAGGCAGGCAGACTGAAATACACTGCTGAGGGGAGCATGGGCATGATAGGAGAGGTCTGCTGCACCATGTGGGTAGCTCCTTGGCTGGGGATCAAGCTCCTGCTGCAATGGCTGTGGCTAGCTTCATAAGTTGCGTCTTAACCCCTTGCGCCACCTGGGAGGCCCAGTCCTTGGGTTTTTTGCCCGTGCACATGAGTGATGTCTAAAACATGTCTTCTTTGTGTGCTAGGCCACGCCACCATTGTGCTTGGCAAAATTCACAAATGTGTTGTGACCTTCAGCTTGCCCATCGCTTTTCTGGCTCTCCCCTCCTGTTAAGCTTTGTTTCCCTGAGTTACTTAAAACCTCCTGCCTGTGCCATAGCTATTGCTGCTGCTGGAATTACATAGCACCTTGGTTTTGTGGTATGCCAAAGTATTGGCCTTTAACATCATAGGGGCCAGAGATTCTGCCTCCAAAGTTTCCTTCTTTCACAGGTCCAAAATTTGAAGACTGATTGTAGTAATTACCAAGATCATTGTAGCTTTTACTATCTCCACAGTTGCTTCCATTATTATTCCACTGCCACCATGTCCACAGCGATCATGGCTGCCACCAAAGCTACCTCTACCATTGAAGTTTCCTCCACTACAGAGTTGTCATTCACACCAAAACCACCACCAAAGTTTCCAGAACCACTTTGACTTCTCTGGATGGATGAAGCACTGGCCATCACTTGCTTAGATAGGGCTTTCCTTACTTCACAGTTGCGGCCTTTCACGGTGTGGTGTTTCTGAATGGCAATCTTTTCTACAGAATCTTGGTCATGAAAGGTTCACAGCAAAGCCTCTCTACTTGCCACTGCTCAAAATAATCTCTTAGGTGATGTTCTTTATTGTCTTCTTTATTAATGCCACCAACAAAAATCTTTTTCACGGTTAAGTGGCACCAGACTCTTGAGAATCTTCTCTTGACATAGTTCTCTTTGGCTCCACACTTTTCCATCTGTCTTACATTCATGGCAGTATCCAGCTGTTCCATGGTGGCATATGTGACAAACCCAAAGCCTCTGGAATGCTTGATGTTTGGATCTCTCACTACTATCTACTCTTGAGTGTTCCCCATTGCTTAAAATGGTTTATCAATCTCTTATTGGTTGTTTTAAAGCTCCAATGAAGAGCTTCCACAGCTGTTCTGGATCCTCGGAGGACTCTGACATAGTCAGAGGGAGGAGAGGCATCTATGATGATCATTGTTCATGAGCAGAAAGTACTTGCCAATTTCTTGAAAAGTCATGCTTTTGATTTTTTCAGACTCAAATGTCACACAGTTTAAATCTTGACCATTTCAAAATTTGTTGTAGAACTGTTATCTGGATTTATCATGAACTAATTTTTTTTTATCTTAATATCCTAATTAAGTCAGTCTTCCAATTCTTAGATGGTTGATGGAAGTCATTGGAATTAGGAGAATCTGTCTTTAGTGTTGTTTTCTTTGTTGTTTGTTGCTAACTCCAGTACACATCCTTCAACACAAAAGGAAGGATGGAAGATGGTACTGAATCACTTTATTAGGTCAACAAGAGATACATTTGCAACAGTGATATACAATCAATCCTTCATTACTCATCTTCTCAAAGATAAATATATCCTTACTGCTTTTTTTTTAAGATTTATTTATTTATACAAGCACCGGGTACAGTCAGAAGCACGGGAGGGTGAGAGAATTCACCAGAGCCAGAGCAGGGAACAGAACAGGCAGACTGACGAAACACACTGCTGAGGGGAGCAGTGAACGCAGCAGGAGAGGTCTGCGTGCCATGTGGGACCCTCGCCTGGCAGCAGGGGATTAAACTGGTGCTGCAGAGGCTGTGGGTAGCTGCGCAGCATAGCACTCAACCTCTGCACCACCAGGGGAGGCCCGCCTTACTGCTTCAAATGGACCATAGTGATTGACAAAAATAGGAGTGTCTGCATTGCTGTAATCTGCCATATTCTGCCATATCTCTGCTCTTGACACAGACATTGTCACAGGGGCCTTGCTCCACTCCATATTCTGCCATATATTCTGCCATATGTCTGCTCTATTCCATTTCTGTTGGAGAACACTTCCTCACTCCAACACTGGTCTTTTACAGTCACTGCTAGATCCATGCCTCTCCGATTACAGTTTTTGAGGAGGCAGGTACCTGATTACATTGGGTAAATCAGAGCAGTGTAGCATATCCTCACTCCCCAGGTAGAGTGGTCCAGAGGAGAGATGACTTCAGCCTGGACCATTAAGGACTACCTATTGAACTTTCTAGGTGGAACAAAAGTAGAAATTCCTTGACTTACTGATGGTAAGAAATGAGCCACTGATGATTGAAGTTCAAGTTGTGTTGGAAAAAGTGATTATGAAAGAAAAAGTCAATAGAGAGAAAAAGTGTGTGTGTGTGTGTGTGTGTGTGTGTGTGATAGAGATAGAGAGTAAGAGAGATGTTTCTGATTGTTTTCATGTCACTGTGCTTTTTTTCCTGCCATTCCATGTATCATTTGTTTTTGAAAGCTGCATTTTTGCTCTCCTTCCCTTTTGATAGTGAGTCAATAAATTCATTTATTCTTGCCTCTGTGAACTGAATTTAGGTTTATTTTTCTTGTAACTAAAAGAAATAACTGCTCTAGCTATTGTCGATACACTCATGGAAAAATAAGCAAAAATTTATTATATAAATATTTGCCAATTTCACCCAAGGGTAGCAAAGGTTGTCTTTTGTAAAGGAAACATTATTTTATTTTAATCTCACAGTGAATTGGAATTCATTGTCTATTTTTGCAGGGAAAAAGATACTAAAAATCTAAAAGTGGTCTTATTTTTATTTGAATAAAGGGACAAAAAGATAAAGGGATATTAACTAGTCTCTGATAATAAGTGTCTTTAAAAAATGTATAGTCTTTTGTTGGACTTGATGTCCTAAGCTATTGCAGAAGCACCTTTATTGCTTCCAAATAGTAAAGGGAGAAAAAGCAATCAGAGCTAATAAAGAATATTAGGTTTAAATGTCTGAAGCTTCTTCGATTAATACTTAAACCTTTAGTCAATTACATATAGACAAATAAATTTTAATATAGAAGTAAAAGCAACTCTGCTTTTATAGGGTAAATGAAAATTGTCAGGATTTTCTGCCCTTCTGCCATTAGCATTAATGATAGACCCCTGTGGTCCTACACGTGTGCCTGATGGCGGACACCTTGAGTAGGGTGTTGGCTTGCATAGGTGGGCACACCTGGGCTGAGAGACTGGGCATATAAGGGCAGTGTCACACGGATGCCAGTAGCAATGGTGGCAGAAGCAGCAGCAGAGAAGCAGAGAAAGCAGAGAAGAGCCCTTGAAAGAATGCTAGAAAGCTAGAAAGAGTGAAGACTTGCTGCGGGCTGGGGTCCTGCCAGCCACCTGGCCCACCTGGCACCCCTGCCTGCCGTGTACATGGTTGCCACACTACAACTGATGTGAAAAGCTCAATAAAAGCCTGAAAAGGCCACCAAGGGCACCAGTACTCTTCTTAGCCCATCTGCCCAGATCATGGAGATCCTGCTCTGTGCCACCAAGGGCTCCAGTACTCTTCTTAGCCCATCTGCCCAGATCATAGAGATCCTGCTCTGTGCCTTGCTGGCACTAAGGCTGTTTACTTCATTAGCTCACCAGGGATGACATTTTGTCTTAGGCAGGGAGGCGGGGGACAGTTTACTTTTAAGCAAATTGATAATTGTCCCCTTTATAACAGAACATAAATAGACTATTATTTGGAGAAATGGCAGCCTAGAATAAAGTGTTATTTGTTGATTGTGCAAACTCCTTGCATTAAGAACAATTAAGAAATGAAATCAATTTCAGATGATTAAAATAAATATAGCATGATGGTTTTATATCACACGTATATTATAAATTGTAATATATATATGATTATAGTAAACTCTAATAGCCTTGTTAACCAGAGTACTTCTCTCTCCCGATCTATCTTGTTGGAATGCAGACATTCTTCAGTATCCCCTTGCAAATACTCTTTTAATTACCAAATTCATTGGCATTATCTTATCTAGCATTATAGCTTATCTTTCATTAATTACATTTTAAATTGGCAACTTCCCAACTGAATTACTAGTATAATCCCATCAACATTATGTGTATAAGTCATACTTTAATGAGGTTTCCTGATGGAAAGATAGTTTCTTGGGCATAGTCTCAGACATTTGCAAAAATCTGTGATATTCTTATCAAAGATTAAATAAAAAGATGTTTGAAGACAGAGGCACTATCTAAATACAATATGCTCCTAATTCATCCCTGTACTCCATAATCTATGAATCTTATAGAATCAATCTTGTATTTACTTGAAATATCCTTTTCCCCTTTGTTTTGAATAGTCTATTTGCTGTAATTAAGCATCATCAGGAAATTGATAATGCATAAATATAATAAAGAATATAAACAAAGCTAAACATGCAGTAGCCCACTTGACTTGGACAATGCTTGTCAGTCTTCACTAATTCGCATTTCAAGGGATCACACTTTTTGTGAAAGAGTTTTCTGTGGCATGACATCTGTATAAATGGATCCTACTGTTGCTGCTAACAGCTGGCTCATGTACTTAGTGCTCAGCAGAAAACCAAACATCAAATGTTTGAAGCAGGCAAAGAATTTAGTATCTTGAAGACTTCAACCATGATAGTGGCAGGCAATCCTCAAATCCACCACCCAATGGAGGGCTTATAGGTTTTTATCGGGAGGTTTACATGCAGAAAAGCAAAGAAGCTATGGGAGTTATTTGGGGAGGCGGTCAGTGCCAGTTTTGGTTTGAGGAGGGAGGGTTTGGGGAGTCAGTGCTGGCATTTATTGTGGATCTGTAGATACACAGGAGCCATGACCAAGGATGAAGGGCCTAGGTTCTGTCGTTTGTGTAAAGGCTGCTGTAGTGACTTGCTGGTTTCTTGAACATGTCCTTATCTCACACCTGTGCATTCTTTGGCCTGCAAACAGAGAGGTAGGGATCATACTCAGTGAAATAAGCCAGAAAGAAAAAGAAAAATACCAGATGGTTTCACTTATAGGAGGGATGTAAGAATCCAAATAAGGGATCAGGGGAAAAAAAGTTGTTATAATAAAGTGAAAATCAAAATCAACAAGCAACTATAAACCAGAGACATTCTTCAGGGGTTAGGGGAGAAGGGAGTAGGATCAAAAAAGGGGTGGGAAAAGCACAAGGGACTGTGGTGATGGTACACAGGTGAATTGCTGGTGGGAATTTCATGGAGTGGACTATAACCGAGACGAGAAAGCATACGTTGTAAAAAGATAAAGAACGATGTACAAAATGTATAAAATAAAATAATTAAAAAAATGTAAGTCTAGTGGATTGATAGTGGTCTGGGGCTTAGTTGCGCAGTTCAGGTTAACCCAGTATGTGCTGGGTTAGTGTTGGGTCTGGTTTTACTACTTTCTTGCATAGAATCAGAGAAATGAGATTATACAGATCAAAAAAATAACATTTGACTTTGAAATTTCAATAGGTACAGTAAAAATCTGTACCATTGATATTTTTGATTAACATAGTAAGTTGTTTTTTATCCTAAGTGGTTAATACTGACAACATGCTTTTACATATGAGTCAATTTTGCTGTAAAAGGAATATATTGTCCGAAGAACACCAATCCCTGATGTATTTTGCCTCCCAATTTTACCTTTGTGCCCTACCGCATCCCATTTAAGAAAACCAGTATAACAATTTTTGAGCTTGCAAATAGATGAATTAAGAAATATATTTATGAAGTGAATTATGAGGTAATCTAGAGCACTTAAAACCTAAATGGATTCATAAAATTCAATTTACACTAATCTTTCAGACACTCAGGCATGCAACCAGATGACATGGGACTGTAAGTAAAAAAAGATAAAATTCTAGTGAAACAAATTGAAGATATGACTGAAAACAGATGATTAGTCTGACTGATGGTGAAACCAAGGAAACGTTGAGTTAGAGAATTATTTCTCTGCATGAAAAGTTCTTTCCGCTCGTTTGTATTGTAAAAAAAAATGAAATAATTATAAAATTACATCTGTGAAATGCTCTTCACTTAAACACATACAAAAAGGAGGAAATGCATTTTTTGCATTACTAATATTGTTAATAGGAAATATCCCTTTTTGTGTGTGAATATCAGTTTTGTGGGAATATTATGGGCATCGAGAAATGCGAGCCCTCATCACCATCACATGGTGTCAGGCAGTTACTGGAAATATTATTCATAAGACACGATTTTTGGTTCTAGCTGGTAGATTAAGTAGGATTTTTTTTGGCAAATTGAAACACAGATCCTAATGGACTTGCCTTAGGATGCTCAGTTTGTAATAGTCCACTGTTTCCTTCAGTCTTTGCTGCTTCTAACTGTAAAGCATCCTGAGAGCTTAGGTAACTTGTGACAGCATATAAACTAAAGTCGTAAAACTTGAATATGTAGAAAAACACAATCATAAAATTTACACTATTTAGAAACATTTTTTAGCAACTCCTTGTTTAGGCAGAATCCAAGCCTACAGTCTTTTTACACCAGAGTCCCTAATTATTCATCGTAAGTGCTGTGGTTTATTCCTTCCAGCCTAAGACAGAAGCAGTAGATCATCCTTTTCTCCTTGAGGCTGTGCCCAGCCATTGGGTCCTTGTCCTGCAGTGCTTCGGTGCTCCCTCATTGGAGTGGAATTTGTATAAAATGACCTCCACTTGCTAAACATTCTTTGTGTTTCCCCTCTGAATCTACTTCTGCACATTGCACACTGTGGAAGCTCAACAGTGGAGAATGTGTCTCAGCTGAATCTAAATGCCAGACAGTTTGACTATCAAAGCTACATGCAAAGAATGCTTGAGCCAGGAAGGTGACAGACCTTCGGCACATTTTTTTTCCTGTTTCTGTAGGTAATACTGAAGTGGAGTTGATGTTATTTGGTGGTTATATGAAATTTGATACTAAGTCAAAAAGTGTCAGTTGCTTTTCTTGTGGACAGACATTTTACAGTTTAGTATAAAATTTTTAGACTTTTAGGATAGGAATTTTTTCTGATTACATTTTCATTAAATCACTACTAAGATAAATACATTCTAATATTTTGGGCAATATTCTTGCTAACATTGATAAAAAAGCCATTAAATTTCATCACTGCTTTAGCTTGGACCTAAGTGTCCTAACCCTTGAACAGCATTTTGTGCATGTTTTCTCCTAAATGTTACCTTTATCATTATCTGTTAAAAATAGATGATTCATCAGACCTCCCTGGTGGCACAGGCAGTTGAGTGTGGCACTATGAAGCTGTCCACAGCCTCTGCAGCATGGGTTTGATTCCCGGCCGGCCAGAGAGATACCCACATGGAACGGCAGACCTCTCCTGACTCACCCGCTGCTCCCCTCAGCAGTGTATTTCGTCAGTCTGCCTGTTCTGTTCCCCGCTCTGTCTCTGGTGCGTCCTCTCACTTTCCTACACATCTGGCCTGTACCCTGGTTCTTGTATTCATGAATAAATAAATCTTTAAAAAAATAGATGATTCCTCTTCTGTAACATTTGGAATGGAGGAATATGTTTCTATTAGCAACTAATTAAAATCTAGAAAGATCTGAAGGCAGGAAGCATAGGTTGATCCTCAAGGCAGTTCCATGTTGAATTACACCGTTCATTTACCCTGCACCAAAAGATTATATATAAAGTTTAATGGTAATAGCAACATGTCAAGGCAGAGTCTGAACATTATGTAGTAATGCCTCATCATTTATGATTAGTCTAAATGCAATACGAAATATTCTTTATTGTCTTCATCTATTTTTTTCAGCAATTGTTTTCAAGCTTGTAAAAGTCTGATCAGAATTAGTGACCCCCCAAAAAAATGTTCTCAGTTCCATTTGCTAGATTAATGAAAGTCATCTGCTCATAAAGCTCAATCACACTGGCTCTTTTGTTCCTCTCACATTTCAAATTGTCATCTATCTCAGAGTCTCCAAATTGCTATTCTCTTTTCCTGGATACTTTTTCCTTACGTCGTTACCAGAATCATCACTCTCACTTCATTTGGCTTCTGCACATATGGCACCACTCCTCTGGGAGGATTTCCTTGACTACTTTATTTCAGACATCACTTGCTCCCCCCATACTCTCTCATGCTGCTTTTAAAATTTTTGCTGCATTATTACTGCACAATTATATATTTTACTACTTATTGATGAATTGATTTGCTGTTTTATGCTCTAAAATGTAAGTTGTACAAGGGAATTGTTTTTTTTTTTCATGGTGTGTGTCTAACACCTAGATCAGTGCCTAGCATTTCATAGTACTAGGTAATTAAAAAAGTAATTGAATGGATGACTTATTTTTTTTAAAGATTTATTTATTCGTGCATACAAGAACTGGGGTACAGGTCAGAGGTGTGGGGGGTGAAAGAATTTGCTGGAGACAGAATGGGGAACAGAACAGGCAGATTGACTGAAATACACTGCTGAGGGGAGCAGCGGGTGAGTCAGGAGAGGTCTGCTGCACCATGTGGGTAGCTCCACTGAGCCATGTGGATAGCTCCCTGGGTAGGGATTGAGCTTATGCTTCAGTGGCTGTGTATAGCTTCATAGTGCTGCATCTTAACCCCTTTTGCCACCAGGGAGGCCCCTGAATGGATGACTTCTTCCTTGATCTTTCTAACTCATTTAAACATTTCATAGCATTTATTGCAGCCAGAAAAATGCAAGCTAATATCAGTGTGCATGAATGTATATAGAGTTTCCTCCCTGTTCCATGTGATAGAGACCAAAAATAACTGTGGTGTACACAAGATGCTTATTTCTCTTTGGTGGAATAGTGTGTACCTAGGTGGTCCCAGGGCTGGCAGAGCAGCTTTGATCCACGAGGGTCAGACAGGGGCATGACTCATTCTGTCTTGTTACTTAACCATCTCAGGGGCATAGCCCTCCATGTGCCACCCTAGATAGCCATACATGTGCCTGCCAGCAGGAAGGGAGAAAATAGAGAGAAGGGCAAAACCCCTTCTCTTTTCATACTGTGATAATTTCCAGTTGCAACAGAGTCTGGGAAATGTGGTGTTTATTCTGTCCAGATAAAAACTTGTTTATCATGAAAGATGAAAGAAATCATATTGTTGGGCAATGAGCAGGCCTTGCTACAGTCCTTTTGTGTAATAATTTAATTAATGTTCCTTTCTTTCACTGAATGGTTGAAGTTTTACTCTGTTTTATCCTTGGGCCCTTGCACTACCATCATGCAGTAAATACCCCACTGTGTAGTCATATAATTATTTTATCAGTGATGTAATTCTTGGGGAGACATGTCCATTTATCACAGGAGGAGTTTTTTCAGGGAGGAAGTGGGAAGATTATTCTATTACTGTAGGTGGAAGGGAGAGTTCCAGGTAGAGAATTCTGTAATGAGGAGGATGAGGCTGAAGGATTGTAGAATTTAAGTCTTTTGCAAGAGGAGGATACTGAAGGGGGGAAATGTCTAAGGAAGTTAGGGAAGGGAAGTGATGAGTCCTTTTTGAGGCTCACTAGCCTGCTCCCTGAAGGAAGAATGGAGAGGGGCCAAGGAAGATTTCTGAGGATCCTGGAATTGCCTCTGCCCTGTGGCCCCTCCTTGCTTTCTGTGAGTCTTCTAGGTTCTTCATAAAAACACCATTCTGCTGAGTTTGTTTTCTGTTATGATTCTCTCCCTTTCAAACAAGCAAAACATCCCTACTGAGATGTCACTTAGAGAAGGCCTTGGAATTTGTTCTTGGATTTATGGATAAATCTTAGTTTATATGTAAGCATCATGAACATCTTAGTTTGGAAGCAAACATTGTTGATAGAATCACATATTTCTTCTGAAGGTAAGCATAATATAATAGGAGAAATACCTATTGATTAAAACTTGTAGATACATTCAAAGGATTTAAAAATAAGCCTTGCTGAGTATGATGAATAGTTTCTATTAAAAGTAACATTTTTGGCTCAAAAGCTTAGTTTATATAGTGTGTAATACCATGAAATAAATTACATAGAGAAGTCCATTTGAAAATTATTAAAAGCCTATTTTTAAAGGACTTTATATTCCTAAAATAACAATAACAGGCATAAGCAATGTTCTTAAAAAAAATGAAGCAAACAAAACCAGAAAAAAACAGAGTCTTCTAAAAAATGCTGATATTAACTTGAGCAGGGAAAAAAGTGACAAAGACAAAGGGCATTTTAACTATCAGGCCTTTATCATGTCATCATCATAATAAGATTTGGTCGATTTTGCCTAAGGTGTAAGCAATTTTGAAAATTACTTTGAGTCTCATGGTAAAAAACAGCTATGTGAAAAGGTCACTTTTACAATAAATCGTATCAGAGATGAAAAGTGAACAACAATAATGCCAGTCGGATTTTGCCAAAGTCTTCTGTGCATTGAAAGTAGCAAAATCTGTGGGCAAATATGTGGTTTGCCATGTCACTATAATATCAATATTTGAATCCAAAAATCTAATAAAAGAGAAAAATATAAAAATGTAGTGGATTCTATTTAAGTTGAAATATATTTTGCCAATTCATTTTATAGCTTTTATGTTTAGTATTTATCTATCTGTCTATCTATCTCATACCTTAATTAAAAATTAGTCTGGAACATACTATGATGGGACTTGTTTGATAGCCTAAATAATTGGAAAATTTGTTTGGTAGGAAATGGTGACTCATGTAAGAGTATTCAACAGGGTAATAAAATATGGAGTTTGCTTTCATAAAGATTGCTCTGTGACATGAGGAAGACTGATAGCAGGCACCCTGGTTGTAGGAAGGGAGATAGAACTTTCAACATTAAATCGTGTTTTTTCCTCTGGGTAATGTTTCAACTTCTCTCCCACTTCCTCTTCCTTCTTGTTCTTTTGTTTTTAAATTGCAGTGACCTTTTTGAGAGGGTTTATTTTTTATTTGAAACCTTTGTTTTCCTGGTAACAGACTTTTCAGGGGTCAGGACTAAGGACAGATTTCAGTCAATACCATCGTGTTAGTTTCAAAAATCCTTATTCTTTACCAATAATTAAAACTTTATATTGGGTTTAACTTCTTGGGCCAGGTTCCTTAATATACAGGATGGGTTTTTCTGAAAAGGATTTTCAGGTTCCTGCCTACAGACCCATCAGTTTGCCAAACATGTCCAGCTCTGTCTGAACCACAGGAACTGATATAACTCAAGAACTTTCTCATGAAGCTTCCCAGCCCTGTAAATAGGCTCCTGACTGGCCTATCTTATTAATTTGCTAAACATGCCTAAACCTGCCTGAATCCCAGCAGTGAGTTTCCAGCTGAGTTCTTGGCTCTATACTGCAGATATGGTAAAATAAAATAAAACAAAGTTGACTAACTTTGTATAAAATTTCATACCTGTTGATGGGTTTTCACATATTTGATCTTCACAATATTGTAAGATACACAGGGAAGCCATTTCTTATCATCCCATTTCAGAGCCAAGAAAATGAGAGGTGTGAAGTAAGTAGGAGACACAAGGATAGAAGTTTCTGATCATTGAAATGGGGAGACTAGGAATCTGAACTGATTTTGTAGCTGCAAATGCAAGAGGAAGTATGTGAAATGATCAGGAGGTAATTGACACATGAAGGGTCATGAGGAACATGAGAGGGAAGAATACAGATGAAAAGACTGGGGAAATATAAAAATAAAATTTATTTAAAAAAAAAAGAAAAAAAGAAGAAAAGATTGGGGAGACAGGAAATCATGAATGGGGTGGTGGTGGTGACACATAAATGGAAAGAGGCAATCTTTCCTACCTGAAGTCAAGAACCAGTATGAGGTTTCTGGAGCTAGAATTCTAACAAAGCAAAATACCTCTGAATTTGCTTTCAATGAATTACAGAGAAAGAAAAAACCTAAGTAAAGATCATTTCATTGAAAATTATGTGTATCATGTCTGACTAGTTTTGTAGTACTCTAGTGTTTGATTAATTATTTATTTCACTGACATTATTTCACTGATGCAACACTGAATGTAAGATCCATTACTTTATGTGTCAATAACATTTTTAAAATGCTAATTAAACATGGCAAGCCAGCTTTTGTAACATGCATCCTAACTCCAGAAATGATAAAATATTTTAAAATATGCATCTTGAAATAATTGAATTTCATTATTTAAATACTCCAAATATATATATTTTATAAATGAGAAAAATTTGTGCATACTAGTTGGTGAAGCTCATTGTGCAAAAGACAGTCTTACCTAGTTGACAAAGGAGCTTAATCATATGCCAGGTGACAATCTGGGGTGGTGGAATGAACTTAGAAAATGTAACAAGGAAAACATGGTACCTCAATACTTGGGGTCTGTCATTCCCAAGAAATATTTTATGTAAGTTATATCAACAGAGCTAATCCAAGCAAGTAATATTTTAATGATTCTTTAGTTATTACATTTCCCAATAGTTTTGTGTGTTTGTTTCCTTTCTCTCGCTCCCTCTCTCCCCCTTTCTGTCTCTCTCCACACACACACACACACACACACACACACACACACACACACACACCCCATTGTTCATTTTTGTACAATGTATGCTTGTATGTTTTCTCCTTTTAGGTGTATTTGCTGTAAAATTCCCACCACCAACTCACGCATGAACCATCACCAAAGTCCCTTGTGCTCTTCTCTCCCCTGTCCAGTGATTGGCTGCTAATTTTTAAAATTCATTATTATTGTTTATATATATATATATATATATATTCCTGATCCCTTATTTGGCTCCCCACATTCCTCCTATTAGTGAAACCCCCTGATATTTTTCTTTTTCCTTCTGGCTTATTTCACTGAGCATAATCCCTTCTAGCTCTATCTATGGTGCTGTGAATGGCATGAGTTTATCTTTTTGATTGCTGAATAGTCTTCCATTGTGTATATATGCCACATCTTGATCCAGTCAAGCTTACCTATTGTAAATAGGTAATATTTACAATAGCTTACCTATTGTAAATAGTGCTGCAGAAAACATAGGAGTGCTGGTTTCCTTTTGAATTAATGTTTTTGTGTCCTTTGGGTAGATCCCTAGGAGTGGAATTGCTGGGTCATATGGTAGCTCCATTTTTAGCAGGTTGAGGAATCTCTACACAGCTTTCCATAGTGCTTGGACCAGTCTGTACTCCCACCAGCAGTACAGGAGAGTTCCTTTTTTTCTACATCCTCACCAACATTTGTTGTTGCTTGTTATTTAATATGTGCTATTCTCACTGTGTAAGCTGGTATCTCATTGTGGTATTGATTGCAATTCCCTGATTATAAGTGATGCTGAACACTTTTTCATATTTCTGTTGGCCATTTGCATTTCCTTTTTGGAGAAGTGGCTTTTTAATTCTGCCCATTTTTTGACTGGATTGTTTGCTTTGTTTTTGTTGAGACATGTGGGCTCCTTGTAGATTTGTGATTAGTCCCTTATTGGTTGTATTGTGTGCAAAAATTTTCTCCCAAGCAGTAGGGTGTCTCTTTGTTTTCATTAGTATCTCTTTTGCTGTACAGAACCTTTTTAGTTTGATATAGTTCCAGCTGTTTATCTTTTCCTTCATGTTCTTTGCTTTGGGGGATGAGTCTTTAAAGATGTTACTGAGATGTGCTCTGGGAAAAGGAAGCGGGAGGGAAGTATCACAATAAAGAGTCTGGGTACCTGTTCCAAGACCCTGTTTGCCCACCTGTCTTTGCCTGGACCTCTCTGATGTTCAGGATGTTGTGGTATTCAAGCTTTTCCTCCTTCCTGCTGCATGATGTGAGCTGGCTTTGTGGGTGGGGGAGGGGAGAAGGGTTCCAGATGCATGATTTTCTCTCCTCCCTTCCCCTGTCTTTCCAACTTTCTTCTGTGTCTGGTCAAATCACCAGTGTCTCCAAGTTTGTCCAACATGTCCAGGTCCTTTCAGGAACTCACTGTTATTTCTCCCTATTATTTTTTCATGGGAGAACTTAATCCTAGCATCCTTTCTCTGCCATGTTGGTGACATCATCCCCTTCTTTCAATATTGGTATTCATGAATAGGAGAAATAATTTTGTAAGTCTAGAAGTTTTTTCATTGGATAAAGCCATTGTCCATGACTTACAGCATGAAAAGAGAGATTCAAGTACCAGGGCATGCATAATGAGCTTAATTAAAAAGAACAACAAAAACTTTCTTTTTGCACTGTCTCTTAAAATATGGAATGGTCTCTAGTCTGCTGTTATATTTAAAATTTCAAGGAGTTTCAAGGAATATAGTAATTAAACCACCAAAGACTTGAGAAACTAATGTGGATAATACTTGATTAAAATATAAGGTAAACTTTAATGAAAGTAAGAGTGATCAAGTCAGTTATTAATATAGATGATATATGTTTCCAGAAATCTTGAAGATCTTATTGCTATATTAAAATAACTTTGTAAGAAGAAAGAAGTAGACCTGACTCTTTGAACAAGAAACTTTCTAAAATAAGTGAAAAGTGTACTTTACTAGGAATTGCAAGACCTATGGTTCAGGCCTGGATCTGTTAATAAGTAATTATATGGCAGACAAAATTCCATAATTTATGTAGGCTTCAGTTTCTTCACCCTCACCATCCAATCACCCATTATTGTCTACCATCCCATTCATGATTAGAACACAAAGGAGTAACTTAACAAAGGAAGTGAAGGACATATACAATGGGAATTATAAGACATTGTTTTTTTTTTTTATATAGAGGCATGTTTTCTTTCTTTCTTTCTTTCTTTATTTGTTTGTTTGTTTTTTTTATACATGCACTGGGTACAGTCAGAAGCGCGGGAGGGTGAGAGAATTCACCAGAGCCAGAGTGGGGAGCAGAGCAGGCAGAAGGACTGAAGTACACTGCTGAGGGGAGCAGCGGGCGGCAGGAGAGGTCTGCGCGCCATGTGGGACCCTCCTCCAGTGGCCGGGGAGCAGCCGGGAATCGAACCGGCGCCGCAGAGGCTGCGGGCAGCTTCGCAACCCAGCGCTCAACCGCTGTGCCACCGGGGAGGCCCCTAGAATTATAAGACATTGTTAAGAAAAATAAAGGAAGACACACACACACAAATGTAAGCTATTACCTGCTCATGGATTAGAAGAATTAACATTGTTATAATGCCATCTATCCCAAATCAATATGTAGGTTCAATGCACTCCCTATCAAAGTTCCCAATGGCATTATTCAAATAAATAGAGAAATAATGCTAAAATTCATATGTAATTACAAAA
The DNA here is from genome assembly GCF_014898055.3 of Talpa occidentalis. Taxonomy (NCBI): domain Eukaryota; kingdom Metazoa; phylum Chordata; class Mammalia; order Eulipotyphla; family Talpidae; genus Talpa; species Talpa occidentalis. The sequence continues at coordinate 36,898,817 of NW_023605083.1, read as the reverse complement.
GACATCAAATAGCCAAAATGTTCCTGACTAAGAGGAAGGAGAATGGCAGTATCATAATCCAAGACTTCAAACTGTACTGCAAAGCTATAGTAATCAAAACAGGATGGTATTGGAACAAAAACAGACCAATGGAATAGAAATGAGAGTCTGGAAATCAGCCCACACACTTATGGAAGCTGATCTGCAACAGTCAAGAGTGAATACTGGGGAAAGGAAAGTCTCTTCAACAAGTGGTGCTGGGAAAATTGGGCATTCATATGCTAAAAGAGTGAAACTAAATCATCCTTTCATACCTTACTAAAAAATAAAGTCAAAATGGATTAGATGTGGATATAAGACCTGAAACCATCAAATACACTGAAGAAAAAAATAGGCAAAACACTCCACAACATTGACTTCAGAACTGACTTTGGGATTTGTCTTCAATGGCAAGAGAATCTAAAGCAAATATAAACACATAGGATTATAGAAAACTAAAAAGCTTCTGCACAGTGAAAAAAACTCTCAGTAAAATGAAGACACCTTACTGAATGGGAGAAAATATTTGCTTATCATACATCTGACAAAAGGTTTATTTCCAAAATATATAAAGAATTCATAGAACTCAACAAAATGAAAACAATTAACCCAATCAAAAAATGGGCAGAAAGTTTAAATAGAGTCTTCTCCAAAGAAGACATACAGATGGTCAACAGGCACACGTAAAAAATATTCATCACTTAAAAGGGAAATGCACATCAAAACCACAGTGCAAATGTCCCATATCAAAAATACCAGTAGCAGTAAGTGTTGGGGAAGATATGGAGAGAAAATAACCCTTGTACACTCTTGCTGGGAATCAGATTGATTCAACCCCTATGGAAAATAGTATGGAAATTTCTCAAAATATTAAAAATAGATGTACAATATAATCCAGCAATTCCACTACTAATATCTACTCCCAAGACGCAAAAGTACTAATTCAAAGGGATATATGTGCACCTCTTTTCATTGTAGCATTATTTACAGTAGTCAAGTTATGGCAACAACCTAAGTATTCAAGGACAGAGGAGTGGATCAGAAAAATGTGGTACATAAACACACAACAGACTACTACTCAGCTATAAAAAACATGACATCCTGCCTTTTGTGACAACATGGATGGAACTAGAGGGGATTATGCTAAGTGAAATAAGTCAGAAGGAGAAAGACAAATACTGGATGATTTTACTTATATGTGGAATATAGAGAATTTGGTTTCAGACAAAACCAACCAATAACAAAACCTTGACATCTGACTGCAAAACTGAGGCAACTAGAAAGGGAGTATAACAGGGTAGGAGAGGGAGTGGAAGGAGGCCCAGTGGAGCTCTGGTGGCAGGCATGGTGTGAAAACATACGTTTATAGATGTTTGACCTGATAATCCCTAAAACAAATACAATGATGTAAACCAGTTTTCCCTAAGTAAATGTAATTAGAGGGGAAAAAATGACACTGAGGTTCATGAAAAAAGGATAATTTTTTCAGTAAATGCTGCTGGATGTTTTGATACCTATTTGAGAAAAACTCACTCTTGGCCCCTGCTTCATAACATACATGAAAATCTGTTTTTGATGAATAATGGGTCTGAGTGCAAAAAGTAGAACAGTAGAAGGGGAGAATACCTTTATTAGTTTGTGGTAGTTGAAAATAATTTTTTAAAGACTATTAAAAGCACTAATGACAAAGGAAAAATTCAAATATCAGGCTCCATGTAAATTTGTACTTTTGTTGATCCAAGGATTATATTAAGTAAAATTACAGACAGGGAGAAGAGCAAGTGCACACACATGGGCATCAAAAACAACTACATGAGTTTATCATAGCAACATTTGTTTCATAACCTTAAGCTGGAATATCTAAAAGTCAGTAGAATGAATATATTAAAATTGGTCTATTCATAGAGAAAGTAAACAGATAAATAGGACCTCCCCGTGGTGCAGTGGTTGAACGCTGGGTTGCAAAGCTGCCTGCAGCCTCTGCAGTGCCGGTTCGATCCCTGGCCATGGGGTGAGGGTCCCACATGGCGTGCAGACCTCTCCTGCTGCCCGCTGCTCCCCTCAGCAGTGTACTTCGGTCCTTCTGCCTGCTCTGCTCCCCGCTCTGGCTCTGGTGAATTCCCTCACCCTCCCGTGCTTCTGACTGTAGCCAGTGCTTGTATAAATAAATAAATCTTAAAAAAAAAAAAAACCAAACAAACCAGATAAACAAACCAAAAACCCACAAAGGAACTGATAAAACTAAACCAAAATAAATCCTAGAAATAGGACTGCAGATTTTAGACTATATAGGGAGGTGAGAACCATGGAGGAGGGTGCCTAATTGTCTAGGATAAAGGGCTATGGGTGCTTGAATGGTGGAGGTGGGGTGGTGGCAGACATCTGAGGAGGTGTGAACCTAGTCCCCTAAATCATATACAGTGTTGTAAACTAATGTTACTGCAATAAGGGGAACCCCCCCCAAAAAAAAACCACACCTCCCATTACAAAAAATTTGGTATATTTGTACAGTGGAATAATATACATTATTGAGAACAAATGAGTTACTGCTTCACATGACATTATTGACTTTTACAACCTTAGCGAGAGAAGAAAGTCAATGAATCCCTTTTGGATAATTCCATAAGGAATTAAAAATACACAAAATTAATCAAGTCTAGATAATGGTTACTTCTGGTGGATTTGTGGGTGACTTGGATGCTGAAGAAGAGAGTGGGTTACTTGGGTGCTAGTATAGCTTGTGTTTTGATCTTGGTAGTGATTACATAGATGTACTAACTTTCATGTGTCCTATACTTTTATATTTAAAACTCATTTGATTCTAGAGAATAGGGTGGCAGAATTTATCTTAACATTCTCAAAGGAAATGTGAAATCGAAAATGAAGATTCGTAGTGGAAATTTCGGCTATCTCCAGTTTTACTTTTTAAATAAAATATATGAAATATCTTTGAATATGAGACAATCAATTGGGTTAAACTATATGATTAAGTTGCAATTAAAATCTGAAGATTAATATATATGCACAGTATAAATCAGAATAGAGTTTGATTGTTTGAACTTTTGTCCTGGATTTAGATTTCTGCAAAACATACAGAATAAAACTTTCTTTTTATTCCCAGTTGAGGGCAGAACTGCTACAAATGTAAACCAGTGTTCTCTAAGTCTGTCTTCCAGCTCTGAGGTGGCATGTATGACTTTTGGGTGAAATCTTTGACAATTTTGCTAACATACTATCTGACATCGATCTTTAAAAACTATTAGTAATTAACCAATAATACTGGTAAAATGGAAAAATGAATGATATCAGATGTTTTCCTAAAATCATATGCTAGTGTTGAAGTTACAAATACTGTAAAGAAATCAAGAAAGGGGATAGAATTTTGATTTCGTGCAAATGTAAACACCATATAGTTTTTAATATTAGTGTATAAAAATGTTTTGTAGTTGATGAAGTCTTCTGATGATTTGTAATTGTGAAAAATTATAGTGCATGTCTATTCATCGCTGAAGGAGAGCAGTGGTGGGAAGAAGAGAGAGAGAGAGAAAGAGAGAGAGAGAGAATGAACAATAAAGAATTTATCCATTTATCCCGTGGAAAGAAGTAAGACCATTTTATTTTTCTGAATATTTTGGTCAAGGTGATGCGTATTTGTGTGTATCATTTCTTTCTTTCTCTGTGTCTAGGGGAAAATTGCAAAAACAATTCATTCCTACTCTTAACTGGATGGTTTTAAATATAAGAAAGAAGGATAAGGTGAAAAAAAAATCCCATCTCTCAGACTATGAAAACAGAAGGCCATTTATTTGAACACTAGTCTTATTAACCCCTTAGTTATGCGTGTTAAATTTCCCACTTTTTCCTTCTCTTCACTGCCACTGAGTTGGCAAACCACCACCACCTCCTACCTGGGATCTGGGCAAAGTTTTTAAAATATTCTGTCCATCCCCTCTTCAATTCTTTCTCAACTCTCCAGCTGAAGTAATTATTTTAATGCTAAAGGGCGTGATGGAATTCCTTTGCTTAATACATTTGGTTGAAATTGCATTGCACTGAGGATGAAAACCACATTCACAGCGTGTTCTCCACAGGTTTGTGCTCCTTGCTCCCTGCCGCTTCTCCAGTTGCCTCTCACAGAGCCCTCTCCTCACATTTCCTTCTCAGCCACTTTCTCCCAGTTTCTCATGCGCTTATTCTTTCATGCCATGCAGAGATTGCACATACCTGGGACAGTCTACCTCCCTTTCTTGTCTCGTCTACAAAGGTAAATCAGTTCTCTTCAAACTCTTTACTTTTCCCTGTAGTCACTCATTTCAAATCCACATACCCCACTAGATTACAAGAGCCATGAAAGAAAGGAGTATGATTATTTGGGTTTGTATTATACTTCCAGTTTTTAACAGAGTCTGGCATTTACTAAGTGTTCAGGGGATGTTAGATACTTGCACTGATAAATTTGATAGAAACTTTTATTAATCGGAAAGCAAAATCACTGGTTTTTTGCTATGCATTAAGGATTTCAATTCTGATTTATTTCTAATACATAAAGAAAAATTCATCCTGTTTCTTCTCCATTTAAAATGGAGAATTTTGAAAGAAGAAGAAGGTAAATATTAAGTAAAATTTCCCATTTTATAGATATGAAAACTGAAACTCACCAGAGGGCTCAGGAGACACTGATTACTCAGACTCATCTCAAGACAGATATCTTTGTGGGATTTAGTAAGTGCTGTTTATCCCCAGGAATGTACATGAATGTAGGCGATAAGCGGTAACTGTAGTATAAGCTTTCCATATTATAGTGTGATATTTATTCTAGAGAATGAAATGTATATAGGGAACAAATTGCCATTTGTCTATTCAGACATAAAGCAAAGTTCTGTGCCTTAAAAACAGTATTTTACAGGGCCTCCCTAGTGGCACAGCGGTTGAGCGCTGGGTTGCAAAGCTGCCCGCAGCCTCTGCAGTGCCGGTTCGATCCCCGGTGGCTGGGTGAGGGTCCCACGTGGCGTGCAGACCTCTTCTGCCGCCTGCTGCTCCCCTCAGCAGTGTGTTTCGTCAGTCTGCCTGTTCTGTTCTCTGCTCTGGCTCTGGTGAATTCTCTCACCCTCCCGCACTTCTGACTGTACCCAGTGCTTGCATAAATAAATAAACAAAAAACAAATAAATAAATAAAGCCTTGTATTTAAACAAAACAAAACAAAATAGTGTTTTACAAACAGAAAAAAATTTAGAATGTAAACGTTGTTCCAGATCAAACATATCAAGGTTTTTAGGCATCATCTGTATTTTCATTAATTCATGCTGAACACTGTCAATTAAATCATTTCCTTTCCAGGTGCTTTCCAAGTTGTCTTTGATTGATGTTTTGATTATACCTTTTTCCAAGTCCTCTAATATTTACGTAGCGTTTTTACATTTCTTTTAAGATGTATCATTGTCCTGGTAGTGTTTGAGAGCTGTTGTGCAAAGAATAGGATTGTCCCCTGAAACTTGGCGTTGCTCACCTGAGGGTATTAGTTGGGTTCAGGGTCCTTCCTTTCCTTCCAGCTGAAAGGGTGGCATCTAAACTCAGTGTCCTCCAGATTCTGTGGCTTTCTGGTGTTAAGAAATCCTGTATCATCCCATGATTCGCCTCTCAGTATCTTCATTCCTCCATCTTTCAGAACTGTCTTACTTATACTTTGGGTCGGGAAACAGATAAAACAGATAGTATAGCATCCTGATGGTGGTGAGGCTGTGTTAGAAACTTCTAGATACATTCTAGGGCTTTCAGACATTATTCATCATAGTGTTTATCAAAATGTGAGAGGTCAGTCACTTTTCTGCCTGCCCCCAAGAAGCCAGAGTTTTACTGAGGACATGGTCTGAGCCTTTTGTTCACCTGATACTTAACACAGTACTTGTCAGATTATTCGATAAATCTTTGATGCATGAAGAAATAGCCTTTTAACACCATAATTAAAAAGAACATACAATAGCAAAATTCATTCTACATTGTATAGATGTAAATGTCCTGTAGATGAGCATGAAATGAGCATTCTTTTTTTGGTTTTTGGAGAATGTTAAAAGCAGAAGTCACAATATTCATTTGCATTTGTTGTTGAGACTTATTGTCTAATAGGACTTATATTTGACATCAATTGTCCATCTAAAATTATAAGGTAAGGTAGTATGTATTCGTTTAGATCTGAATGATAGAGGAATAAGACCAGAATAGAAATTATTTTTGAATTTTCATCTGTTGGGTACTTTTTAACTATTACATTTCCTAATTTAATCTTAATGATACCTAAGAAAAATCTGGAAAGCAAGAATTCACTAGCATTTAATACGCACTTTTCTTTCTTTCTACTTTTCTACTTTTAATACGCACCATTTATTAGTAAGGGGGTGTACCTTACTATCACTTCTTTTGTATTATCCATAGGCTGACCCTACATTCTGGATTTTTCCTATTGTCTTGAAATAATTAATAGTGTCCCCTTTTTACTCTCAAAGTATTCTCAGTTGAATGTCAAATTATTACCAGTCATAAAATTAGAACTAAAAGTAAGGGTGAATTATTTACCTGGAATCTTTGTATGCTAGTCTTTGCTGATAGCAGAGAGGAGTAGACCCAGCAGCAAAAAGGTATTTTGCTGTGCCAGTGGTGGGAAGCCTCCGAGCCTTTACTATGTGTGACTAGCCTGGAGGTTAGTAACAATGGTCTCACACAGCACTCTGTTGGCATCCTGTCCTGCACATGCAGGAGTGAGAGTGGGGAGGATGAGAGGAAGCTCCATTTCTGGAGGGAATAATACACCATGGCCCAGTTACTCTCCATACTGGGTGTTTTGCAGTCATTACCTTATTTAGTTTTTCTACCAGTACTCTGAGGAAGGTGGGTGGGACTGGTGTATAAGTTATCTCATGTTTGCCAAGTTTCTTTCCTCCCAATTAAGTGTCCTAGGCACAAAATGGTGCTTCAGTTTTGCTTTTGTTTGAATTTATTTTAATTCCCCTGAGAATGCGCATTTTTCCCTAAAAGGCACAATATGGCCTTTGAGGCCTTACCTGCCTGGCCCCGCCTCCCCCTCCAGATTAATCTCACTCCCAAAACACACCTCAGTCACATCAGGATCTGGAGCCAAACCCTCTGTTTACTCCTTATGTTTGCACACACTACTCCCATATTTAGGGCTAATATTAAAGTTATTCAGAATGCCAAGTTAGCACATGATAAATTATGCATTTATCAATTTCCCTGCTGCAGCTTTGGAACATAAATTACAACATGCCTCATCTACTTTGTATAAAGTAACACTCCTCATATTGTCCCTTCATCTGAAAAAATAGGTATACATTGTTATAGAAACATACAAATAAATATGTATGTTTACATACATGTATGTCATGTTATAAAGGCTGAAGTATCAATTTATGGATTGATGTTCATAAATAATTTTCCCAATATGTGTCCTTCCTTCTCAGTAGCTAATAATGCAAAATTAACTGCTGGAATACATTTCCCATTTAGGGCATCATGCTACTTAATTACATATTTCTCATATATAAGGCATGAGTTCTCTCCCAAGAAATGTCAATTATTTTTGGATATGACTCTAAACAGCAGGAAGATTTTCTTGTCTCAGTGGGTAATATATCTTAGTTCATTTTACTTCTGTTTAATTAATTCCCATCATGTTTATAGACTCATCTTGGTGCCATGAACTGAAAACTTTTATTCTCAAGCCTGATGTAGTTCTCTATTCAAAAACACAGATATTTCTTGTAATATATACAGCATTAATTATAATCCACCCCAAACTAAACTATATGCAAGCTTTAGCTCTCTTCAGATAATTTTCAGTTTATTATAAAACATAGAATGGACATTGTTTACCAAGTATACGAAACACTAGGAACACTTGTGCAGTGCTAATTAATGTGGAAATTGCTAAAAAGAGGACAATTTGGCATTTCAAAGTTGAACATGTGTATACTTAGCAACTCAGCAACTCCACTTCTAATACTAAAAACACCCCTCAATCTTGGAAAAACCCTCCCATGTACACTTGGAGTATGTAGAAGATGATGTGAAGGTCATAGCAGCACTGTTCAAAGAAAGGAAAACTAGAAACAGCTCAAATGTTCAGCACCAGTAAAATGGACAAATGAAATGTGATATAGTCATACAATGAAATGTATACAATGGAATTCGAATAATTCATACAATGGAATTTTGCATATTCATATAACGGGTCTCAGTGAAATGGGTTAAATTAAGCTGCACCTATAAGTATTCTTTGTATACAAAGAATCCAGAGAAAAGGTAATAACTATATAGTATTTTATTTCTATCATCAAAAGCTCAAAGCTATCAAACATAATATAGCTATCAAGCATAATTATCTAAGGCTATCCTATATTCTAGGGTAACTAAGTGATAAAGAGAAGTAAATGAATAAGTGCACAAAATCCTGAGCTATGATTACTCAGTAGAGGTGGACTGAAGGAACCGATGGAGGATTCAAAATTACTGGGGGTGTTTATATTAGCATTCACTGTACAGTATTATTTTTTACACTACACGTAATGTGTTATATATCCACTCTCTATACAGGTTCTATTTCCCAGTGAAAAAAATTCAAAAGATAAATAGTTCTCTCTCCAACAGTTGCTCTACCCTATGCTGCTTTCTTGGACAGGACAGGTTAAAAATGTTGCCTTATATCGGGTTAAATAAAATATATTATTAAATTTTTTGAAAAGTAGCTTTTCTCTGACTTGTAAGAACTATGTGCACACAAGTAAAAGTTGTAAAAATATCTTGTGAATTCAAATAAACCTTCAATTCACCATTCTCTGAAAAGTCTGAATAATCAGAAGCTGGTCAGATTTCCATGCTGTGACTCTACCACTCGTGGGTGCCCAGAAATCTCTTAAGTTTCTAAAATTCCTGAGTCCTGGAGACTAGACTGGTAACATAATTTACATTTAGTCATAATGGTGTGGACTTATATTTTAAACTATGTTTTCTTCCATCTGAGACAACCCAATTAAAACAGAAATTGTTTTGTAATTATATGAGGGAGATATAATATGGCATTTTTTTTTTCAAACATTGATTTATTTATGCATATCAGAACTGGGGTACAGACCAGAGGTGTGGGGCTGGAGGGTAATAGGATTGACCCGAGATAGAGTAGGGAGCAGAACAGGCAGATAGACTGAAATACACTGCTGAGGGGAGCAGTGGGCGAGACAGGAGAGGTCTGCTGTCCCATGTGGGTCACCTCCTGGCAGGGGATCGAATTCGTGCTGCAGTAGCTGCAGATTGCCTCATAGTGCTAACACTTAACACCTTTCGCCACCAGGGGGGCCCCTAATATGGTGTTATTTTGATAGTTTTTGGGGGCTTGTTTAATATCTATATATCTATCAGGTGATTCTGCCTTCCAAAAGTCTCATCCCTTTTTGGAAATGACCTCTACAGAAAGGAAACCTGACTCATACTTATTTTCTTTGTGTTTTCTCTACTCTTGAAATTCTGAAAATACATATTAAAGGTGTCCTTTTTTTGTAACCCACCATTTTGGTAGAGTTCACATACAGCGCTGTTATGTTGGATACTATGAATTGCTAACTACTTTGCCGACTTAAATGCTTTCATTTTGAGTTGTGCTTTACTCAGTTTTGCATTAGGAGTTCTGAAAACCATAATTTAAAGAATTTAGAAGACAGGATCAGTCTTTCTGTCACATTGAAAAGACGTAGTAAATAAAGCTAAACATGCAAGATAGCTTTCCCTCCCTCTCAGTTGATATTAAAAGACATTATTGCTTTCTCTCAGGATTATTTTAGTGTCTTAATTACAGTAAATTAGAATAATTAGAGAGAAATTATACGAAACCTACAATTCCCCAAAGCCTTTATCCTGCCTTTTAGTCTGATAATGAATGTTAATATAAATAATTGATACATTCGGAGTGTCTTCAAGTCTTCACACCTTACATTTTTCTTTTTAATTTTGCTCCAGATAAAAGGTGAACCATGTCAGACATTATTTCTTTGCTCTGTAGAGCACTAATTAAGCTTTTGGTGAACCTGATTGCAAATAAAACAAAGCAATTTCATAGTAACAGAGAGGCTTATGCAATTCTCTCTCTTTTTACTCTTTGGACTAAATAAATGCAGTCTTTCCAAAAAATGTGGCTAAAGCTATTTAGTTCTGTTTGTTTTCATGAACATAATATTTAATGCTTAAAATTTTTACAATGTATGTTTGGTTACACTTTAGATATGAAGATAATGTCAGACAGAATAACTTAAAACCATAGTCAAGAAAGAGGTGGAATATAATGAAGGCTGAATACTCAGGATTTAATATCAGGCCAACATCTGGGCTGGGTGTTAGGACTATGGTAGAGTTTTGCATTTTCCTATCATCTTTGGCATTATGAAGTTAGTAAGAAATTGTGGGTGTGATGCATGTCATAGAAAGGGAAATATAGGAGGCAGGAAAAACAGCAGGATGTGGCAAAGGGACTACTCTGGCATGAGAATTCAGAAGAGAACTTGCTAGGAAAGCAGTAACTCAGATGTCCAGGCAAGAAACACAGGCTATGGCTGCAGAAAAGATTATCCAGACCTCTTTGTGAATATTTTGATCTTTAAAATATTGCATGGTTTCTGTACATAATTTAGTACATAGTTTAAATAAATTATATGTATTTTTATTTGATAAAACAGATAGCAGTTTTGACTTGCTTTTTTTTCATTTAATGTATGGTGAAAATTTTCTCACATGTGGAATATAATGCGATATTAAACAGTACTGTTTGGATTCAATTAAAATGGAGTAATTGAAGCAAAAAAATGCTTATAAAATACCTAGTGTTTTATTCTAAGTATTTATTCTAACAACTTTATTGCAGTATAATTAATATATAAAGCAGTGTACATATTTAGTGTGTACAGTTTGATACATTTGGGCACAATGCTAACAGCCATGATGCATCACCACAATCAAGTAACAGGACTATCCAACATTTCCTGAAGTTCTTTTGTCTCCCTTTTTTTGATAGGAACACTTATAGAAAGTGGCATTGCTAGGTCATGGTAATTCTATTTTTAATTTTTAAAGGAAATTCCATGCCGTTTTTCATAACTATTACATCATTTTTTAACATCCCCACCAACAATGTACATATTTCCAATTTCTCCACATCTGTACCAATACTTGTTCTGATTTGTTTCTTGATAATAGTTATCCTAACAGGTGTGAGGTGATATTTTATTGTAGTTTTGATTTTCATTTCCCTGATGATAATTAATGATGTTGAGCATTTCTTCAAGAAACTGTTAGACATGTGTATGTCTTTCTTAAAGAGACTTCTATTCAGTTCTTTTGCCTATTTAATTTTTTTTTGTTATTAAGCTATGGGAGAACCTTGTATATTTTGGAATTTAACCCCATATCAGATATATAGTATCTGATATATATTTTCTCTCATGCCTTATGTTTTCATTTTGTTGGTTGCTTTCCTTGCTATAAAGAACCTTTTAGGTTTGATATACAAAAGTTGAAGGATAAGAAAACCCACATATTGGTGGTGGGAAAACTATGGTGACAGCACCTGAGGGGAGAAAGCTTACATTGTAAAAAAATAAACAAGGATGTTAAAAAAAACCACATATAAAAATCAATTGTATTTTTTATACATTAACCATGAACCTTCTCAGAATGAATTTTAAATAATAGTCCTATTTATAATAGCATCAAAAAGAATAAAATACTTAGTAATAAAGTTAACCATGGAGGTAAAATATTGTACTCTGAAAACTACAAAGCATTCAAGAAAAAAATTAAAGGAGACATAAATAGATAGAAAGATATCCTCTGTTCATGTGTGCTAAGACTTAATATTGTTAAAATGTCCACACTACTTGAAACAAGTACAGATTCAATGCTATTCTTATCAAAATCCCAATGACATATTTTTACAGAAATAGAAAAAACAATCCTGAAATCACATTGAACTATACAAGATGCATAATACACCAAGTAATATTGAGGAAGGATAAAGTTGAAGGCATCACTCTTCCTAGTTTCAAATGTAATAGAAAGCATTAATAATTAAAATAATATGGTCCTGGTATAAAAATAAACATATTGATGCATGGAACAGAATAGAAAGTCCAGAAATAAACTCATGCATTTATGGTTAGCTGATCTTTCATAAGGGTGCCAAGAATACACACCCAGGAAAGGATAGTTTATTCAACAAATGGTGCTGGAAAAAATGTAAATTCACATTCAAAAGAATGAAATTGTACCCCTAACTTACACCATTCACAAAGTGACTCAAAATGGTTTAAAGAGTTAATGTATGACTGAAAATGGTGAAACGCCTAGAAAATGTAGAAAAAAACTTCGTGACATTGATCTCTGCAGTTAAGTTTTGGATATAACATCATTAGCTCATGTAACAATAACAAAAAATCCAGCCAGTTCCCTATAAGATATCTTTTCAAATATTTATTTCATGGCACATGAAATACTAGCAACACATAAGAATGTTTCCCTTTTACCCCTCCATCTTCCTTTTTTTTCTCATATCTTTTTTCCAGAGGAGTTAGATGATAGAAATAAATGGGAAAATACCAGGTTGAAATATGCAGACTGAGTATCTCAAGCATCACAGTATTGTTTTAGTAGTTAAAAATATCAAAGTACTGAAATATTCACTTACACTGGTATATCTAGGAATGTATCATATCAACAGGAATATATGTATATAAATATTCCTAGACATAGCAGACATATAATTCCTAGGCATGTTTGTGTGTGTGTTGTATACATCTATATGCACATAGAAATGCACATATATATTAACATGTATTTCTGTTGCTATGTATATGTATGTATGTGTGTGTACCGAGATCTATATATATGTATGTGTATCTGTGTGTACCGAGTAGCTTCCATCACTGCTATTATTACCACTGTTACTAATACTACAGCTACTTCTGCTGCTACTATTACCAATAATAATAATAATATCAAAAGCTTATGCGGCACTTATTATTTGCTAGGCATTATCCTAAACACTTCACATATATTAGTTATCTTAATTCCCGAACACTCCTATGTCTATGGTATGACTATTTCATTTTACACATGAGAAAACAGAGGCATAGAAAGCATAATGACTTCATAAAGGTTGAGTGTGGGAGTTAGGATCCAAATCCAAACTCTTCACTATTCTATGCTACATCGAAGTTATAGTTAAGTATGTAATTATACTCTAATTAGAAACACACAAAAAATTTAAAGAGCTTGGAAAACAGAGCAGAAAAGTTGTTCGGGATAAAGAATATCAAACAAAATAAATGAATCGCTTCCCAGGGGTGTATGAATTTGAATTTTATTTTTGAATCTAAACTAAATCATTCTGCAACTTAATTCAATAGTAGCACCTAGGAAGAACACTGATACACTTTATTTATTAAACTATGGAGTAGAATAAACAATGTGCTATTCAAGTAAACCTGTTTTTAATTTCAAAAGAGTATCTCTAAACTTGTTAATTACAATTATCATATTAACTATTAAATGATATATGACAGTATAATTTTTTCCTGAAGTGTAATAAACTCAGAATGTAAATAAGAATTTCTTTTAAGCCAAAAATAGTCCCTGTTTTGTTATAAAAATTTTCCTTTTCTTCTTTTTAATTTATAGGCATCAGAAGCCATCATTTATCTTTATTATTAGGTTGATCATCTTGCTTTGCTTAAGTAGAATAATTTCATACGCATCTCTGCTATGTTACATTTAAGTCATGAATTGTGACAATCATAGATGATGAATCGATAAATTACAAAATGAACTTTTCTTGATACATTAGTAAAAATTTTTGTAACTATATGGTGGTATATGATATAATTTAGAGTTATTGTGGTGATCATTTTGCAATATATACAAATTTCAGGTCATTCATGTTGTATACCTGCAACTAATATAATGTATATCAATAATACCTCAATAAGAAAAAAAGAAAAATGATAATTCAAACACCTGTGTGCCTTCTCTTATGTTTAAGGAGAATATCACCCATACAATTGTAACCCCTTCCATGCTGTTCCTTATCCCTCTTGCTTTCTTTCTTCTCTCCAGGGTAGCCATTATTCTGAATTTTATGTGTATCATGCCCTTGATTTTTCAAATAATAAGTTTCTCTCTCATTCTTCTCCATACATAATATATATGTATATTTATACACATATTTTAGTGTTAATTTTTGTTGTTATTCAATCAGATAAGTAATATTATACTATATTCATTCATTCATATAACATTCTCACAATGACAAAGAATTCTATTAATTCCACAGTCTTACCAATATGTGGCATTGTCAGAATTTAAATCTTAGCCAATCTACTAAGAAAAAAGCTCATCTCAAGCCTCCCCAGTGGCATGGCGGTTGAGCGCTGGGTTGCGAAGCTGCCCACAGCCTCTGCAGCGCTGGTTCGGCCACAGGGCGAGGGTCCCACATGGCGCTCAGACCTCTCCTGCCATGCCCGCTGCTCCCCTGAGCAGTGTACTTTGTCAGTCTGCCTGTTCTGTTCCCCACTCTGGCTCTGGTGAATTCTGTCACCCTCCCACACCTCTGACTGCTTGTATAAGTAAATAAATAAATCTTAAAAAAAAATTCTTTTTTAAAAAAAGAAAAAAGCTCCTCTCATGTTGATTTTAATTTGCTTTCTCAGATATTACTAGTGTGTTCATTTATCCTTTGTAATAACTCTTTTGTAAAATATCATAGACACACCCAGAATAATGTTTGAACACATATCTGAATACTCTGTGGCCCAGTGAAGTTGACACACAAAATTAATCATCACAAGGGTTAACTATTTTCCCATTTTGTACCCACTACAAGGACATTCCATAAAATCTATGGATCACCAACTTTTTCAGTTTATTCTCATATTTCAAATTATTATCCCAGTTGGAAATTGAAAATGAAAATATATTTACAAGATATTTTGAAACCACTAAATTGATTTTCTGGAGAGAATTACTACATCTGAACCATTGTAGATCCCCAAGTTCTTGGATATTTAGAAGCAAAAAGAAATATAAACTGCAGCACTGCAGATCAGCTTGAAGCAACAGGACTGCCAGACCCTTTGAAAAGATAAGGTGGGAAACTAGTAAAAGGAATGAGAAAACAGTCATTTTCTGTTGGAGCAGCTGACATTTTGAAATCTATATTTCTCCCCGGAGAAGTCTACATGGCTCCTATAATTAAAATTATTCTGAGTGGGGGAGTGGTAGGGAGATGAGAAGAAATGAAGTATTAAAACCTTCATCATACTCAATCCCAAGTGAATGACTCTCATAGAGATAGAGCTCATATGCACGACTGGAGAACAGATATTTTGAAAGTCTATTACAGATTACATGCTTATGCAATGATTGTATATGTTTTCCCACAGACATTTAATTTAAATATGTGAAATCAAAGTCTTTCAGAAAAGGCAAACGTCAGAATGTTAAAATTCATCTTAGATATATCAGCCTAATTAAAAAGGAAAGCAAGACTCAAATTCATTTAACTTCATTCATGCATTCAACAAACATTTCTTTCTACATGAATAACATTATTTCATGTACCTAAAACATGTTTATGGGGTGAAAGGAGGTGGTGGGAGAAGCATGTAGAAGTGAGGTGTGTAGTGTACAAAAATATATTATCAGCACAAAACTATTATAATGATTGTTTGGTTGGGGAACAGAAGTAGAGAATCAGAGAGGTCATTTTACTCCTTGTTTAAAATAATATTCTGTGGCATGTTTGTATTTATCACTTATGATGTGTGACACACTGGTCTGGGCACCAGGGGAGCCAATGCTGAACTAGACTGTAGTGCTTTATGACATGGGGCTTAGATAGTAACTAATTACATTAGACTCTGAGATGGTTTTACTGCATGCTGGGATCCTAATTGAATGCTATATGTCATTTGAGTTTACGATGATATGAATATTAACAATAGTAAGATTTTTTTAGAACTATTTAGTTAAACATGTAGAAAACCAGCCCTAGTGAGAAATAACTAGCTTCTAAGAAAAATTTTAGGAATAATTTTTCAATATGATTCATGATGTAGTAAATACTCATCTCCATCAGTGATATCCAGGTCTCATGATTCTCCATTTATCTTTTGTCTGATGCATTTTGGATGATTAAATTACTCTTATTGGAGCATTTCATGCTGATTTTCTTCTAAGTTGTTTAATTCACCCCAACGAATCACTTATTTATTCACTCATTCAATACAAATGATTGATTAGTGCATTAGTACATGTATGATTCCTTCATAGGAGCTGCAAAAAAGAGGACTCTAACATGAATAGGACAAAGTCTTCTCTATGTTATCGACCAGTTCATATAATAAAAAGAGAAGACATGTATTCAAGATACCATTGTGATAGAAAGGAGAATTGATGGTTCTTTTGATTTCTGCTCATGTAACTTTATTGACAGGAGCATTTGCCATAACACCTAAATACTAACTCATATATTTTTAAAATTTTTTTAAAGATTTATTTATACAAGCACTGTGTACAGTCAGAAGTGCAGGAGGGTGAGAGAATTCACCAGAGCCAGAGCTGAGAGCAGAACAGACAGACTGACGAAGTACACTGCTGAGGGGAGCAGTGGGTGGAAGGAGAGGTCTGCGCGCCATGTGGGACCCTCCTCCGGTGGCCGGGGAGCAGCTGGGGATCGAACCAGCGCTGCAGAGGCTGCGGGCAGCTTTGCAACCCAGTGCTCAACCGCTGTGGCACTGGGGAGGCCCCTAAGTCATATTTTGGCAAGTGGAGGTGAGGAAGGGAGACCTCTTGGTAGAGAAACAATAAAAAATCAAACAAAAGATTGTATGGGGAACCAGCCTTCAGTTTTGCAATGCATGGAACTTTTAGTGGCAGAAATTAGAGATAAAATACGTAAGATTGGGGGCAGATTAGAGACCTTCAATAACACCTCTCCCAGTTGTTTGTTTTCAATAAGCAATGGGAGGAGCTATGGAAGATTTTTGAACAGGAGCATCTTTAGGCAGAGTTACTGAAGATCTATCATTACCATTACCTGAAATCGTGGATGCAGGGGATGTATAGATTTGGGAAGTGGTGTATATGTTAAGGACTTGGTACTGGTGAGTCTTCCATGGGGTGTTCTCTACAGGTGGGTAGATGCAAGATCAGAGTTCACAAGAGACACTAAGCTGTGGCATAGAACTAGATGAAATTTTCAGAGAACACAGTGAATTTAGATCCAGAAGATGAGACTATTTAGGGTATAATAGTCTTGAGAAGGGAACAGAATAACAAGTTAAAATGAGAAGATGGGAGATGGAAAATAAACCCCCGATCAATAGTTGCAGCGTTAGAAACAGGAAAAATAGGAAAATATCCCATAGAAAGTAAGAAAAGAAAAAAAAGTGATGAAAAAGGGACTAATGCTGTCAAATACATCAAAGAATTGAAGGTGAAGGAACACTAAGGACATACTTATATATGAACTTATATAAATTGAGTAGTTTTTACAAACGATACATGCAATTCACTGTTGTTTTGTGAATTACACTCACATTATTAAGTCACGGACATCAAAGTATGTGACTCTTGAAGTGCTCTAATCCATACTCCACTCATAGAAAGAACAGTGACTGTTTTAGACGAGAATGTAATATTAATTTACCTCTGCTCGTGGATTATGTTCTGACTCTAAATCTCACTCTAGGTATGTGCTATGTATGATTGACTGACATACTTTGAATAAATTCCCAATGCTTTGCCAGCAAAAGAGAAAGGGACAGTTGTTTTGTGTATCTTGGGTGGGAAGGTAGTGTGGACTTCAATAAAATGTTTCATTAGTCTGGATATAGTCTTTTCCCATACCCTTTTATATGTTCTTTCTCAGGCTTTATTTGGAGTAACAGCCCAAAGTCCAAAATTCTTAGATTAGAAAAAAAGCTGAAGTCTTTCCCTCCAGGCTGTTTTTCTATTCATTGTTAGCTATAGATTTTTGAGGTTTGGATCAACTTTAGATTCTGTTAGCAGCTATAGCCCAGACTACATCTCACTGAAATGATGGTACAGCTTCTGCTTTCAGTCAAGGAGAGCAGGGCTTAAATCCTAAACCAAGGAATGAAGTAAGGGGGCCTGGGGTGCCAAGGACAGAGGAGAACCTCACATGGCAAAGAGGAGGTGACTTCATCTTTACTGTACAGGTAAAGATGACTTTCTTAGAGAGGCTTTGTCTGCAGATAAAACTGTACCTGCACGATACCAGCCAAAGTACATTCTTCTAGATCATTAGAGGAAATAGCAATGACTTTTTCAATTAGGGGGAGGGCAAAGGGATTGAGGAAAGGCAAGAAGTTTTCGTTAGCCTTGAGGGCCTTCATTGCTCTCAGCTCAAAATAATCTGCCTGCCAGAGTGGTGCTGAGTCAGAATCTTGGAGAGATCTATTCTGGGCACCTTCAGAGTCATCCAACCCATGTTTGTAGAATAAAGAAATAAAACAAAGAGCCAAGCTGTCCTTTAAAACCCTTCCATTCACAACATTTTACCTTCTTTCCTAAAGGAAAACTGCCTTTAAGTCTGCATTTAATATTAGTTTGGTATAATTATTTTTATTTCTTGGTACATCAACTTAGGAAATTACTTTGAGTCCCTGTTATAAATAATGAGATCTTTTAGTTCAGTTTAGCTGTGCTCTCACCTCCTGAGTGTTGTTAGTAATATCACTTTGAAGACTTCAAATTATGCATTACAATTTATTTTCTTCATTAGGGCAGTTGTTATTAAGTGACTCATTCAACACTCAATACTTGCTCTCCCTTTAGCTTTGGCTGTGCCCCTTCTTCCTGTCTGGAATATGGGCATAAAGCTGACAGGGTCAGCAGCCATTCTGTGACCCTGGAAGAGAAGGAAGACAGAAAGACCCCAGCACTTCTGGAAATCATTGACAAGGTGTACCAGCCCGGAACTGAGGTAGAAACAGCCATATGTTTTCTCCTTATTGCTTAAACCTTGTTTACCTGTAACATAAAGTTGGACGCATTACTAACTGATATATTGCTTAGTCAACTTTGAGTCTTGACTTTTGACTCCTCATTATATAAAATGAGGAAAAAGAAGTCCCTATATTACTCTCCTGTGTTCTCTTCTGCCATTTTCTCTCAGCTATATCATTATTTTGCTATCAGAGTTTATAACTCTTACATGCTGTTCTATTATGGTAATTAATTCTCCTAGGATTTGCCTTCAGAGTTAATCTAAAATTTGATAAATAATGAACAGCAATATAATTATGGAAATATCAGTCACAATTAGAGCCTCCATATTATGATTGGATTCAGAGACAAAAAATATAATTATAAGCCATAAAACTTGTGCATCTCAAAGAAAAATCTGTAATTACAGTCAAATGTAGTCTTACGGTTCTCTGAATCAAGTTTCATTTGGCTTGTTTCATATTTGGACCATGACTTTCTTTCATAGATTTTTTCCCTCTAGTTTTGTCTTTATTTTCCTTGATATTTAAAAAATACCTTCATCACATCACTAGTTTTTAACCAGTCACCTCATTTTTTCAACAGATGGTCTTTTAGAATAAGGCATACTTTCGGAATTTGTTGCGGCAGCAATTCGTGATCAAACATTTTGGGCACGAAATTGTCATGAACCCTCTGCTGCCAATCTTAGTATAAAGCCTAAATTTCATGAATATATGTAAATAATGGATTAATAATGCCTGAAAATGTTTATTTTCCATCAAGGTGCTTCCTGTGATATTCTTGATTTCTCTCGCACAGTACATTACATATAAAAATTCTTTTTGTTATTGTGATTTTAGAATCTATTTTATATATGTCCTCATTGAAATCAGACATCAGCTCTCATTTTTGGGGGCACATAGCTAATCAGTGGTAGAACTGGGGAGCAAAACAGGCATCCCCATGCTAAAATGGTTTCTGTGTTTAGACACTTATATGAGGGATTAAGATCAACATAAATTAGTAGGCAAAAAGGGAAGAAACTTGGAAAGTTTGTTGAAATGTCATTAATTTTTCTCTATTGAGAAAAAAATTTGTGAGGTGAAGTGAAGAAAGAACTTAAGCAGAGATTTTTCTTTAAATTTTGAAAATACATTTTGTTTAATCCAATATATCCAAAATACTATAACTTCAATTTGTAACCAATTTAAATATAATTAATATGATGCTTTGCATTTTTTTTTGTTCTTGATAAGTTTTTTTTTTAAAGATTTATTTATTTATTTATACAAGCACTGGGTACAATTTGGTGTGTAGTAACTACTGAACAGCTACTACAGGAAATGAGAAAGATAATTAAGGTAATGTTAAGCTGGGTTGAGTGCCAAGGAATATTTGGACTCTAATAGAATTTATTTAGTTTTTTCTTCTCAGATTCAAGTTAATACATCTTGAATTTATTGTGACTAAGAAACTGCTGTAGCTTTGATCACCAAAACAATCTTTTCATGCATGTATTTCATAGTAAGATTGTGATTTATTTATTAAGAGGATCTTCAGCTTTTATGCACTCTAGTACATTTTTGTGTGTATAAATGACCTTGAAATGTCTGATAAGTTCTTTAGTTTCCATGTTTCTCAGTGTTAATTAGTGTTTATATATTCAAATAGGTAGTCTGACCTTAACTAGTGCCTGGGTATTTTCTTTCTATGTAGAAGGTTCATTTAGGATTTTATATTTAGTATATTTCTTTTCAGCAATTCAGATATGAACAGGTTGTTTTCTATTTCTCCATTTTCAGGGCTTAGGGAACTATATTTAGAGATCAAAGAGGTGTATTACCCTGATAAATAGGAGGAGAGGAGATATTAAATCAATAATTAAGATGGATTTATTGGAAACAAGAATAAATCCCATTAGTTTAGGAGCTTGTGTTTGATTACTTGACAAAGGAATGCAAATCATGTGTCTTTTTCTACAGTTTGGAAGTCTTTTATAAATTATACTTTTGTTCTAGTAATTAGTGAATATATTTAAGATGTGGATTTACTTACAACATCTAGCTTAAACACATTTTCTTTTTAATTGCAATTCCATTTCCAAAGTGAAATACTCTTTCAAGATGAGGTATTATATGCTGAAATATTTTATCCTACTCTGATATTATTTGGGAGTATCTGATCTAATCTATCTTTACATGTTTTTTAATATTGTGCAGATGGAGAAAGCAAAGCAGAGAGATTTTGCTTCAGCCTAAATACCATATTCAGGTCATCATCTCTCTTACTTATGTTTCTAAATTGAAATAACTTTACTTAGTTTGAGTGGCATTTATAATATAGCATTTTGAAGATAAGCAAATGCCATGATCATCTTCCCAAAGGGGAGGCAAATCGGTTTGCTAAATAGAGACAGACCAATATGCCAGTCACTGTAACTTGTTTTTGACTTTGCTGCTGATAGTGTGTGAGTCCCCAGAGCATATGATAATGTTTGAAGTGTTGGAACACATTTTTCCCCATTAATTCTCCTTTCTATCACCACCGGCATCAGATATGCTTTCCTGCAGTTTACTGTTAGCTGTACACATTGAATTTAAATATCTAAGGGCCTGTTTCCTTCCTGAGGATACTAAAAATCTCACTACTAGTAATTGAAATTATATGGTGAGAATGATCATTCCCTCTCCTGCTACTTGGAGCTTAAAAATCTGATGATCACTAATTAGCAGGTGGCAGTGTTACATATGCTGTCTTACCTAGCTATCACGACAGCAAGGTAAAGGAAAGATAGTTGTTCCTTCAAGAGCAGATATAAACCATTTGAAAAGGAACAATCTCCCAGTCCCCAGAACTTTGAGAAATACATTTCTGCTATTTAATACAAGAAAAAAAGACACAATCTGTAGTATTCACAGGATTTTAAATACCTTATAAGAAAATATTTAGGAAAAGAATGAGTTAATATCCTTTTTTGTGGTTTTACTCATTCATTCCGTAAATATTGAGTATATACTTTGTGTCAACACTGCTCTAAGCGCTGAGAAAATATGGTGGAAGCCAAGAGAAAAACTTTCCTCACTCTGATCAAGCGTGTATTAAATGAAAGATGTTAGATTTTACGTTACATGTATGATATAATAGGAGGTAGAATTATAACAGGAAATAGGATATTTCTATGGAGAAAAATGAGGCAGGATTTGAAGTGAGGGCAGTTGTGACATTAGATGGTGGGGAAAAGCCTTGCAGAAAGGGTGATGTCTGAGCAAAACCTGAAGTGACTCACATGGGAGGAATGGAGACCAAGTGCAAGAAGAAAACTGCAAAGGCCCTGAAGCAGGGGTGTGCTTGGAGTGTTCAAGAAACAATAAGCAGAGTGATATAGCTCTGGAAAATTGCATAAGAGAATAGCAAGAGACGAGACCACTGAAGTAGGAGCAGCTTTGGAAGTGGGGCCTATTAGGCCATTTTGAAAACTTAGTCTTGCATGGAGATAGACCTAGAAAATTCCTGGGAACTTGGGGCAGTTATCTGACATGGTCTGTCTTGTATCTTAACAGAACTATTTGGCTTTGTGTTAAAAATAGGTTAAAAAAAGTGCAAAGACAGGAGCAAGGGAGAACAGCAGCAAGGATTACTCTCTCTTCCTGCTCTGTGCTCCACCAAGGTGACCTGTGTGAATATATTAACTACTAATTTTCTTCTTTGAATTCTGGCTGGATTTGGGTTGAAATGAGAGGCACTCTCAGGGGTGTAAAATTTATGTCTGTATTATCCACTTATCCTGTTCTTTCTGATCCACTGATTATCTTGTCTACCCACCAGGCTACTGGCCCTTTCCACTTAGCTATCAATACTTGGGTTTACTGTAGCAACTACTAAGGACTCCTGACATCTGAGGGTGGCAATATCTTCCTGCTAGTGCTAGTACAGTGGTATCATATTACTCAAGTGTCAGGAAAGAAAAACTTATTTTCCCCAAAGAAGTACAAATTTCTGCATCAGAAAAAATAAACAGCAGATGAAGGAAACCAACTCAGTGACGCCTCAAAGAAAAACTCACCAATTAACAGCATGAAGGGAATGAAGTATTACCTATCAGCCCATCCTAAACACTAAAAAGCCAAGAATGTGAAAGGCACTTTGGAGTCCACATAGTTTAGGAATCCCAATTATAGCTATTGCAATTCATTAAGGAACTTCAGGTAAGGAGATCAACTGCAGACTATTTTCCATGACTTTAAGTTCCTTAACACTCTATGTCATTAAAAATATTTATATTAAAATAGTGATCAATTTAATGATTAAGTAAAAATATTCAATAAACTAGTTTTCTTGAGTTTTAATTGCTATATAAATTTTTCAGCACATCGGAAAGCTCACTTTTTATGAAGCTATTCATTAATCATTATAAAAATGCTCATGTGTCATATTTCTATTATTATTTTGCAAAATGAGCTATTGCTATGTAAAATATTGGCTTCAAAATCTAATTCCAGCTAGATTAGTGAATTCTCTCCCTAAGGGACTTAATTTAGAAAACTAATAGGGATCATGAATAAGGAAAATTATATATACTGTATGATACTAGTTTTAATAATCTATACAAAAAGTCAGGGTAACCAATAAAAGTTGATATTCACATTCCTATGTGAAAGTTTTGACTGATTTATTTCGTGTTAAGGATGCAGTTTTCTAGGACAAGACTTTGATGGTATTTAATTTTAATGTGAAATTTGAGAGACCTGTGATTCTGATTATCCTCTTTATAATACTATTTATTATATTCCACATGGTGTCCATTTCTCCATAGAATCATCATTTTTATTAGCACACTAAAGACTTAGAAGGTTCTTCTTACAGAAAAATTTGCATTGTTCTTTGCACCAAAATCTCTTGCTAGTTTTCTCTTTCTTAATTGCTTTCAAAAATATGTTTGTTAGGCTTCCACTTATCTAAGAAAGTGGGAGATTGAATAAATATGGATAATAATTAAAATGGGCTAAACCACATCAAGTATGTTAAAATCTACAAGTGGCTTTAAGGGCCGAGATATTTATTTTCCTTCTTGGATTACTACAGCCTGTAGGTCTCATGGACGTGAGCCCTATTGATTTTTAAAGCCACATGTTTTGGGGTCTCTTCTCTCAGGTGAAGGTTTTAAAGGTTGGGGGATACCATGTGGGATTCAAACCTTTGTCTTGGGGCACAGCTCTGGGTTCTGTGTCCACCCCACTGTTGGGGTGGCTTGTGCAAGGATGTTTTCCTGCAGGCTGGGGGTGGGTAGTGAAGGGGAGGAGGGAGTAGGGTCAAAATAAGGGAGGGGGGTGGAAATTGTATGGGGAATATAACCAAGATAAAAATGTATACATCGTACAAAAATGAAAAATGATGTAAAATATGTAAAATAAAATTAAAACAAACAAATTAAAACAAACAAAACAATAGGCATCCAGTAAGTTAGGTTTTTTTTTCTTTGTCTTGTTTTTCCCAGAGGAAGTTGTTCCATATGAAGCTGTAGATTTGGTGTGTTTGTGGGAAGAATTGGATTTAGGATCCCCTCACTTTACCATCTGAAACCAGAACCAGACTTTGGTTGAGTAGGTTTAAATAGAGGAAAAATAATAAAACCAAAAGAGAAGGATCAATTTTCCTTACCTGTAATGTCAGTCAATGTATGAATATTTTCTGTGTTACATTGTCTATAACTTTAAAACCTCTGGAATGAAAAATAAAGGATAGGCTTAATTAGTGAACTAAGGGTCTTTGTTACTTTTTTTTTTTAAGATTTATTTATACAAGAGCTGGGGTACAGGCCAGAGAGGTGGGGGGTGAGAGGATTCACCAGAGGCAGTGGGGAACAGAATGGGCAGATTGACCAAAGTGCACTGCTGAGGGGAGCAGCGGCTGAGTCAGGAGAGGTCTGCTGTGCCATGTGGGTAGCTCCCTGGCAGGCTGGGGATCGAACTCATGCTGTAGTGGTTGCGGATAGCTTCATAGGTTGCTTTTTTTTTTTTGTGGGACCCTCGCTGGTGGCCGGGGATCGAACTGGCGCCGCAGAGGCTGTGGGCAGCCTCGCAACCCGGAGGCCCCATAGGTTGCATCTTAACCCCTTGCACCACCAGGGAGGCCCTGTTACTTTTGTTTTTTAAGCTTAAAAGTAGTTTAAGTATAAATGCTTCAGTGTTGCCTATAAAATGAGTATCCAGGTGACAGAAATACATATGCATAATTAAAGTCTCCATGTGAGAAGCATTTAGACAACAAGATAAATAACTCAACGACCAGAAGTAAACATGTAGGGTATGCTCATGGTAACCTTATTTGAGCAGTGAGCACAGCCAAGACTGAGTGCTGTCTGTAGGAATGGCCCTTCACGAGTGATCAAAAAACAACCAATTTGCTGTGCCTAGTTAGGTGAACATTGGCATTTCCAAAGACTTGGTTTAAATGTTATGCATGTGTGCTGTGTGATTTAGGTCCAGAGTCAATATTTAAATCCATGAGCCTTGCCCTAATTAATAATTCCTCCAGACATGCCCATTGATGGCAAAGTGGATTTGTTCTTACAGTAATAGATGTTGGGCGCATGGGGGAAGTCATAAACAACGGACTTTTCTTAATGGATGTCCAGAACATTTGTGTTTTTTCTTCTTTGATGGTTAGTGACTACAGATACCATTCAGAACAAGTGAGTTAAAGATAGAAAACTATGAATAAGTGCTGTTTTACTGTAAAAAGGGAGTGTATTTGGGAAGCACACACTTGTAACTAAACATGAAAATCAGTCCAAAACTTATTTGTCACAAATTGTTATTGCTTTATTTTTATTGTGAAAGTAGGCTGATGATGTCTCTGAAAATGCTTTAGTCTCGAAGGAAAAAACACTTTTTATTCTTTTCTACCCATTTCTATTCTGAAAGATAGTATAGTATGGGTGTTATTCTGGGTCTAAAATGTGGGCTTGATCAGAAGTCACTTTTATCTTGCAGTGGTTGGTGTCAACCTAAACTGTGAGTTTGGTTTATGGACTTCAACAGCTGGTTCAGGATGACAGGAAAGTGATTGCCTGCACGACATCTGGATATGCTAACTATCACTTCTACCAACTGACTCTGAGAGTGTAGTTAGAGACTGTTGTGTAAAGATGATGTGCTATTAAACAATTGACACAATTAGGGAAATAAATTCTTTCATGACATTTAAGATT
Source organism: Talpa occidentalis (assembly GCF_014898055.3). Classification (NCBI taxonomy): domain Eukaryota; kingdom Metazoa; phylum Chordata; class Mammalia; order Eulipotyphla; family Talpidae; genus Talpa; species Talpa occidentalis. The sequence goes on along the minus strand of NW_023605083.1, from coordinate 36,872,529 downwards.
TGCTTGAAACAGAAGATTAAATGTGGTTGTAACAAGTTGTTATTAAGTGAATGGATATATACTATCTAGAATAAAGGGCTGCATCATGTAATTTGGAATCACTATCAATCAATTATAGTAAGTTATAAAGCTCATGAAAAAACAAAGAAATTATAAAAGGAAAGAGAAAATTAAAATAGCAATCAAGAATCTAGAAATTGGTATGTTAGGATAAATGCAGGTAAGAAAAAGAATTGAAAATATAAAAGAATTAGTTTAAGGGAATTTTAAAACTATCACTTGATTCTGATAGGAATTCTGATAGGAGCAGAAAAAAAAATCTCTGAAGATGAGAAAAGGACAAAAATATTTCTTTCAGTTAAACATGTATAGTACCATTAAAACATGTTTTTGTTTATTTTTGAAACTATGAAGAAGACATAAATATCAAAAATATTTCCAGTATAGTTTGAAAAATAACTTTGACTAACAATATCTTTTTCAAAAACACTGATCCTTCTATTATTTCTCAGTTTTGAGCTATAAAACCTAACTCATCTTTACCTGTGATTTCTTTTCTTTAGTATAATTAGCTGTACTACAAATTAGTTTTTCAATTGCATCCGAAATATAGTCATTTTATTACGAATTTCCTTTTCATCAAAGTATACATTATTTTGTGGAAAGTGATACAGTGTCATAATATAGTCTATTGTGATGTGTTACATTATATATTAAATTTTTATCAATTTATTTTCCTGTGTTTAAAACATTACATGTGCTTTTGAAAAATGGAGAGTTATTAAAATATTTTTAAAAATTGATTTCTTTTATGATAGGTAAGTATTACTAGAAATTGCACATAATTTGGTCAGAGGATTCATTTTGTATATTTAGAAACTGCCAAGATTTTTCTTCCTGTTTCTATATGAAAAAATGTGAACATATACAAAGCAAACAGAATAGTGAGCTCATCACCTGCCTTCAACACTTATCTAGTTTTTTGATCCTTCTTGTTTTGTCTCTACCCCTCTCTCTACTGGCTTACATTTTATAGATTTTTAAAGCAAAATAACATATACTGAAACTCACAAATATAAATAACTCCTATCCTATGAAGACATAAAATTATGTCCACCATCCTAGAAAGTTTCTTTATGTCTCTTCCCAGTTAATCACTTATACCCCCACCAGAGATTGATTTTGTCTGTTCTAAAGCTTCAGGTGAATATAACAGTACAGTGTGCACTTATTTGCACTGAATTCTCTCATCCAGCATAATGACTATGAGATTCATTCAAGTAGTTGCATACAATAGTGGTTTGTTTCTTTTCATTATTGAGTAGTACTCTATGGTAAGAATTTATCACTATTTGTTTATTAATTCTTTGCTGATGAAGTTTGGGGTATTCTGAATACATCTGCTATAAATATTTTGGTATAAATCTCCTACGTATATGCCCAGGAGCAGAATTGCTGAGTTAATAGGTAGGAATTCATTTAAGAAATTGCCAAGTCCTCCCCAAAAGGGGTTGTACCATTTTTAATTCCCAATAATAATATATGAGTGCCCTGCTCGCCTAACATCTTTGCCATATTTAGTGTAATCAGACCTTTAGCCATGGTCATGGGTGTACAGCAGTTTCTTATTATAGTTTTGACTTGCATTTTCCTCACGAACAAATTATGTTGAGCACATTTTCATTCACAGATTGGTATTCAGCTATCTTCACATGTGAATTTTTGATTTTGTGTTTACTCACTTTTTTAAATAGGGTTGTTGGTCTTATTTATTTTGGGGTGTAATGTAGATCTTCAGATAGAAGCCCATTGTGAGATTTATGTTTCAATAGCATTTTTCCCAGTGCATGCCTTGCCTTTAATTTACACATGATTTAATTTAATGAGCAAAAGTTTTAAATTTTGATGGAATTTATTATTATCATTTTAAGTTTTTGCTTTCTGTGTCCTGAGAAATCTTTTCAAGGTCACAAAGATAATTCTGATTTCTTTAAAAAGCTTTATAGTTTAGCTCTTGCATTTAGGCCTACAATCCTCCCTGGAATAATTATTTTGTATGGCATGAAGTCAGAATTAGGATTCATCTTCTTTTACAAGGATATTCAATTGTTCTTCCACGTTTGTTATAAAAACTTCCCTTTCTGCATTCAAGTATTTTGTTACCTTTGTTGAAAAGCAATTATTCATATAATTTTATACCTGACTTTGAACCTTTTATCATGCTCTATTTATCTGTTTATCCTTAAGCCACATTATCAAATACTGTAAGTTTATCATAGTCTTGAAGTGAAGTAACATAAATCTTCCAAATTTGTTTATTATTTTCAAGATTGTAGAATATGGTTAAACATAGTTTTGTATGGAGCTGGTTTCCTTCTGGTATTCACATATCTATATATGTTTTTAAATAATACATATCAGTAAGTAACCATTTAAAAAATTTTATATTCCACAGATAAAGAAATGGAAGGAAATTGTAAATATCACCTCTAGTTCTCAGTTAGCTTAAATATATCTAGAGCACATGAAACAACATTATGAATAAGGCCAACATTACACTCAAGTTGGCAAGTGAATGATATTGTCAGTTAATTTGGCTGTTTAATTATAGGGTTTTACGGATGGTCTCACTCATAGCAGAATCTAGAAAACCCAAATAAGGGACCAGGAAAAAGAATAACTATAAGAAAGAAAAAAATCAAAATCAACAAACAACTATGAACCAGGGACACACTATGGGGGTGGGGGGTGCGGGGAATGGAGGGGTTGAGTCAAAATAAGGGGGTTGCAATTGTATGGCGAATATAAAAATAAAGTTAAAAAAATATACATCTAAATGGAAAAAAAAAGAAATAATTATAGGGTTTTAGGTGACACTACACCAGAACTTATTTACAGTTTTGCCTATGCAGAGAGACAGTTAACAAGAGCTACATTGTCTTTCTATTAAAAAAAAGTTTTGATATGACAAATGGTTGTAAGCGTTGTCCTCTTATGAAATGTTAGTGGGAATGTGGTTATAAGTGCCATAATGTAAATCCTTAAATTCTACTTGATTGAGAAAATCAGGATCCACTGGGATTTATATGTAATGGTTAAATATTTGTAAAATGAATATTGCTGCCTTGCATGTGAGTTGGAGAAAGATGGGGGAATACATGTTAGGTTGTTAGAATGAAGATGCAGTCACCTCCATTAAATAGAAATGAAGCAATTGTACCACATAGAAAAGCACCACGCTACCTAAGAAATTTATATTTCTCTGTTTTCAGTAAAGACCTGAGTGAGCTATAATAGTCTTTTCACCTTTTCTCTATTCAGCACTTCTCAATTACCAGTTTGTTGTTGCTTCCCTCTTTGTTTACACACAGATCCCTCTCAGAGTCATCTGGGAGTAATGAGCTGCTCTCTTATGGGTTGCCTCTGAGGTGCCCGAAGGCTTGGGATCTGTCCTTTGCTTCTATGTCTTTGAGTTTGTAAGCTTTTTATTTAGAGGGGTGTAGTACTTCTTGTTTCTCTGTGGGCCTATCTTCTCATCCCAAAGGCTAGATCATGACTCATAACTCCTTTTTAGGTTTTTTTTTTTTTTTTTTAAACACTGAGTGATATTTATTTTTGCCTCTTTTTTGAATATGTCTTTGGTCATTAATGTAGAAAATTGGTATTTGGGTAGGTTAAAGACATGAATTTAAACTATCAGTGCAATCAGATATCCACATTTCATATTGTCTAAGGAATAATTCCAAATAAAATTAAATAAATACATATGGTAGTTTCTAAATTTTTACATGTTTATACTTATATCAGTGAGGAGAAAATATACTTTCAAAACATTTTTCTGTAGCTAAGCTTATTTTCTTTCATATAAGCATTGATCTTTTAAAAGAATCATACTGTTGAACTTAAAATTTTTATTTAATATCCTAATAAAACTTGCTAAGTAGACAAAAATCATTTGTCTTCTATAATGAGTGCCAGAAATTAAGTAGTAATCAACAGTTAGTTGGATTCCCTGAAGTCCTGAGAATTCATTATAGCTAGGAATCAGAACCCTGTATCTTAGCTCTTCTTCTATGCAGAAACTAAGTCAAATTCTAAGAAACATTATTCATTTGCTTTTGAACAAAGGGAAATATTTGCTCTCATCACTAGATTTCAGGAAAACCATTGTGATTGCTATTAACTATAAATAATCAAGTTAAACTGAATTATTTCTTTGGGAAAATTTACTTTCTACTTGAACATATGTTGGTTTTCCATTTGTTTAATTTATATAGTAATTATTGGCCATTCCAGTATTTGGTATTTAATCAAAAGTTGCTTCATATTTTATTTTAGCTTCAGATTTATATGGGTAGGGTAGTGGAAGAACTAACTGTCTTCCTAACAAAGTCCAAGGTTGATTCATTCATCTTTTATGCCTTACATATTGCTTACCACAACATGAGTTGTGGTTGTTAAGGATATATTTTCTGCAGTAATGAAAAAAGAAAAATACAGTTGTGAATGGTCTTGGATATTGAGCAGGTGCGTTTGCATTTCATTGCATAGAGCTTGCAAGTAAGCTCAGTAAGTAAGCTGAGAATTGAGGGTTGGTCATTAGATTTACAGTAGAAATCTCAGTAATAACCTTGAAAAGAGTGGCTTAAGGGATTCTGGGGGTGATAGACTGGAGAATTTAGAAAACCTAAATAAGGGACCAGGAAAAAATCTAATTAAAGTAAAAATCAAAATCAACAAGCAACTATAAACCAAAGACACACTATGGGCAGGGAAGGAGGAAGTAGGATCAAAACAAGGGGGGTGGGAATTGTATAGGGACTATAACCAAGATAAAAATGCATACATTGTGCAAAAATGAAAAATGATGTAAAAATATATAAAATAAAAAAATTAATGAAAAAAAGAGTATGAAAGAGGAGGAATTGGAGAGAGCAAATATGTACTCTTTGGAGGAGATTTACAGTGAAGTAGAATAGAAAATCTTCCCAAAATGTCCTTCTAACTGGAAAACTTGACTGAGAGAAAACCTAATTTGATTTTCAGTTTTATATTTTTGAATGACAAAGAGATGAAACAACCAAAAAGGAGTTATAAAAATAAAAACAATATACTATAGTTGACAAATACAATGCTATAATGCTGGAAGGATATTTACTATTTGTACATCCATTTCTACTCATATTCTAAGGAGAACAAGAACAAGTAGGAACTTGCACCATGTAGGGTAATTGGACTAGGTTGATACTGTAGCTAGAACATTTAGAAAAAGAGCAAGACTTCTGATTTGAGATTTAAATGTTAGCTTAACTAATGGGATTTTCTAAGTAATAAAAAGTTTCCCACCATCCTTGTGTTATGTATAGCTGGTGGACATTGTTTTTATTTTCATCAATCCCAAGTGAAATGAAGTGGACAGAATAAGAATAGTATTGATATAATAAGTATGTTTTATGAATTTTGGCTTTAATATGCATTCCATTATTATAAAACATCATCAAGTATTGCATTATTTTAGTCACTCAATTGTAAATTGAAAGGCAATTCATAATTAAATTAATGAAACCTAGCACCAGACTGACCTTTGAGTAATTTTTTTTAATGACTCAACTGCAAGATAGGTATCTTTGACATATTGTGGAGTTAAATAAATCAAAGGGGAGTAATATAACACACATGCCGCTGAACAAGAGTGGAAATAGGAGTATTTCTATATGAGACTTTCCTAATTAGGCAATGAATAGACAATTAACAAGGTATTACATTGTGCCCATTATTTTGTCTAGGACTAGAGCTAGAGGAAAGACTTCAGTTGAAGGTTTTATTAAAATCTATCATACCCTACTCCTGACTGGTGGTTCAAATTACAAGAGTATACAGAAGGGAGAATATCTAGTTTTTGCTGTTAGGTTAGGTGTTTGAAGAGGTTTCTAAAATTTATGTCTCATCTACTCTCAGTCATTAAAGAGTCCATTCAATTGTGGTAAAGGATGTGATTATCATTATTGACTCAGGTTTCTTTTTGTTTACATATTTACTTCCTATATATTTTAATGTATATGAGGGGATATGTTTATCCATTGATACTAAAATTAAATATTAGCTCTACATGTGAATAATTATTAAATTTTATGCAATAAGAATTTATTCTAGAATACTTCCTTTTTTAGGACTAAGATGACATTATTGTGATGTTTCACCTGGTAAATTTTCTAAGGTTTCCTAACTTTACATTAAATAAAATCTGGTTTGATTTTGAAAATGTCTTCAGTGGGCTATGGCAGAAATGTCAAAGATGTAACACTGGGTGTTTAGCCTGTCCACTTTAAAGTAAAATCAGTCCTGGGTTGAGGAAAGATTCAGTGTGAGTAGAGGAAAGATTCAGACTCTATTTTCTTGCTTCTGTTTCTTTGCTTTACTTTCATTGAGTTTTTAACTTGTACGGAAACTAAGGTCACTCTCCTGAAAATGTCACATCAATGGGTCTTAATCCTGGTTGCACATTAGAATCACTTGGGAAGTTTTAAAAAAATAGTGATGACATCAGGGCCTTGGTACTTCCTCCACCCTCTAGTTGGCATTCTCTTCTCAGAGTTATGGATTAGCCCATCCTCCTAGTCTTTCTTAAAATCTTTTTTTTGTTTTTTTTTTTTTAGTGAGCATTCCCATAACTCCTCCATTTCTCCTAGTGCAGTTTCCTTCAATATGTTTCTGGGGAGGAAGCCATCTCTATATTGTTTGCTACTTTTCCAGTATGTAGAACAGTATCTGGAATAAAATAAGGACACCATAATGTTTACTAGGTAAATAAAAAAGTGCAAAATATGTGCAATTATGGCAGGTATCTAAGTAAGGTAAAACACATGCATGAATTCCATAATTGCCAGTCACTAGCTTCATGGAATCACCTGGAAGTCTTATTAAAAATATGGTTTTTCTATCTTTCTTCAACTGTTCAATACAAAGTTGGTTTCCCTAAAAATATGACTCACCATTGTTATTTCAATTATGAAATATTTCTGATAATTACAATATTGTTTTCCATCGTGTCTGTACATTTACATTCTCACCAATAGGTCTCCTTTTACTCCATATCCTGTCCAAAATTTGTTTTCTTTGATAAACACCATGTTAATATGTGTAAGATGATATCTCATTGCCTCCCACTGTTTGTATGGTTTATTTTCCCACAAATAACTCTTTGATAAGTATCTAATTGTTTTTTCCTTTTATGAAACTAGTTATTACTGTACTTATTGATGAACACTATTTTCTGAATATTTGGCTCTGTAAAATTGATTGCATGTGGTTATATAAATGCAGGATATGGCAATGGATGGATTCTTTGACTGGCATTCTATTCTGCTCTAGATCTGTTGCCTTTTTCTTATTTCTAAGACTAAACTATCATAATTGTAGATTTATTTATTTTTATTTTTTATTTTATTTTTTTAAAGACTGATGTCCCAGGGAATTCTGTGCTTTTTTCTTTTTCTTTTTTTAAAAGATTTATTTATTTGTACAAGCACTGGGTACAGTCAGAAGTGCAGGAGGGTGAGAGAATTCTCCAGAGCCAGAGCGGGGAGCAGAACAGGCAGAAAGAGCAAAGTACACTGCTGAGGGGAGCAGCGGGCAGCAAGAGAGGTCTGTGTGCCATGTGGGACCCTCGCTGGTGGCCGGGGATTGAACTGGCGCTGCAGAGGCTGCAGACAGCTTCACAGCCCAGCACTTAACTGCTGTGCCACCAGGGGAGGCCCCATAATTGTGGATTTATAACTTGTAAACAATATTCATACAGTAGTCATATATTTATATTCACTATCTGACAGAAAAGTTTAACTTTTTTCATTTTTTTTTGAAATCATTTTACTATCCAAAGTATTTATTTTCCCCAACATACTTTATTTCCTTTTAGTTTGCATTACTTTTTATTTATTTTTAAAATTTAATTAATTGTATTACTTTTTATTGAGGTAGCCTTGGTTTACAACACTGTATGTGACTTAGGGGCATAGGTTCATACTTCAGATGTATGTTATCATACTCACCACAAAGCACCCATAACCCCCTATAATGATTTTAAAATTATTTTTGTTAAAAAATACGCTTTGAAGTTTATTATGCCTCATAGTAAACTTTTAAATTATTTTGAGATAAATGGCCACCTTTGTAGTATTTCATTTTCTTATTTATGAATATCTAGATATCTTCTCCACATTTGCATATGTAACTCACTTTAAAAGTAATTTTAATAGGTTTTTTTTTAACCTGAGACCCATGTAATTGCACAATAATATTATGCACACACATATAAATACATTTGGCTTGTGGTTTTAAAGAACAAAATACATTACCCTATGTTATATATTGTTAAAAGTCTTTCAAGCTTCTATTCACAGTCATTATTGACTGATGTTTTTTCTTTATATTTTTCTTTTTCTAATATGTACATTCAAAATGGCTAGTGAAAACTTATTATATCCCTAACATCAGTTAGCTCTATTATGTCAAAAGTGACAAATAGATACCATTCTTGAATCAGTGAAGGATAATCATGGTTCCTTTACTATGATAAAGAAGTCATAGAATGTGATCTGTCCACCATTATTATTCAAATATAGTGAGATTTATGTCACAGGTTTTCAATACAATATAAAATCTAATAATAATTATTTTATATTTTGGTTCACCTCCCAAGCAATTGACTAGCTATTTTCCTTTAACTCACCAAGTTAGATATTAGACTTTATAATTTGCATTTTTACTATTGATATAAAGATAATATTTAATAAGATTTATAATAACAGGATAATTACAGATAAAAACAGAGAAGCTTCAAGCTTTATGAACTCAATTTCATTAAAAATTATGAACATAAAAATATTGAGACCAGATAAACATCTTTCATAATCATGTATTACAATAACACAATTAATCTCTGGTGAAAAGAATTTGTTTTAACAAACTAAAATTTGAGGTAATTTTTATTTAAATAATATGCTTGAGCTGGTAAAAATTTGGCTAAAATACCATAGTAACTAAAACAGTATGATACTGGAACAAAAACAGACAGGCAGACCAATGGAGTAGAATTGAGAGCCTAGAAATAAACCTACACATATATGGACAGCTAATCTGTGACAAAGGAGCAAAGGATATACAGTGGAACAGGAACATCTCTTCAACAAATGGAAAATTGGACTTTCACAAGCAAAAGAATGAAACTAGACCACTATCTCACACCATAAACGAAAATTAATCCAAATATATTTTGAAAATATATTTGCTTACCATACTTCTGACAAGGAAATGATATTAAGGATCTACAAAGAGATTATAGAACTCAAGAAAAAGAAATAACAATAAAAAATGGGAAGAAAAGCTAAATAGGCACTTCTCCAAAGAAGACATACAGATAGCATCATCACTTATCATGGGAGAAATGCAAATCAAAATCACAATGAGGTACCACCTCACCCTAGTGAGAATGGCCCACATCAGAAAGACCAGAAACAAGTGCTTGTGAGGGTCTGGAGAAAATGGAATCTTCTTACACGGTTGATGGGAATGTAGACTGTTCCAGCCCTTATGGAAAACTGTGGATGTTTCTCCAAAAATTAAAATTGGATCTGTCATCTGACCAACAATTCCACTCCTAAGTATTTACTCAGAGTACAAAAAGCACTAATTCAAAAGGAAACCTGCACTGCTATGCTTATTGCAATGCAAGATACTGAAACAACCTAAAGGCCCTAAAACAGATAAGTAGATTGAGAAGATGTGGTATGTACATACAATGGAATACTAGTCAGTGATCAGAAAAGATAAACTCAAGCCATTTATAGCCACATGGATGGAGCTGGAAGGGATTATGCTAAGCAAAATAAGCCAGGAGAAAGATAAATACTGGATAGTGTGATTTATTTGTGAAATATAGAGAAACTAAATGAAAGGTAAGACAGAGACAAACATTAAAACCAATTCGGGCAGGGTAAAAAGGTGGGAGGAGATTGTATTGGACAATGGTGGAGGACTGTGGGTGCTTTGGTGGTGGGAGTGCTACAGTGAGCACACCTGAGGGGGGAAATCCTATACTGTCAAAATACTAACAAGGATATAAAACAGTGTAACTTCAATTTAAAAAACTGGCTAAAATGAACATTTGTACAGTCTACATAAATATATACAGTTTTATGACAGAAACATTAAGGGTTTTCTCTCTCAGAAACTCTAACAACTTTAATATTCTCATCTACTTTACAAATAAGTACCCACCTTTCATATATTTAAATGTTTTAATAAAAGATGTTCAAATGCACTAAGATTTTGGGAAAACCTAGGAGAGGGGATAGAGGGAAACTACGTTACTGTGGATTATAGATAATTCCTTTGAGGGAGACATGACACTGTAGCTAAGAGAGATTCGTCATTATCCTGGAACCACTAGGTTTTAATGTCTTGTTTGAAGAAGCTCATAAGTCAAGTTCATGATAAAGACATTAACTGTTTTTAACTTCAGGGATTATCAGCACAATCAAATGTTTAGGTGAGAAATTTCTCTTTGAAAAATCACTAATTGAGATAGAGATGAGAAATGTGTTCTGTACTAGGTAAATGCAAATGTTCATTTTAGTAATCATTTCAGTCCTATCATTTTAGTGACAGAAGGGGTAAATCCATGGTCAGTTCCTATTATAGTAGGAAAAGTTCACTTAGAATTAACACATCTATTGTGATTTGTGGGTTGAAGAATAAAGTCATTATTGGTAGTGGTAGTGCGTGTACTCAGACTAGTAATTGCTTACCTATTAGTAGTTTAATAGAGGGAAAGCATTTATATAGCTATTTCCCCCAGAAAAGTTCAAATAAGTTTAGCATATTTTAATCATTATTATTAAAACTTTTTGAAGTCAGAAAGCACCTGAGTCCCAAACTTATATTTATAATTCTCTAAAGTTAAAATCAGCACTAAGGGCTTGAGCTGAGTGGGATGTAGTATAATATGTGAAAAGCTGACCGGAGAGTTTGACTTCCTCTGTTTCATTTGACCTCGTCAAAAGTGGACATACTGTTTGTCTTCTCAGAGGAGAAACTTGTGGACTCTCTGAACATGTTCCTCTGTCCCACCAAATGCTGATTTAATCAGACAGTGTAGGGTAAGTAAAGTATCAGGCTTTTCTGCTCTCCTGCCATTAGATTAAATGCATGCCTGATGGCGGACACCTGAAGTAGGGTGTGGGCATGCATAGGTGGCTACACTTGGGCTAGGACTGGACTTATAAGGGAGGCGTCACGGGGACGCCAGCAGAGCGAAGTAGCAGAACCACCAGAAGAGAGCAAGCGAGAGAGCAAGAGAGAAGCAGAGGCCATGAGAGAATGCCGGAGAGCCCAGAAAGAGTGAAGATTTGCTGGGGGCTGGCTAGGAGTCCTGCCAGCCTCCTGGTCCCCCTGCACCCCTGCCTGCCGTGTACCTGGTCAACTCAATAAAACCCTGAAAAAGTCACTGAGGGCTCCAGGACTCTCCTTCACTGGTCTGCTCGGATCCTGCTGCTACAGACAGCCTCTACTGCCCGCTGCATGGGAACCTTGCCTCTGCTCCAGGTAATGCTTATGTTCATGGGCAATAAGTGCTAGTGGTTATGGAATCCCAATCTGGTACTATTCTGGAAATGTAGATTTCAAATGTAGATTTTAAATCTACATTTCTGGAAATGTAGATTTAATCCTACCAGGTTTTCTAGATAAACTGTGATTTCAAAAGTGTCTGGTTTCATACAGTAAATTCTGTCCTTTATCAGTGAAATAATAATAAATGTCTTCTGCAGTCATTCATGTTCCTTATTCCTTCATGGTTTACACATGGTTTTTAAATTTTTTTATTGAAGGCCATGGCCCTAGTTTTCTAGAATTCCAAATCCACTCAGCATTGGAAATAATTATAAAATATTTAGAGTTCTAGGAATTTCCCCCAGAGAAGAAAAATGGTTGGCTTCTACTAGGATTGTGACTCTGACATAATTCTGATGTTCAGGCAGTTCTTTCTAATTCAATTCCAAAATACAAATTTTTCAGGCTGAGGACATCTAGTAAGGGAATTGCCCATCACTCAAAATCTCTAGAGTTTATCCATATATGTGTTGTAAAGAAAAAAAATATTCACTTAGTGGTTTAGAAGTTTTACTATTTAATCCCTGCCATGGCAGTCAGTTACAGCAAGAACATAAATAAATCAATATGTAAGTGCATAACATTTCCTTTTGTGTTTACTCACTCACCAAACCTATGTTGTAACTTGCTATAATCAAAGCATTGTCCTGTGTACTCTGTGAAAACAAATCACTAACACTTATTTTCAAGCACCAAGGAGCTACACTTTACTGTAGACAGAGACAAACATAAAGATAAACACTAAACACAATCTGATAAATTTTATAATTGAGATAGATGCAGCAAAAAGTATATAGAGAATTGCATCTTGGGAGGGCAGGAAACACATGTGAAAGAGGTGATTTTGAATTAATCCTTAAGAGGTAATTGGAGAAAAGTAGAGGATATGTGAAATTGAAAGGAAAAATCATGAGCAAAAGCATGGAAGAAAGTGTGGTAGATCAGGGAGCAGATTATGACAGGGGACACCCCCCATTAGCATATGAGGGCTTTTCTCTTTAATCAATTTCTTTTGGGTAATGGTTTTTAACATAAATGCTTATACGAAGAACAGTGCGTTTAAACACCTCCTGATTCCATTCCCAGTTACTTGATTGTAGTTCTAACAGACTCACAGGTGATGCTGCTGGTCCAAGTTCCACACTTTGAAAAATATTGGTAGAGAAAACCTTGTGCTGCTTGGTGGCTAGTGGGATGCTTGCTTTCCATGTGTTCTGCATCAGGGCTTAGCACTTAGGTGGGTGGGGAATCAACTGGTCCAAAATTAGGCCCTCAGTTAATTCCCATCTTTAGTTCCAGGTATCATCTGTTCTACCTAAGTTTATTTCTGGGCTTCTACAAGGCAGATGATCTCCTTTGTTTGTGTTTCCTGAAATGCTAGCTCCAAAGTGGAGCTTCTCTAGATGCTATTTCTCTGTTATCTTTCAATTTTATTATATAATGTTTTATTAAAATATCTCTTTTACTGATGCTTCCACATCTGTTACATCATTATAGATTTTCACAGGTAAAATTTTCTCTACTATTATTTTTATTGTTGACTGTGTTATCAGCAGAGAAGATTTAATTCAAAAACATTTTGGATCAACAATTTAAGGTTTCCATTGAGATAATACTTCAGTATCTTTAACATTAAAAGTATTGTAAATGATCTCACTTGTGTAAATTCTCTGTCAGTTAATTTCTGAAAAATTAGGTTAAAAGATACTGAAATCTATTTCTCTTGCCTTTTTATTTTTATGAGTTTGACTTAATTTTTCACTTCTGTCCCCTCTTGGCTTAATCTGACAGCCTTTGTTCCATTATTTTCCTTCTATAGAAATGGAAGTTCTGTATCTATTTTTCTATTGTGTATTCTTAAGTTTTAACTGGCATATCCAAGTTCATACTTTTAATCTTTACTAGTACCTAGAATTAAGTTTATATTGTCCCACAATGAGAGGAATCATAGAGCTGACTTTTTATATTTCTGATGAAAATGATGGACCATCTGTGGTTAACAGAATGTCCCTCTGACAATTGTGCATAACCTAATTTTGGAAGTTGTGAATCTTATCGCACATGGAAAAAAGGACTTTGACAATGTGGTTCAGGGTATTGGGATTGTGGTGCGATCTTAGGGTTCCATCTTAGAGGCGTATAGGAGTGTCAGTCAAAGATGTAGTGATGGGAGGATAGGTTCAGTGATATAGTCAGGAGCCAAAGAATGCCTGCAGTCTCTAGAAGCTGGGGAAAGCAAGGGATAGTGTGTTAGTTTCCTCTTACTACTAGAGGAAATTACCATAAATGTAGTGACTTAAAACCACACAAGGGGCCTCCTTGGTGGCTCAAGGGGTTAAGATGCAACCTATGAAGCTAGCTGCAGCCACTGCAGCACGAGTTCGATTCCCAGTCAGGGAGTTACCTACATGGTGCAGCAGATCTCTCCTGACTCTCCTGCTGCTCCCCTCAGCAGTGTATTTCGGTCAGTCTGCCTGTTCTGTTCCCCACTCTGTCTCTGGTGAATCCTCTCTCCCCCCACACCTCTGGCCTGTGCCCCAGTTCTTGTAATGCATAAATAAACAAATCTTAAAAAAAATAAAACCACAAGTTTATAATTTGTAGTCCTGGAGTTCAGTGACCTTAGTGCTAAACTCCTGGTGTCAGCAGGGTTATTCTCTTCTGGAGGCTTCAGAGGAGAGTGTGCTTTCTTGCCTTTTCCACTTTCCTTCTAGAGGTTCTAGGGAAGAGGATGTTTCCTTATCTGTTCCAGGTTCTACATTCTATCCGCATTTTTGCTCAGGGCCCCTTTCTCCCTCAGTATGTAACTGCAACATCTGCTTCTATTTATAATACATCTCCTTCTCTGACTCTTGTCATCTTGCTTTCCTTGTATAAGGACCTTGGGACTTCATTGGGCCCACCTGGATAGCCCTGGCACCTCTCCCCATCACAAAATCCTTAACTATATTTGCGAAGTCATTTTTGCCACATAAGGAAATATATTCACAAGTTTGGGGATTAGGATATCTTTGGGAAACCATTTTTCAACCTACCAAAAAGAAATTCTTCCCTGGAGCCTCTAGAAGGAATGTAGCCTTTGATTGTAGATTCATAAGACCCATGTCAGATTTTGAACTGCAAAAATATAAGCTAATAAACTTTTTACAAGACAATAATTTGTGTTGTTTTAAGCCACTAAGCTTGCGGTAATGCATTTCACTAGCAGTAGGAGACATATACCTTCCATTTCCTATGAAACTTGCTTTTCTGTATATGTCAGGACATTCAGTGCATGAAGCCATTCAGTCGTTTTTACTGGAAATGAGCACTTTTAAAGTTTTGTCCTAAATTTGATTTGAACATGTGGCACTTTAATTACCCTCTTGAATACGTGAATCCTATCATTTGTCATCTCTACTAATATCTGAAGAAAAAGCCATCTAGCAATATTCATTATGTGAGATGATGGCATTTTTTTTTGTATTTGAATTATGTCCCATCAATTGGATTATCTTGCTTGTATGATTAATTGAAGATGAGAAAGCATCGTTTAGTGTGATTTATGGTAATAAAGATGTGCTTTGGGATACTTCATATTTTATTGAATTCTATAATAAGCTAAAAAGAAATATTACTCTAAGTTTAATATTCTTAAAATTATGGTGTGTCTTTCTGTTGTAGAATGAGTAAATCAGTTTTCATGGTGGACCAAAATAACTTGATCTGTAACAATGGTGATGATTTTTTGGACAGATTTTGAGAAAATGAAAAATTAGGTTGTATTAAAAGAATATACATATGCACACACTGCAGGATCCATGTGCTTCTAATTTCAGTTGTACACTTTACAGTTTAATAATAGCAAGCATTAGAGCAATTTTAATGTAAGGGTATTTATTCATCCATGTATTATTATGACTCCATGTTTTTAATTCTGAAAACTGAATTTATCTGTTGATATCCTTTTTAAGGCATTAGGTAAAGTTTGAAAATGTTGAGGCTTAGTAGTTAAAGATAGGACTTTGGGGAAGATTATATCATTCTCAAATATATATATTATGATATATCTCATAACATGTCAAAATGGGAAGACTACAAATTTTGCTTTCAAATATGATAATTCTTAATAGTTATTATGTAATTTAATATATTAATTAATGTCATCAGTTGTATCCTGAGAGCCTTTTCATACAAGAAGGTGATTGTAATCTTCACCACACAGTGATCCGTGCTTTCATGAATGATTCTGTTCTGCTTGTACAACGGGCAGCATGGACTTCCCCAGACCTCGGAAGGGACAGGGAGCCAGTGGCCATATTGAAAGTGGGAAAAAAGACAGTGAAGTATGCACAGCAAAAGTTTATCTGATAAAAAATACATGTATATCTTACCTGTTTCCAGAGAAAAATGAACTCACAATCAACCATCAAAGTAAACAAGAAAATAAGTTCCCACACACAATAAATAGCAAATTTATTCCTAGAGACTGAAGTGACCAGGACTAACACATATGGGATATAAATTTAGTAAATTTGCTATGTTTAAAGAAACAAAAAACAGAAATAATATGTGTAAGGTACAAAGAGATCAGAGTTATATCATCTGCTCAGTTGTGACAATAGCTCCTTTACTGCCTTTGTTGAAAGGTTCAGTGGGTTAAACATTCAACATATATAAATTAACAGGAATAATATTCCTAAGACTATGGATGCTCATGATTTTGCTGACTGGCATGAACACAGCAAAGCTATGCCTAGCAGCACATTGGGGAAACATATCAAAGGTATTGATAGTTTTAGGTTTGCATGGTAACTTTAATTCAAAAATGTAAAAGAGCCCTCTTTCTCATGTTTAAAATTTTAATGTAGTTCTACTTCATCTGATATTAATATGATTTTCCTTGCTTTTTCTATTCATTATGCATATCTTTGCACTACTTACTTTTTACATCTCTACACTACCTTATTTTGGTTGAGTGCTTTACTCCTGTCTTTAACCTCTGTTGGACCCTCAGCAATATTTGTAGTTTTCTGTGATTAGAAACTCCTTGATCCTCTATTCTAAACCTCCAATCCCTCCTCCTCCTGTCTCCCTTTATCACTCGAAACATGATTAAAGTAATCAAGAGACTCTTGATGTTCTTATGCCAAAACTACAAAAATAAATTGCCTCCACAGTGATTTTCCCTACTTTTTTTGATAAGATGAAGGAAATTAATTTCCTTCCATTTTTTCTTTGTCCAAGCACTGGGTAACATTCCCCTACTCCTCTGGGTTATTCTTAGACTGGATGAGCAAAAGTTATATAAGGGTGAGTAAGTGGATAGATGGATCGATTGTGACAGTAGGACTGTGGAATTTTGGTTATGCATACATGGTTTACAAACTGACTTACCCACAGAGATGGTCTTGATTATGTTATAGTTAAGTCATGAATTAACACAAAATAATTATTTGAGTCAGAGGAAAAATATACTTCCAGCAACATATTAAACTATCTTTCTTACCACAGTTAGTGAACCAATTGCCATCAACATCAGGATTTTCACTGATAAGCCAAATATTGAAATGATTCATTTCACTTTTGAAGTTATTTGCAAATATTCCACAAACAGCTTTCCTTTCTCTCCTTTTAGCTGGTTAAAAGCCATAAACAACTGCTTTGCATTTGTCACAATTAATATATCTTCGAAATATATGTGTATCTCATTTCAATGCAGATTCTACATAAATCTCTGAGTCAGACATGTCACTTCTAATGAAATACCATTCATTTTTCTGTCTGTGAAGAAATTTTCATCTGGGGAGATGTTATTATGTCAAAAGGCCATTTTCATCCAGAAAGCTTGTAATATTAGACTGATAAAACTTATCTCCTCTTTCTTAAAATATTTATCTCATGTTGCTCTCCAATGTTGATTCTCTAGGCACATATTCTCATGGTTCCACGCTGGAAAGTTATTAAATTCTTGAAAGACCTCCTATTCTCTCATTTTAATTAGTTAAAAGCACAATAAAATTGCATTGTTTTTGACCCAAAACCCTGGAAAGAAAGTCAATATAATTTATTTTTCACAAGTTCTGTTGTAGCTGTTGTAATTATTATCATGAAAGAACAGAAGATGCAAGTTAAGACTTCAAAAGGCTTGTAGTGGTAATAAATTTTACCTGAAGACTCCCACATTATCTTAAGAAATACTTTCATACAATCCTGAGCTAATACAACATTTAAATAAATCATCTTTAAAAGTAAATAGGTGGTTCATAAAATTGTATTATCTAGACATTTCAGGGTACATCTCTTTCTAGTTCTAAAAAGGGGTCTTTGATAACTTACACACAGAGATTAAATTGAAGTACATTCCTTGAATACTGGGGTTTTATTATCCTCTCTGCTATGGTCAGAATGATGGTTTCACACCAGAACACATCAAGGCAATATGCATCTGTGTGTGAGTCTGTTATGGACTGAATTGATGCCCCTTCCCTTCAACACTTGTATGTAGAAGCCCTAACCACCAATGTGGCAATAATTTTTTATTTTTTAATTTTTTTTTTGTCTGAGTGTATAGAACTAGAGTGGAGGTCAGAGGTGTGGTGGGTAGTTGGGGTAGGTCAGAGGATTCACCAGAGCAGAGTGGGGAGCAGAACAGGTGGATCTACTGAAATATACTGCTGAGGGGAGCAGTGGGTGAGACAGGAGAGGTCCGCTGTGCCATATGTGTGTTAGCTCCAGGGCCAGGGATGGAACTCAGGCTGAAGAGTAATAGTGCTGAGACAACCCATAAGCCACCGGAGACGCCCCTTATAATTTTTTAAGGCCATAATTAGGTCATGGAAGTGGCGCCCTAGTCTGATAGAGCTGGTGTCCTTTAAGAAAAGGTAGAGACACCAAGATCCTCAGACACACAGAGCCATGTGAGTGCACCAGGAGAAGGCACATCTGCAGGTCAGAAGAGAGGTCCACCAGAATCCAACCCCACTAGCATCTTGAACTTGAACTTGTAAACTCCAGTACTATGAGAAAACTAATTTTTGTTGTTTAGGATACCAAGTCTGAGGTATCTTGTTATACCAGCCTGAGCAGACTAACACAGTGAACGTGGGGAGGGAGGGAGAGAGAAAGACCGCCCGATCTGAGCCACTGAGTTGGCAGCTCTATAGATTTGTAATTTGGTTGACAGAAAAATGCTACTAAGTATAGCTAAAAATTATAAAGTTTTTATAAAAACATAGGATTTGGAAACTGGCATAATGAAATCTGTAAAGAAGACCCAATAAAATGTACTTTCAAGACTCTCAAGACCCTTAATTGTTTTCCATCCTCCCTAATAGCTGCTGTTCCATGGTATGCATGGAGTGAGTATTCTACTAGATTTTCGAGGCTTGCTTCTGAGAAGTGACTGATATTCCCTAGTAGCCGTTCTAGAGATATTGAATAGAAGCCTATCTGTGCATTAGGTGCATATAGTGCCAAACAGCCTGGTATATTCTGAAAGTTTTCATGAACTTGAGTGAGTGAAGACCAATTAAAAAAAAATCTTTGAGTTAGTAGCACAAATATATGAAATTGAAAAGTCCAGCTGTATAAAATAAAAAATAAAAAGTTGTTATAGTAATACATGAAAAGTCAATTGAAATAACAGTTATGTCTTTCCCAATTTCAAATTTAGTTTCATAAATTTGAAAGCCTAAATAGCACAATAATGTAACGTATCATAGACTGAAGAAACCCAAAGTGTCAGTAGATTTTTCATTTAGAAAAAAATAAAACTATTCCATAAAGTCTACTTTCTTTGTCCCCAAATGTCTAAAATACATAAATTTACTGGTGATTTCTTTTAAACTTTAGAAAAAACAAGAATCTGTTCTGTTTTTTCAGAAGATAACATTCTGAGAATACCAGAGAAGTCCAATACAAGGAAATCTGATAAAATGAAATGCCTCAATAAATTAAATACAAAATTTTGCAATATAATTTTAGCAAATATTTATTAACTGACTATATTGGATGTAGAACTTTGCTAAAAAGAGATCAGGGTATAAATGTTGTAGTGAAGATCCAGTGTTCCCAGATAGGAAGACAGGAATATAGTAATAAATAAATAACTAAAATAACAAAACCCAAGACAAAAAATGAGTTAGTGCCAACATGATACTTATAGAGCATACATATGGCCGGAACTCAGAAACAGGAGATTGATATAGATTTAAAGGTGATTTGGGCTATAACATTTGCGATTTCATCAGAGTAAAAAAATCCACAATGCCTAGTCTAATAATCGACAAATGGGAAACTAAGCAGTACTTCCAGCCTATACAGCATGTAATGAACGTGTATCTGAAACCCTGTAACATAACGTAGACAGTGCAGACAAAACTAGAGCAGAACACTTTAAGAGGAGTCTCCAGTGACCCTTGATAACACTGTGATTTAAGCAATAAGTGTATCTTCACTACTTACAGTCCTGTTACCTTGTCACTTTGCAAACACTGGTCCTTTGGGATCCTGGGGAAAACCGCCTCATGCATTCTCCATTGGTTGTTGATGTGTTAAGCTTAGTCACCATGTAAATGCTCCCTGAAGTTTAGTTCTGCTTAGGAAATGAACATTTTTGTTCCTCACCAAAACAGTGTAAAAGTCAGAAACTAGAAGCTACACTTGTGGAAATAATTAGAGGAGCTATGAGAATAGACATTTCTATAGCTGTCCTTACGATAGCACTAGTGAAGCTAAAAAGGTGTTGCACACACAGCACTGATGGTGGTGGTAATCCCCCACCCCTTGCACATACTAGGAATCCTGGCTGACATCCTATAGGTGGTTCTGATATGGTCAAATTCAGTGTTCTAGTAGCCCTGCCATTATCGATCCTCTTTGCAGTGCTCTTTGAGAAGCTTGTCATTGTGTCTCTAGAGTTTCTGCACTTGGTACCTGAGAATTTAATGAAAACATACTGGTGGAGTAGTTCTAGTCTGAGTAACAGCTTCGTTGCATCATGTCTTGCCAGGAACGCCTGCTTGGGTGTCCTCATCCTGACTCATCAGACCTGCAGCACTGGGCACTGGAGAATCAGTGTTCTTTTGCAGAACCGTGTTTCTCTATATGCTACAATCTGGTCTCAGAATAAAGAGGCCCCCAAGCCTGCCTCTTCCGATTTGATGTTACCATGCAGCAGGGAAGATAGCATAAAATGCCTGAGTTGAGGGCAGCCAGCTGTTTATTGCTACATGATCTGCTTCTGGAAAAGGAGACAATGGAGCTGGTTCCCCTTCCTTTATTCCTCATACATAAAACTTGATGAGATATTAACACTTAAATTATAGCACTCTTTGTTTTTATTCTGTTCTGGAGACCTTGAAATGCATCAGACTATTTCAAACTGCCTTCCAGGGAAGCTTAATACCCTCTCTAGCTTTTCTGTGGGTCTTTTTCAACCTGGGAAACTGCTGTCACTCCATAAGCCCAGAGAAGGGAATTTCAGTGATTATTGAAGACCCAGGCTCCTGTTTGTCTAAAATTCCCACAAGTCTAATCTTCCAGATTCTTCAGCCTGACAGTTTGAGCCAAGTACAAGGTAAAAGCTTAGCTCTCTTCCTCTTTTGTATTCCCTGGATGTGTAATTTTTGGTTTGTTACTGTTTCCTTCCCGACCATGTCTCTGCAATATGAGTACCACATCATTTAATTAGCAAGTTAAAGGGAATGGGGTTACTCTGTCACTGGTTCTTTTTTTTTTAAAAAAAAAAAAGATTTATTTATACAAAAACTGGGGTACAGGCCAGATGTGCGGGAGGGTGAGAGGATTCACCAGAGACACAGCGGGGAGCAGAACAGGCAGACTGATGAAATACGCTCCTGAGGGGAGCAGCGGGCAAGACAGGAGAGGTTTGCCGTGCCTTGTGGGATTCTCGCCAGCTTGCTGGAATTGAACCCACGCTGCAGAGGCTGCGAACAGCTTCACCGTGTGCTGCTAAACCACCTGCGCCACTAGGAAGGCCCTCATCTGGTTCTTTTATGTGTGTGTTTGTAGAAGAAACTACTTGAGACAGAGTCAAACAAGACCTTGGATTTTGAGGACCAAACTGCCTTAACTTGAAGCCGAGACTAGGGCTGTCACTTACTGGATATATGACCTTGGACGTGCCTTGGACCTTCTCTTTGCCTTGGTGTTCTCATTTTTTTAAAAAAGATTTATTTATTTATACTAGCACTGGGTACAGTCAGAAGCATGGGAGGGTGAGAGGATTCACCAGAGCCAGAGCGGGGAACAGAACAGGCAGACTGATGAAATACACTGCTGAGGGGAACAGTGGGCATGGCGGGAGAGGTCTGTTGTGCCATGTGGGACCCTCGCTGGTGGCCGGGGATTGAATTGGCGCTGCAGAGGCTGCGGGCAGCTTCTCAGCCCAGCGCTCAACCGCTGTGCCACTGGGAAGGCCCAGTGGTCTCATTTTGAAACAAGGCATGAGATCTCTGTCTTTTAGGGCTATTACAAATACTGAATGAATCACGATAAGGAAGACATTTAGAAGAGTGCCTGGCTTGCTTGAATTACTATTACTGCACAACTTACCATTCTCAAAGATTTGCTCTGTCAATATCAGCACTGTAGTCTACATTTTATATTCATTCTATTGCCCTTTGTGCCAAAGCATCCAGACTTTGACTTTGTTAAATTGGCCATTGATAGCAAGAAAACCTGGGAAATTCGGTGTCTTCTAGAGATTGAAAATAAATTACTTCTCAAAATTACTGGGAAGGTCCGATTCAGAAGGCACTGATTCAATGGTGTGGGAATGGCTCCTTCCTGTATGCTTGATGACAGTGGATGCCTTCCTGAGCTCCTCTGCCTTGTTTCTGCATCTGAGATGACGGGCATTAAAAAATTCAAATTAAATATAAAAGCTAAACTGATTAGGTAAAATACTGTTTGGTACATTGCTGAAAGCATTAACCTTGAGGTTACGAAATGACAAGTACTCTTTTTGTGTTCTTTTGAGGGGATGGTTTATATGCATTCTAAAAAATATATTTTTGTGAAATAATTTACACATCATAAAATTCACCCATTTGGAATATACATCTCAATAGACTTTAGCATTTTAATAATTTGTCAACCAATTTATAGGTGAGGAAGTGGGCTGGGCCAGTAACCTGGCTTGTATCACTTATCAGTCATGTGGGAGAGAAGAAATAAAAATCCTTGTTTCTGCATTCTTTCCAAAATTGCAGCCGCTGTTTTCCTAGGGCATTGTGTTTCTATGGCTGTAGAATTTTTTAAAAGATGGCAGTAGGATTATTTTATAAGATCAGGCTGAATATAGAGTAAATTCATTTTATTTTCTATTCTCTGGCATTTGGGTTGCTGAGTGATTCTACATAAAATTATAAAATAATATGCCATTGTTATGCATCCAGGATTTTGACCCAAATTGGGCCCTCAGTAGCATGTCAGTTTAGTGGCAACAATTTCGAGGATATTACAGGTTGTTGATGGCAGTGGGGACATCACATCTGATGTCTCTAGGGGGGATCCTAAGCTTTTTAGTGCAAGAATTGCTTCCTATATTTCTTGCCTTTGGGATCTACTGGAGTGAATTGCACATTGAGGGTATGCAGTTGATATTTTCTCATGAGGATTATTATGATATTACCTTCCTGAACTCATTTTTAAAGGAACCATGATTATACCCTTAACAGGATGACTTCTGTTTGCAGATTATCAGATATTTAATGTAAATGATACCTTATGTATGTCATTATGTTGATAGTTATCAAAATATTTTTTTTTATTAAAATGTGGACCTTAATCAAGTTTGAACATTTTCTAACAATATTTCTAATAATTAATATAGAGAACCTTAGGTATTAATTATCTGACTTTTTCCTTCTTTTAGAAGTTAGATATACTCACACCCAACCTTGCATGGAATCTAATCCTGGTGTTTTCCCTACTGAAACCTGAAGGGACCTGATAGATCATACCTGATTTAATTTAATACTTATTGGTGCTGGTTTGCTACATATGATTACCTAACTTTGATCTTGAACTTTTTTTTAAAGATTTTTTTTTTTTTATTTATACAGCCAAGAAGTGGGGTGCAGGTCAGAGGTACAGGGGGTCAGAGGATTCACCAGAGACAGAGTGGGAAGCAGAACAGGTGATCTACTGAAATATACTGCTGGGTGAAACAGGAGAGGTCTGCTGTGCCATATGGGTCAGCTCCCTGGCCTGGGATCCAACTACTGTCCCAGTGGCTGCTGATAGCTTGATAGTGCTGATTTTTACCCCTCTGCTACCAGGGAGGCCCTGATTTTGAACTTGACTTTGAAAGTGGTGACCATTTGAGCATTTGAGAACGTGTCCAAGATAAATCTAAATGTGTCAAGGAATCTTGTAGAGCTGAAAGTGAGAAGGGCAGGTGTAATCATTGTCCTGACCATTTTTATCTCTGCTGTGGTTATTCATACCCTTCACCTGCATTCATACCCTTATTTTTCCTTGAAGATTAGAATATATTAGTACATATATGTGAAGATTTCATATATATGAAATGAGACAATACGAGACTGAGTAGGAAGGAAGCAGAGGCAAGTGGAGTACACAGTCTAACTGACCTGTCTTATTTCCTGTTATTTTGTATGACTCATGGCCAGACTCTTTTATCCTTGAGATAGTGACTAAATCATAACAAGCAGGATTAGGCATTTCAATCACCAGTCTTAATCCAACTAGATGAAGCTTGAGTTATATATTTACACAATGTAGCATGTAAGAGATATATAATTTTATATGTCAAGTTCTATGTACATGGAAGCATTCATGTCAAAGGACTGTATATGTTGCATCGTAGTTATGTTGCCCTTGAGCCAACTCATATTTTGATGAGTTATCATTGGCAATTATCTTGATAACCTGTCACAGGCAAATTTTATATTGCAGAATGTATACTGTAGAATACAGTAGCTTATTTCAAAATCATTCAGTCTAGATATTATGTGTATATGATAAGTTACTGTCCACTTTTAGTTTTGTAGTAAACCTTCAAATTTAATTATAAATATATGGTACTGATTCCATAATCCTACAAATCAAAATGAAGTCACTATCTAATGCCATTACATAATTTAATGGTTGGATATTATTCTTCCTAGGTATCTTTATGTGCTATGGCAATTAGAACTGAAAAACCCTAAGTACTCAAGCCTCCTTCCTAAAAAACAAAATAGAGGCATTTTAAAGGATGATTTATGAAAATGAATTATAATTTTACCAGTGAGAACTAGAGACAGGCAATAATGTCTGACTGTATTACAAAAGTATTTTAATAGAAACTAGCTTAATTCACTTCCCAAGGAGAACACAATCAGTTTTATATTCCACTTAAAATTCATTATGTGCCCAGAGAGCACACCTTTTCTATCATCAATGTTTTTATACTGTGAAGGTTCCCAACTCTGTGAACTTGTGATCCTGTCTTATGACAGCCCTGCTGTGCCCACATAATATTCTGGTTGACACAAAACAGTTCAACTTAAAAGGATACAACCTAAGTTGACTTTTCATAGAACTGATTTCTGCTAGTATGGCATTGCACATTTTATCAGCTACTTTGAGTAAGATGGTGTTTGGGGTGTCATTCCTTCCAGATACAAAGGGGAAAACAATTTAAATTATAGCTGAGACTCTTAACATGGCAGACTATTTATGTGGCTGAGAAACTTCTGTTTCTGGTAGAGGCCACAGGGGTATGCTAGCCAATTATTGGATAAAGAGATAGAGGTTTCTTTTCACAGAGGGAAGGAGCTCTAATATGAGAACAGTAGCCTCTGCTTTATTAGCACTATGCACATAATGTGAACATGAATTAATTAGCCCAGAGATTTCTGGTATTGGCTGGGCACAAACAGGTAAGAAAATAAAAGGAAGTAAGATGGAACAAAGACATGGGATGAGAGGAGAAGGAGCCTATGTTTTCCAAAATGTAGAATGAAAGGTGGACATTACCTTGTTAAGTGAGTCTATGAGGTGCTAGACTTGAGGGGGATTTCAGGGGTTAGAACTGCCCATGAACTGTAGAGCTAGGAGCCAAGAGAGAGCGATAAAAGATAAATAACCAGAGATCTAGGCCAAAATTGACCCCTCAACCCAAAGAAAGCATTAATCCAAAGGAACCTTGCTCAGAATAAGGAAAATAGGCAATCTAAGAAAGCAGTTGCAGAAGAGAGTTTAAGAGGAAGAGTCAGGAGAATTCTCATGTGTGACCTGTTAGGACTGGGAGGTAGAGGCTGAGAAGAGCCCAGCCTTATGCTCATATATATGAAGAGAAAAATGATCAGTGTCTTCTAAAGAGGCTCTGGTTTCTGGATAGATAGCAGGGAGTTTATTCATTTGCATGTGCATGAAATATTTAGGAAGAGATCTAGAAACAATAGGATTGATTGTCTCTGAACAGGGGGACTATATGACAGCAGTTCCAAATAGGAGGGAGATTTTTTCACTGCATTCTATTTTTAATTTTTTTAATGATATAAAAATAAAAAAAGGAAGGCACAGTGTCACTTTGCATTTAAAAGGGGATAAATAAAATAATTCACAAGGAACTTTTCCTCCTGGAGAGAGGATTGGGAAGGAAAGTGAAAAGAGAGGTCAAATATTATGGAAATCCTAAACTTAAAACACTAACAAGGTTGTAAAACAGTGGCACTTCAATAAAATAGGAACAAAAGAAAGATATTATGGAAAAGTAAGAAACAAAGTTTTCTTGTTTTTCGTTGGTAAACTCATGAATATTTTAAACAGCAGTGCTATTTTCATCGTGAAAATAGCATCTCTGCTATTTTCATCGTGAAATTCCTAGTCCTGAATTAAGAAGCGAAAGTGTAAAACTGATTCAATGTCTCTGTTCCTCTTTAGATGAGTATTTTATTTTAAGCATTAAAATTTGGGCCCATACTCATGATAATTATGTATAAATAACCCCTTGGTCACTTAGTACCCACATTTGGTTATTCAAAGTAAATCATGATCATATTATCATAAAACATCTCTAATTGCATGCTGATGCATTTTTACTAAATATTGAAATTGCACCAAATTCTGAAACCCACTCACTATCTGCTAAAAACACATGGCCCAACCCAGATAGCACATAACAGAGTCACATATATGAAATAATATTAACGTAATCGTGTATAAGACAAAGAGTGAATATATTCTGAGAAATGGTAGAGAAGTTTTAAATCTTGGTGGCATCATGCGAAACTCACCTCTTTCCAGTTACTATGAAAAAGTAATTGGAAAAGAGAAATTGCTATTGAATGAGCAAAGGGAGAGAAGAAGGAATACCAGGTATGTCATAGCTAAGAAAATTCAGAGATGAGAGTGGGAGAATTTGCTAAAGGCCAACTGTATATTGTAGGGGAAATAAATTGCCAAGAGGATGAAAATAGAAAAAGAGTTAGCCTCGCAAAGACATAGGAGAATAGACTAGAGAAAGGACTCATAGGTAATATACTTCATGTTCAGATTGTTAAAATGCACAACCCCATAGAAAATGACAAGAAGGAAAGAACATAAGAATGAGATATAGAAGCAGGATTTCAATTAAAAAAAAAGTTTGATAGTGTCAAGGTTGCATAAGATCTAAAAGAAGAAGGACCTATAAGAGTCATTCATTTAGCAACCATATGGTGATTAGAGGAACTTCAGAAAAGTTCATGCAGAGGGGGCGGGCAGGAAAAGACTCCTGTGATTTGGAAAGTGAATGAGGGTTGAAGAAGTAGATATTGAATGTGGACAAAGAGGCATGATTGGGAAGGAAATGAAGGATATAAATAGTTAACAGTATAAAGCAAGGTATTCCTGTTTTGTAGATGAGAGGGCTTTGGTTGCTAAATGGAAATGAACAGTAGCCAGAGAGGCTGATACTATAGCAAGATAGCAATGGCTGATGCAGTAAGGCGACTGAGCATGAAAACTATGAACATGAAGATAATCAACACTGAAACAAAAGGAGGAAAGGCCAAGTTGTTAATTCTCTCCTGTGCCTCCTATCTTAGCATAAGCACTTTAAATCCTATTAAGGGATTACTATGAAGGAGGTGGTGTTATTTTCATGCACCTATCTAGATTTTCTGTATACTTCTGCAGATCTTTGCATGCAGGTCCCTCAGTTTTTGGAGCTAGCCAAACTAAAGGGTGTTTGGAGTGTTCTAGAATCAACATTTGATTCAAAGGACTTAGAGGAGCAGTACAGAAGTGAATGTTCTTAATTGAGGTCAAAACAAATCATCCCACTGTGCTGAAAGTTCCTTTGGCCCAACTCCAGCAGACCAAGAACATAGAGACTTGTTGACTAAGACTCCTAAGAGCAGACTTGTGGGCAACTTTTTGAGACAAAGCTCTCATGGGCATGGATTGAACATCCAGTAAAGGAGAAGGTAGGGCCAGTCTGTTGTCAGGGACCCTTGAACTCTAGGAACTCCTGAGTCAATCAGCCGAGTCCCACAGGCACAACTGCATTACCAAAAGGAAATCTCCATGGGGGAAGATGCTTTCCACTTTAGTGCATCACATGTGTTGAAAGATGAATTGAATACATGAAAGCAGGCTCATCAATAGCACAAGCATGCAGCAGTGATGAGGGCTGTGGTAATTTCTCAAAGGACAGCTCACTGACAGAAGAGAACCAGGCAAGTCCTGGTGTCTTGCATTCCTGGAAACACAGAAGAGGCACTGAGGAACTCTGAAGAGGTATTAGCCAGTGTAAGTATGTCAGGAATGCCCTGCAAGGGACCAGCAGGGGCAGCAGGTGACGGCTGAGATTAGGCAGGTGCTGAGGGGACTTTTGTATCCCCAGCTTTACAGTGGTGTTTAGGTTCAACCATAAAGAGCCTCAGTTTTCTTATCTAAAAAATGAGGATAATAACAATTTCCTCACATGTATACTGTGAAGATCAAATTACATAGTGAATATAAAATGCTTTAACATAGTATGTGGAAAACTATTGGCCTTTAGACGAGAATCACATGTCTTTTCACCTGCAGTACCTTGGACAGAGCAAGTGCTCCATCTCCATGGAGCAGGATGTACAGGGTTTGCAGTGTCTAGTGTAGTTCCATAAGTGAATCTGCTAAGGTGTTTATGACAGTTATTTGATCTAAAGAATATGAGCGACAGTGAATGTAAACTCCAATGCTGTCAGCCTAAATCAATACATATCAGGAGTAATGATCCATTGACTTCTGGGTAATGAGAGAAAGTTATGATGTTGTGACTATATTATAGCTTCTTGGAATTTTTATTGCTTTCCTCATGCATTAATATAATAACAAGAAATATGAATCATTTGCTTCTGGACTGCAGGAAGCTGCAGGCTGGGGTGTTGATCATTTTATGTCAGAAAGTCATTTCTGAAAGAAAAACAACCAGGACAGTGCTATGGCATTTACTGACAAGTAGTTTAGATTTGCAGCTATCCACATTAGGTGATTTGTCTCTGGAATCATTTGGTTCCTGTTTGGACAAAACACTTGTCATATTAGAAGAGCGATGCACAGCAAAGTTAGTCAAGTGTGAGCACTGAAAACTAAATTAAAGAAGTGTAATTATGCATTATTTCTACAGATTTTTTTTGTGCCGCTCTAAGTCAAGCTTTGTTCCAGATATTAGGTGTATAAACATGCATATCACACAGTGCTTCTTATTAAGGCATTCATGTTGTATTAGTGACAGAGAAATACATGAGTAATTGGAAGGCAATATGGTAAATGCTAAGTTAATGATAGGAGGCAGTTTCAATATTATGGAAGTTCAGGGGAGTGAATATTCACACAGACTTGGAAGGACCATAGAAAATGGTGTTCCTTGAATGTTAAAGGTTTATTAAGAATTACCTCCACATAAAGGACAGGTGGCATAATCATTTGTAGGTGAGAAATA
Source organism: Talpa occidentalis (assembly GCF_014898055.3). Classification (NCBI taxonomy): domain Eukaryota; kingdom Metazoa; phylum Chordata; class Mammalia; order Eulipotyphla; family Talpidae; genus Talpa; species Talpa occidentalis. Next base: position 36,842,933 of record NW_023605083.1, on the reverse strand, counting down.
GCATGGTGTTGGGGTGGGAGAAGCAGCAGCTGAAAGAAGTCTGCTATTGCATATGCTGCATGGTATGGCGTGTTAGACGACAAATGTGAAGGAGGAAGAATGTAGGCCACAGTTGGTCTGGCATGTCATGCTGGAGAAATAGGGCATTTCTCTTATAAGTGAACTTTATTGAAGTCATGATAGCCAGTGAAGAGTTTTAAGCAGAGCTAATATATAATCATACTTATATTTCATAATGTGGTGGGCTAAAAGGGAGAGATTAAATTTTTGGTGGGGTTAAGTAGGTTGGGCACTCAACTTAGAGGTAGATTCCCCTGTGACCTTTTCTTTTCTTTTTTAAAAGATTTATTTATTTATGCATACAACAGCTGGGGTACAGGCCAGAGATGTGGGGGGTGAGAGGATTCACCAGAGACTGAGTGGGGACAGAACAGGCAGACTGACTGAAATACACTGCTGAGGGGAGCAGTGGGCAAGACAGGAGAGGTCTGCTGTGCCATGTGGGTAGCTCCCTGGCCACCCCGGGATCAAACTTTTGCTGCAGAGGCTGCAGATTGCTTTGTAGTGTGGTGCTTAACCCTTTGCACTACCAGGGAGGCCCCCTCTGTGACCTTTTCTTTAGCAATTTTTGGCCCATGTTTCCTTCCTTTTTGGTTTCTTTTGCGGAGTACCACTGAATAACATCGTGAATTCTCTTTCATTTTAAGAGATATCTAATATTCTTTTGTGACTGGGGAATAAATGATGTTTATATAATTTACATAACATAGTGATTTGTTAAATCTTTGGGTAGTACTCAAAGGACATACAAATTATCCAAAGAGGCCATGAAAATATTCTTCCCTTTTACCAACTACATGTATTTTTTGAAGTTTGACTTTTTATCAGCTACTTAAAAAAAAGCAATGCCTTATGACCAATTTAATGCAGAGCAGGAATAATAACCTAGCTGACTGCTATCAATTCAGACATTAAAGAGATTTGCAAAATGTATAAAATTATATTCTTATAGATGAAAATTTTTTCAGGTATATATTTAGTAAAATGTTGGGGTTTATGTTAACATGTAATGAACCTATTTTCAAATAAATTAGTAAATAAAAATCTTCTAAAATTCTGTTGTAATTTCTAATACAGAAAACATCAATAGATATAGTTTACATAAAAAGTGTTCTTTGGGATCCTGGTAGTTTTTAAGAATGTAAATTTCTTCTGAGAACAACAACAAAAACAAAAAGCCACTATGCTGGGACAAACATATTTTGAAATCTTACATTTGATTTATTTTATTTTATTTTATTTTTTTAAGAGTTATTTATTTGTTTGTTTATTTATTTATTTATTTATTTATTTATTTATTTATTTATTTATTTATACAAGCACTGGGTACAGACAGAAGCGCGGGAGGGTGAGAGAATTCACCAGAGCCAGAGCGGGGAGCAGAGCAGGCAGAAGGACCGAAGTACACTGCTGAGGGGAGCAGTGGGGGCAGGAGAGGTCTGCGCGCCATGTGGGACCCTCCTCTGGTGGCCGGGGAGCAGCCGGGGATCCAACCAGTACTACAGAGGCGCTGGCAGCTTCGCAACCCAATGCTCAACCGCTGCGCCACCAGGGAGGCCCTGATTTTTTTTTTTTTTTTAAATTTTTGATAAAACTTTTTTAGTTATGTTGTTTATCAGTTGCCGAGGCCAGAGGCAACTCCTTCCTCACTCTTATGTCCCAAACAGTTTATACATACAGTCTCTTTTTGTACAATTTATTATGGCCGTCTATGAAATTATTGGCCATCTACAAAATTCTTATTGCCAACTATGAAATTTCCTATTAGAATGTAGACTTCATGAGGATAGAATCCATGTCTGAGTTTCTTTCACATCTTTGAGGCATTAAATAAATACATCATCAATGGATACATCATATGAAAATACGTGAAAATTTGTATTAGTAGTGTCATGCATATTTGGTATTTGTTTTTATTGAGGTGACATCGATTTTCAATACTGTATGTGATATGGGGGAACAGGTTCATGCCTCCTCAGAGAAATGTCACTGCACCACACCTACCACCAAAGCATCTTTAGTCCTCTATCACAGACCATTGTGCTCCTTCCCCACTTTGCTCTTAAACTCACCTCCTTCCCCTGCCGCACCCGTTGCTCAGTCTGCAGTCAGATTGCATGGATTTGTAATTGGTTTGGCTTTATCTGACCTTTTATTTTCTCTACTTTGCCCATAAAAGTGAACATCATCAGGTATCGGTCTTTCTCCTGACTTACTTCACTTAGCATAATCCCTTCCATGTCCCTCCATGTTGTTGCAGGTGGCATGCTTTGTCTTGATTTGGACTTTCATGTTGAAGTATCTATTTCCCATGCTCTTTCTAATTAATTTGCTAGGCGAAATTAGTGCCAAATAAATAATGAGTTTCCAAATTAGCCGACACCATAATGGAAGAGATTTAATGAATTTATTATCTGGGGCCTTCTACCGACAGTTGTAAGTTTATAGCACAAAATGCTGGTATTTATTAATGTGGAAAGTTTTTTATTTTAGCAGGTTGTTTTAATAACAAGGTTTTAGTCTGGACACCTTCTTTCTGTGTGAACAACAGAATTCAGGGCAGGCAAAGATTGCACAGATACTTGGTACATTTAATTTCCTATGAAGTTCTTTGATTATACTTTATATAACATTAAGACTACTTCGTGACTCAGTTATAATGCTTAAGTAGTCATGATAATTTAGTCATTGTTTACTCACATAATAGAGGCATAAAGCTACACAGAAATCTGTGGTATCTGCTTTTTCTGCTACAGATTGAAAATTTTCTCCCCAGACTGCCTTTAGTGAATGTGCTATGCTCATTTCTTCCACTATTTCCCGAAATGGAGTCTTAATCCTAGCTATTGCTATAGAACTCAGGGTAGACCATGATTTGGAAGAGACTGTAAAAACAGGAAATATCCACTGAGAATCCTGGTCTCCACTTGCATGAAATGTAGATATTATAATTAACTTTCCTGTTGCATTCACTGGATTGTTGGACTATCCATATCTGTATTGGTGGGACTGATTAATGTTTTCTATTCATTTATTATTATTTAGAAGGGTCCTCCTTCTAAATCTCAGATTCCTCTCTGGGCCATCTCTAATGAGAACAGTATAATCAAGTTGACATAGTTCAATCTACTACAATTAACCTAAAAGGTAGATGGAGAGAGGTTTGTGGAAAATGGACCAGTGGTAGGTAGAATGCATGCATCTTAAGATCAATGATTCGAGTTGATAAGTGAAGAGAAGAGGGCTGGAATATAGAATTTGCTTAGTCTTTTAAGTGTATGGAGCAGAAAGAAGTGGGGCTATAGGTAATATGTCAAATCAAGTCTTTGGAAATACAGGTGGTATATGTGATAAAGAGAAGGGAGGAGGAGTTGAGATAATTGCTGTAAATAGGGGGATGCTTGGTCAGATTATGGGAAGTGTTTAGTACAATTTCTGTTAATATTCCAATGTATTTTATTTATTTTTTTATTTTTTTTTTATAGAGGCATGTTTTTTTTTTTTATTTATTTGTTTGTTTGTTTTTGTTTATGCATGCACTGGGTACAGTCAGAAGCGCGGGAGGGTGAGAGAATTCACCAGAGCCAGAGCGGGGAGCAGAGCAGGCAGAAGGACCGAAGTACACTGCTGAGGGGAGCAGCGGGCGGCAGGGGAGGTCTGCGCGCCATGTGGGACCCTCCTCTGGTGGCTGGGGAGCAGCCGGGGATCGAACCGGCACCGCAGAGGTCGCGGGCAGCTTCGCAACCCAGCGCTCAACCGCTGCGCCACCGGGGAGGCCCTCCAATGTATTTTAAAAGATGTTTTTTCTATTTGTATTCATGAGAAAGTATTATGATTTAGGCTAAGAATTATAAAAATCTAAATAAAATTTATTTGAGATTCTCTGTACATGAAGCAGTAAAAGAGAGGTAAACTGAAAAGTAAAATATATCACAAAATATCCTGGTACTTACGAGAGAAAAAAATAGATTCCCAGGAGTCACTAAAATGGGAAGAATTTCTTGATGGTCTATCGTTGAAATATATCAGTTAATGTGCATTAGTCCAGAGAAACTGTCACTCTGAGTACATACAGGTTGCAAGAAAATTCTTTATTTTTTTATATTTTTTAAAGATTTATTTATGCATACAAGAGCTGGGGTACAGGCCAGAGGTGTGGGGGTGAGAGGATTCACCAGAGACAGAGTGGGAAGCAGAACAGGCAGATTGACTGAAACACACCGCTGAGGGGAGCAGCAGGTGAGACAGGAGAGGTCTGCTGTGCCATGTGGGTGGCTCCCTGGCTGGCTGAGGTTCGAACTCATGCTGCAGAGGCTGTGGATAGCTTCATAGTGCAGTGCTTAACCCCTTGCGCCACCAGGGAGCCCTGCAAGAAAATTCTTAAGGGGAAAGATTAGCTGTTGACACACAAGATATGTCTAAATCATACTACCTGCACATCTTGAAGATCTCTTCATTCTCTTCCTCCCTGGGCAGATAAGAAGATATAGTCCCTCACAGAACGTCCTGTTGTATTTATGTATGCAGAACCGCTTATTTTTTTCTTTTTATTTATTTTTAAAAATTATTTTTTACGTCATTGTTCATTTTTAAACAATATTTTCTTATTGACTTAATTCTTGCTTAAACAATCTTTTATGGCAGGTATTGTCCTTATTTTAAAAATGAGGAAACAGATTCAGAGAGGGTAGCAAACAGGAATAAGGATATTCAGCTCATAAAGCAGCAGAGTTTAGATTCAGAATCAGGCTTGATGCTTCGAGGTTGCTTATGCTTCAGTCAAAATGGAAATCTGGCCTTATGAGACTATGTGCTTGTTGCCAGGTATGTCTCATCCTCAGTCCTGGTTTTAATGTTGGTGGTTCTTAGGGCACATATATAAATGGAGGTCCATGTCATAAATCCAAATGTTTAAAAGTTAAACATCAAGAAAATATGTTTCATCCTTGTATCTTGAGACATCTATCTTTGCAAGGCAATTTTTTAAAATTTCTTGCTGTTTTATTTTTATTTAATTATTTATATATATTTTCCATCTTTTTTTTTTTTTTACAATGTTTGTTTTCTTCTCTCAGGTGTAGTCCCCATAGAATTTCTACCACCAGTTCACCCCGTGCACCTTCACCTCTCTCTCCTCCTTCCTTGCAGAAAATCTCTGATTTATAGTTGTCTGTTTATTTTTGTTTTGTTATATTTATTATTATTATTATTTTTCCCTAATGCCTGATTTGGTTCCCCTATATTCCTCCATAAGTGAAACCATCCAGTATTTTTCTTTCTTGCACGGCCAATTTTGAATTGAGAACTCTTAGACACCTTGGAGTTCCACACTAAGATGTGACTCACATAGCATCCCCCTGCTCTGTCTTATACCCTGAAATGCCTCGTGCATAACTGTGTAAACACTCTCACCCCCATCGCCACACTCTATCCAGCCCTCCCTGCCAACAGCTGCAGCTTGCTCTCATTTTGGCTTGGAGGTGCCCACACAGGAGCATCACATCTACCCCAATAAAGAAGCCCATAAAGACTCTGGAAGTGGGCTCAGGAATAGTCAGGGATGGAAGGGAGGTTAGGGTGTACATATCCATTTTGGCCTTGTGAATTCCTTATTCCACAAGGAAGGCATACAGAGGTGTCCAAAGGGGAGCAGAGTCCCTTGTTGTTTGGGTGTAAGGATAGTATGGCTCACACTTGTGCTTTCTAGTAGAAGAGAGAGGAATGGCTTCCATGCTTTTCAAAATAGCCAGTCATTATCTGTTCATAGGGAACATTCTTTTATGTACCAGAAAACAGTAGTTGAGGTTTTTTCTGACCCTTTCTCTAACCCTCCCCTACTACTCCTCTATACCCAGTAGTCTAAATTAGATTTAATGAAAGAAAGATAGAGGACAGGTCCAAAAAATTACCAGATTAACCCACTAGACATATTCTCAAAATTTCAAAAGAATCCTAGGCTTTTAGGTACATGACAGTAGATGCTAAAAAATGAACCAGGAAAAAACAAAACCCATTTCATTGTAAGTCAGTCTGCCAAAGTGCTGCCTGGAATCTAAGCCAATAATTCAGGTGGAATGATGCTACCTACCAAATTGTCATATTCCCTTTCACTTGTGTCCATCATGAAAAATATCTCAGCCCCAAGGAGCTTCAAAATGAAAGAATGAAGACTCTAAGACTTCACTGTCTAAAAATCATCCCATGCCTTTTATCCTTGTATCTTGAGACATCTATTTTTTTAATTTCTTACTGTTTTATTTAATTATGTATATATATTTTACATCTTTTTTCTTTCTTTCTTTTTTTTTTTTTTTTTTTTTTTTACAATGTTTGCTTTCTTTTCTCAGGTGTAGTCCCCATAGAATTTCTACCACCAGTTCACCTGTGCACCTTCACCACAGTCCCTTGTGTTCTATTTTCTTGATGTATAACTTTTAAACATTTGAATTTATGACATGGACCTCCTTTTATATATGGAGGTGAGAGAAAAAAATCAAATTTCTTCCTGAAATTTTTCATGTTGATACATACATACGGTAGACTCTGCCAGTAAGTATGTGTAGAACAGTCAGATTCCTGGACTGAGCAGTCATTGGCAGTCTGAAGAGAGGGAGTATAATATAGGGAAAATTGACAGAGACTCAAGTCCACTTTCCATGGAAATTAGCAAATTTACCTAGAGATGTTAGAAAATAAAAAAAAAGCAAAAAAAAAGTAAATAGGATAAATTTTCAAAGTAAATTTCATCTAATGCTTTTAGATCACAATACAGATGTTGAAGCTAATGATCAAGGAGAAACTAAAGTCTGAACTTGGAAAAAAATGTCAAAACCATCTTAGTAATAATTATTTTAATAAATGAGCCTGCTTTAAGTTTGAGGGAAGTCCTGTGGTTAAATTGCAAAAGAAACTTTGTGAAAGTATTAATATAAGATTCCTTCCTTTCACCCCCTGGAAATAGTGTGGAAAATTAAATAAAATATTATGACCACAATGAAAACAGAATGAAACCATTAAAACCAACACACATTTCAGGCTCAGTACCTAAATAAAAGCAAATTTCTCCTTAATGAATTTACATTATTGCCTAATGTGGATATTAACTGCTATTGGTGGTAAGTTGTTGCATAAAATTATATTGATGGTAACTGCAAGAAAATTTGTAGTCCCCATACCTGGCCAATCTTGAAAATCATCTACAGCAGTGCCGCCCAAACTTAAATGTGCATTCATCTCACCTGGGGATCTTGTTAAAAATAAATGTTCTGATTCAGTAGGTCTGGGGTGAGGCCTTAGTCTGCATTTTTAACTCCCAGATGATGCTAATGCTACTGGGTTTGTGTATCCTCCATTGAGTAGCAAAAACCTAGACACTAATCAAAAAATACAAATTCTGAGGTTTCATTTCTTGATAGTCCATCTTAGTGTAATAGAACTAGAAAAGTTTCTTATGAGGAAATGGAGGTTCAAAGTAGTAAGTAAGGGGGCCTCCCCCCTGGCGCAGCGGTTGAGCACTGGGTTGCAAAGCTGCCCGCGCCTCTGCAGCACCAGTTCAATCCCCGGCCACCGGGTGAGGGTCCCACATGGTGCGCAGACCCCTCCTGCCGCCCGCTGCTCCCCTCAGCAGTGTACTTCGTCTGTCTGCCTGCTCTGCTCTCCACTCCGACTCTGGTGAATTCTCTCACCCTCCCACGCTTCTGACTGTACCCAGTGCTTATATAAATACATAAATAAATCTTTAAAAAAAAAGTTACCTCTTTAAAAAAAAAGTAGTAAGTAAGGTCATGGGTTATAATATGGGTAGTCATCCATCTATACACCTTGCTCTGGCTCTGGTGAATTCTCTCACCCTCCCGCGCTTCTGATTGTACCCAGTGCTTGTATAAATAAATAAATCTTAAAAAAAAACAAATTATAATACAATAACAACTACAAAAAACAGATGCCTCCTAATCCTAGATGATTGCTATTCCCTTATACAACATGTCTCCATATTTTTTTTTAAGATTTATTTATTTATACAAGCACTGGGGCACAGGCCAGAGGCACGGGAGGATGAGAGAATTCACCAGAGACAGAGCAGGGAGCAGAACAGGCAGAAGGACTGAAGTAACCTGCTGAGGGGAGCAGCAGGCGCGACAGGAGAGGTCTGCTGCGCCATGTGGGTATCTCCCTGGCTAGCTGGGAATCGAACTCGTGCTGTAGAGGCTGCGGACAGCGTCACAGCGTGGCGCTCAACCCGCTGCGCCACTGGGGAGGCCCAGCATGTCTCTGTATTAAAGGGAACTTTTGTTTTACAATCAGGATGTGGCACCTGTACAGTTTCACAGAGCACCATGTTAAAAGAACCCATGCTTTGGGTTTAATGCTCTATAGTTGCCATCTTAAAACCTAGATTAATTTTATCTTTGAATTCATGTTTTGTAATTGAAACCCAGTGGTACAATGGGACAGTATAAAGGAAAGTCTTAGACTCACACATGGTCTTCCCACCTGTAAGCTTCACCAGTTCCCTAGGATAGTTCGGCCATAGTTATTGGCCACCCCTTATGTGCTCCCTGTACCTCAATCTTTACTTAGTCTCCCTACCTCTGCCCCAGACTGCTGCCAGCACCAGGTGGAGACCAGGTCCAACTGGTGAAACTAGACTTGTATCTCTAGCTTCCTCCTCTCCTGTGGAGATCTGGGTATGCATGTGGGGACCATTAATATTGACAGTATTTGGAGATATCCCAAAATAGGGCACGATGGTAGTGTCCCCACAACAGGTAACAGTGCAATGGTGTGTTTGCTGGGTGACTTGGCAGGGGCCTGTCATCACCAGAATCCCAGCACCAAGCACGTTTCTGAGTGGAGGTTTTGCTCATGGGTATCATTTATTTGTTGTGGACCAGAGCAGGTAATGTTCTCATAAAATGTGTCTAGGAGCATTCCTTTTTCTCAGTTTTTTGGGGGGAAGATTTTGAGAAGGATAGGTGTTTGTTCCTCTTTGAAGGTTTAGTAGAATTCACTGATGCAACCTGGTCCTGGAATTTTATTTATTTATTTTTTTGGAGGAGTTTTGGTTATTACTTCAATTTTCTTGCCTCTAATTGGTCTTTTCAAGGTTTCTGTTTTTCCTGAGTCAGTCTTGGAAGGCCATATGCTTTTAAGAATTTGCTCATTTCTTCCAGATTTCCAATTTTTTGTCGTAAAGATATTCATAGTAGTCTCTTCTGCATTTCTGAGGTGTCTGTTGTAACTTTTCTTTCATTTCTGATTTTATGTCTCAGTTTTCTCTTTTTTTCTAAGTGAGTCTAGGTAGAGGTTTGTCTATTTTGTTTATTTAAGAACCAGCTTTTTGTTTCATTGATCTTAGGAATTTTTTTGACTTGCATTTATTTCTACTCCAATTTTTATTATTTCCTTCCTTCTAGTTTTTAAAGTGTAATGTTCTATTACTTCTGTGAGCTATTGCTTCTTAATCTGGGCCTGCAAGGCTATATAATTCTTTCTTAGTACTGCATTTTCTGTGTTCCCTGGGTTCTGGTTGGTAATGTCTTCATTTTTGTTTGTCTTCCGGTATTGTTTTTTAAAGATTTATTTATTTATGCATACAGGCCAGAGGTGTGAGAATTCACCAGAGACAGAATGGGGAGCAGAACAGGCAGATCTACTGATACACTGCTGAGAGGAGCAGTGGGCAAGGCAGGAGAGGTCTGCTGCACCATGTGGGTCTCCTCCCTGACTGGGGGTCGAACTGGTGATTCAGTGGCTGCAGATAGCTTCATAGGCTTCCTCTTAACCCCTTGTACCATCAGGGAGGCCCCATCTTCTGGTATTTTTAAACTTCCTTTTCATTTCCTCATTTGCTCAGTAGTCATTCAGTAGTGTGTTGTTCAGTGTTCCATATTAGAGATTTTTGCAGCTTGCTTTCTGTGGTTGAGTTCTAGTTTAGTACCATTGTGAGTAAAGAAGATACCTGATATGATTTCAGTCTTCAAGAATTTGTTGACACTTGTTTTATGACCCCAAATGTGGTGTATCCTAGAGAATTTTCATGTGCACTTGCAAAGAACGTACATTCAGCTTTTGGGGGGTTGCAGTGCCCTGTAAATGTAAATCTCATTTCTCATAATTTTTGATGGGTTTTGAGTTTTTCATTTGTTAATAGAGCAATTTTAGTAAATCATTTCCCCCTATTATCATCTTTAACATAAATGTGATGCTAAAAATTATATTTACAGTTAGCCAGGTAGACTCAGTTTAGATGATCCCATTTTTGTTGGCAACATCCAAAAGATCATGTGAGGATCCAGTTGAACATATGCTTTCTTTTCACCATCAAGTTTGATTGTGGTGTTGACCTTAGTCACCTCAGTGTCATAGAGCTTCTTCACAACCTGTTTGAACTGCTGCTTGTTGACTTTGACATCCACCCTTGAAACACGTGTTCATTGTGCTGTTGTCTTTTGTCTTCTTCATGGCTGAGTTGTTGGTCTGTAGGAACCTGATGCTGGCACAGTGGTCTAGTTTGTTTCTCCTAGGGGGTGCTCTTTCAAGGATATCTGGACAGTTTTTAGAGCCACTGTGTCTTTGGCTATGGAAAGGTTTGGTGATGTATAGATCTTTTATTGTGGCTGTGGACACCTTTAAGCATGCAGTTCTTGACTGTCAAATCTTTTGCTTTGGGAGGGAATGGGTCTTAGACTTCTTTGCTTTCAGCTCCATCTTTGTGAAAGGTTTCTAAGCTTAGATATGTTTTTATCTCTCTTTTTTCTTAATCACTCTCAAAGCAGTTTTTCCATTTTATTTGTTTTTTTTTTGAAGAATATTATTTCTACTATGTTTTTTCCTTTCATAATTTTATGTTTTGCCATTCTCATTTTTGGGTTTTCTTTGGTTTATCTTTCTTTTTATTAACTCAAATTGGTTACTACTTTCCTTTTATTTTGGCTTTTATTATTTAATATTTAAAACAGCGCATTTCCTCTGAATGTAGCTCTTACTGTATTTGTTTCTATATATTTTGTAATTTCCTGTTTGATCTATAAATATTGAAGAATGTTAATCATTTTGGTGATCTGTTTATAACTTACTTTTTAATGTTTTTATTATAATCAGAGATTGACCTATAAATTCTCTACTTTTTAAATATAAAGCTTTTATTTGACAAGTATGTGATACTCTTAGAAATAGATATAAGAAAAATAAATAATATTTATGTCCATGTGTTTATGCACATGCACATATACTATATATTATAACTCATCACTGTTGGCTGCTCAGTTTTCTTACTTGATTTTGATCTTAACCTTCAAATAATTTTATTAAATTTACATTATAACTTGATTTTTATCATTAATCCTTTGTATTCCTATAGTAGTCTATTTTCCTTATATATAATCTTTAGCTATTTATTTGTACTGAGTTATGGTAATTACATCAATTGTGCCTGTATAATTTTAAAACATACCTCTTCATCAAACTTACTGCTTTTAGCTTTATGTCTGATCATTTTGATGAAATATCGACATTTTTAAAAATTTTTATTTATGCATATAAGGGCTGAGGTGTAGGCCAGAGGTATGGAGAGGTGAGAGGATTCACCAGAGACAGTGGGGAGCAGAACAGGCAGATCTACTGAAATACACTGCTGAGGGGAGCAGTGGGCAAGACAAGAGAGGTCTGTTGTGCCGTGTGGGTTAACTTCCTGGCTGGGGATTGAACTCGTGCCACTTGTGCCACAGTGGCTGCTGATAGCTTCATAGTGCTGAAACTTAACTCCTTGGGCCACCAGGGAGGCCTGAAATATTGACATTCTTGCCTTTTGAATGTTTGCATTTGCTTTGTATCTTTTGATTTATCCCATTATTTCCAACTTTTTTTGTCACTTGATCTGAAGCAAGTTTCTTATGAATAGCACATTGCTTGATTTTGTTTTTTAACCTAATTTGACAGCCTTTTTCTTTTTGTAGAGTAATTCAGTGAAAGAATTCAGTTTTCAAGATGAACCAGAGCATGGAGGGAGAGTGCCTTTGCATATTTAAGTAGATTGTGTTCCAAAGATACGGAAATTGTTGAGGTAGGAGAACTATCTTCTATACAAAGGTATCTCCATAAGGAATGCTCCACAAATTCCAATTAGCTATTTTACAGATTAAGAGGGTCACCAAGATTCCCTTGTAACATTTCTTATCCAAGAGTGTTTTATGGGAAGGGAACAAAAAGTTAAAAAGGCCAGGAAACTGAGATAGGAATTAGAAGAAAAAAGAAAGTGAGCAACCAGATAATGCAAGTCACCACTAAGCCAGTTAAGGAGCAGGAGATGCAACAGGATGTTCCAGAAAAAACCTATGGAGGTCAAGTGTAGACAATTAGTGCTAGTTCTCTCATAGGTAATAGGAACTGCATAACACAGAGAGGTGTCCTCTTACCAGTTATTTACTAGTTAACAAGGCAGGGAATTTCAGGCCTCAGAAATCAAAGATGATGCCAGAAGCAGTAGTAGATCTTGGTTTTGTGAGGTTTAAGTTATTGTAGGAAGGCACACTTTAAGAAAAATAATACAGTCAAAATAAGGGGGTCGCAATTGTATGGGGAATATAAAAATAAAAAATTAAAAAAATTATATTAAAAATAAATAAATTGATGCAGATATCAAAAAAAGAAAAATAATACAAAATTAGGTACAAATTTGACTATTTGTTGAGTTAAAAGGAATGAAATGACTGAGTCCTTAGAGATTCAGGTCTTTGTTCTTAGATCTTTCTGGACAAATGACCAAAAATCCTTACATAAAAATGCTGTCTGATCATATCCAAGTGCTCTTCTCCAAGTCGATCACTTGACAACTCTTAATTCTGATTGAGAGGCCTTGATGTGAATCTCAGTTAGCTTCAAGGTAAATCTGCTTCTGGTTAGAATGTTGGCACCTATAGAAGTAAGAGTAGGGACATATCTGCTCATCATGAGCTAACCCAGGCAATGAGGCCCAGGAGTATAGAAGGCAATCATAAAACAAAGGACTGCTAGCAGAACACAGCCAAAAATGTGTAAACTCAGCTTTACCCATCCTAATGGTTAGGTTATTTGAGTACTGAAATGTCAAGGCATAATTCTGACTCTTTAGAGCTGGGTAAGGAACAATCTATTGATTATCATAGAAATAATGGAAGTCTCATTTCTGGGGAATATCCATTTGGAGAACAAGATTTTGTGAATGCTTATCATTTGGCGGCATCAGTCACTTTCCAAAAAAGATGGGACCAGAATCCATTAAGGTAGAGGAACTGGATTAAAGGACAATTTGGTGGACCTGGACGAGAGCATTCTTAAACTTAAGCAGCCATATGTTTTTATTTTGTAGTTAACTAATTATACATTAGTTTTCAATGTTCTAAAAGAGTTAGAATGTGGTACAAAGATTGCTGAGTCTAGAAGTAAAGACTAATCACCAAACTTTTACCAATCAGTGAGACTGGTGCTAGAACATGGTCCATTTGGGAAATCCCATCAAGTTCTCTAAAAGTTCAGTGCCCCCGCACAAGAAATGAGAAGTTATTATAAGGAAGATGATTAATTAAAATTCCTATTCCAGAAGTGTGGGAGACAAAGATTTTTCATAGATTTATCGTGGAGTTAAGGTCTTGGAATATGGACAGCTACCTTCTCAAATATTCAGACCTGTTAGGTCTTGCTTATGAGAACCTACTACCTGTCAAACCCTTCCTCTGATAAACTTAAGAGATTAAGGAATTTTACCTGCAGATATGGCCTAGATTTGCTGGGGAATTGGGTGATCTTGAATTTGGTAGTATGTTCAGTTCAACCTCATCTGGGATAGTAGTAGAAATGATGTATTAGAAGCACCCGGAACTATGCTCACTGACTTAAATGCAAATCCTGTGTATCTGGCATGAGTCCTTGGGGGACCATATGAGTATGCATAGTCTCTTCTATGCATGCTTACTTTATTGAAATAAGAGCTTTCTCTCCATTATGGCTTTATACTTGATTCTCTGTTAGGGACTTGAATAAGGATCGAGTAAGGATTTTATTACTAAGCAATCAAGGGTCCAGCTGCTTGATGCACATAAATGCCAATAATATGCCAGCAGGGTTTGGGAAAGGAAAATATTTGTTGAAGAGCAGGCTAATTGGAGACAGAAGCTTCTTTCACAGTTGCCTGGGGGATAGGTTTTTGTCACATTGTGGAATGTGAGATTAGGGGAATAAAAGAATTGAAATTCACTGGCTGGGATATGGGCTGGGAGCATAGAAATACTGGTTTCGCGGGAGGTCGTTGGGTAAAAGTGAACAGGGGAACCGGAATGTAGAGCTGACTGAAAGTCATTGGTGTTGGTGGGCTTTTTGTCCATGTATGGGCTTGTGGTCAGATCATTCTGTTGCATGATGCCTTGAGGCCATGGGCTAGGCCTGGGTTGCTAGGATTTCTTTCTCTGGAGAAGCAGAGTTGCTTGTTAGAACAAGTTAACACTGATATTGTAACAAAGGGGGGGGGCGGTTTCCATAGATTATCTGATTTAACCAGCCAGGCTGAAATATGGCAGATATAATTTATTAATTGTTTACTGAGTGTCAGGCACTGTTTAAGCATATTGCATAGACTACTCATTGAAATGTTGTAACAACCCTACAAAGTAGGTATTATCATTAACTATATTTTCCTTCTACAATGTTTTTAAATTTAAAATTGCTAGTTATATTACAAAATCAATTTAGCTTCAGTTATATTTTGATTCTCAATTGGACACATTACTTCTTGAGCATTATGCCTGCCTGTATTAGGGTAAAATAAATTATCAATTATAACTGATTATTTTTTATAATCATTATTATAAAATGGCATCAAGCCTCATGAGAAGTGACATTCAGAATTTGATTTTTTTGGTAGTTTTTGTTATAATCTCCATAAACTTTAACGTTAGATAATACCTGCAAAATAAATTAGATGCCTGAAGAATAAATTAAATTGACAATTTTACAAGTTTGCCATCACTTTTTAAATTGTTGTTACTTTTGCTTGCAAAGTTATCTTAACAATAATGTGCATATAAATGTTATAATCAAAGTTCATAAATGCTCAGGTACCACCGATGTCATACACACAGTACTGCTCTGAAATAGTACAAGGTGTGAACAGATTTTCATATTCATTTATGCCCAGTGGATACACAGGAAAGAAAAATTATCTCCAAGTTGAACTTGAGAACCAATATTCTCACATTTCAAAGAATACAGATATCCAAGCTCTGGTTGTAGAAATATTTTTTCAAGAACATTTTCTCCCCCATTAATTGTGTCAGTTGCTTCCCTAGCAATTTACATTCATGAATCTTGGTTTCCAAGGCATTTTATAATGACAACATAAATGAATGAACAGAGCCTTTTCAGCCTTCCCTTTATATGAAAATGGTTAAAGGCACCTTTTAACTGTTCCCATTGTTCTATCACTGTGTTTTTCCTCTGAGAATAATTGCCTTACCTTTGCCTACTGTAGGTTATCCTTGAAAATAAAAACCAAGATTTTATCTCAGAGGTAAATGTTCTGCAAACTTGAGACAGTCATCACTGTACTATCTATTCCCTTGCTGAAGTCCATGACCTTCATTGTTATCAATCTTAGAGAAAAGCTTTCAAGCACTTCCATTTTGGTGACTGAAGTGAAATGTTTTGTTCAAACAAAACAAATAAAACCACAAACAAATCACACAGCAACTCTATTTACATGTTAATGAAATAGTAGAACAGAGATGCTTAAGGCAACCAGAAATTACTGGCAAGAAGCTTCATAGAGTCTGTATTACTTAAGGTGGTATGTTGCAGATGGCTCCTAAAATAACTAAATGCTTTAATTATGCCCAATTTTTACCTTATTTTATCCACTTCTATAATGTGATTGCTGCAGTATTACACATCAGCCCTGCTTCCTGGTCTTGGGCCAGAATGCTTTCATGGTCAGGGCATTCTTTCCTTGGAATGAGGTAGAAGATGATGAATGTCATATGAATTGCCACTGTTACACCATAAATTACTTATGCTGGGTCCCTGCAAGGCTCTTAGTCAAGGAAACTCCGGTGAGTCAGGTTGAGTAGCAAGATACCCTTCAAACAGAAAGAAATGCAAATTTTAGCAGTCTTATCTATAACCATAATTCATTCTTTTCATGGATTAATTCTCACGTAATTTTTCAATTAGGACAGAGTCAGTTCCCCATAGAATCATCTTGCCTAAAATAATGGATAAGATGTAGGGACTTATCTCTCATTGACTCATTCATTCTTTGGGTCTCCTTAGAGAACTGGGGGAGGTTTCATCATTTATTCTCTTAATTGCATTATCTAACTTACAAAGATGAAGTTTAACACGAAGGATTAAGGAATTTTTGCCATTTATCAGTTCTTAGTTACTTTAGATTTATTTAAATAAAACAATGTACTAAACTTGTAGTTAAGCATGGCATGTTAAAAAATCTTATCTCCTCTTTCTCCTAGAAATAGTCTAAATGTTATGAAAGGAATGAAAACAAAGTTTTAAGTTTATATAGACGGATATAGAAGAAAATAAGATGGTAGCATAAAAGACTTCTACTGGGGGAGGACATGGAAAGATACACTGATCTATGAAGGCAAGTGGTACCAAATTTTAATTACCTTCAGAAAGAATGCTAATGAAAAGTCACTGTGTTTACCCTTGAGCATTGTGCCCAGGACTTGGAAGCATAGGTCCAAGAGCCTGGGACTCCACCAGGCAAAGATCAAAGTAGGAAATTGTTGAAAACAGTGTAGGAACTTTGATCCCCTCTCTTACTGCTGTAAGGCAGGTTATTAGTGTTTTCTCCATCTATAGCACATTCCTAGTGGGGGGTCAAATTTTTACTCTCTAGAAAATTGACCTTAATAATTTTGAACAACCAACATCAAAAAGGCAGGAATATAGGCCTTTATCTAAAAATCAAAGGGAATAGTATAAATTTGGAGGGATCCACTGTGTGAGCATGGTGCCATTCTAGAATGTCTGCATACAAAATGGTGGTGCCTTCAGTTCCTCTCATCTACACAACTTTCATACGACTAGTATATTTTACCACCATTCCACCTTCATGCCTGCAAAGAAGACTGGAAGGCTTAATGGTTTTCATATTTCCCCCTATGATCTAGCCAACTCACCCCCTAATTACCTTATAATAAAACAGTGTGTGGTAGGGGCCCAGCTTCATTCCTTTGCATGTGGATATCCAGTTGCCCTGCTCCATTCGTTGAAAGATTCCTCCTTTGTTTGTTTCTGTCTTTCCAATCCTTTATTCTGGAGGCATATTCAGCTATGGAAGTATGTGGTAGTAAAGGTAACTAAAGACCTAGTTTTCTAGCCACAACACCTAGCTGAAGGGCCCATGGGAGTCAGAGATTTTGAGGAGATAGCCTATTCCCAAGCTGCACATATCTAACCATAAATGATACCAAAATTTCAATAACAGAATGTAGAATACAGGTCCCAGACTGTTCAGTAAAAATAGGTCCAAATAATACTGCCAAGACTTTGAGAAATGAAATGACATTGGAACTATAGATCACAAGAGGGAGGTTAGAACTTATGATCTGAAGTTATTTTAATTTATTGCCTGCTAAAACAAAGGAAATATCAACATTTTCCACAAAATTTATATAAGATGCTAGAAAATAAAAATATAATATTCAGAATATACAGAAATATAATATAAAATTAGAAAATATGTTAAAAATGAAGAAAACTTCAACAACTTACAATGAAAATACAATCAATGGACACAATCCAAAGACAGCCTAATATTGGAATCATCAAGAAAAACTTTCAAAGCAGCCAGAATAATCATGTTCCAAGAGCGAAGTGCTAACACCCTTGAAACAAAGGGAAAGATAGAACATATCAGCAGGGAAATAAAAGTCAAAGCATAAGTCAAAACAAAAGGAAATTTTAGAACTGAAAATCAGAAGACTCATAATTAAAAATACACATGACAGATTTAATAGCAGAATAGAAATATCCTAAAAGAAGAGTTATGAATTTGAATCTTGATCAATAGAAGTTATCCAAATTGAACAACAGAGAAAAATTATTTTAATATATGAACTCTCCCCCACCTCCAGGGAATTTTGGGAAAATGCCAGAAGATCTAACTGATGCCATCAGAGTCCCAGGAAAAAACAAAGAGGGTAGTTTAGGAAAAAATATTTAAATAGTAAAATCTGAAAACTTTGCAAAATACATAAACTTAGAGGTTCATGAAGCTCAGAAAAGTCAAAAAGAAGAAAGAGATAAATTAAAAATTACAGGGCCTCCCCGGTGGCGCAGCAGT
The DNA here is from genome assembly GCF_014898055.3 of Talpa occidentalis. NCBI lineage: Eukaryota > Metazoa > Chordata > Mammalia > Eulipotyphla > Talpidae > Talpa > Talpa occidentalis. The sequence continues at coordinate 36,824,536 of NW_023605083.1, read as the reverse complement.
TGAGCGCTGGGTTGCGAAGCTGCCTGCAGCCCCTGTAGCGCCGGTTCGATCCCCGGCTGCTCCCCGGCCACTGGAGGAGGGTCTCACATGGCGCGCAGACCTCTCCTGCCTCCCGCTGCTCCCCTCAGCAGTGTACTTCGGTCCTTCTGCCTGCTCTGTTCCCCGCTCTGGCTCTGGTGAATTCTCTCACCCTCCCGCGCTTCTGACTGTACCCAGTGCTTGTATAAATAAATAAATAAAGCTTTAAAAAAAAAGAATAAATACATTATTAAAAAAAAAAATTAAAAATTACAGTTTGATATGACAATATTCCCCTCTCAGAAACAGATGAAACTGGTAGACAGAAAATCAGTAAGTGTATAGAAGAATGAACACCATCTGTAACTGAGTCTTAATGAGTGAATCAAAGAAGCTGGCTCAAGGGAAATTAGAAAGTATACTGAATTGAACAAAAACGAAAATACAACATGACAGAATTTGTGAGATGCAGCTAAAGAGGTGCTTAGAGTGAAATATATAGTATTAAATGCTGTTATTAGAAAATAAGAAAGGTCTAAATCATTAACATAAGCTTTCATCTAAAGAAATTAGAAAAGAATCGCAAAATCTCAAAGCAAGCAGAAGGAAAGAAATAATAAAATAAGAGCAGATCAATTGGGCATGGGAAAAAATCAATAAAACAAAAGCTCATTTTTTGAAAAAAAAAAAAAAAATCAATTATATACACAAACCTATAGTAAAACTGACTGGAAATGGAGCTTCAAATTACCAATGATAGAAAGAAATTGGAAGGTATCACTGCATATCACACAGATATTAAAAATATAGTAAGGAATAGTACAAACATTATACACATCACACTATACACATACTTTTGACAACTTAGGTGAAGTTAGCCAGTTCTTGAAAGCTGTTCTCTACTAAATCTCCAAGGTGAAATAGTTAAATGACCAAAACTCTGGAAGAAGAAGATCCTTTAGACAGGTGAAACTGAGGCAAATAAACCAATTTATTGTGCTTATTGATGATATTGTGTGCATGAAGATTTCTCCCTAGCCAAACTACTTTAAAAGTAAATTAAGGTGACCAAAACTTTTCATTTTTAACTCAAGGAGCCAAGTTATTCAATGTTTACATATGAAGGGTTAAAGGTAGATCTAACACCATTGGCATTGTTGAACATGTGTTTAAATTTTACATTATTTTGCATGTGTAACTAGAGGGTTCCCTTGATAGAACCTGTTGTGTTTCATTTGTTGCTAGTTTGCAATCCTAGGAGTTCCCTGGGTGAAATTTGAAATGGAATTCTGTACAGGGAGGGCAAGGAGAAGTCAAAGAGAGAGGCAGACTGTTCCAGATTGGTAGGTGGCAGTTTCTAAAAAGCAGAGGAAATTATAGATGAGGTTTTTCTTGGGTGGCTGCAAGATGAATAGATCTTCACATCCTCATGCAGAATCTTAAAAGTATATAGAGGGCCTCCCTGGTGGCGCAGTGGGTTGAGCGTAGCGCTGTGAATCTGTCTGCAGCCTCTGCAGCGTGGGTTCGATTCCCAGCTGGCCAAGGAGATTCCCACATGGTGTGGCAGACTTCTCTTGTCCTGCCTGCTGCTCCCCTCAGCAGTGTATTTTGGTCCATTTGCCTGTTCTGCTCCCTGCTCTGTCTCTGGTGCATCCTCTCACCCTCCTGCATCTCTGGTCTGTATCCCAGCTCTTGTATAAAAATAAATAAATCTTTAAAAAAAAGTATATATAGAGGCCATAATGGGGTTCAACACATACACGGTCTGGATTATCTCAACAACCTATTATTCTCTCAAGGCTGCAAACTCGAAATCACTGTTAGTATGGGAATAGTATGTGTGCGGAAAATCAAGATTGCAGGGATGGGGAAAGAGTGTTGAACCTCCAATTTCTTAGGCACAGCATGTGATTAACTGGCAGTCAGGTTATCATGATGACCCTTTCCAACATTCATTTTATGAATGAATATTTATTCAGAACGTACCATTTACCATGCACCTAATTGGAGGCGTATAGCTTTGGATAAGACAGATATATCTGCAGAGCTTATTCTGCATGCCAGTGGAAGCAAGGGTTACATGATTAAATTATGCCAAGCAAAGTAGCATTGCTGTACTGCATTAAAAATAGTAAAAGGAATACCATTGCCAAGGTTTTAACAGAATCATAATTCTCAAGTATTATTTTTGGTTCCATTTTATTTAGCTCTGATAACTTCATAGCTGGAGATTTTCACTCAACTCCAACCCTTACATGATACCAACCTGTGAAGCATGACATTCTCTGACAATTCTATTCAAGTTATTCACAGTATGTGGGCTTGCAAGTGAAAGGTGAAACTTGAGCAGACTATTCAACCACTGGTTGAATAGTAATTGGCCTCAAGTCAAGAGATGAAAATTTAACCAATTATGTTGAGTTAAGGTTGATTAACTTTCCTGCCAATCATGTAAACAATTCTATGATTTGTTATAATTCTAGACACTAAGTAAATAGACTCAACTGTTTAAGCATTTTCAGCTATTAAGCTTAGGGGAGATGTGCATTCACATACATACTTGTGTTCAGTAAATAAATACGTGGAGAAATAAAATTTCATTCAGCAGAGGTACTCATTTTCATATAACTAATTAAGGAGGTGGCACAATATTCTTTCACTAAAGTGGTGTTTATAGCCAGAAAAATATGGGTCTCAAAGCCAATTCTGCCTTCTTACCAATTGTGAGACCTTAAATAACCAACTTCTGTAAACTTCTGTTTTAGTTAATAAAAATCTCAAAAGGCCATTTAGGAAGATGAATGCCATTAATTCAGAAGGTACATTTAAAGCTTGTGTTGACATCATTCTCTCAGCCTGCTTCTCCCACATCTAGACTCCATGGTGGTCAGAAAGAGGAACTAATAATGGAACTAATACTATTCCATACAGGGAAAGCAAAATATAGTTATCTTAGCCCCCTTTGGTGACTTCTCATAGTTATCCAGGAACATTTTTATTTGATCTAATTTAATGTGGAGGTGTGTTCAGAGCCACCATTTAGTGTTCTGTCTTTGACTCTCTAATTGATACTTTACTTTTAGTAATTACTGATTACTGATACTTAATTTTAGGAATGGAAATCTGAATGGAAGTGAGGGTGGAGTAGCTATGCTATTTTAACTCCTTGTCTTCCCTGCATTTTCCAGTTTGTTCACATAGACCACACTGATGATATCACTAGCTCAGCCCAGAGGCAAGCACTTACTAGTGAATTTAAGTGATGATATGGGCATTTTATAGATTTTTCATAATTTCTAGTATCACTCCCAGAGAATCCCTTATTGATTTAACAGACCTATCAGTTGTCCCTGCAGCCTGAGTTTTAGGGATACCACCTCAAAATTTCTTGGATTTTGTATGAACAGTATGGGAAGTGCTTATTTTTTATGAATAATTTAAAGATGAAACATGCTATGAAAACGAACACAGCACTCTGCTCTTTTTGGAAGTAACTGAGAAGTCAGCAAGGGGCTAAGAGCCTTCTCTTTCTTACCACCATTGAGTCTAAATGTGAGAAAGCTTCTATGTTTTGCTTTTCCTGTATGGAATAGTATTAGTTCCAGTGACAACTTAACTATTTGTAGTTAAATACCTCCGCCAGGTCCCTTTACCTCCATTCCAATCGCTTCCAGAAGGGAAATAGATTCTAACTTTTTATACTATGTGAAATTCATATGATTTTTCACAAGCCCCAGGAGCAGTCTGAGAGCATGATGTCAACACAAGCTTTCAATGTACCTTCTGAATTAATGACATTCATTTTCCTAAATGGCCTTTTGAGATTTTACAAAGTATAGAAAAACAGAGGTTTAAAGAAGTTCAAATAGTTATCTAAAGTCTCACAATTGGTAAGAAGACAGAATTGGTTTTGAAACCCGTATTTGTCCTCCTGTAAAACCCATTTTAGTTAAAGGATGTTATGCCACCTTCTTTATTAGTTACATGGAAATGAGTACCTCTGCTAAGTGAAATTTTATTTCTCCACATGTTTATTTACTGCTAAGACAAAGAAATTGGCATTTATTGAGGGAGTGGTAGACAGAGATCTAAAATGTTCCCCTAAGATTCCCCAGCTTAACAACTGGTGCTGTGAATACCATGAGAAATCATACTTGTTATTATGTTACCTTCCATGGCAAAAGATTTTATAAAGATAATTGAGATTACAAATCAGTTGGCTTGAGGTCATCAAAAGGAGATACCAATGTGGGCTAATCTAATCACACAAGTCGTTTAATAGCAGAATATTTTCTCTAGCTCATCAGGAAGGGAACCTTAGGGAGCATTCAAGCCCATGAAGGGGGGCATCACACAAGCAAACTGAAAATGAAAATGTAGCTGGCTGACAGTTTGTTTTAGTCTTGTGAGACCCTAAGAAGTGAACCTGGCTAAGCCTGCCCAACTTCTGACCTACAGATCTGTGTGCTAATAAACAATTTAAATCACTAAATTTATGGTGATTTGTCATATGGCAATAGAAAACTCACATAGTTGCCCATCTAATAGCCGCTATTATCCTAAATTCTACATTTACTTTAATGATCATGGCAACCCTATAAGAGACAGATCCTTGTCACTATTTTACCAAGGGGAACCAGGCTCACATTGCTTATATGACTTGTCTAAGGACTTATAAGTTGTAAGCAGAAAAATCTAGAGTGGGGATAATAGGTTGTCTCTATAAATGCACTACTCTCAGAATCCTGGTAGAATAACCAGCAAGGATACCATCCATCCTGGGAAAGTGACTCAAGAGGAGTGCCCCAAAGGAACACATTTTTTCCTCAAAGTGCTCCAGAATAGTAGACTAAAGCCAAGGCAACTCCAGGACTAAAATTATTAATTTTCTGTGAATCTTATCTATCTTCTTCAGTGTGATGACCTTAGTCTCCATATTCCATTTCTGAATCATGAGTCAGAAATACTTCCTTATGTGGTGTTCTTGTTTTCTGCAAGAACTTGTCCTTAAGTGCTTCATATTTTGCTTTCCCCATATAGAATAGTACTAGTTCCAGATGACAGCTTAACTATTTGTAGTTAAATGCCCCTGCCAGTTCCCTCCATCTCTACTCCAATCATTAATGGAAAGGAAATAGATTCCAACTTTTTAATACCACATGGAATTCAAATGATTTTTCACATGTCATTTTTCAGAAGAAAGCCTAGTCTAGTTCACTGAAGAGAAATTAGATTCTCTTAGAGAAATTAGATATGCTGTATGTTCTCTTTGTTCACCTGAACCATAGGTATAATTAATCGACTGAGTTCTAACAGTTCTAATATAGCCCAAAGGTAGCCTCTAAGTTCAATTAAGATTCAAAAGTTATCTTTACAAGTTTTAATGTAGTAATACAGTTTCACTATTATTTGATTTCATTTACAGATGGAATACAGTTGCTCTACTTTGATCCAAAGTAGTTGAATCCTACTTTGATCTCAGATACATTGAGAGTGAATTCCTATGATTTTTCCTTAATAATTTAAGAATGCACATTTTCTAATTATACCATTAGTATAGAGACAACTTTCAGATATGTGATATGGGTACTTAACTCATTTTGCATAATCCACATTCAAATTAAATTTTCTTTGCAAATATTTCCTGAATTTGATTATTGTTTTCATGCAAAAGCATCCTAATTAATGCTCTAGAAAGGATTCAATTGAATTCCACAATGTGGGACTTTTCTTACTGCATCGGATGAAGAGAGTACTTAAAATTTATTCTACATTGGGCCTCCTCAGTGGCGCAGCGGGTTGAGCACAGCGCTGGGAAGCTGTCCGCAGCCTCTGCAGCGTGGGTTTGATTCCCTACCAATCAGGGAGAAACCCACGTGGCAAGGCAGACCTCTCCTGTCTTGCCCGCTGCTCCTGTCAGCAGTGTATTTTGTCAGTCTGCCTGTTTTGCTCCCTGCTCTTTCTCTGGTGAATCCTCTCACCCTCCTGAGCCTATGGCCTGTACCCCAGCTCTTGTATAAAAAAAAATAAATCTTTAAAAAAATTCATTCTGCATTATCAATTGTACAGAATAAATCAAGTAGTATGTGCTAATTAAAAACATGCAGTGCAGATAATTAAAGGGAAAATATTATTGAGTCCTGAGTCAAAGAAAATATATTATTTCTTTTTATTTGCTATGTATCATTTATTTACAGGATTATAGTATCTGCAAAATGAATTAGCATAACTTTCTTCTGATAACTAAACTGATACACAACCAATTTGATGGTTGTATAATTTTTAAGGTGTAGCTGTATCTGAATTCATTAGTCATTTTATTCATTTTTTTTAAAGATTTATTTTTTATACAAGCACTGGGTACAGTCAGAAGTGCGGGAGGGTGAGAGAATTTGCCAGAGCCAGAGGGGAGAGCAGAGCAGGCTGAAGGACCAAAGTACACTGCTGAGGGGAGCAGCGGGCAGCAGGAGAGGTCTGCGCGCCATGTAGGACCCTCCTCTAGTGGCCCAAGAGCAGCCAGGGATCGAACTGGTGCTGCAGAGGCTGCGGGCAGCTTCGCAACACAGTGCTCAACCACTGCGCCACCAGGGGAGGCCCATTTTTTATTCATTTTTGATATATATGCATGGCCAATTTGCCTCTATTCCTTGCTACATTGATGAATATTTGTTTTTATACAAATCTTTTTTGTATTTCTTGTGTTTTGAGATATGCCACTTTTCATCAGTTGTGACTGGTACTTTTCAGCTTGAAGTCACTACTTATGCAAATAAACAAAATTCATTATAAATTTCATCCTCTAGGAGTTTGAATCATGTAATCCCTTAATTTTCATTTTCTTCTAAGCCAGTTTTCTTTATTTCCTGACATAGGACTCCTCAGCATCCAGTGAGTAAGTCCTGGTGTTCCTTTCACACGTCTTCTCTGTCATAATGTTTCCTGTTCTGCAGTATAACTAGTGATTAACTTTAATTACAGTCATGACCACCTTACACAGAAAAAACAAAAGAATGATTACAAATCATGTTTCATAATCTTTAGTAAGACCAAGCATCAACACAACCACTCCATTCAAATAAGTAATTTGCACATCATGATATAGAATTCAAATGGGATTATTTTATTCACTCCCACCTACCAGACATTTTATAGTTTAGAAAACTTGTTGACTGTGAACTGTGAGTTTGCAGGTAATAGTAAAGAAAGTGGCAGTCCATGACCAAACAGGTAAGAAGAAGAGAAAAGATTCCCTAAGTTATTTTGTATTCTTCTTGATTATAATTGATTGTACCACTCATAGGCCATTTACACACCTTTAAAAGGGTTTTGTGACACTTAATTATTTAAGTGGAGACAGTAATAATGATTGTAATTTATTAAATATGTACTATAAACCTGGTACTATGTTGAGTTGAACACGTTAACTCATTCATTTCTACAGAAAGTCTCTATTAAGGGATTAAGTCTTAGAGAAGATAGGTGACTGACTAAGATCATTTGTTGGCCAGTAGCAGAACCTAGATCCAAGCTTAGGTTTTCCTCACTTTTGAACCAAGCCTTTAAACTTGCTGTTTCCCATAGAATTTTTTTTTTTTTTGGGGGGGGCATGCTGTGCAGAGATAGTGGTATCTTGTGCATGGCTGATGAAGATTACAATCTTGTGCATTTACTCACTAATTTGTTTTATTAAATTTGTCTGTCATTTCTGTCTGTATAATTTGGGGTTATGTTTTTACTCCTCCATATCTCTCACCCTCTACCAGATCTCCTGGGCCAATGCCTTGCCGCCTTCCCTCTCCCACCACTTCCTCCCTCTGGTAACTTTTACATTTTTCATTTTTCACTAAGTCTTAGTTTTGTTTTATTGTATTTTGCCCGTGCTTTCTGGTTATATATATACCACAGATAAGGAAACCATCCAATATCGGTCTTTCACTTTTTTGTCTCATTTCGTTTAACACAGTCACCTCAAGGTCCATCCATTTTGTTCCAAAAAGGAACTATTTCATCTTTTTTAATAGGTGAGTAGTAATCCATTTAGTGCATATTCCATAATTTCTTAATCCAGTCATCTGTTGTGGGCACTTAAGATGGCTCCATGACTTGGCAATTCTGGAGAGTGCTGCTGTGAATATAGGATGCATAAGTCTCTTCATATTAGAGTTTTCATATTCTTTGGACAATACCTAGCTGAGAAATTGCTGGATCATACAGTGCTTCCATTAACAATTTTCTTTAGGAATCTCCATCCTGTTTTCCACAGGCTGTGCCAAATTGTATCCCCACCAATGGTGGGTGAGTGTTCATTTTTCTCCACATACTTGCCAACATTTGTTGTTTCCATTCTCACTAACTTTTGAAATTTATGAGGGACTACGGGTTGACAAGCACTAAGTGCCACTTGTAACTCTGTTCATTGTGGACATTCTTGCTTTACTATTGCATAAGGAAGCAGTTTAAGTTACCTGGAGAGGGAACATGCATTCTGGTATGGGCATACTCTGAGACTCTGAGTCTCTGAGGCTGAGTTTAGTGTAAGACTTCCTGAAATTCCGGAGTATGCTAGAGCTTGACCTCTACTCCCAGCCTTTGAGCCCTGGGGAATGGAAAATCCTATTCCCAGAAGCCTGGAGTTTTCCTATTTTTGATGGTTCAGAAAAAAGCAATATCCAAATATGAAGGTGGAGACTTATGGCTGTGGGTGTGGCAGTTTGAGGCACTGCAGGATGAGGGGAAGCTTACCCTCTCTTAGGTCACAGGCTCCCTGCCTTGAGGAGACAGAGAAGGGGAGAAGTTTATTAAGAGAGAAGGTGTAACTAAGAGCTAAACCCAGACATCCTGGCCAGATTCCCACTCCAGGTATCTATTTGTGTCTTTCACAGGAAAGAAAATGCTCATATATTTGCTATTTCACAATCAGAAATGAAAATAAGAAAGGTTATCAGTTACCTCCTTCCTTTTTATTTCTGCTTCAGAAAAACTCAACCTCATATGGAATTTACAGACTTTTTATCAAAGTTATAGCCATATGATTATCCAAGAACTCTAAGGAAATAAAGACAAAAAGATAATAGTAAAGTTAGAGAAAATCATGGGGTTTTAGGATGAGCAGAAGGAACAGTGAGAGAAGGAGAAAACACACAATGCATGTTTTAAAATCATATGCCCTCCTCTAATACTTCATTAATAATAGATGGCCTTTGCCTGAAAGCTCTTAAGTAAAAACTTCATGGACTGATCCAGATATTTGTAACTTTGCAAAAGCTCCAAACCAGTATTGTTTGGTTACCCTTTCAAAAATAACCTCATTCATATTAACGACAAATATCTCCACTGTGGGAAAATTAAGGTCAAGGACAAAATTTGTTTTTTTTTTTAAAGGTTAACAAAAGGTTTATTTACAAGGGAAAGGGAATGAGGAAATGTACAACTCAGGGAGAAAAGAGGGAGATAAATTCTTAAATGTGTCCTACCCGTTCCGCCAACCTGGAATCCTAACTGACCCGAGAGACCAAACCTGCCTGGCCAAGAGCACGAGCCAAGTGTGCCTGACCCCGCTAACATGGCTGGTTTTTATTTACAAACAGAGAAAATGGCTGCTTAACTCCACCCTTCGGTCCTTGCAACTTCCCTTTGGGAATCCTGGGATTTGTAGTTCCCAGTGTTTTTATGGAGTAGGGGTGGCATCCACAAAGCCTGGATGGAATTAGCTCAGTACATGCTTTCCCTGGAACAATTCCCCCCTTTCACTTTTTGACGCCATTTCCATGGTGTTGAAGATCAAATTGTATGGATGCTGGGGTACAGTCTCAGATGAAATTTTTCTCAGGGTTCCCATTGGAAAGCAAACCAGAAGGACAAAATTTTAAAAAGACAAGAAAGTAAGTTCTCCACATTCTAGCCAACACTTATCCTAAAACCAAACATGTTTTTTTTTCCAACTCATCAGTGGTAATTAAAATGATGTCATCTTCTAAAGGGCCCTTTTCACTTATTTATAGTCCCTTTGTATTTCTTATATGAACCACCTGTGTTATTGCTCAAGATGATTATTTGGACTTTTCCCCCTACTATAGATTTCCTTTCTTTGAACCATTCTTTCATACCTGCAGCCAGTTATGTCTTGCAGATTGTGCTAGGTACAGAAGACTTGATGCTGGGTAAGAAAGGGTTCCTGAACTTGGGGAGCTAGGCCTAATAGAGCAAATCAATAGATTAACCAATGAGAATAAACTGAGATAAGTGCTATGATAAAGCACTTACCAATTATGCTAAATGAGCATCTAGTTACAGAACTTAGGATATGAGCAACTTTGCTTGGACTGGTCAGAAATATCTTCAGAAAGGAAGGGAAACATGAAAAGTCTTAACAGACAAGGAAAAAATATATATCATATCAACAAATTTTGTGAAGAAATTCCTCAACCTCTTAAAATCTTACCCTTACCCCCAGGACACTTGTTAGGCTAAGAATAAAAGAAAAGCTAGTTTATCCCCTTACAAGTTCTTGATGGGTGGTGCAGCACTTTGTTTGGAGGTACATGGCACATTTTTGTACAATGTATGATTTCCCCGTGAAATTCCCACCACCAATTCACCCATGCACCATCACCATAGTAGTTTGTGCTCTTCCCACCCCTGTCCTGATCCTTTGTTTTATTAATTTTTGTGGCTTCAGCTGACGCTGAGAATGAGCTAATTTTAGCATCCAAATACATAACTAAATGCCAAACTCACTCTATAACAATTTAACAAAACTGACTGTAAGATATTCTGTTACTCTTCTGATTTATAATCTAACCCCAGTGAGTTAGACTTAACTATCTTTCTTTCAGGCAAATTAAATTTGCCAAGTTATAAAGACACAGACTTAAATTCTTTTGGAATCAGGACTTCAGCAAATCCAATAAGGTAACTATTGCATTAAATCTTTCAACTTGCTTATTAGTGAAGATATGTAAGTGGAGGTTGTAGAATGACTGATGCCAGAGTCAGGCCCAGATACAGATACAGATGTTGATTGAGGGGTCCTGTATCTTCCAATATGTACATTCTAATGTTTCTTGTAAATTCTACTTCAATTTTCAAGGAAATAGGGTTATCAAGCGTTCCAAGACCTATGTTAGAGGGGAGTAAAGTATGAAATCAATACCTACCATATATAGAAAGAATATTTGGTTAACCATATAAATAATTGATATTTGACCTTTTTTTGACCCTACAATATGGCAATTTCATATGATTCAAACTAATAATACAAGCACTGGGATTACATACATGGTCTGTCAGAGAGCATTTTATATACATTTTAAACTCTGAGAGGTAGCAGCAAGTTGTCTTCCCAAGGGACATGGTACTTATTTTCCCTATCTGGGCAGTGCAGTTACTTGAAGATATATTTAAATTTTACCCAAGACTGAAAGGGTCCTAGAAAACTAGGTCTTCAAATACAACTAGATATTGAATTTATGTCTGTGTGTCTATCTATCTATCTATCTATCTATCTATCTATCTATCTATCTATCTGTCTATCTTCCTTTTCTATCAGCTATCTATCTTTGTATATTACAATGAGAGATTCACATACCTAAAGAATAGCAGCAAAGCTAGAAGGTTGTCTTTGAGTAGATTAAATATATTCAAGACATGACAGAGGCAGATAAAATGTCTATTTTTCCTTTTGATTTAAGCAATGTTATGCTTTTCAATTTTTTTCTTAGAATCTTATAGCTGGGTAAAAATAGTTTTCTTCAGTTCAACAACTTGGATAACTTCGTATTATTTATAATTGTGTTTTAGTTAATTGTTATATTTATTACTTGTTAAATAATAATATTGCTATTTTATAAGTATTTGCTAAGTAATTTTCCTGTGCCCTAATAATCAGTATATTCAGCAGAATGTTCTCCTAAGACTAGACCAAACTCCATCCTTTATCCCATCAAGAATTTTCTGGGAATATTGGGTTTTCTAATTTTATATTACTTCGTTATTTTTTAAATATTTATTTTAATGAAGTGCCATTGTTTTACATCTTTGTTAATATTTTGACAGTGTAAGATTTTGTTCCCGAGATGTGGTTACTGTAGCTCTCCTACCATCCAAGCAATCTGTCTGATTTTGGAGGGATTAGTTCTTGCAGTGACAGTAGGTGAACTGGGTCTACCAGCACCAGGATTCCCATCACACATGCCAGTGCTGCTGCTAAACACTAAAGGACAGCAAGAAGATTATGTCCATGGCTACAGTGATGTCTGTGTTCATGCTGACACCCTATTAGAACTGGACCGGAGCTTGATGGTTCTAGCTCTTTTAATACACATACATATCATCAATTACTGTCCCCAAACTGTGCCACTGTGCCCCATAACTTATCCCAGAGTTCCTTCAGTCTTAGTCATGCAAACACTAGTATCTTGTGTGGAATGTACATTTTTAGTCACCACTATCCCTTTGTTCAATAGGAGCTCTTCTTATCACAATGGCTCAGAATTTTTGAGACACTTTCTTCCTTGGGCTTCATCCACAACCAGTTGGTATTTGTTTTTTCTGGCTCAACTACTTCTTTAGTCTTCTTTGCTGACCATTCTTTCTCTGTTACATCTATAAATGATAGATCTTATTTTCTTTCCTTTTTTAAAATGATTATTTATTTATGCATAGAAGAATAGGGGTATAGGCCAGAGGTGCAGGGGATGAGAGGATTCACCAGAGATAGAGTGGGGAGCAGAACAAGAGGATCTACTGAAGTACACTGCTAAGGGGAGCAGTGAGCGAGACAGGAGAGGTCTGCTGGGCCATATGTGGGTTAGCTCCCTGGCAGGCATGGAGCTCGGGATGCAGTGGTGACAGCGTGATAGTGCTTAGACTTAACCCCTATGCCACCAGGGAGACCCAATCTTATTTTCTTTCTGTATGATTTCTCCCTCTGTGAATTATTCTAACTTCAAGGCTCTGATAACATCGATGGTCTGATGGCCCTCAGTTTTTTTTCTCTGAGCCTAGTCTTTTCTCTGAGTTTCAAAAACATAGTTGTTATTGCCATGTGGCTACACGTGTGTATTTACTGTGTTTGTGTGTACTTGCTGAATCAACATAGCTAATAAAACCAGAATGGAATTTAGTAGAAGTTATAAGATAGTTCACAGATTTCCTGGGAATAATAGAAAGTTAGGCTTGGGAATATTTGGCCTGGAAGAATATCCAAATCACCCTGCTAACAAATGATTGTACTTCCATTGAGTGCAGGCTAGTTAGTTCATTCCACAGACACTGGACACTAAACTCCAGAACATCTGATGTTGCTCCTTCACAAAGATAGACATAGGAAAATGGATTCTACATACCTGTTGCTTCCCAGGTGGCTGAGTTCTGCATCAATATCTTGGTGGGTGCAAATGATGGTAAGACTTTAGGTCACATTGCTTGGTCTAAGCTGCAGTGGACTCTGGAAAATACGTTTTCTGGTTTCTGCTTCTGAAGATGAGACTTGAAGAATATAAGAGCACAAAAACTTCAGAGGGATGTTCAAAAAATTGAGTAGTCTGATAATATGACAATTACAATCTTACATTTAACAGGTCAAAGAAGAACCACTGACTTTCTCTTAAAGATTCCCTTACTACCTTTTCACCATCTTGTCTCTTTGCATTTCCCCTGTTCATTCTATCAGCTGTTTCTCTTGGTTCCTGGAACAAAATCTATTCCAAATCTGAGCATTTCTCCTGTACTCATTATTAAAAGCACAGTTCAAAGCATCATCATTTCTTGCTTAAACTATTATAAGAACCTGGCAAAAGTACCCCTTACCTTTCTCTTGTGCATTTGGTGATGGGCCAACACAAAAAGGGTAGATTTAATAACCTTAGAAGAGATATGATCCTAATGTTCATTTCTCTTTTTTTGTCCATATGCAGATTTACTCACCTTTAAAAGCTTTGTCTGCCCTAGCAAATAGAGAAAGGTTGGAGGTGTTCATACAAGATCCCATCACACCCTTTCTTTAGTTCATTGCCTCTCATAAGCTTCACAGGTACATGAAATGGGGCTAGTCCTATAACTCTCCCCAAGGAATCCTGTTCCAGCTTGATGGACTATGTTGACTCCTTCAGGAAAGAGCTGATTAAATTTCAAGTTTCATTTCTGCCTCTTTATATTAGAAAAGGTATATTTAGAAATGATAGTCACTTATGGGCCTCCCCTGGTGGCATAGGCAGTTGAACGCAGTGCTGTGATGCTGTCTGCAGCCTCTGCAGTGCTGGTTCAATCCCGGCCGGCCGGGGAGGGTCCCACATGGCGTGGCAGACCTCTCCTGTCGTGCCCGCTGCTCCCCTCAGCAGTGTATTACTGTTGTCTGCCTGTTCTGTTCCCCACTCTGTTTCTGGTGAGTCCTCTCACCTTCCTGCACCTCTGGCCCATATCCCAGCTCTTGTATAAAAATAAATAAATCTTTAAAAAAAAAAAAAGAAATGATAGTCACTTATAAGGATAGTCATTTGTGTAGTATCTCGTAGAGATACTACAGAATTACAAATGCTCCCATCAATGATAACTAACATTAATTAAAATACTTTACACTTTCAACATAACATATGATGATTATATCCCAATGATGTAGGAATAGCTCAGTTCCCAGGATCATCTCAGTAAGGATATTTCTGAAATGTTTAATGCCTTGCCCTCTTTTTCTATTTACTGGTATTTCAAACTTGTTTCTGTTTCTACCCTACTCATAGAAGTTTATGCTCAGAAGTTTTCATCTCAAAGGACCTACTTCATTTTTTTCCTGACTTACCAGGATCCTACCATGTGGTTTGCTTACATGAATGACTTGAATGAATGTCAGAATGACTGTTGTGTTAAAAACCATTGCATTCAAATGTATCTGTGGTACAACAGCTGTCATATAAATCGGTGGCCTGTTACATATCATTAAAGTCATTAGCATAGCCTTTCATTATTCCTCAAGTGTTACTCTCTCAGTACAGGTCTCATAGTATATTCTGCTCATTTTTGCTTCCTTTTCTAAGGTTTTCTTCCTGCATATACCAAGCTTTAGATGATGTAGCATTATTTACACTAACGTATCTTAAATAGCAAATAACTTTGTTTTCTGGCTCTGCAAAATTCTTTATAATCTCTTTCACTAAAGAATTCAAAAGGTCTTGCCTTCCAGTAGTTTAAGTGAAATTCAAGAAAAAATAAAACTTGTAGTCTGGTACTTGAAATAAAATGGTATGTCCCTCGGCTTTTCTCAGCATAGTCCATTGAGACAGAATCTCTTCACTTGATGTTGTGAAATTCATATTTGCTAAAAATGAAGTTGCTCCCAGAGCTGCTGTGAAGACCTAGATAGTTTGTCTGTGCTTATTAGTATGTGCATCTGTTGAAAAGAGGGCAGCTGGGCTTGAACAGATACGGTTAAACCAACTTGAATCCAAATGACATAATAAGACTCATCACATTTTGCTCTTTAGCATAAGGGAAAATTCATAAATTGAGTACCTATACATACAGATATATCTAAACTAATTCTAATCACCATGCTATATTTGTTTTACCTCTGGAGACTTCAAATTTAGTTTCACAAGTTTAGAGTGCTGAAATCTTTTTAGAGAAGCCCATGAACATAACAGTGTTTATTTGGCAGCCAGTCATTAGAGGTCTACTGGTCATTTAAAAGCTAAGTTATTTTACATTTGCATAGCTGCCTGGGTAAGCTGCTCCCATGATATACCGCTTGGGTGATTGCATTTGCAAATGTGTTAGAGTATTCAGTTAATGTATGCTATCCGAAGCACAGATGGGAGAAGCAGCTAAGGCTGTTTTTAAACCTAATAGACTTTGAGAACCTAGAATATAATTTGAAGCTCATACCCCTAGGGATGGGAATTCTGCTAGGGCCACTGGCAAAAAGTTTTCTATAGCAGAAATCTTCCACAAGAATAATTGCAACCTGCCTCTAGGCTGTGGGGAAGTCAGACTGTGTCAAGAAATGATTTCAAGACAACAGAATATAAGGGTGAAATCTGAGGTTTGAAATCAAGCAGGCTTGATTTCCAATCTGGGATCCACCACTTATCAATTGGACAAATTTTTTAATCTCTCTGAGTTCAGTGTTGTGATACAAAAAATGGAAGTGATAGTGCCAGCCCATCGTGTTAAAGACTGAAGATGACACACATAGCACTCAGTGCCATGCTCAATAATGTTCTTGCTGCGATTGAAGAGGTTGAGCTACCTGGGTTCCCTTGAAGGTTACACACACACACACACACACACACACACACACACACACACCCCCTGCATGCCCCTGCAAATCATCTTCTGAGCTCTCTGTGTGGCATTTTTCTCTACATTGAAAAAATGTTATGTGCTGAATATCTCATGGCAGAGTTTCATTCACCACGAGGCAGCATTGTCCCCAGTTTAGGGTAAGTTCAAAGCCATATGTTAGGAACGCAGCAACCACTCCTTCCCATACTCATGGGTCAATACACATTCCTGTCTTGACAGGAGCTCTTGAAGAGAGGACAGTCTGTTCCTTAACAGAGAATATTCCGTGGCAAATTTCTGGGCCTCTGGAATAAAAGTTAAATCATTTACACAGTCAGTTTCCAAAGTGCAAGTCAGTCCCAGGAAAACTGTGTTGGATGCTTTCTGTTTCTCTCCCCACTTTCAGCGCTCCCTCTGCCTCTCAGTCTTAGTACTGGAGCCAGTCTGCAGGCTTCTGTTTGGATGACAATGTCATTTCAGTTCATGGCCTCCATTTTCTTTACCTGCTGCTGAGTGTTGGTTAGCATATTCTGGTCATCTACAATAACATTTTCTTAACTTGAAATTTTAGTATCTCAGTTTCTTCCCTTCCAGGAGGCTCCTGGGCTCCAAATGCAAATTGGCACACCTCCTGCCAAGAGCGCTCCATGTCAAAAAGTGAAGGGAGAGCTGTTTTACAAAGACAGAAAATTGGCTCCAAGTTGACATTCTGATTGAACCTCTATCCATAGAAACTTCTAGCATAATTTTCATATATCAGTTTATCAGACATTATTTTATCTCATTGCCAAATAAATATTATATGAGGAACAGATTATTATTTCTGTCTTATATATGAGAGAGATGGAGCACAGTTCAATTACATGCCTAGGTCAGCCAACTAATAAGTAAGAGAGTTGGGACCTGAATTCAGTTGTAATAAATCCAGAATATTTCTTTAGAAATACAGAAGCCCATTTTCCCTTGATTTATATTTAAAGTAGTAATTCATATGTAAGAAATAAAGTTACCTGCTTTTATAAAATCATTTTAAGATAATACTTTCTTAAAAAAAAACCTGACTCCCTGGCTGAAACAGCTAAGTAACAACATTAATTGAGAATAAAATATAGTCTTTGTATTAATAGAGACAAATTTGAAAAGAACATCAGAGTACCCTAGTCAAGCACTACTTAATGTGAACCCAGTATTCTTTTCTCTGCTTGGGTAAGAACTACTTGCTCAAAATCTCCTGTGGGGGCTTATTACTCCAGTGTCTAAGACTTGCTCTATTTAGTCATCACACAGTCTTCTAAAATTACTCTGGCCTCAGTGTTCTCTATATCCATCATAAACTTGAAATAGAAGATGAATGGGTTGGAATCTAATGAGAAGAAAATGTCATTTTTTTTAATGTTCTTACTTTGCTGATTTGTGTAACAGACAGGAAATAATATGAATTTGAAGCTTGTCAGTTACGGATTCATGCTACTCTACAAACTTCGACAGTTACTTTTTGTGATTTAAAATTTCTACTGACCTCAAATAGTGAATAACCAATGACTGAGCAGGAAGAGAGAACCAATAGCCTGTTGTAGGGCCTGGTTTTGATGCCAGAACCTGAAGATACTAGTATCTTGATCTCTTAGAACCTGCCTTTGCTCAACATACATTTGGAGTCTGGTGGTCATTCCTGAATACTCACCCCAACATTCTGGCCAGGTTGAGCTATTCTAGCAACATCCCTTTTCAAGGTTGCTCCTATATTAGTGAACTGCTAAGGATTTGTAAAGAATGGAGAAAAGGATGTATGACAGAAAGGGAAAGCTTTGCAGCATCTAGTGGAGTTTAATCAAAGCATTGATAAATTAGACTAGATCTCCTCATATTTCATTTTTCTGATACAGAGTGGATTTACTTTGAAAAAGCAAGGTGGACGGTGGGGGTGAATGGGGTATGGAAGTGTGTTTATGCAAATTGCAGAAGGGAGGTCACTATTGACAGCGCCCCTGGATTGCCTAGGCAGGGAATGTTTCTATCTGCCTCAATGTATGAAGATACCTGCTGAACTATTGCTCATCGCTAAACCTAATAATAATCACATCTGCAAATTATTTGTTTTGTGGAGAGTACTTTTTTTTTTTTTTTTTTACCTTGAGGGAAAGTGATTTTCCTGGTCCACTATTCTTATGAATAAATATAAAGGAGCATATTTATTGTTGCTTGCAGCATCATGGAATGTCTGGAGGAGATGAGAGGACAGTCTTTTTTGTAGGAGATTGTGAAGCAAGTTGGGGTATCATAAAGATACTTGTAAATAAAGTAAGTGAGTTTTATAGTGCTTAAAAAATTGGAGCGTATATGCTTTTCTATAATAAAAGCAGTCCAACCTTGTTTACTTTCTTATAAATTTACTCTCATATAGCCTAACATAGATTAATTTACTCAAGCCATGTTAAGAAAAATGAAGTCTAAAAAAATTCCTTTACTTGAGCGAAGATAGAGAACTAGTATGTAACAATTAGCTCTGATATGACAATCTAAGAGAAGAACATTTACATTCTTGTCCTACTGAATTCTCCCAACAATCACGTTGTTTTATATTACCCAGGGTAGAGATGACACATAGGCTTAGAGAGGTGAGTCAGATTCTCTTGTGAAATGCAGATGATATGTGACAGAGCCAGCTCCCTGACTTCCAGTCTAGTAAACTAACACTTGATTAGGAAGAATTTTGAGTGGGAGGGACATGTTTCCTGTGGAATTATATATAAGAATTAATGCTACAGTAAGAAGCAATAGCATTTTAATCAGGAGCAAAATTTGTAGCTTAAGTGCACCAAATTGAGTTTTAAATGCTTTCCTACTTTGATGTGTAACAAACTGGAAAGCAAATTTCACCCTATTTTCAGAACTCCTGTGAAATCAGCATTTCACCAAAAAGTTGTATTTTAGGTTGGCAGATTTTTGCTTCCCTACACATGTTAATGTAACATGCCTACCTACTAATATCCAATGCTATCAAAAGTCAGAAAAAATTGACATTGTATTACTTTACTGCTAAAAATACAAACTCTTACAATTACAGAGATAAATTTACTTATATTTATGAAAATCATATGCTTCTTTAGGAACCATTAAATCATTGATTTTGTAAAGATGTGTGAAAGCACATTAAGTGAAAGATAATTCTTAGTAAGTTAAAATTAGGAAGAACTTAAATGTCAAACAATAGATTATTTAAATGAACTCATGTATCCAGAGTTTTAGAAGGATATTTAAAGATGTTAAAAATATTCACAAAGTAATGTTAAAAAAAAAAAAACAAGGAAAAGTAATTTTAATTACATTTTGCTTGCGTATACTTTATGCATTCATAAAAAAACAAGATTAAATACCTCATGATATGTGAATTTATATCTGGATCACGGGATTAGTGTTGGTTATGTGCACACTCAAACTTCTTGTTTGTCCAAGTTTCCATAATGAATGTATTTTACTTGGATGATACATAGTGATAGCTCTGTAAATATTATAAGTGTATAATAAAATAAAATTGAAAACGGCGAGGAGCAAAAAATTTCAATGCACATTTGTTTTTGTTCTATCAGGCTCTGTTTGTTTCCTGAGGCTCTGCTGGGCTGTAGACACTTGTGTTTTATGCTTAGGTGGAGATGAGTTTGTGTATAAAATAACTTATGTGAATAACCATAGAGGTCATTTTCTTCAATTGCCAGAAGGTCAAGAAGTTTCAGATATAGTGATAGTTGACATTATTGAAACCAGAATATAAACCAGATAATACTCTTAAGAACTTTA
The DNA here is from genome assembly GCF_014898055.3 of Talpa occidentalis. NCBI lineage: Eukaryota > Metazoa > Chordata > Mammalia > Eulipotyphla > Talpidae > Talpa > Talpa occidentalis. Next base: position 36,804,445 of record NW_023605083.1, on the reverse strand, counting down.
CATGTGTTATCTTACTTAATCCACACAAATGGTCAAGAGGTCGATATTATTGTCACACCATTTTTCATGTGAAGAAATTGGACTCAGAGAAATCAAGTGCATTGTGTAAGTTGAGTAATTAATACACGGAGAAAGTTGGATTTGCTTTCAAGTAAACCGATGTTCTCATGAGGAATTGTTATGATATTTTTTGTTTGAAATGTAGTAAATTCACTTCCTTTACTTTTCAAAATTTATGGTTAATCATGAAGCATGTCTACAGAGAGCTGATAGGGAACCCATTGTTTTTGGAGGCTGGAAAATAATCTAAGCTGACACGGCTACCTTAAATTGCTCTGACGTGGAATTTGTTAAGGGAGATTCTGAAGCCAATTTGCTCAAATATTGCATGAACGAGACACTGTCCTGTCAAGGTACAGTCAGATCATGCCAGGCCTCTCAGCAGTTCATTCTGAGAGACACCTGCCAAAATAATGGACTAGCAATTGGCATCCTCACAAAAACAAGAGGAAGAAAAATGTTTATTTCTCATACACAGCTACTATATTTTTATTTCTGACATTTCAAAGTAGGGTCACTAATTCCACCCAGATCGAAAGAATTGGGGATTTGAGTTTCAGTCCTATGTACATCCCGTATAAGTGGGTGCTTGTTTGAAGAAATCTTTGTCTGCTTTGAGTATAAATGTTCAAGTTTTTCAACTCATATCGATACAACTTCTTTGTTTCTCCTTCCTGATTTGTTTTGAGTCAGACAATCAGCAGTTATTAATACTAGGGGATACTAGAGTATTGAATTAAGGGCCTCTGAGTTTGGAAGCTTGAGGCTATACAATTATTTACCTTTCTTTTTTGAAATTAATATGCTCAGTTCAATTAAAATCTCAGAAGGCCTCAAAAGAAAAAAGTGACAAACTACAAATTAACGTAAAAACAGAACAACCAGCTAAAAGAAGTCATTATTTCCTCATTTATTCATTCAAAAAGCTTCTACTTAAAATTTATTGTAGCAGCTGCAGGGGATAGAAAAATGAATAATCTAAGAACCTTACCAGGCACATACAATGTGGCCTCAACCCTGTTTGCAATGACGGGAATTATCGGTACATACATATACAGGGTGAGAAAAAATGATGATACAGGAGAAGCAGGGTCATCTTACAAGTTTGGGGACTCAAGGAAGATTACCAAGAGGAGGAGCAGACTGGACGAAGGGAAAGGTGAAAGTGTATTTCTTTTTTTCTTTTTTATGTGGGACGCTTAGACCTGGTACACTCAAATCTGTCACAGTGATATGCATAGTATTGACACAGAAACTACCTTTAGGCTTTCATACTAAGTAAATGGTCTTGACTGTTCAGAAAGATTTAGCTACATTTCAGTGTTATGTAGAATAGCCTAGAATTATAAACAACTAATATGACAAAATGTTTTTAATATGACATAACCATAAAATAAATATTATTCTATTATTAGAAATGATGCTTGAATAGTTAATAGGTTGGAAAAACACTCCCAATAAATTGCCCTAAAGTGAAAAATCATGCCCTATTATAATAGCAATTTTGTGAAAAAATATGAAGTGGATATATATATGCTATTTCTGAAAGTTCTCCATTCAAAGATGCTTTGTCCAAATTTCTGTGAGTAGCTTGTTTTACAGTTAAAACCAAAATATTTTTGGCTGTGACAGAATGAGGGAATAATGGCAGATGTGATTGTCATTATCTGCCCAAAGGGGAATCACATGATGTCCATGGGCAACTTGTTGAGTTGATCACTTACCACGTCAGTTAAATTTTGTTCACTGGTAGCATTTATTATTTATTTATTTTTTTTTTTTTTTTTTGTTTAGAGAAAGAAAAAGTTTATTGAGGAGAAAAGGAACAGAAATTAAGTGGGCAGCATCTCAAGCATTTAAAAAGTGCTTAAGACAGCTTACAAACTGTTACAGTGGGGTGAAAAATTGAAATTAGAAGTTACTGTTCACACAGCAGATAACCTGTCACACTCGTAGTAAAGTCATTAAAGAGAGTGGAAATTATCATCTCAAAAAGATCCTTGAACTTTGCTAAGAGAGCAGATCTTAAGGCTTCTTCCTTTTGCTCCTCCTCCTGGCCCCTCCCTTTTCCTCTCATAGACACACAGTAACTGTGTTAGGTGATGGATATGCTAATTAACCTGATTGTGGGAATCATTTCACAATATATCAAATCATCACCTTGAAGACTTAAGTATATACATTTCATTTGTCAATTATATCTCAGAAAAGTGGGGGAAGAAAGGATTCTGGAATTTTCAAAGACGTCAGTCACTAAAGTGTCAAATATCATCTGTCGAAATCTTCCATCAGAACTGCAAAGGATGCTTTTTAGTATTCTGCACTGTTATTCCATTAAAAAAAAAAAACTATACCTTTAATGAATTTGGAAATGGAATTTAAACTTCTATAGTCTTTAGTTTTCCTTGAAGTTGAACTGGTGATCACAAAGGGCCTAAAAGATTGATCTCCTGATCGGAATTAGGAATAGGGGTGTGCCTTGATGCTTCCTTCACTGTCTGTGGCCAAAGTGATTGACAAGATTTTCACTCTCTGAGTGTGAAAAGACTTAGCTTCAACTTTGAGTACAAAGGAAGAAAATGTTCCATGTATCAATGTACCCTATGTTTTCCTCAGCAAAACTTTTCTTTACATAAATGTATAGTTTTTCTGACAAGGTGTTAGTAAATCAAGAAGTAGTGTTACATAAATAGCTTATTAGAATATATATTCCAGAATCAAGAAAACATGACACATTTTATTTATACTTACCACATATATAGTCATACTGTATTCATAAGCACAAATCAAAATTAATATATACCAAAAATGTAATTATAGTTTATTAATTGATTTTAATTTTTTCCTTTTTTCTTCAAAGTTTTCTAAATTACTTTTATACCTTAAAGAGTTATGCAATTTAATACTTATCTATCTAATCTTTTAAAAATTGTATATTCTTCTATAAGTCAGCCTTACTTTTATCTTATCACATTACTTTTGATCCCTCATTTCATAGTTCCTATTTTTTGAATCTCTAAAACTAAGTTCTTCCTCTATCACTCTGTTTATCTCCTCACAGAGTATCCTAGCTTGTATTTTCTGTTTACTTACCTTTAAATGAGAAGGTTTAATTTAGATAGCTTTTTACCTAAAAATATTTCTCTTGGGTTCCCTGTGTTCAAATAACTTTGTAAAAGTTGATCTTATCAGCTCCATCTCCAGCAACAAAGACAGAGGAGGGGAGCCTGGGCTAAGGGCTGCCCAGCCTGGAACCTTGCCTTGGTACATAAGCTATTTCTTATCCTTCAGGTAAAAGGGACTGACTTTCTGTTCATCATTCCTGTTTAGAAACAGAGTGTAGCAAATCTGACCTCCCTTCTCATATGGAGACTTCATACTGTTTTCACAGTTCATTTGAGGGTATTACAAATTATATTCATAACTTTACTAATTTAAACTTTCCTCATATCACTGAGATGAACTGTACTTGATCATGTTAGGCTGGTCTTTTAATATGCTCTTTAAATCTATTTTCTGATATTTCATTTATAAATTTTCCTTCTACATTCCTAAATGAGTTTTGGCTCTGTTTATTTACTTGTGCTGATTGTCATATTTTGGCTTCAAGGTTTTTCTGGTTTCAGAAAATAAATTGGATAGTCTTTCATCTTTTCCTGTGCTCCAAAGAAAATTATACAAAATTGAAATTGCCTGTTCTTTGAAAATATGAAATGAAATTGTCCTTAAAGCTATCAAAGGATCTCTGGTGCAAGTTACTGAAATGACTTTTTATATTATTTTAAGACATATAAGAGACAGAGATCGATTTCTCTATATAAAACCAAGAAGGAAATTCAATTAATAATAATATTATCAGTGGCTAATTTTGTTGAAGTCACTTTGAGTGATTTTAAAAATTTCTTATTTACTTATGTTTTCCAGACTATGTATTTTGAGCATGTTACAGTTATAAAATAGTGAAAATATATTAATGATGGTTATAGATTGCTGCTTTCCTTAACTCATTTATTTCTGCATTACTTTTGAATTTTCAAAATAACTGTTTCCATAAATTCTCAATTTCATGTAATAGATATACATGTCTATATATATACACACACTCACACATCTAAATTCAGAGGATTAAACGTAGTTTGCAGAACGTGGTACATAAGCAGTTTCTTTTCACAAAACCAACCATCAAGAAAACTTATCTAGGGCCTCCCCTGGTGGCGCAGAGATTGAGCGCTGGGTTGCGAGGCTGCCCACAGCCTCTGCAGTGCCAGTTCGATCCCTGGCCAATGGCGAGGGTCCCACAAAAAACAAAAAAACAAAAAGAAACTTACCTAAAACCTTATTACATAAAAATATTTCATTGTAAGCTTGATGAATATTGTTAAAGTGTCAATATTAGAATAGCTGTAAAATCCCATCTGTTCCTTTTATGAATCATAAGTCTGAGAAACACAGACTTGCAGTATATCAAGAAGGAAGTTCATATTCTTTTTGATGGTGACTCTTTAAACTGTAACATTAAATAGAAAGCAGTTTTTTCCTCCACAAAATCATTTCCTAGAGAAGTAGATGCCGCAGAGGCAAGTTAGTAGTAAAAAGTGTCTCAGTTCCCAAATTGATTTATAAATTTATTGCAATTCTAATAAAAAATTCTAATTTATATGAAAGTGTAAAGGTTCAAAGAAGCTTGGACAAGGTGGGAAGGATTTCCCTATCAATTTTCAAGGTTTATTATGATGTGACAGTATTAAGACAATGTAGTATTAATGCAGGACTAGACACAAAATAAAAGACAAAGAAATTGATTCATGCATATATGCGCACTTAATACATAGAAGGGTCTTTCAATAAATGATAGTCAGGATAGTGACAGGCACACCCACAGAGTCAGTGGAGCTGTGCATGCTGGAAGGACTGGATTCTTGTGGACTCACAGGGAGCAGAATGCCTCACAATTTCCATTGCATTGCCCATGTTCCGTGAAATCTTGAACCAATGTGGCATCCATACCCTGGGCTTCCAAGATGTTCTAATTTACAATGTCTTATGGTAGGACAACAAGAAAATGGTTAAACTTTGAAAACATGTTAATCTTTGGCCCTGTAAAGAAGTTGACTATTACAAATTACAAACTACACAAGGCTGCACTTCCAAGAAAGTCATCAGTCCATGAAATTAAATTATGCTTTTAGAAGGTGCTCTGTCTAATACTGACAGATATTAATTGAAGAAATAATTGTCTGCATTTTTAAAAAGACAGTCTCTTTTGTTCAACAGGCTGGCTCAAAGTTCCTAAAATGACTTCTACAATGACCAAAAATACCTCTCTTTGCTTTCTCAGTTGAAGACTAGTTTACAAACTACTGGAACCATGTCCATTTCAATTAAATTTGGAATTCTATAAAGATTCAATTATGTATTTTAATCAGATGCACTTTAATTAGGGAACGTAGTGCTGACATTAAATTAGAGTTGTGTTTCTCAAGGTATAATTTTTATTTTCCAGGGAATCATGGTGATATACCAAAGGGTAGCCTAATCACAGTGTAATATGGAATTTCTTCTTGAAGCATCAGTTATGTTCAGAAATATAATAAAAGTGAATGGGGGAGGTAGGCAACAATGGGAAATAACTAACCCAGCTAGCTAATATAAAATATTTTTATGTTAAATATATTTCTACTTGTAGTAAACAAAACATGAAAATATTGTCTATTTCCTTTTTAATTAAAACACACACATACCACATCCCACCATCCATTATAGCCATCACCATCCATTATAGCCAGCCTAAATCATTTAAAAAAATTTATTTATGTATACAAGAACTGGGGTATAGGCCAGAGCTGCGAGAGGTGAGAAGATTCACCAGACAGAGTGGGGAGCAGAACAGGCAGATCTACTGAAATACACTGCTGAGCAGAGCAGCAGGCGAGACAGGAGAGGTCTGCTGTGCCAGGTGGGTTAGCTTCCTGGCCGGGGATCGAACTTGTGCCACAGTGGCTGCTGATAGCATTGTGTCTTTAACCCCTGCACCACCAGGGAAGCCCTCCCAGCCTTAATGTTGTCCTCTACCCTTTATAAGTCTGGGTACCTTATTTCAATTTTCACTAATTTACTTTGATTTGTCCATTTATCTGCTTAGTTTCCTTATGTTACTCACATAGGTGAAATCATCCGATATTTGTCTTTATCTTTTCTGACTAAATTTGCTTCACACAATAATCTGGAGTTTCTTCTGTTTTGCAGAAAATGGCAAAATTTCATCTTTCCTTATAGCTTAATAGTATTCTATTGCCTATATTTACTACAGCTTCTTTATTCAGTCATCGATCAGTGAGCACTTAGCTTGCTTCCATATATAGCTTTTGTAGATAATGCTGTAATAAACATTGTAGTGCACATAACTCTTTAAATTGATGATTTCATATTCAGATGGATACTCAGAAGTAGAACTGCTGATACTACGTCTATTTGCTAAGTTTCTATACTTAGTAAATATTCAAGTAATAAATAGGCTGTGTGACATGTAAATTATCTTTCCCTCCCCTAAATTCTTGTTTTCCAGTCCTTTTCCACAGTGCAATATTATCAGCATTTCAAAATTTTTATTATGTTTTTAGGAGATTATTATATACTCTTCTTCGTAATTTTTTTCAAATAGTCATAAATACAGGAATATCTGTACAGAATGTTTTCATCTTGCAGTTTCATGACCATCACCTTCCTGCTCATCTAAACTTTTTTGAGTTTTTATTATGAAATGTTTTAAAGTGAAATTCTAGATATTGAAGTATTTTTTCCTAATGCAAAAGCACTGTTTGTCAGACCAACAAAAGAATTGATTCCTTGGTGTCATCTAATATGGCAGTCTGAGTTTCAAAATTGTGTCAAAAATATTTTCTTAGAGATCATTTGTTTGGCTTATGACATATGGTCAATTGTTTTAATTTATCCCAACTATTCGTTCTCCCTCTGCTGAGGGTTAGTAGCTTCTCTGAGGATGGGAGTGTGGCGTAAACTTCCTTGCTCCCTGTAGACTTGTTCATGCGACTTGCTTTAGTCAGTGAAATATAGGAAGATGGAATATCAGCAAACATTTCAGTTTTGTCGGTTTGATGAACTAAGTAGGTGAATGGATAAATAATCTGCAGTATTCCTAGACAAAGGAATATAACTCAGTATTAAAGATAAGTGAGCTATTAAGCCACACAGAGACATGGAAGAACATGGAAGAATTCCATATTACTAAGTGAAAGAAGCCAACCTGAAGAGGCTACATACCATATGGTGACACTATGGCATTCTGGAAAAGTCAAAACTAATAGAGTTAAAAAAAAAAAAAATCAGTGTTTGCTGTAGATTGGGGATAGGGAAGACTGAAAAGACGGAACACAGAGGATTTTTTAATTCATTTTTAATTCTTTTACATCATTGTTCATTTTTGAACACTATTTGCTTCCTCCCACCCCCCTAGGTGTAGTCCCCATAGTGTTTACTTCACCAATGCACCTGTGCACCATTACCACAATCCCCTGTGCTCTCCCTCGCTTCCTCTGATTCCTCTCCATCCTCTTCCCCTGCAATATGTCTCTGAATTATAATTGTCTGTTTTTTGGCTTGTTGTGTTTTGTACTGTTATTATTTATTTTTTTACACTGATGTCTTATTTGGTTCCCATATATTCCTGCTATAAGTGAAACCATCCAATATTTTTCTTTTTCCTTCTGGCTTATTTCACTGAGCATAATTCCTTCTAGCTCCATCCATGTTGCTTCGAATGGCATGAGTTTATCTTTTTTGATTGCTTTTTTGATTGTGTATATGTACCACATCTTCTTGATCCAGTCATCTGTTTTTGGGCATTTGGGTTGTTTCCAGGTTTAATCTATTGTAAATAGGGTTGCAATAAACATAGGGGTACAGGTGTTCTTTTGAATTAGTTTTTGTGTCCTTTGGGTAGACCCCTAGGAGTGGAATTGCCAGGTCATATGGTAGCTCCATTTTTAGTAGACTGAGGAACCTCCAGACAGCTTTCCATAGTGGTTGGGCCAGTTTGCACTCCCACCAGCAATATAGGAGAGTCCTTTTTTCACCACATCCTCACCACCATTTGTTGTTGCTTGGTTTTTTGATATGTGCCATTCTTAACTGGTGTAAGGTGGTATCTCAATGTGGTTTTGATTTGCATTTCCCTGATTATCAGGGATATTGAACATTTTTTTCATATGCCTATTGGCCATTTGCATTTCCTCTTTGGAGAAATGTCTTTTAAGTTCTTCTGCCCATTTCTCAACTGCATTGTTTGTTTTGTTTTTGTTGAGTCATGTGAGTTCTTTGTATATCTTTGTGATCAGTTCTTTATCAGTTGACTGGTGTGCAAAGATTTTTTCCCAGTCAGTGGGGTGTCTCTCTGTTTTGGTTAATATCTCTTGCTGTACAGAAGCTTTTCAGTTTGATGTAATCCCAGGTATTTATCTTTGCCTTCACTTTCACTGCTTTGGGTGATGAGTCTTTAAAGATGTTATTGCGATGTATGTCTTGTAGTGTTTACCTATATTTTCTTCTATATATTTTATGGTTTCAGGTCTTATGTCCAGTTTTCTTATCCACTTCGAGTTGATTTTTGTGCACAGTGAGAGGTAGTGGTCTAGTATCATTTTTGCATGTGGTGGTCCAGTTTTTCCAGCACCATTTATTGAACTGTCCATGTTGCATTGCATGTTCTTTGCTCCTTTGTGTATGGGATGCAGCAAAAGCAGTAATAAGAGGAAAATATATAGTAATACAGGCTCACATCAAGAAACAAGAAAGAACTCAAACAACCTAACTCACATCTCAAAGAGCTAGAAAAAGAACAACAACAACAACAACAACAACAAAAAAAAAACCTAAAGCCAGTAGAAGAAAGGATATAATAAAATTCAAAGCAGAAATAAACAAAATGGAAATAAAAAAAATACAAAAGATAAATGAAACCAAAAGTTGGTTCTTTGAAAAAAATAAAATAGACAAACCTGTAGCCAGGCTCACAAAGAATAAATGGGAGAAAACACATATAAATAGGATTATAAATGAAAGAGGAGAAATCACAACAGACTCGGTAGAAATCAAAAGAATAATTAGAGATTATTATGAACACTTATATGCAAATAAATTCAACAACCTAGAAGAGATGGACAAATTCCTAGAACAGTATAATCATCCAAAACTGGACAAAGAAGAAATAGAGCAACTAAACAGACCAATTACAAGCAGCAAAAGCGCTCCCCAAAAACAAAAGTCCAGGTCCAGATGGCTTCACAAATGAATTCTACCAAACATTCAGCAGTGTATTAGTACCTATCCTACACAAACTCTTTCAAAAAATTAAAAAAGGACTACTACTAAATACGTTCTACAAAGCCAACATTACCCTAATACCAAAAACAAACAAAGACAGCACAAAAAATGAAAATTACAGGCCAATCTCCCTAATGAACACTAATGCAAAAATCCTCAACAAAATCCTTGCCAACAGAATCCAACAATGCATCAAAAGGATAATACACCACGATCAGTTGGCATTCATACCAGGGGCACAAGGATGGTTCAACATATGAAAATTGATCAGTATAATACAACACATCAACAAAAATAAAAATAAAAACCATATGATCTTGTCAGTAGATGCTGAGAAAGCATTTGACAAAGTCCAACATCCATTTATGAAGAAGGCCCTTGAAATTCTTGGTATACAGGGAACATACCTTAACTTGATAAAAGCCATATACAGCAAACCTACTGCCAATGTTATTCTCAATGGTGAAAAGCTGAAGGCCTTTCCTTGAAGATCAGGAACAAGACAAGGATGCCCTCTCTCACCACTACTCTTTAATATAATACTGGAGGTCCTAGCCAGGGCAATAAGACAAGAGAAATAGATACAAGGAGTCCAAATAGGGAAAGAAGAATGGAAACTATCACTATTTGTAGATGATATGATAATATACATAGAGAACCCTAAAAACTCCACAGAAAAACTACTCAAAATAATCAACCAGTTCAGTAAAGTAGCGGATACAAAATCAACACACAAAAATCAGTAGCCTTCTTATACACAAACAATCAATCTAAAGAAGAAGAAAACCATCCCTTTTATAATTGAAACAAAAAAAATCAAATACTTGGGAATAAACATAACAAAAGAGGTGAAAGACCTATACATAGAAAATTATAAAACACTGTTAAAAGAAATAGAAGAAGACACAAAGAAATGTAAAGACATCCCCTGCTCATGGATTGGAAGAATTAACATTATTAAAATGTCCATCCTACCAAAAGCAATATACAGATTCAATGCTATTCCAATGAAAATCTCAATGACATTCTCCAAAGAAATAGAACAAATACTGATGACATTCATATGGAACCACAAAAAACCACAAATAGCCAAAGCCCTACTGATGAAAACAAAGGAAAAAGAACGTATCGCACTTCCAAACTTCAAGCTATACTGCAAAGTTATAATAATTAAAACAGTTTGGTATTGGAACAAAAACAGACACACAGACCAATGGAACCAAATAGAGAGGCCAGAAATAAAACCACACTTATATGGACAACTGATCTTTGACAAAGCAAAGAGGATTTTAAGGGCAGTAGAACTTCTCTGAATGATACAGTATGTCTTTATCCACCTGTCAAAGTCCATCAGTTGTATAATACTAAGAATAAACTCTAATGTCAGCTATGGACTTGGTGTGATTATGATGCATCAATGGAGGTCTGTCAGTTGTATCAAATATACCCCACTGTGATGGGGGATATTGGTAGTGGGAGAAGCTATTCATATGTGGAGGATAGGAAATACATGGGAAATTTCTCTATTGTCCCCCTCAGTTTTGCTTTGAACCTAAAACTGCTCTAAAAAGAAACTGAAATATTTTAGAAACTGTTCTACTAAGATAGTACATGTGGCAAAGTCCACTTCTGGGCCTCGCTTTTGATGTCTGCCAGGCAATTCACAAAGAATTTAGGTTAATTTGCTGAGAACTTTAACATTGCTGGTATATCTAAGAAGTGGTAGATGAGGTAAGGTGTGTCCAGGTACTATTTTATAAAGTTGAGAATTAATCATATTTATTTCACTCATAATTTAAAAGTGGTATGCTTCATACTCCTAAATCATTGTTAAAAATATAACCCAGAAACCATTCTCAGATTAATTAATAAAGTTTTGGGTCATATGGTAGACATCACCTCATCTCATTTTATTTTGCCTTCCTCTTTCTGGTCCTTGTAGGAAAATTCTTCTACCTATAACAAAGAAATACTGCAAATAAACAGTTACTTCTATTAAAGATTGTCACTGTCTTTAGGGATTATTTAGTTACAGATAATCCTGATTTACAGATAATCCTGAAATGTCACATCATATTAAGAAAATAATGTTTAGATCCCATTTTCATTTTCTTTTTTGTCTCTTCTATGTATTTTTGTTTTGAGGTTACCATGAGCTTTACAAATAAGATTCTATATTTTTAACTTATTTAAATTGAAAGCAAGTTAATTAAAATTTATTCTAACAATCCACAATTTTACTCATCTCTCCACCATTTTATGTTTTTGCTGATTCTACATGGATTTTTTCCCCCCCATTTTATGGAAGTACACTTTGTATTTCTTGCAAAGCTGGTTTAGTAGAGATGATGCCTTTAACTGCTGTTGTCTGTAAAACTATTGCTCATTAAATTCAGTGTTATAGCCTAGCTAGGTAGTTTATTCTTGGTTGGAGTTCTTTAACTTCAGCATTTTAAATATATCCTGCCATTCCCTTCTGGTCTGTAAGGTTTCTGCTATGAAAGGAACTGATAATCTAATGGCGTTCCTCATATATGACTTGTTGTTGTTCTCTAATTACTTTTAAGATTCTCTTTTCATGTTTAAGTTTTGTCACCTTAATTATAATCTATACCTTGGTGTGCCTGTGTTTGGGTTTCTTTTGTTGGAAGTTTTTTGAATTTCCTGAATTTGGATGTCTGTTTCCTTCCTTGGGTTAGTGAAAGTATTATTTATTCAAAAAAAGATTTCTGCCCCTTTCTCTCTTCTTCTAAAATCCCTATGATGCAAATATTATTTCTCTGATGATTTCCCAGAAGTCTCTTAATGTTATTTTCATTAATTTTTTTTGTTGGTCTTTTTGATAATGTTTTTTACTACTGTGTCTTTCAACTTGCTAATTCTGTTCTCTGTTTCATGACGCTTACTGTTATGATCTCTGTTAAATTTTTTAGTGCAACCGTAGTGTACTTTAGTTCTCTTATTATTCTATTTGGAACTTTCAAAGACTTCTATGTCCTTGTTGGTTGTAATTCTAACCTTGTTCAACTATTGCCACCCCAATTTTAGTGAGAATCATTAAGAGTGTTGCTTTGTCTTCTTCATGTAATTAACATAGTTCTACTTTTGGACCAGGTATTTATGACATTTTCCCCAGGGTTTTATTTTGATCTATAATTGGGATGAATTCTTCTGTTTGCTCATTATGTTTTGTCCTCTGTTTTCATTTCTATTGATTAGTCTAAACAGCTTTCATTTTTAGTCCTCACCTAATGACCTTGTATTAGAATGGACTGTTAGTAAGAGCTAAGGGTGCCGGTCTAGGATGCTGTGTTTTCTGTTATGTAGAGGCCAAGATGGAGCTCAAGAACTAGTATGAGGTGATTGCCTGAGTCCAGCCTGCAGTGTGGGGATCAAGGAGGGAGGAAACAAGGCCATTGCTGCTGTGGAGTGCCAAAGACACAATTTTCACTCTGTACTATTCCTTCTTGAGCTGCTTGAGGGTTGCAACCACTGTCAACTCAAGGCCAATTCCATATGCAGATCTTTCCCAGAAACCTCAGGCTGCAAGTGACCCCTCAGCTGCAGTCCTCCACTTATCTTAGTGGCTTCTACAAGCAGAGTTTTCCCTCTGAATCTCAGGCAAGGACTGAGTGCCCAGGGGGCTGTGAGTTCAGGCTGCAGGCAGGTACCACAGGTGGTAGCAGACCAACACAGCCAACCCTGTAGAGGAGAGACCTGACAGAAGCTCCAAAAGTCCCTGAGGGCAGAAGGGAGGGGTGACTCACCCTTCAACTTTGGCTCCCTATTTGACTTCAACCAGTGAGACTAAAGATATTCTTAAACCTTTTTAAAACTTATTTTTAAAGGGTTGCTTTTTTGTAATCCAATTATTATTTAATGTTTAAGTATTAATATCCAAAAGGGGTTGAGTTTTGCAGTCCTTAAATCTCATAGTAAGATGTTCAAACAGAATTACCGCATGCAAAGGATGTCCACAATGGTTTTGAGTGCCCTGCAATAGAATACCAGTTATGGTGGACTCTGTGGTTGCAAGGCCCTCCTTGCTGAAAGATGTGCCATCTGTGGTTAGATTGAAAAGGTGAGTGATAGTAACAGTCTATGAGGCTAGAATTTATAAAATATCTATTCTGACCCCTTTCCATTGCTAAATAATGGGACTGGAACTGACTAAGAAGTCCCAGGTTTGCCAGACTCAATTTGAAAAAGGCAGTTCATCCCTGAGGAAAATGCACTAGGATCATATTCTTTGAGTGAATTTTTATGAAAACTGGTACACTCTAAAGCAAAACTAGAAAAAAAATTCTTGGCTAAGCTAAGTATTCATTATGTGGAAAAGAACTATCAAGGAGCAAATAGAAACTAAAAAAAAATCAAATTTCAGAAGTAAAGAATTGACCTTTTACAAAACAAGTTGGGCAGAGAAGGCAACCTTCCTTCTGTGGAACCATATAATTAACATGCAGCGTTTACCGCCCATAATTAATGCATTGTGGTACTTACCGCTTAGCCAGAGGGTCACCCAGAGATTTCTGGCAAGCCTGTGAATTCCTTCAGACAATGAACACTCAGTGATTATATCGCACACAAGGATTATTCAACTTGATATTTAAAAAAATTAATTCTCTCCACATTGAAAAAGAAACCATTACTGTGGAGAAGGTATAATTACTCTGAATGGATAAGCTCCAGAGTGTGATGTGATGGTTTTAATTCTTGGAGCGTATAGGCTTGGTGAAATTGGAAAGCAAATTTGTTCACAACAGATAGTCACACGTGGCCTCTACTTCTGCACCACATGGAGAAGTAGAATTGCTGGGCTATTCAGTAAACACCTGGTTTCAAGTCAGAGGTAGGTGGTGTTTGTGTGATTTTTGGTCAGGTTAACCCTCTCCTCTCACAGTTTACTTATGTCTAAAAGAAAGGCATTCACATTGTGCAGAGTTAAAAAAGTTAATAAAAGGTAAGTGACAGAAATTATCCCACTCACTGTTCCTTTGCTCATGGCAGAAAATACTGTTCAAATATCACATCTTATACTGAGCCCAGATAAGGCTTCTCAGAATCCTTCATGCTTCTGGAACAAGGTAATACCCAGAGAAAGGTTCCAGGTTCCCACCCAAGGAAGTGGGGGGCTAAGCAGGGGAAAGCTAGAGAAGTCAGGGAGAAGGAAGGAAGAGCAAGAGGGAGACCTGGAGGACACACATGGAGGAGACATGTGAAGAAGCTGTGCTTGCTTCCTGGACTTGGACTTGTACCAGGGACTTGGGGTACATGGAGGGAGACACTTGAAACAGACATGGGTGAAAGACCTGTGGGGAGGCTGCTTTTATTTTGATTTTGCTCTTTACCTTCCAGACTTGTTGGGCCTCTTCTGCCTCTTTCTTATGGGTCCCCACCAGAAGGTGCCTTAGTCTTTTTTTTTTAAAGATTTGTTTTTTTACTTATGCATATAAGAGCTGGGGTGCAGGCCAGATTTGGGACGGGAGGTGAGAGGATTACCAGAGACAGAGTGGGGAGCAGAACAGGCAGATCTACTGAAATACACTGCTCAGGGGAGGAGCAGGCGAGATAGGAGAGGTCTGCTGCGCCATGTGGGTCAGCTCCCTGGATGGGGATTGAACTGTACTACAGTGGCTGTGGATTGCTTCATAGTGCTGAGACTTAACCCCTTGAACCACCAGGGAGACTTAACCCCTTGCACCACGAGGGAGGCCCACGTGCCTTAGTCTTCTGGCAAGCTTCTTTGCATCAGTGGTTCTGCTTTGGGTCCACCCTGTTTGGCTGGGCATTTACCCACTCATGAGGGCATGGATAACTTCCGGTGTTTCATGTGAAAACTATTTTATCTATTTTTGTTTCCTTTCTCTTCTCTCTCTTTTTTAAGATTTATTTATTTATTTATTTATTTATTTATTTATTTATTTATTTATGCTCAACCACTGCGCCACCGGAGAGGCCCCTTTCTCTTCTCTTTATTGCACACTAATTGTATTAAAGTTCCCTTCCACTGTAGGTCTTTTGCACTAGGGTATGCTTTGTCTTTATGCAGTGGATGGCAGAACTTATTTAGAGCAGGTAGATTTGGGAATTGTGGGGTACCCCTGACCCTGCCCTGTAAAACTTTCATAGCTTCTATCAATACATTTGAGTATTAATTTAAGCCAAATGCACCTGTTGGCAGAACTTGATTATAGGTACAGATTCACAGCATATGCCATAATTAGGAAAACAAACAAACAAATATAAACAAAGCAATGAAACGTCTCATCCTAAGACAAGGAAAAAACCTAATGTTACTAGGCTTAGTGCTAATCTCAAAAGAAATCTTATGTTTTCATAAGTTATTGACATCCTCACAAAGATATCTTTAATTTTTATAATGTTGATACCTCAGACTTTATCAGAATATTTTGGGTATGATAATCATTGAGAACATTGCTTTCTTTTCTAACATGAACAGACTAATTATAAATTTGATAACCAGGTACTTTTGCAGGTTTTTAAAGAATACATGTGGATATTTTTATTTAATGAGCTGACTTTTAAAAATCTGACTCCTTTACAAACTGCCTTTGTGAGTAGATGACCTACTTCCCTTAGTATTTCTTCAGTGCATCTTTCTTCCACATAGTGAAAACATAGAATGATAGCTAGTGGCTCTATTTGAATTATGAGGATCTGGAAGATCATTTTCTGTTCAAAAAGTGTAAGGCTAATGCTCCTCATGTTGCAGGAATATAAGATGATCCAGATTTTCCTCCCTTGGTTTTCATCTCAGCAATCTCATAGTTAACAGTCACAGGGTGGAATGTAGATAAAATTTCCTTGACAGTATTTTGAGTACTTGGGTTTCCTAAATTATTTAGTTTTATAGAATGAATATGTGTTAAGAGAAACCTGTTCTTCAAAGTCTGAATACAAGCAAAAACAATTACAGATGTCGCTTATGGCTAAAACACTTTAGAGTAATATATTCTATATTCAGAGCCAATATGCTCTATATCCAGAAGTGATATATTCTTGTAAACTCATAAAAACTAAAGCAAAGTGTATAGCACTTTCCCCTTCTCTTTTTATTATTTTAAACAAATGCTAGCCAAAATTATTTCTTATAAAATAATGGAAAATTGCTTTTACCTGGAGGCTCTAGCTCAAATTAAATATTACATCCCTGAAAACTTCCTTCAGTCATTAATTGCTGTCCATATAAGAAATCCATTATGATTCATAAATAGTTCCTCATTAAATATCAGAGTAAAATATTTACACTTTTTTTTGAAAGATGTGATCCCTGGCACAACAGGGGGATAAAAGATGATTCCTAGGGCTTGAGTCCAATAAGAGTTAATGTACAGATTTGTCTTAAAATCTATAACCTGCCAGAACCAATATGAAGAGAAAGAACTGGAGGAAGGAATCTGTTTTAAAATGAAGAATAACTCAGTGCATCAAGACATGGGAGTATTTAATTCCTTCACACATCCTTAGAAATCTGAAGGAGTGAGGATGCGAAGCAAGAATGACTGGAGTTTAATGGAGTTTCTCACACGAAAGCTAGAAAATATAGACTGGTAGAGTTCTAGAAAGGAGGAACACCAGTCATGTGTTGCACATGCCTTTTGTCCTTCATATTTAAGTTGTCAAAGGAGTTGAGGGTGAGCATTACAGAAAACATTTATTCCCAGTTGCTATAGAGACAAAATAATTTGAACAAGTGTTCAGAATGTCTGCTCCGTGTTAAATCTTAGGAAAGACCCATGAAGCTCTCCAATGAGGACATGGAGAATGATTTCTGGTGGGTCAAGACTTAAAATTCAATGTGAGAATGAAAGACAACACATTTTCTTATGGATTCTGACAGATAATGGAAGTGCTGGCTACCAACTCTAGTTTACCAGAGATTTCCTTTTCCAAAGTTAAGTTCCTGGATTCCTCCCCACAAAATATCCCATACTGTGATGACCGGGGTTCAAACTTCTGTGGGGAGTCTTCACAGGAAGTTTAACAGAAGGCAGAATGGAGGTGAGTTGAGTGAAGCAGACGTAATTGAAATTTTAAAGGTTGAAGGCTCAACACTGGGTAGGTGTATACAAGGTGTGTGCATTCCAGAGTCTCACGTGCCTCACTCACATGACACATGTTGCTGGGATTTGGGCATCTCTTCCTCTTGGTCACCTTAGTCTCAGATGTAAGGGTTATGGAGATTGAAGCAAGTGCAATTTCAATGCATTCTTCAGAGTTGAACACCGCTAGTCACTTGCCAAATCACAAACTGAAAAGCTTTTTGATGTACATTTTATCACTTTGTGCCTTTTGAGTGTCTGGAAGAGTGGACCAGTTATCTAAATTGGACATCCATAGGAATGCTCAGCACCTCCTCCAAGGTGATGCTAGAACAGTGTCCAGATTATGTGTGTGTGTGTGTGTGTGTGTATGGTGTCACTTCCAGTTCAGTTGCTTTGTTTGGTTTGCTAGGAGATGAGGAGGAGAGTGGTGGAGAAGTCACCTCGAGCAGATAATTGTGCCAGAAAAGTAAAGGAAGAAGTAGGCTGAGATAGAGTCTGTACAGAATCTGCAAATCGGAACTTTGAAGCAGGCAATGCTTAGATTAGGTTTATTCTGTTTTCTCCTAGCAATCAGTTCTTTCTTGAACTGGCCAGTTCTTTATCCCTCTTTTGCTTCTTAACCAGGATAGCATTTTACTACTAGCTAACAAAACTAATAAGTTATTAAATAATAGGGGCCTCCCCAGTGGCGCAGTGCATTGAGCACTGTGCTGTGAAGCTGTCTGCAGCCTCTGTAGCGCGGGTTCGATTCCCGGCCAGCCAGGGGGAATCCCACATGGCGAGGCAGACCTCTCCTGTCTTGCCCCCTGCTCCCCTCAGCAGTGTTTTCAGTCCATCTGCCTGTTCTGTTCCCCACTCTGGTGAATTCTCTCACCCTTCTGCACTTCTGACTGTACCCCAGTTCTTGTATGCATAAATAAATCTTAAAAAAAGTAATAGCTTTAGCTGCAAGTCTTTTCAGAGACATCAGTATGGCATAGTCCTCAAAATATTTCCAAACTCTTCCAGAGAGAAATGATTCTTGAAAGTGAAAACGACTGTCAATAACAATGGATGCTTTGGGATGTGGTTGTCTGGTTCTCCTTCCCCTCCTGCCTACTTGTGATTGGTCATAGAACTTGTGATCAATAAGATGGATTTATGGCTCAGGTATATTTGTTTCTATCAAACCTTTACTAATTTATTCAGGTGGCCTACTTTTAATGTGACTATATAATCTGACAGTATGACTTTCCTGTTGTGGTAATGGAAAATTCTTGAAGAAGAAAGGAACCAATATGTATGTTGATTTTGAAAATAATAGCCCTGGGAGCAAGCTTTTAAAATAATAGCTTCGCTTGGGAATGATTTATGTTTAGCCTGAGACTTCCTGAAAGAAATTTAGAAGGGATGTGGGCACATAATCCCCAATCTCCTTGAAGTTGCCAGGGTTTTCTGCTTTTATTGGAGAATCCAAAGGACTATTGACTCCTTAATTTCTAGAGCATGCAGCTAGGATCCCAACACTCCCTCCCTGACCAGAGAAGCCAGGAACTTGAAGGTCTTGCCTGCTTATGTGTGTGAAGAGATGGGCAGTGTCCCCAGTGACCATATCATTACTTACAGTAAACACCAGAAAACTTAGAAGTGAAAGTGAGTGCTCTTGATAACCGGATTGGAACAGTACAAGAAAATCAAGATTGTGACACATTGAGATAGTGTCCTCCTATAGCTTTACATCTGGTCCAGCTGGGTAGCTGGATATTTTAGTATTTCCTGGCTCTACTTGCTTTTGAAAAGGATAAATTGACCCAAAGAGAATTGCATAGGAAATGACCTACCCCTCTATGTAGAGTGTCTGGCAAAATCACTGACTTCTGTGTTGTGACATGCTCTGCTCCTACTTGTGATGAAATGGAACAAGGACAATTCATGGGTGTAACCAAAAAAAGACTGATCTGAGTAATAAATAGGTGTGGACCCAGGCCTTGAATCTTTCAGGACTAATGGATTTTGAGCCGAATTCTTTTCAAGTCCATATCATCATGACCTCCCACCAGGTACCAAATACCTTGGGTAGGAGTTGGGAAATTTGATTTGGTAAATAATTATAGAGTCCTCCCTGCCAGCTTGTGGGTAGGCACATTCTTACTTGACAGTTTGGGATAAATATCCAGAGACTTCCAAGTATAGCATCTGGAGTAAGATTGCCTGAGTGTTATTGCCAGTCAGCACTGACTCTCTTTGAGGGCAGGACACTTAATTGCTCCATGTTTCATTTTTCTCAGTTGTGAGATGGTGGTAATAATACTTGCAGCATAGTCTTCTTTAAAGGATTATAAATGCATAGCAGTGTCTGGAAATGGATGTTAACTGTTGCTGATAAGGAATACCTGTGCTACCTACACTCTCAGATCATTACAAGGAGCAGAGCTGGTGTAACTGCGGTCCATTAGATGACTCTAATCTTTGACTACCTGTGCTTTACTATTTTCTGGTGCAATTTATCCTATTTCCTATACCAGTAACAGGAGCTTGTTAAGTCACCCATCCCCAATGGGGAGTTGGATATAGGGCATCTATACCACTAGTAGACACATTAGGAGTTTGCTAAAGTCGCTGATAAGTCCTTGTATTAACTAGGCTTCATTTTGGTTCTTTTGAACTAAGCAATGGGGCAGACATTTGAGGACATCAGGAGGTCTAGAAGCCACTCAGAGAGAATTATTCTCTTGCCTCTTAATTCTCTATTCAAAATAGTATTACACAACACTTAGATATAATCATATTAGTTTCAGTCCACTGTATGTGAGGCGAATTCTTCCAAAAGTGTTAACAGGTTTTTCCTCCCCACATTTGTGCAGAAACACCCACAGACAAAAACCTGTCTAACCATAAGGATAATTCTAAGTAAACTGTTTCTGGCTCTTTTTATTATCCCCGAGGACAGAAATAAGTTGAGCTCAATAAGAAGCTCCATTTTTTGAGGCAAACATTAGAAAATAAGCTGGCTAAAAACTAAGATTTTCAGAGGAACTTTGCAACTTTTACATCTATTCCATTTGCTACAACAATGGAAAATTTATCTTTCTGAGAACAGGTGTATACAAATCTTGGTGTGATTTTCTTGAGAATAAAACTCACTGTCATAACTTATTGTTTCCTTGAAAAAAAGGAAAAGAACTTTAAATATATGATGATTGTTGAGGCATTTCAAGCCCATCAAATGGAATTCAACTAAGATTTTAGTGAAAATTTGCCATGCTAGAATATCTATGGATATACATAAAATAGAGGAAATTTAAAGGTTTTTTTTTCCCTTCTTCTTCCACATACTATAAATATACCAGGGACCCACAGAAAGGACCATGTTTGATACAGGCACAAAGTAGAATAATTTTTTTAAAAAGATTTATTTATGAATACAAGAGCTGGAGTACAGGCCAGAGATGTGGGGGATGAGAGGATTCGCCAAAAACAGAGTGGGGAACAGAACAGGCAGACTGACTGAAATACACTGCTGAGGGGAGCAGCGGGTGAGACGGAAAAGGTCTGCTGTGCCATGTGGGTTGCTCCCTGGCCGGCTGGGGATCCAACTCATGCTGCAGAGGCTGTGGATTGCTTCATAGTATGGTGCTTAACCTGTTGCACCACCAGGGAGGCCCAAAGTGGAATAAATTTTAACTCCAGTTCCAGGGTGCTTTGACCTTTGGATTAGGGTCTCAGGGAGACTCATGTTAACACCGGGGCCCTCTTAATTCCTTGAAAATTGACGAAGGAAGATGACTTTTACATACCTGGTACGTCTATCACCTACCTGTACCTCTCTGAATACCCTTAAGTTTTTCCTAGAGGGAAGTTAGGCCTGTGGCTCAGACAGAAGATTTTGGGAGAGTAGTCTTAAAAGTGTCCTTCACCCCCGAGCTGCCCTTGGGTTTCTTCTCCTGATACTTTTGTCTTTGCTATCTGTGTGTGTCCTTCCTTCCTTGCACTGTTGGTCTTTAATATTGGCTTCTCTTTAGCATTCCTGCTCCCTTCTACATTCTCTTCAGTATTGCAGAAGCTAGAAGCCTGGAAACTACAATATTTGTCTCTACTTCCTAGCTAGCAGAGTTCAAGTTTATGTTCTAATCAATGAGAATTGATGTTTGGAAGGTGAAAGAGAAAAAGTCATCATTTTTTCAGCAGTGGGAAGCAAGCCCAGGGCTTTAGCAGATAGCAGCTGTGGGGTTTTGACACTGGTTTTGGTGTGTCCACAATCCTTGTACCTTCAGACCTTTACACTCTTGCTTCCACCAGCCCCTCTAACTGTTTTGTGTGTATCTGATAGTTGGTGTTAAATTATTTTTTGGGGGGCCTCCTTGGTGGCACAAGGGGTTAAGAACTACACTATGAAGCAATCCACAGCCTCTGTAGCACGGGTTCGATTCTGGGCCGGACAGAAAAACCCACATGGCGAAGCAGACCTCTCCTGTCTCGCCTGCTGCTCCCCTCAGCAGTGTATGTCAGTCAGTCTGCCTGTTCTGTTCCGCACTCTGTCTCTGGTGAATCCTCTCACCCCCCACATCTCTGGCCTGTATCCCAGCTCTTGTATGCATAAATAAATGTCTTAAAAATTATTTTTTTTTTTTTGTAAAATACAATGGTTTCTGGTTTCTAAGTAAACTAAGATTAATAAAGTAGTCAGATTCTAGGTAGGCTATGTCAAACCCCTTGGGATATTAACATTAACAATTAGCCACCCTCCACTATAATTTCTGGTGATAAGAAACTTCCTTTTAGCTTCCAGGATTCCACCAAGCAAGAATGCTTAACCTCTTCTCCACATAGAGAGGAAGGAGACCCTTCCTTCTGCTTTTCCTTGTGGCATTCTTCTGACAAGTATTGTTATTTTCCACTCACTTATTAGAAAAGGAAACAGCATCAGAGAATTTCAGTGACAGAAAAGTTTTTGGGAGGCAGAAGTCTCACTTGAACTAGGTTTTCCATGCTCCTTTCACCACACCTCTGAATTTTCATCTTGAACAGACCTGCCAGGAAAACCCTGAAATCTATTTCTAGTCCTCTATTACCCATTCATATTTTGACTATAGTTCCTTATTGTTCCTAGATTAAAAAAAATTCTTTTAGAATTCTATGAAAGAAAAAACTGAGGGTCGTGATGATATTGAAAAGTATCACTTATTAAGCAGTTATAAGTGTCACGCCCTGTGCTGAGTGTTTAATTGCTTATATAGACACTAACATAATCCAGTGAACCATTCATTTTTATTATTTCTGTTTTACAAAAATAAAAACCGAGACTCAGGGGTTAAGTCTAAGGTCATATAGTCAGTTTATAGCGAAGCTAGGCTGGAAACCCAGGTCTCTTCAAAGTAGTGCTTCTGTTGATTCATTTAGTAAGTATTTATTGAGCACATTACTTTGTGCCAGAGACTCTCTTAGGTACATTGTTGAAAGAAGCAAGCACCTCGCAGAAATCAATGTGCAGCAGGAAATGTGCAGACACATTAGATAGAGTCCAGTTTGAAAATGTGATGAGCACCAGGCAAAGGCATCCTCTCAATAAGTTATGATTATTTCAGAATGAAATTAAAAGATATTTTCTTTGAATCTATGCATATATTTTTTACAGATTGCTACAACTTTCAGGATATAGATACTTATTAAGTAGATTGAAACTATTTAATAAATGGACATGTTTGGTTAGAAATACTATTAAAGAAATTCCTGCTACTAGGATGTCAGGAACTGACAATTTTGGGGAGCCCCTGGGCCACAGAACGGAAGTTAAACAAATTTCAGCTTTAAAGTCACCGATGTGGTCTTCAAATGTTGTCAGTTATTCGAAATTTTAGATTTTCTCTTTTTTTCAGAGCATATCTTAGTTTTCATTAAATGCATCTGCTTTATGCTTTGCTTTAAAATGTTCCTGAAAGTGAAGAGATACAGAAAAGCTTGGACCCGTTTTCCTGTTAATAAAATGCTGCATTTTCCAATTGCTATTACTAACCTTACGTAACATTTTCATTTTGAAAACCTTTATTAAAATACCACTTTTGTAGGGAAATCAATTATGAAAAAAAAAAAAAACAAAACGGGATGTTCAGAGCTGTAATTGGGAATGGATCGAGAATTGCTTCTTAGAACGCTCAATCTTCATCCATCATTTTGTACTGTGTCCCAGGACTTCGAAAAATGCCTGTTATGATTAGTGCACAAGATGAGGGCTCTCTTGGTAAGTGATACTGGACTAGGATAGTTTATCCCTTTCACACAAATTTAAAATTACTCCATTACACCCTCAATTTATGTAAGTTATGTAAGACTGTAAGTTAGCTCGTGTATCTTTGTTGTCCTTTATGGATTCACAGTATTTTAATTACTGTAACTTTATCTACATTTTACTATGTAGTAGGGCAGAATTTCCATTCATTTTTTTAAATAAAAACATCAGTTATTATTTGTTCTTTGCACAGGTACATTTTAAAATACTCTTGTTTTGAATTTTATTGAGAGCATAGCAGATGCTCCTGAATAGTTCTTTGTTTCTTATAATGCATTTCTTAAAATATTGTACTGTCCTTACATTACCTGATAGACATAATCTACTTTCTTGTGTGTATCAGAATATTTTCCAAATTCTACCTTTTGTGCGGTAAATGCTAAAACTCAGAGAGGCGTGTGCTCTGTGAAAAAAGACAGGTGGATTAAATGAACACTAGATTCTTTGGCCCAGTTCAGTATAGAGGTTAGTTGTGGGAATACTCTATAAGTAGACTGCCTGGTTTTTAATCCTGGCTGTACCTCATGTCACCTGTAGAACTTTGGGCAATTCCTTTTTGTCTATTGTATTATTGTAAAACTGGGATAATAAGAGTTCTTACTTCACAGGGTCTTATGAGAATTAAATGAGATGATACATAGAAGTTCTTTCTATATGTAATACTGGATGCACATCAGTTCTTATTAAGACCAGTTTCTTAAGAGAAGATTCCCTGGGGAATAATATCAAAGGGGGTTTTAGGGGGGAATGTTGAATCTGTCTTGTAGAAAGTACGCTGTTGACTGCAGTATGGAGAATGGACTAGTGGTGGAAGCAGAAGCTTAGTGAAATGGCTGGATTGTACATAGCATCTTGGGGAAAATACAACTAATAACAAAATCTTAGGCATCCAAGAGGGGTGGGGGGAAAGATAAGCACAGGGTGGAGGGAGTAAAGAGCATAAGGGATTATGAGTGCTTTGGTGGTGGGAGAACTAGATTGACCACACCTGAGGGGAGAAATCCTATATTGTCAAAATATTAACAAGGAGATGAAACAATGGTACTCCATTAATTATATATATATGTGCATACATACACACACACACATATATAATAAAACCAAAATCTTTTCCCAAACCGAAGATGCACTCTACAAAGACAAAGGTGAAAGAAAACACTTTTACTATTAAATATACATTAAACAGGTTGTGATGCACATCACAGGCCATCTAAGAGATTGCAAAGACAGAGAAATTTCACCTTTTATGTAGCCAGGCAGATAAATACATTGTGTTTTCAAGATAAATATTAACTAGTTCTCAAGTAAGAAGACTTGATAGGACCATTTGTCACACACAATTAATCCCAACTTGACCATGGTAGTTGGGGTGATGATTTGTGTTAGCTATTAGTTTTAACAACTGGACAAAAAATACCTATCTTTGTGATAAGAGTTCATAAATTAGAGCAAGTCACCCACTTAACTTAGTTTCCTACCCTTCCTATCTTGCCACAGAAAACAGGAGATGGTGGCCTTATGTCTCTTTGTATTTACATTTCAAAGAAATGGCTGCCATCTCTTTGAGGAAGAGGATGGAGGAAGACATTCCTCGGTCACAGAGATGACAAAAGATCTATCTAGCTTTCAAAAGATTGTATCTATCTGTCTGTCCATTTCTCTGTGTATGATAGTGTTTGCAAATTTTCTAAGGTAAATGCTCTAGGAAAAAGAAGGAGAGGAAAATCTTTCCTCTAACTTTCAACAGGGAGAATTAAGCCTCTTAGTTTAAATAGGTTATTTGTCCCTATAAGAGCAATTGGCTGATAAGCCACAGCCCCCCCAACCCCATTCCCCCAACCCCCCACCTCCCAACCCCCCCAGTCCCCAAACCCCCCCAGCCCTCTACCCCCACCCCCGCTCTCCTCCAGGGCCCTGCATTAGAGGTAGTGCAGAAACTCTGGAGTTGTTCCCCATCCTTTTACCAGAGAGATGTTGTCCTTGAGAAAGGGGCTTAAATGCATTTGCCACCATTGATTTTCTGGAATTGTTTCCCTGAAAATTTAGAGCCTGTTTCTATAAGTAACTTCTTTAGGATAATATTTGGCATTATTTTTTTCTAAAAGGTAAATTAACTGGTGTTTTCTGAGTTTATTTTCTTGGTCAATTATTTCTGTGTTCAGGTCCATTGTGAGTTTTCTGATATCATTTTGATGAAATTCCTCAGAATTTATGAACCAATGAAATCATATAAGCAATTTTCTAGACACTTGTTTTAAAGTATAATATATATGTGTGTGTGTATACACACACACACACACACACACACACACACACACACATATATATGGTTTTGTGACCATTGCTACTGATGACCATTGTCAGTGGTATCCTTCCAGGACCCCTGAATCCCTTAGTCTCAAAGCATTTTAACAAGCTTATGGGACAGTCAAAGGCAAAGACTTCCAATTTCAAAATGGAGAGACAGAGGTGCCCAGAGATTTTAATAAAGTAGTGATGGGAACAGCAACGCAAATCACGGATTAATATGACACACTATCTTTTATATCTTAGCTGAAATACTATTTGTTTAATGAAGACTTTCATTTAGCACCTCTGTTTCGTACTCCTGTAGCACTCAGCCTTTTGGAACACTCAGCTCTGACCAGGAAATCACAAATGTGAGGACTTCCTTCCCAGGAAACTCAATAACCCAGAGCTAACAAAGTTTTCTTGATCTCACTCTATCCCCAGTGTTTAGTTAGTGTTCAATAAACATTTGTCTAAGGAAGGAAGAAAAGAACAAAATAAAATGAAAAAAAAAAGGCATGTTCAAAAGCTACTTTTAAAGCAGTAATCAGAAAGACCCAGAACTCTACTTTTAAAGTTTGCTTTTTGAATGATGGTAACAATAAACCTTGAATGGCAAAGGAATAACCCTGATAACAGTATCTGTCTGCTTGCCAAGCTCTGTGGATGAAAAATAAGGGACTGGAATAATCAGCAATTAAGTAAATCCATCAACCTTTATATAAACCCATTACTGTTTTCTCACAGTAAAAGTATAAAAGGAATTCAGTGAGTGCGAGCTGGTCTCAGAAAAACTCACTCATAGCAGGAATTTAGAAAACCTAAATAAGGGACCAGAAAAAGACTAATTATAATAAAGTAAAAATCAAAATCAACAAGCAACTACAAACCAGAGAAACACTACTTAGGAGGGTGGGAATTGTATGGGGAGTATAACCAAGATGCAAATGCATACATTGTGCAAAAATGAAAAATGATGTAAAAATATATAAAATAAAATAAAATAAAAAACCCCAAAAATCAGTAGAGTAGCTGTTTTGTTTTGCTTTGTTTTTTTAGATGAGCAAGGGAATCACTCCCAGCAACACTAAAAAGCAAGAGTGAAGCAGAAAAAAAACATGGTTCATAGCTTCTGAAGTGTACTTAATCATTCTTTCTCTCAATTGCTGTCAACCGATCAGAATTAGCCTCACTGGCCTTTTCTCCTTGGAATATAAACCTTGGGAAACCAGGGAGCTTGTTTTTAATCTCCCGCGCCTTTCATTTTCCTGGGATAAACACCCTCCATTATTCATTTCATCAAAAGCTGCTTTTATCAGAGGAGCCATAATGTCCGCCCCCATTTCTCTTACATGTGAGTTGAAATGATATTTAGGTTTTAACACTGTGAACATCCACAGGGTCTCCTGAATGAATTAATCTTTACTTGAGTATATGTGTCCAATAGACCAGTGGCCTTTGATTTATTGACCAGGCTCTAGTGATCACCCTATCAGCTCTTAAATGCAAAGCATTGATCAGAGAAGTCCTGGGGAGAGAGTATTACCGCCCTTCTGTGAAATCCTTGCTTGTCTCTTAGAAAAGCAAATGAACCTCATGCCAGGCTCTGTCACATCACCTCATGTGAATTGGCAGGGTCATTAAAATCCCTTTCACCACAGTATAAATAATTCAGGTGAGAGAGATTAATTGACTCATTTTTTTTTTAAAGAAGGAAAACTATAAATTGATAGTCTTTGCTTATTAATTTAAGGTGTCTGAGCAATCTAAGATATCCAAAGCACAGGACTTTTCCATTTGCTTTGCACACGTAATAGCAGTTAGTGAAAGAACTGCAAATGTAGATAGCAAAGATCTCTAGAGAATAACTTGGAGAATCATAAATGTGTTCCAAATTGGGAGGAAAATGGAGGACCTTAAAAATTGATGCAAAGGAGGTCACTAAGGAGCCCTCAAAGTCAGTTCCCAAGATAATCTGCAAACTCTAAATTCCTCCAGGAATTTAAAGAAAGCGGAGGATTTCATCCACTTTTGTTTCTTCACTGATCTCCCCCTGCCTAGTACTTCCCTGCCCCAAGTAGGTTATCTCTAAATGTTATTGGTCAAATTCATCACCATAAGCACCTGGAAGTATAATTTACATTTAATACTCATTACTCTTGACTACTGACTAACTTACACCAAAGCCTCTTAGGAAACTGCCTTTGGTGACGTAACCCTCAAAACTGACAATCTCCTTACAATTCGATTTTTTTATTTTCTGTTTTATTAATAACTAAATTTAATATTCTGACTTGAGTCTTCATCTTTTTTAGTCTTACTGTAGTATTTAACATTTGACCACCACAAATTCTTAAAACTTTCTCTCCATTTTCTTTCCCTGTATCACATTATCTGAGATCCTCTATCCTAGTCTCTCCTCAGTATGTCTTTTCTCTGTGTATTCTGGAACTGCATATTCTGCAGAAATCTGTATCTTCTTTATCGCTTAGGGAGAGGCCTTGAGTCTTCATCCACATATCTGACTATCAGGAGTGATTCATAGAAGGCAAGTTACTGGGTCAAACAGTATGTTTATTTAAAAATTTCTTGATTCATGTGCAAATTGTTTTCTAGAAAGAATCTATTTTATATTAGTTTACTTTCCTACTTACAGTACATTAGAATGCCTACCTTGCTATACCCCCATCAATGTCAGCAACTTGTTTTTTTTTTTTTTAAGATTTATTTATACAAGAGCTGGGGTACAGTCCAGATGTGCGGGAGGGTGAGAGGATTCACCAGAGACAGAGCTGGGAGCTGAACAGGCAGACTGAAGAAATACACTGCTGAGGGGAGCAGCGGGTGAGACAGGAGAGGTCTGCTTGCCATGTGGGTTGCTCCGAGGCCGGCGGGGATCGAACCGGCACTGCAGAGGCTGTGGACAGCTTCACAGTGCTGCGCTTAACCGCCTGCGCCACCAGGGAGGCCCCTGACTGCTAGTTTTAAAAAAGTTGATCATTTTTTAGGTGAAATTCATACTATAATGTTTTTTCTTAGATAGATAAGCATCTCATCTACCTAGCCTAAACTGTCTCTGTGCTTTCTCCCCACCTTGTGTTGTGCATCTGAGTGAATGTGAAGAGAGGAAAGTGTCAGCAAGTAAAGAGATCAGGAGTTAATAAAGGACAATTTTCATATTTTAATTGGTTCACAAGATAGTCTCATGTGCCTGGAAACTATGGCCCACTTTATGACCCAGGTCGACCTCTGAATTCTGAAATTAGATGTAGACAGTGGGAGTGAGTCAGTGTTTATTCTACCTTTTTAGTGACTTTGGTCTTGCCCAAGTTCAGAGAAAACTTCTTGGAGGACTGAGTTTGAGATTAATAATGCAGCAGGTAGAAAATCTACCCAGAGTTTGGCAGGACTTCCCTCTATTTAATATACAGGGCTATTGTTATTATTGGTATTATTATACAATTTCATAAAAGTTATGAATAATGAGTCATACTAAATATATAATCCTCTGCTGTGCAAATGAGGAAGGAATGCTTGAAGTCCCCTACTTTATTCAGAAAAATCACTAGGAGAAATATTTTGTGAATGATACAATAGAATGATAGAAGGATTTACAAAGATAGGTATGACCCATATTTTGCTTTCAGGTAGCCTCCTTAATCAGTTAAAGAGACAAAACAGTTATGAAAATGGCAATCATATACATGACTATAAGTCAGGTATTAGGCTAAGTAAAAACAGATGTGGATGAAAAATGTAAGAGTCAACAGAAGGAAAATTTATCAATTACTGGACATGGACAAAGTTTCACAAATAATAAGACTTTTGATATAAACAAACGGATGGATACAATTTTCACAAGTAGAAAGAGGTCTGATTTGGGGTGAGATAAGAGCAATAACAATTGAGGAAACTGGATGAACAAATGTTATGTATGTGTAGAGAATAAGTCTCTAAGACTGGCAAGTTGTGGATGTTAAATGTCAGGATGATGAGATTATATTACATTTAGTAGCCAGTGGGAACCATTGAGATCCCCTGAAAAAGGAAAAAATTTGATGTTGAGTTTTTATTGTGAAGCGTTATTTTGACAGCAGTGTGAAGTCTAGATTAAAGAATGGGCAGATGATGCGCAATTAGAAGGCTATTATTCATTAATCTAGAAGACTGAATTAGGGAGGTAGGAATGAAGAAAAATGAGGAGAGAGATGCAGAAAGCCCAGTGGAAACAAAAGTTAATGACTTAGCACCTAATTAAATGTAGGGCAAGGGGACAGATTTCAAGTCCAGATGTCCCGAAGACTATTAAAATGATGGTATTATTAATATATAATGAAATCAGAAGGAAGAAATAATGTAGGAAAAGTGATAAGTTTTGTTAGCACATGACCAAGGAGTACTCAGGGGTCCCCAAACTTGCACACTCTAAAATTGGACACTGCCATCACTGTATAAGGCAGAGCACACTCTTAGTATGAAAGAACTTTCTTTCAGCTAGTTGGGTATAGGGGGAAAGAAGAGAGGATTTTTTTCCCCAATAAAGTAGCCAAAATTACCCATCCCCCCTGGCCAAACAGAATCAGCCTGAAGCTGGTCCACTGAGGTCCAAAACCTTGCCACAAGTCCAAAGCACCTTCCAGTAGGGAACCACAGGAAGGGGGCGAAAGGGACTAGGTAAGTCTGGGACAAAAGAAGCGATGCAAAATACAAAACAAGGTAACAACTGCCAGTGTCAGCCTCCCCTCATGTCTCTCATTCCTGTGACTCTTCATGTCTCTGCTTTACATGTCTCCTTCCCAACACTATGAGGGTGCATGTTGGGCTACAGGAATTAGAGACATCTTTTTGAGCCCATGTACCTTTTGTGTTTTTTTTTTTTTTTAAGATTTATTTATTTTTACACAAGAACCAGGGTACTGGCCAGATGCACAGGAGGGTGAGAGGATTCATCAGAGACAGAGTGGGAAACAGAACAGGCAGATTGACTGAAATACACTGCTGAGGGGAGCAGCAGGTGAGACAGGAGAGGTCTCCCATGCCATGTGGGTATCTCCCATGCTGGTGGGGATTGAACCGGCACTGCAGAGGCTGTGAACAGCTTCACAGCACTGAGCTCAACCGCCTGTACCACCAGGGAGGCCCTACCTTTTTGTGTTTTATAGCTACACCTGGCCACTCAGCTCTTCCTGTAGTTCCCAGGGCTAGCCCTAGGTGGCTGCATGTAAGAGGGGGTGTGGAATATGGTACCTACCCTAACAGTTTGAATTTGAATATATGTCTTTAATCTCTCAGTTTTCATTCATTTATTTGCTCAGTGGGAAATTGAATGAATATTAGGAATTAATAGAGAAAAAGCAATTAGACATATTTAGGACTAATAAACATGATTGATTTGGGGGTGAGGACATGACACAAGATGACTGAATCAAATTCCTTCTTTAGAAACAAAAAAAGGGGTGGAAGGATGAGAATGTTGCTGCGCTTATCAAATATAAAGTGAGTTGGTCTGAGGAAGTGTAACCAACACAGAGGAGGGAGTGAAAATGAGGCAAGAGTAGAGAGAGTCCTGGTGACACATGAACCCCTAAAGAACTGCATCCCTTTCTATGATTACTTGAGTCTTATGGTAAATTTATCCCTTCCCCTAACCTGTGAGGGACAAAGAGGATAATGGATATAATTTGTAACCAAAGGAAACCTGAATGTTAACACTATTAAAAAGTCAGAATTAG
Source organism: Talpa occidentalis (assembly GCF_014898055.3). Lineage (NCBI taxonomy): Eukaryota > Metazoa > Chordata > Mammalia > Eulipotyphla > Talpidae > Talpa > Talpa occidentalis. Next base: position 36,772,691 of record NW_023605083.1, on the reverse strand, counting down.
TCTTCAGATATTTCATTCCAATTTTAAGTGTGCTACAGGATTTGTTCTCTTAGTTAACGTTTAAGTGTCTGCTTTGTTTTGAGCATTGTGATATTCTCAGAAGGTAAGTTAGAAATGAACTGGAGAGGGACTGAACAAGTAGAGCAGGGAGACTTTGAAGTTAGTCTGGTGCAGTAGTAAAGATAAGCACCAACTTATGAACAGGCAGATAACCACCCCAACTGACTCTGACAGATGGAAAAGATCACTCCATGGAAACCACATTGTGAATGGTAGTGATGTGTTCAGGAGAGCTTGGAAACACCCATTCTAAATATAGTGCAGCAAATTTGATATTAAAAAAATAGCTTGACTCATGTGTAGCATGTTTTTCTACAAAGTTCACATTCATTATGTGTCTTTTTGTTTTAGGCGTTAAGATGATAAGTTTAAGATTTTTAAAGTCAGAAACTTTATTGCATTATCCATTTTAATGCCAAAGTTACCTAGGACAATGGTAGGGAGTTGGGGTAGAAAAACTGAAATGTGTCAGATTCTGTAATGAGTCGTGGAGAATGAGCTGGTCCATGAACAGCAGCAGTAACTTGTGTGTAAGGCGAAGGGACATAATTCAAAACATGAGACTTGGGGGAAGAAGAGCTTTTGTAAGAGGATGGAAAAAATCAATTACTTATAAAATTGACATAGGAATTCAGGAAGAACTCAAAATGCACCTTCTTTCCCTGCCACACCTGATCAGTGCTTTGAGGGGAGGAACAGGTATCACTCCAGATGGTAAAGAAAGAATTCATGATAGGTGTACTCATTAAGTATTGTTACACAGCAATGTACCTAAAACTGTCAGAGTACATATTAGTAAGTGTTTATTGATTTATGCATCTGTGGTAGATGGAGTTAGCAAATCTAAAAGGGCTTGGTTCAGTCAACTTATCCAGGACATTTTCATGTGATTTGGCTGTCATCTTCTCACAGGGCTAACTCAGCCATGTTCTTATGGCTCAACAGAAGTGCGGGAGAATGAAAGCCCAGCTACAAAAGTATATGTTGAGCACCTGTTGTGTTGTATGTGACTATTATCATCCCACAGGCCAAAGGAGGTCACATGGGGAAGTCCTACCTCAATAGGGAAGAACATTATTTCCCATGATGGTAAAGAGAGGAGTGGATACTCTGATGCAACTGGAGTACATTTCCAGCCAATTATATTTCTGGAGGATATGAGTAAAGTGAGAGGATATGAGTAAAGACCATGCAGAAAGATATATCAAGCAGAATGAAGAGAAGGATTCAGAGTGCTTGTATTTTGTGTTGTCTAGTGTGGACTATGGAGGGAGGAATGATTGAAATTTGTTGGGATAAAAGCTCCTATTAGAATTCTGAGGAAAAGTTGTTTTGGATAACTTTGTTCTAGCTAATTTATTCCCTAGGTTAAAAGGATGTGCGCCAAATTCTCATATTAATATTAACTGGTAATGACACAATCACCATACAAATATAATTTCAAAGTGGTCTGTACTTCTGTGAGATTTCAGTCATGCTATATGTCTACTCCTAAGTATGTATGAATTATTTAATAGAAAATAGCTTCTGAATTCATGCTGGATGGGTGAGCTACCAACTGAGTTAGAAGATTGGAGGTTCCTAAGCAATGACCACATTTGACTGAATCCGTGTGAATTCTAACCGTGGTTTGAGCTGCAACCAAGTTTTTTGATTTGATATCAGTTAAACCCTATTTAGATACATGATATCTAACATAAAGTTAAGGAGATAGAGACTCCTTGAATCATTTTCCTTCATAATTCTTGCTTTGATTTAAAAGGCATCTTAATACAGGTGTGAATTGTTTAAAAAAACTTAAAAAAAAAACCCAGATGGAATGTAAACACTTGAGAACTTTTTGTCTCAACAGATTTGCAGCCTTAAAATAGCCATTACTGGGCCTCCCCTGGTGGCCCAGTGGTTGAGCGCTGGGCTGTGAAGCTGCCTGCAGCCTCTGCAGAGCTGGTTCGATCCCCGGCTGCCAGCGAGGGTTCCACAGGGTGCACAGACCTCTCCTGCTGCCCGCTGCTCCCATCAACAGTGTGTTTCGTTGGTCTGCCTGTTCTGTTCCCCGCTCTGGCTCTGGTGAATTCTCTCACCCTCCCACGCTTCTGACTGTACCCAGTGCTTGTATAAATAAATAAATAAATCTTAAAAACAAAAAAAAAACCCGCAAAAAACCCCCCAAAAATAGCCAATACTCTTCCCTGTGAAAGACCTCCAAGGATTAATTTATTCCTGTTCCCTGTAGTCCATGCATAAATATTAACTACCCTTAAATACAGCCCATTTAATACTATCAATAATGAAAAATGAAAAAATTTAAATGCCAAGATAGTGTAATACCAACTATTAAAATAACTGTTGAATTAATCAAGTAATTAAATAACTGAATTGAATCTAAATTTTTACTAATACATTGTGCTGTTTGTTCTGTAGGGTAGTAGTTAGACCAGGAGATTTTGATAGAGGAAGCACTCTGAGCAGGTAGTGTCTGTGTATGGTAATTACAAATGCCAGAAGGAGAGCCTTAAAATTTTTGCAAGAGGCTTTAGTGACTCCCAAGACATTGCTATATAGTAGTATGGATCTCAGTTGAGAGAACACAAACTTTTTGCTACAAAAAAAATGATTGGTTAGAATGTAGATAGTTGATAGGTATGAAGCATTCAATCAGAATTGTCTGATCAATGGGGATTTTAATTTCATGAATTATGTTTTTTTATCTTTTAATGGGATAGAAGAGAACAAAAAGGGTGTCATTACTACTGCCCAGGAATTTAGAATTAAGGCAGATTTCACAGATGAGATAATAAGTTTATCAGATCTCTCAATTTCCTAGTTAAAAATAGCAAAGACAATACAAGAAAATAAAAGATAATCATTTTAATTAAAGAAATCTGAACAAATGTGAAGCATTGCTTACCTGTAATTTTTATTTGTGCTAAGACCTGTGCAAAAATAAAGGTAATGATGATTTAGGTGGTAATGATGATTTAGGTGGTAATGATAATGACAGTGGTAATGATAATGGCAGTGGTAATGAATAGTGTTGGTTGCTTACCCAGCAGCTGGCTGGGCAGTCTCCTTAGTTCTGCACAGAGGTGCCTCTTTTCTGCTGCTGCTAATGCCCCAGATCACATTCACATTCATTCCTGTTATGACCCTATCTTCATTTTTTTGGAAGCTTCAACGCTAACACTGTCTCCATTTCTTTATGAATTGTTTCCATAGCATTTTCAGATAAAATACTGTTCCTGTATTTCAAAAGGAAGTTTTAAAATATATTAAACCAACTGTGATAAATGAGTCAGTGGTGAGGATGATGATATTAGATATTTGGAAATAAAGGGATTGAAAGCGAAAGCTTGGGTTTTAATCTTTGTGTTGGCTGTACGGCCTTGGGGGGAGGTAAGTTCTTCTGGCTGTTATTGTCTATGTGGAAAATGAAGAATTAGACCAACAATTACTATGTTATTATTGGGGTCTAAAAATTTCTAGTCAGCATAGAAACAAATTTGCACTGAAATAAAAGTATTACCATTCTATTTATGACACTTAAGGAATTAAAAATCACAATGTCCCATGCTCTTATTCCCAGTCAGATATTAGTTTAGTTTCTCAAAATAAATCAGCTTTTATATTTTGCATATGATTTCTAATTCAGTTTGGTTTGTATTTTCTAATTTAGACTTTTGTAAAACCTTTATTGAAAAATAATCCAATTGACTAGAACTCATTTCGCTGCTAAGAGGCAAAATAAGTCCTTAATTTCATCTCTCATTATGAATTCCAACAACTTAGTTTATATTCATTTATTTACAGTACATTAGTTGCTTTTTTTTCACACATGAGAAGTTTGAATCTAACATATTTAGACTAGATCAAATTCACAAATCAAATGCAGTGTTTGGTTTTTTAATAACAAACAACAATGCTATTTAAGACAATGGGACATCAAGTACATCAATGCTTTTTGGTTCTCTAATTAGTTATCCTGAAAATGAAATTGTAATCTTGGAAGATAAAGAATGCTATAGATTTATTATTTAAACGCTCTTTCCCTAGAAAGATCCAAGAAAGATTTCAGTCCAAGATCACAACCAAATAATGTAGTAAACTCACTTTTAAAATAAAAAATAATGGAAGACTTGAATCATGAGGGGAATAGAGTGTTGATTAAACAATGTTGAAATTATTTCATTGGGTACATCCATAGCCATACATTTCAGGTTTGAGGTCACTTGTAAGACTTCCGGCCCCAAGGATTTCTACAGTACAGGAAAATGATACTGTTACTTTTAGTAGTGAAGACTTAAGTCATTGTCTACAAGAACTTTCTCAATTGCAGTGCAAAACACTCAACCAACTTAAAATCATAATGGACACAAAGAAAAAATATACAAGTAGAGTGAAAACAACATATAGATGGAATCAGATCCCATAACTTATTTCTGATTTCCTATGTCTTCACTTTGATATGTTTTAACTGCCATATAACAGTAAATGAATTACTACAATTATGTGTTTGCCTATTTCATCTAGTATGTGTACAGAATTTCTGCTTTATCTATTGGAATACCTTTCTATTTGTTTGGGTATAAGTAGTTTCAGTAGTTCTGTGTCTGTCTGTGCCTTTCAAACTTAACACCTATTTTCTTATTTCACCTTATATTTCCCTGGAATATTAGTGACTTTAACTATGGGAAAGAGAAAAACATTGGTAGTGATACATATCAGGCAGACAGTTTTGTACACTGTTTTATTCTAACTCTTGAGTTTTACTTTAAGGATGTTCTTTTATATATATATAAAGTAAACATTCCTCTTTATTTCTGGGAAATAATCATCCTTTTAACATCTTCTAACTTCTCTTATTTATCTCAACATTTAAGTATATATTATAACTGCCCATTATGTTACCAAGAATTGTGCTAGGCACTAGAGACACTGTAGGAAAAGTACCGACCTCAGATTCTGTTTAGGTTTTTATCTTTTATTGAATTAAGCATGATTTCTAGAACTTAGAACTATCAAAGTCAATTTGTAACATTAATGCTACACTATATGTCTATATCTATGTACCTTTTATGGTTTTTATCTTTTCAGTCCTTCACCATCCTATTAATTTTTGAAACTATGATAATATTGCTGTTTTTATCATTTATATTCAGTTTTTATAATGTGTTTGTTTCAGCACTCAGCTAACTCTAACCAGTGTGGTTATTGCTTTCAGTGTACCGACCTCTTCGATAAATGAATCTATCAGAATCTATTTTCATCAACAACAGCCCTGTTCAGAAATTCTTTTTGAAATTCAGCCTTCAATACCTGGAGGTATTTGCTTAAGAAAATTTTGGTGAAGGCTCATATTTCAGACCTGTCCAAAGACATTTCCTTAGCTTCTATATGAAGATCAATATGACTACACAGGGAAATTTTTAAATATTATCCTCTTTTCCAGGATTCTTTAACTATTTTAAAATTTCAATTTATTTCCAAGTAGCATGATTTTTCTCTTTAGTAACATGTACTTCTATTATTTTATATTTATAATTTTAAATATAAATATTTTATATATTTACATAAATAGAAATTTATTTTATATATCTATATTTATAAATATATATTTTTATTTTATATTTATAATTTTATGAGCTGGACCAGCATAACTGGTCTATCTTGACTGACAAGGGTTCTATATCTTTGTGATCACTCTTCTTTGTTATAGACCTATTTCAGTGAATCCTACCAGTCTTGCAATATTTTTTTCTTAGCAAGAGAAAATACCTTGAACTTTATGTGTGATTTTCAATCTTGTACTAGTTAGTCTTCTTCTCTGATAATATCTAATATTCAAAGGTCAGATCTCTGAGATTAGCACTTCAGATTCATCACCTTCTCTATGGGGAGTGAAATGATTTTCCTAATTGCTTGCATCTTGGTGAAAAATAGAAATATGGTTTGGATAGAGATAAGTAATATTTATTTTCCTCATCTATTTAACTCTTTAAAGTTGTATATAACTTTCGTATTATTTTCTTTTTTTTTTTAAGATTTTATTTTATTTATTCATACAAGCACTGGGTACAGTCAGAAGCGCGGGAGGGTGAGAGAATTCACCAGAGCCAGAGCAGGGAGCAGAACAGGTGGACTGATGAAATACACTGCTGAGGGGAGCAGCGGGCGGCAGGAGAGGTTTGCGTGCCCTGTGGGACCCTCGCTGGCAGCCGGGGATCGAACTGGCGCTGTAGAGGCTGCGGGCAGCTTCACAGCCTAGCTCTCAATCGCTGCACCACCAAGGGAGGCCCTATTTTCTTTTTTCTTAATATATTCTATACAACTTAGGTTCCACCTCCTCTTGATTTCAACAGATTTTTTAGCCGATTCAATGCAATATTCATTATGCCACAATATTTTCAAAACATATTACCTGGTACCACATAAGAAATATGGTCATGTCAAACACTAATTACCAACATTCAAAGTACTCAGGTAACAAAACATTTGAACAAATCCCTAAAGAATACTGTGGCCCAGGAATATAAAGAATTGTTAAGGGAGGAAGATTGATATGTTCAACTCATGAAGACTGGAGAAAACACTGCACAATAAGTGAAGGTTGCTAATCAGTTTGCCAGACACAGAACAGGTCAGATAATTTTTATAGTTTACATCATTTATCTTCAGAAAAATGTCCCCATTCACAATTTTCAGATGAGAATACTAAGTTCAAAAAGGTTGAAGAATACGATGAGACTATCAAATAGCAATAAACCTGCAGTTTACAAATGAAACATCATTATTCTATACTATTTCCTTTTCAGTGAGGTCAGGTAATTCTTGAAGTGTCTCTTCATTTTTTCGTTTGTATATCTTTTTCTGCTTCCATCTGGATTCGTTGTGAATTATCATCTTCACAGTTTCTGAGTGATTTGATCTTCTGTTTGGTCTATTTTACTTCTATAGCTTTCTTCAGAAATTGTTACTCTTCCTCTCTTTATCTGTCTACATCCTGTAATCCCATTGTTTTCTCTGCCAACATCATCTTCCCTCAACCCCCACATTAGTCCTTCTTGATCAATATTATATTAGAATGGGGAATTCCAGGTTGCAAACTTTCTGTTAGAATTTTGATGGTGTTCTTCACTGTCTTCTAGCTTCTTGTGTTACTGGTTAGATGATCAATATGTGTTGCTTTTGTATTGACACTTGCAAATATTTCCCCTTTCATCCCCTGTGCCCCCTCACATTCCTATGTTCAAATCCTAAATCACATGGTAATGATGTTAGTAAGTAGGAACTTTGGAAGGATGAAAGAATTAGGCTAGAGCCCCTGTGAATGGAAAAGTGTTCTTATAAGAGAGACCCCAGAGAATTCTTTCTACATGTGAGGATATGGCATGAAGTCTGTGACCCAGAAGAGATTGCTCTCCCGACTCTGCACCCTGATCTCAGACTCTGGCTTCCTGAACTGGGAGAAATAAATCTAAGTTACACAGCCTGAGGTATTTTATCACAATAGTCTATAAGTACTAAGACAGTTGGTACTCTGGAATGTCAGATTAAGGCGCCTTGCTGTGGACTTTGTTCACACTCTGATCATGGAACTTGCGGACACTTTCAGTTACTAAGCACAGTCTCCCAGCTCTAAGCAATACTATTGAATTTGTCCTAAAATGACTTTTTCTCCACATTATACTAGCATTTAATAAACTTAATTATGTATTAGGTTTTCTTGTGTATTCTTTGGGTAAATACCTAGGAGTGGAATTGCTGGATCATATGGAAGCTCCATCTTTAGCAGTTTGCAGCAACATGGATGGAGCTGGAAGGGATCATGCTCAGTGAAATAAGCCAGAAAGAAAAAGAAAAATACCAGATTGCCTCGCTCATGGCAGGAATTTAGAAAACCTAAATAAGGGACCAGGAAAAAGACTAATTATAATAAAGTAAAAATCAAAATCAACAAGCAACTATAAATCAGAGACCCAGTAAAGAGAGGGAGAGGGAGTAGGATAAAAACAAGGGGGGGGGATTGTATGTGGACTATAACCAAGATGAAAATGCAGACATTGTGCAAAAATGAAAAATGATGTAAAAATATATAAAATAAAAATAATAAAAAATAAAAATGACACTTGAATAATTTAGAAGTAAATCAAAATAAGGAAAACAGATTAAATCATAAGCATGAGGGAAAGAAAGAAATCAAGAGCACAGAATTATGCTGTTGATGCTACAGTCCTTAAATTAGGCCACAACACCCATATTTTGGAACTTGATAGCTGAGTATTATTCTGATGCCTCACTGACCTTCAACTCTTCATCCTGGAACCACTTCCCCTGTCCCAGATACCAGTGGGAAACAGATGGCTTTGCTCATCAGCCTGTATTCCATGTTCTGCTGTCTAACTTCTCTCCATCCAACATTTCTTGGGAAACCACACTGAAAACAAATACACGAGCATTCTTCACACATCAAAAGGAAACCAAAAGGGAAGGAGAATGAAATTGGGGCCAAAAGGTTAAGAGAGGGAAGATGTAGTTGCTCTTTTTCTGGGCCAGTACATGGTGGTTTCTGTCGTGGTTTCTGTCTGAGTGAGCAATTTACAGACCTCCAGCGAGCCAGGTTTCTGTACTTCTGCCCCAAACCTTGATAATTTGGACCTCAATGTAGTTGTCCTTGAATTTTTCATGTTTTTTTCCCCTGGCGCTCTGGGTCAAAAAGTCTCAGGTAAAAACGTACCATTCTCTGTAATAAATTCCCATTTCAAACTTCAAACTGCTGCTGTGACAGTGCTAGTGTTTCTCTCTCTCTCTCTCTCTCTCTCTCTCTCTCTCTCTCACACACACACACACACACACACACACACGCACACACACCATTCCTACAATCTCAGAGCCTATAAAAAGTGAATCTAATATGAGAAATCATAGGTCAAAAGAACACAGAATCTATGGTTTGTATATATACACACGCTGGAACACAAATAGTTATTAATAAATATGCTTCTTCCCAATTCTGTTTGTACTGCTATGTTTTATGTCTGTTTTCCCAGCACTTCTATTCTTTCCTTCTGTCTATATGTTTCCATATTCAATGGTGAACATAAGTGTCACATACAGCTGGAGGATGTACAAACAAATACACATTTATGTATATACATATGTGCATACATCTGTATGTGTGTGTTTGCTTCACTACATTCATATTTAGTTTTAATAACAAGTTTACAAAAATGAGGCAACATATTCAGGTAATATTTTAATGCTAAAGAGAGGGGAAAATAGCCAAGAAATTATAGTTACAGGTAAATACAATACTGCCTTTTTGAATTGTCACATAATTTGCCAGGGTAAATGGAACTGTCACATGAATATAGACTCTTTTTGTGCAAGGTAAAATGGAAGATGAAATTAACTTTGGAAAAGCAAAAACAATTGACTTATTGTCTCTCTTTAGCAGTCATTTAGAAAAATACAGATATCTGAAGAACACAGATAGCATTTAACAAATTTTATGCCTTTCAAAATTAAAGATATTGATGTTGTAATCTAAGGAAGGAAAGAATCAGTGAAGGCTAATCAATGCTCTGCCATTTATTTTACAAGCATAAATGGTAGGCGACTGCTTTTCTTTTTTTTCTAAAGAGACATTTTCCCCACAGTAATCATTTGTTTTTCAGATTGAATTTACATAATCAGTATGTTTGTTAAAATTTGTTTTTCTATCTTTCTATCTTTCATCTGTCAAGAAATCACAAAGTGATTTCTCCAAAGTCAAAATAGCTTATGAAAGGAGGCGTCTCTTCATGGTGTCACTGAAGGTGCTTACCCAATCATTGTTGCTTATTTAATTTTGTAAACCAGCTTCTGGATCTTGCATATATCAGAATGTAACTGGAGTTAATTATGTTTCCTAACATAGTGGTAGACAAAAGAACAAAGTATCTTGGTTCATAAGCCTTGGATTTTATTTCCAGTGCTATTAGATGTATGACGTTGGTGAAGCTAATCAAAATTTCTGATTTGTTTTTATTTTCCTTTAAATGAGGCACAAAACAGGCTCCTGCTTCCTCCAAATTTATATGAGCTCTGAGCCCTTAGAGGAAATGTAAACATAGTTATTAATTTTGGTGATGGTGGCCATATACATATTTTCTGACAATTAGAACTGAGAAAAGAATAATGTTAAGTACACATATCAAACGAAGCAGATTTGGCTGGAGAGGAAATTGCACCCATGCATGAAAGCGGTCTAGGTGAATTTTCATTAATGGAGCCTAAATATACCTTAGAACACTTAAAGGTTTATATCCATCCATAAATTAATAATCACGATGTCAATTAAAGGCATACAGCAATCATTTCCACTTAATAGTAAGAAATAAATAATACAGCAAATTACAATCCTCCAAGACTTTTTTTTTAAAGGTTAATTCCTGCTTTTATCTTCTCTGGGTCATTGTTTTAGCCATTTTGCCTACTCTATTAACTATTGGTGTACTTTCCTGTGCCCTCTTATTCTTTTTTCTATAGCACAGAGCTGATCTTTAAAAATTGCATTTCTCAGGTTCCTTTGCCCGTGACTTTAACTTACTTTCTTTCAAGCGAAATGGCAGGGGATTGGAGTGGTGGTAGGCTAATCTCTACTTCTCTGCTTGTGTTGGAAACTTCAGCAGTGAGTGTTTTCCTCTATACTTCTAGCTCTTTTGAGACAGCCCCATTTGGCCAATTCTTTCAGTTCCACCTGGAAGCCCACACCAATGTTCCAGTGCCTCTTCCAGAGTGCCAGCTCCCAAACAGGTGGTCCCAGCTCCTTGAATCACTTGGAGGTCCTTTGGGCAGCCCATTCATTGAAGTTTCAGCTACCTGCTGATAACATAGGCTTCTTGTAAGGAAAATGGAGAGGCTGAGGCTTTTTTTCGCCTCCCACTGCTAGCTTCCAGAGCCGCCACTTTTCTGGTTGTGCTTTTCTCCTAGGTTTCATTACTCACACGTGATAATGTGTTATTGGAAAAACGTGCATAGAAGCATGACCATGGGAACCCAGGTGAAGATGCTGGAGAGCATGGGGCGCCCGTACCTGTAAGTATGTAAGTATGGGCACCCAGGCTAGGAGATCATTCCAAAGAGAGAGGCCAGAGAGAGAATGTGGAGATCATGGTGGCTGGTCCTGCCTGCTGGTCTGCCTGGGTCTGGCCCTCTGCATTGGCATTAAGGGCCGGTCAACAGAGGGCTCCAAGATTCTCTTTTCCATTTGCCTGAATCAATAAGGAACCTGCCTGGTCTGGGATGGTTCACAACACTTTTGCACTCTGATATCATCATCTCTTTTTCCCTTTTTAAACAAGTTTTAAGGGTAACAGCAGCTTCCTGCAGATGACTTACTTCTGGGTATTTCATCTTTTGGTGCTTTCAGTTTTTCTGAAAACTCTGATTAGTTTACTAAATTAAATTCCCTGGTGTGGTTCTGCTTTCCATACTGAACACAAATGTGATAGAGTCATCAAATAACAGGTGGAGTATATCCAGCTCATTAAAAGTAAGAAGCAAAGAAGAAAGCGGTAGGTTAATGAAACAATTCTCTATTTTAACAAATGCAGGGATATCATATATACCATGAGAATCTTTTCTTTCTAGTCATTACAATGAAATTTCGATACGGATTCTCTGAGAGTATCAGCTAAAAGGTGGCATTTAAGAACTTGTATAGTTTGCTTACTGATGAGTTCCTGACTATATAATCAGATTTTTTTTTTTTTACCATGGTTGTCTGTAGCATAATTTTACCTTATTCCAATTTGCTCTCTGTGGGGAACAGTGTGGACTATGATTTTTCCAAGAAACAAACTAGGATAGATTCTTACGAGATTTCCCAATAAACCAGTGGGCTAATCATTTAGGAAGAATGTTACTTTCCATTTAAAATTTCAGCAGACTTTGTTCTGTACACATCATTGTGTATCTTCATCTGTAGAATTAGTTGGAATGAATGCATTGAGGAAGATATATAACAATTATATAACATTAATTGGGGTAACTTTCCACATACCATTGTTTTCCAGCATTGTTTATATGCACTAAAAATGAAAGTTTTCTCTATATCTAGCAGTTGGGGAACATGAAGAAAAGGCTTTTGTAAAATAGGGGATGGAGGCCAGGGAAGCCTGGCTGATGGTGAGCAGCCTGCCTTTGTGCCAAGATGAAAGGCATGAACTTGGGTTTATGATTTAGCATATACAGCGTGGCTGTTTCAGATTCCTCACTTGGCAAAAGCAGAATAACATTTCTGAGAAACATTCTTGATAGCATCGAGAGAAGGAACGCCCATTGAAGAAAAAGACAATGGGAAAATGCTGGGATGCTGGGACTTCCAGTTTAATAATTATTATTTTAATTAAAGCAACACAATTATTGTGTCCCATGATATAGGATATTAAATATATGAATTCATTTAATCTTCATAATTATTGAGGTAAATTATTTACAATTTGCAGGTAAACATTATTTTCTTATCTTAAAGATGATAGAATTAAGGATCAGAGAACTTGTTTTGTTGAGTGGAAAAGCCAGGACATAATAGTACTCTCTGACTCCCCAACCAAAGTACTTTCTACTACCCAGTAGAGTAAAACACTCTGATTTTATCATCTGCTCCTTGGATAGTAAAGATGTCAAGTGACCCACTGTAGGTGAAATGGGATGTGGTAATTCAGATCTTCATGTACACACAAAATTATTAGATTTGTTATTTCTTCTTGTAAGGTGCAGAATGATGTCCACCGTAGAAGTCTACACCCTAATTCCAGAATGTTGTGAATAAATTACTTGGCCAAAGCGACTTTTCAGATATGTTAAATTTAAGGATTTTTTTTTTCTTCTCTCTCTCTCTCTCTTTTTTTTTAAGATTGATTGATTGATATAATTATCTATCTATCTATCTATCTATCTATTTATCTATTTATCTATTTATTTATTTATTTATTTATTTATTTATTTATTTATACAAGCACTGGTTATAGTCAGAAGCACGGGAGGGTGAGAGAATTCGCCAGAGCCAGAACGGGGAACAGAACAGGCAGACTGATGAAATACACTGCTGAGGGGAGCAGCGGGCGGCAGGAGAGGTCTGCACGCCATGTGGGTCTGCGTGCCATGTGGGTCTACGCGCTGTGTGGGACCCTTGCCGGCGGCCAGGGATGGAACCAGTGCTGCAGAGGCTGTGGGCAGCTTTGCAGCCCAGGGCTCAACCGCTGCGCCACCAGGGGAGGCCCTAAAATTAAGGATTTTGTGACAGGAACATTATCCTGGATTGTTCAGGTGGCCCAGTGTAACCACAGGGGTCCCTATTGGAGGGAGCAGGAGGGTCAGAGTTGAAGAAAGATGTGATGATGTGATGATGGAAGCAGACGTTGCAGTGATAATGAAGAAAGGCTTGTGAACCAAGAATGTGGGCAGACTTTTAACATTGAAAAAGATAGAGAAACATTCTCCTCTAGTGATTCCAGAAAGAATATAGCCCTACTGAACCATTTTATATTTCTGACCCCTGGAACTATAACATAGTAGATTTGTTTTGTTTTATCCCACTAAGTTTGTGGGAGTTTATTATCGCAGCATTTGGAAGCTAGTACTCTAACATTATTTGTTCTCTTTAAGTAGGTGTACATAGGCTGTGGGCTCTGTCTAATGTGTGATATGGGCTCACATATCATTAACTTCTTTTATCATCATGAAAATAAACTAATCAGATAAGGGATCAGAAGAAAAAAAAGACAAAACTAACAGGAAACTATAAGTTGGAGACATTCAGCAGATGGGGGGAATAGAAATGTTTCATGGGGACTCCATCTGAGAAGAGAAATCAAACATTTACAAAAATGAACAATGATGTAAAATTAATGTTTAAAAAATTACAATTAAAAAAAGAAACTAATAATAGGAAAAATCAAATCTTAGTTGTTATCAAACTCCATTAATTTTTTTGCCTTGACTAAGGGACTTACCTCTGGACCTTGATCATCTTTTTTTTTATCTTCACTCTAACATATTATTTAAAACAACCACTCAGGGTCTCTCTCTCTCTCTCACTTTTTTACTTTGCAGCATTATATATAATCAGCATCTCTCTGGTTTGTGTGCAAGTCTGATATTTGACAGCTTCATTCTTTAATACTTCCTACTTGTAGTCACATGAATTTAGTCCACCTCATATACTCCTTGGTTTTTTCCTTGCTTAGTTCACAATTCGTGAAATTCTGATCACCAAATAACCACATGGCTCTAAGATTTCATCTGATTCGGTGACTGCCATCATCACTTTAGCTGTCCATTCATCTAACTACATTTAAGATTTGTCTTTCACCACACATATCTATGCCCACTCTGATGACCGCACTTCATATCCTACCTTCCATACACACTTGCTTCCTTCACTTCCACTGAATACATTGCTTGGTAAGATATGGAAAAGTCAATGTAGAGGAGGGATGGGCGAAGTCATCACCTGCTCTTCACTCTTCATCTCATAAAGAATTATTTTAGTGACAGTCTCACCAGTATTATTTATTTTTAAAAGATTTTATTTATTTTTGCGCAGAAGAACTGGAATGTAGGCCAGAAGTGCAGGGGGTGAGAGGATTCACCAGAGACAGAGTGGGGAGCAGAACAGGTGGATCTACTGAAATACACTGCTGAGAGGAGCAGCGGGTGAGACAGGAGAGGTCTGCTGCACCATGTGGGTAGCTCCCTGGCCAGGGATCAAACTCAGGCTGCCCTGGAAGGACGTCATAGTGGTAGCTCTGAGATATAACTCCTAGGCCACCAGGGGAGCCCCTCACCAGCTTTATTAATTGCTTTTTCCACATTTTATTTGTTTTATTCTGTTCTAGATATGGCAGTAGTCAAGAGAGGGAAAAGAATGAATCCAGGGAAATTGAACTTAAAAGTGTTTCAATTTGGGATGACACTATGTGCATAATTGTTTTTTTTTTTTTGTAGATAATTACATTATGATTCTTCAGCTAAACATTAGAAAATCCAAAAAATAAAATGTAATTCAATTATTTTGTTTCATTTTTAAAGAAAATAACTTCATGTCCTTTGTATAAAGAATACCATTATCAAAAAATACTGAGAACCACCACATCAAATTATGCAATATCCCTACACTCGGATTGTTTTTATCAGTGCTGGCATTTGGTAACACCATTTTAGTCAGGTCATCTCTTAATGTATAAGAAATAGAAATAATAATACAAGAATACTATCCCTATAATATTAATTATTACTTATTAATAGTGCTATAACATAAATTATCAAATGACTAATATATGTTACATTACATGTCAGTCTGGCTGATTTAACAAGGAGAAATGTGAGGTCAAACTAAAGGAATGGTTAAACTTCAGTAAGTATTTTTAATGTAGGAGACAGAAGTTGGAACCTTGACATTTCAACTGCAGTTCAATTATAGAGAACATTTATTCACTCACTGCCTTGAATGATGAGAACATTAGCCTTCTAAAAATTTCCCCATATCCTGACTTTTGTTTGTTTTTTTGAAGCAAATGACAACATGCACTGTGTTCTATCAACGTAAATTTCATTATTGTTCAGTGTTGATATATTTTTGCATTGTTCATCACCTGCCATTTTATTAACCTATGTCTATTTTGATTTTTTGGTAAGTTCCCAAATCTACACTCATTTTGTCATCTTGGATTTGTTTCCTATCACATGTTTTTTAAATCTGTAACATTAGTACCTGCCTTCTGGGATTGTTTGTACCAGGCAGAGAGTAAGAGATACCTAATTGCTTGGATTATATTTTATTCCAGGCTTTGTTTTCTTTTGTTTATTGCATTTCCCCACTGTCTTGTATGTTTGCATAGTTTCTATGTCATTTCTTTTCCAACTGGTGCATGCTTAATAGACAGACTTTCTGTTTGTTATGATATGATACGGGTTAATTTTCCTTGAAGCTCTTTCTACTTCATCTGGGGAATGATCTACAGTTTGAATGACAGATGTTATTTTTTATTAACTTTTAACCTAGGAAATCTAGGGCTCTTGAGGGACATATCTCTGCTGGGGCTGCATGTCACCCTAATTTGTGAGCCTGGATTCTGATGTCTCTTTCGAGGCTCCATTAAATGTCTTACTTTAGCAATTATTTTACCCAGCCAGGAGTACAGTTCACACTCCCAGGTTATGGCTTATTTCTCCATTTTTCCCAAGAGCCCTAGCAAAGAACAATCCCTGGTAATTTTTTCTATATCTTGGGATTTTAATTGATTTATATTAAAACTGCTCTCAGACTATATTTTTTCCAGTTTTTCAGGGTTATTAATTACAGTTTCCAGGATATTTTAAATTCATGTTTCTTTTGAACTGCTTCTGAATTTTTTGAACTGCAACTGTAAAGTTCCTTCTTTAACTTGCAATAAAATCATGTGTAAGTTAGTTGGGCCCATTCACACTGTTTTTAATCATTTAATTCAGAGCGCTGGTTTTGAAACTTTGAAACGACCTGCATACTCTGATGATCATTGTAATTTGGATCCTTGGACATCTTGATGTAATTATTATTTTCTTCTTGTAGAAATTAACTCACAAAGATTGCTAACGTGCCCAAAGTCAATAATTAGAAAGTAGATATAGGACTTAAAATCTTGTCTCTATTATATTGTTTCTAAAATGCCAACAAAATTGGCAAAATAGTTTGTTAAAAGTATTAAAGGGAAGCTGTGGGTTGGGCTTTGAAAATTCATTTCATGCTCAATATTATGTAGAGCTCTATTCCCTTAAGTAGAAAAACTTGTAAGGAGTATTTGTAATAGATTTAAAATTTCATTTGTGGTGCCTCGTGGCTAAAATTGTTTATGGATACATATATTGATGTCTGTCAAACCAGCAGTGGGGCCTACTTGGCCTACTTTCTAAATGTCAGATCTCATTTTGAGAGCTTAAGTATTTGAAGCTTCAGACTTACCTATTTTATAGGTTTTAGAGTAAACTGGAAGAGAAATGTTATGACTTAACACACAGATACTGTTATTTAAGGCAGATTAATCAAAATATCAAAGGGTGAATTACCTTATGTCTCCTAGGGAAGATGAGGAAATAAATACTTAAAAATGACACTTAGATTGAACAAGAAAATTAAATTTGTATACACACATACTCAAACACATAGGCCCATAACAAATCCACCCTGATTTCTCATCTGGAGTACTTTGACCTGCATAGTGATATTCATATTATGTATACGTAATTTCTACTATATATTAAATGAAATTTTTATGTATTTAAATTAAGAGAGCTGTTCCACTGAATATAGAAACAATGAAAATTAAAAAGGGGATTTTACTTACATTTATTTTTGTAATGGAAACAAGGTGAATATTAGATAAGTAAAATGAAGTTCTGTTTTAAATATGACTAAACCTGAGGCTCAAGAAATTACATAAATAAATATGTAATTTATTTTAAATAGGTTTAGACCAATAAAAGAATTCGATACCATGTTACTAAGGAATAAGTTAATCCAGGTGCATTATACTCTTGTATTATATGTTTGGGGATAAACTAGGAGTCAGTTTTCTCCCTTCTATCACTTGGGAATAGTGTTTTTACTATATATATATATATATATATATATATATATATACACACACACACATATATATATATACACACACACACATACTATATGTATAAATATATAGAGTTTTTACTATATGTGAATTAGAAATAAGAGATAAGATAAATTATGTGAAAACATTTAGCGCCTTAGCTCTCATTTCATTTATAAATTCTATTAGTAAATTTTATTTATACATTCCACTCACAAAGTTACTGAATACTCTGTGATGGGGAGTAGCAATACAGTTAGTTTCATGTCAATAAAAATTTTCCATTATGGAAGTAGAAAATGCTAGATTGGTATTCAATGGTATACATTTACATTGATCTAGCCTGTGTATACATAGATGCATTCCAAATTTTTCTGGGAAGGATATGAATTTTGTTAGAATTAATCAGGAAGCAGTTGTTTGATACAAATATAATCAGAAAATTCTACTGGCAAGCCAAAAACATGTTTAAAAGTCTAACACCAGAAAACAAGGTCTTTCACATGCGTAAGCTGACATAGTTTTGCTTTGACCCCTTGTTGGATGCATCGTTACCCTCTGAATCAGATACAGCTTCTGATTCTGTGTCCTCTTTGAGTTGTTTCTATATCTTGAAGTTAATGAAGCTACCTGACAGGTTGGCTTTTACATTGTTTAACTTCCCCTGGGGGTTATCTCCACTTCTCATTAACAATAAATTTATTGCTGACATTAAGTCAGCATTGGATCAAGTGGAGACATGAACCCAATTCTTCAATTAACCAAGTTCAGGAACCATATAAGGGATGAGAAATGCTGTGATACTGCTTTTCAATATAATACTGGAAGTCCTAGCCAGGGCAATAAGACAAGAGAAAGACATCCAAGGAATCCAAATAGGAAAAGAAGAAGTCAAACTATCACTATTTGCAGACGATATGATATTATACATAGAGAACCCCAAAAACTCCACAGAAAAGCTAATTCAACTCATCAATCAGTTCAGTAAAGTGGCAGGATACAAAATCAACACGCAAAAGTCAGTAGCCTTCCTATACACAAACAATAAATCTGAAGAAGAAGAAATCAAAAAAACCATCCCTTTCGTTATTGAAACAAAAAAAATCAAATATTTGGGAATAAATCTAACAAAAGAGGTAAAGGACCTATACAAAGAAAACTATAAAACACTGTTAAAAGAAATAGAAGAAGACACAAAGAAATGGAGAGACATCCCCTGCTCGTGGATTGGAAGAATAAACATTATTAAAATGGCCATTCTTCCAAAAGCAATATACAGATTCAATGCTATTCCAATCAAAATTTCAATGTCATTCTTCAAAGAAATAGAACAATTATTGATGAAATTCATATGGAATCACAAAAAACCCCGAATAGCCAAAGCTCTCCTGAAAAAAAAAGAAGGGAATGGAGGCATTACACTCCCAGACTTCAAACTATACTACAAAGCCATAATCATCAAAACTGCATGGTATTGGAACAAGAACAGACATACAGACCAATGGAATCGAATAGAAAATCCAGAAGTAAACCCACAGATTTATGGTCAACTAATCTTTGACAAAGGAGCAAAGACTATGCATTGGAGCAAAGAAAGTTTGTTCAATAAATGGTGCTGGGAAAACTGGGTCGCTATGTATTTAAATTAAGAGAGCTGTTCCACTGAATATAGAAACAATGAAAATTAAAAAGGGGATTTTACTTACATTTATTTTTGTAATGGAAACAAGGTGAATATTAGATAAGTAAAATGAAGTTCTGTTTTAAATATGACTAAACCTGAGGCTCAAGAAATTACATAAATAAATATGTAATTTATTTTAAATAGGTTTAGAAGGGAATGGAGGCATTACACTCCCAGACTTCAAACTATACTACAAAGCCATAATCATCAAAACTGCATGGTATTGGAACAAGAACAGACATACAGACCAATGGAATTGAATAGAAAATCCAGAAGTAAACCCACAGAAATAATGAAGCTTGACCACTACCTCACACCATACACAAAAATCAACTCAAAATGGATTAAAGAACTAGACATAAGACCTGAAACCATAAAATACATAGAAGGAAATATAGGCGACACACTACGTGATTTGCACATCAAAGACATCTTTACAGACACATCACCCAAAGCAGTGATAGTGAAGGCAAAGATAAACAGCTGGGACTATATCAAATTAAAGAGCTTCTGCACAGCAAAAGAGACAATAACAAAAACAAAGAGAAACCCCACCAACTGGGAGAACATTTTTGCACCCAACACTAATGATAAAGGACTGATCACAAAAATCTGCAAAGAGCTGATGAGACTCAACAACAACAAAGAAAATAATCCAGTCAAAAAATGGGCAGAAGAGCTAAAAAGAAACTTCTCTGAAGAGGAAATGCAAATGGCCAACAGGCATATGAAAAAATGTTCAACATCACTTGCCATCAGGGAAATGCAAATCAAAGCCACCATGAGATACCATCTTACACCAGTGAGAATGGCACATTTAAAAAAACTAGCAACAACAAATGCTGGCGAGGGTGTGGAGAAAAAGGAACTCTTCTGCACTGTTGGTGGGAGTGCAAACTGGTCCAACCACTGTGGAAAGCTGTATGGAGATTTCTGGACCTACTAAACATAGAGCTTCCATAGGATCCAGCAATTCCACTCCTAGGTATTTACCCAAAGGACACAGAAACATCAATTCCAAAGAGCACCTGCACCCCTATGTTTATAGCAGCACTGTTTACAATAGCTAAGCTTTGGAAACAACCCAAATGCCCAAAAATAGATGACTGGATCAAGAAGATGTGGTACATATATACCATGGAATATTACTCAGCATTCAAAAAAGATAAACACATGCAATTTGCAGCAACATGGATGGCGCTGGAAGGGATCATGCTCAGCGAAATAAGCCAAAAAGAAAAAGAAAAATACCGGATGGTCTCACTCATAGCAGGAATCTAGAAAACTTAAATAAGGGACCAGGAAAATGAATAACTATAAGAAAGTGAAAATCAAAATCAACAAAAAACTATGAACCAGAGACACTTTTTTGGGGGGCGGGGGCGGGAGGGGAGGGATTGGGGTCAGAATGGGGGGGCTGCAATTGTATGGGGAATATAACAATAAAATTTAAAAAAAAAAAATAGTGTCAAATACAAAAAAAAAAAAAAAAAAATGCTGTGATACTGTTAATTAATCCTATTTACTTGTCTTTATTCAAACCCTGTAATTACTCATTTTTCTATTTAATTATTTCATAGTTATAGTAATTCTAAGAGACTATTCAATTGCTTACCTTATATTTTTTAATTGCTTACCTAATATTTTTAAATTTCTACTACATATTAGTTGACAACACTATATGTGTTCATGAAGAATTGAGTCATACCTCTTCAGATGTATGTTACCACATCACCAAGCACCCATGGTCCATTGGGGCCTTTGCTCTCCACCTTCCCCCTCTAGTAGCCCTAGTTCTGCAGTCATATTTCCAGAGTTTGTTTTGGTCTAGTTTTGTCTGTTTTTTTTATCTCTATATTCTATTATTAAATGATGATCTGCTACTTGTCTTTCTCCTTCTGACTTATTTCACTTAACATAATCACTTCCAGAAACGTTCATATTGTTGCAGATGGCAAGATTTTGTTTTTTGTTAAAGCTGAGTACTATTCCATTGTGTGTGTGTGTATATATACCACATCTTCTTTATCCATTCATCTGTTCTTGAGTACTTAGGTTGTTTTCATAAGTTAGTTATTGTAAAAATGCTACAATGAACATAGGAGTTCATATATCCCTTTGAATCAGTGTTTACCTTTAAAAATACATTTCAGAATGTATTTTTTTCTCATGAAGTTTCATAAACCTACATGGAATTCTTGTAGAGCTGCTTGTTCTAGAAACTCAAGTCAAGAGTTACATTTGAGAAGGAATTATATATGATTTAATGAAAGGGAAATTTAAACAAACAAAAAAGATGATATACTTGTACTTTTAATTAAAACATTGCAAGATACTTTCACTTTTTACAGTTCTTTTCTTTTTCATATTCAGTAATACAGAAAATATGGGTTTAACTGTGAGTTTATTTCCCAAATGTGTAAAAGCCTTTCATTTTCTACACCATTACTCTGTTGGAAAAGGCAATAAATTAAGACACAGGCTCCATAAAGCTGTAGTTAGTAAAATCATGGTAGTGACTTAAAGGCCACAAGAGATTTGGAGAGGCCTCCTGGTTACACTGTTGGCCTAGTGATAAGGAGGAGATTCTTGATTTGGGTTTTGCTACTAAATAAATGTGATACCAAGGGATAAGTATTTAATCTCTCGAGTTCTTAGTAGTTTGACAAATGAAATAAGAGTGAATGATGAAATGATCTTTATGGGCCATATTGAGTTTAGGATTCTAAATCAGGTGATTGTATAAGCATTATTGACTTTGGTTATTTATATTTGATTTTTATATAATTTTTTAAGTAATATGGGGCATGGGAATTGAGTTTTATGTTGTTAGCCATAAAGTGGTATGTCAGTAGACAATGGTTTACATTAGATTTAGTGGAGGGAAGGTAAATACTTGGCAAATATTCCACTTCTTTCAGCTTTGTGGTAATGATAGATATGAATTTATCTTATCCTGTGACTCTGCTGAGGCTGAAATAGGGGTCAACTATGAAGCATCTACTACTTGCAGGTGGAAAAACAAGTCCTGAGTAATCAAGACCTTTCAAGGTCACAACATTATGTGGATGATAAATTCTGGAGTTAAGGCTTGAGCAAAGGTCTTTGAATTTCTCATTTATAACAAGTTAAATTCATGCACTGTTGGATTAATGTTCATTAATATTTCCGCCCTTTTTTAGCTTGCAATGAGTGATGCATAATCAGGCAATAGTATTTAAAACAAATAAGCTTACAGAAAGACACAGACAAGCGTATATACATATTCTTGTAGAGGAGAGATCATAATTGCCATCATTTAAAAAAGTGTGTACACATAGTCAGTGTTAGATTTTGTGTCAATCACTGGACATACAGTGATTGTAAATAGATGAAGCTAATTAGACTTGCTCCTGCCTTCATGGAGTTTGGAGTGTAACAGTCATAAAAAAAAAAGAGAGAGAGAAACACACACACACACACACAGAGCACAGTTCAACTTTTCCCTCAGTTCATTCTGCTTCCTCTCTCAATGCTTTTGCTGATGAGGACTCCTCAGATAAACTTTAAGCATGAAAATCTTTGTCTCTGACTGTTTCCCAGGGAACCTGTTACTTCTGGGTGGGAGTGAGTGGTTTGAGCCAGCTGGTTCTAAAATGGGTGGTTCATGCAGTGGAGTCCATCCAATGGGGACTCCATCACTGGTGTGAGGTGGAGACTGGATATGACAAAATGTGCTGCAGCGGCATATTGCTACGTTTTTTTCATCTTACATCATCTTCATCTTACATCATTGTTCCCTTTCCTTATATGTGCTTAATAAACTCATTGATGGACTTACCAGTATTAGGATGAGTCAGAGTCAGCCACTGAATCTCTTCTTTTTCTTGTTCCCTCACTTCTTTTTTTAAAAAAATTATTTATTTATGCATTCAAGAGCTGGGGTACAGGCCAGAGGTGTGGGGGCTGAGAAGATTCACCAGAGACTGAGTGGGAAACAGAACAAGCAGATTGACTGAAATGCACTGCTGAGGGGAGCAGCAGGAGAGGTATGCTGCACCATGTGGGTCAGCTCCCTGGCCAGGGATTGAACTCGTGCTGCAGTGGCTATGGACAGCTTCATAGGTTTTGTCTCAACCCCTTGCATCACCAGGGAGGCCCTCACTCACTTTTTTATCTCATTCATTTTTATAACATTAAATATAATTCAAAATTTATTTCTCCAGCCCATAGTCTGTAAATCCTATTACCTACACAATAACTGTGTATTATAGATGTATTACAGATGTATTCTAGAGTTCCAAGCTTCCTATGTTCTAAATTGACTTCTTTAACTTTTCTCCCTGCCCCTTAACCTGCTATTCCTAAATTTCTCCCAACCTCAATAATAACAACTTTTGTTTTTTACAAACTTTCCTCCTAACAAAATACTTAGAAGTAATATTATAACTGAGTGCTGTGTACTTTCACTCTCCTTATTGTCCTCTACTTCCAAGTCGTACTTACCTTTCTCCTAGATTATTACAATAATTTTTATATTAGCCCCAACTGCATATAAGTCATTTGTGTATGCCCTCTTAGCTTTATTCTTTTCATTCTTTGTGCTGCATTCTACACAGGGGCTGGACCTCTAGAGCCAGCATTTATCAAACTCTCTTGCCAACTGGCTTCTGTTTATATTTAGCCCCTGGGGAAAATTGTTGGAAAAGATGGAGGAATCAGTACTTCTAGGTTATAGTCACAAAAGAAGGTGGTTGCAGGCTAAGATGTGTTTCAGTGTTACAGTAGCATGTGACTGGGCTCTAAGTGACCTTTGGAACTTCTAGCTGCAGTGTCAGAAATTTAAGTAGCAGGAGCTTCAGCAGCAAGTATGTCCTTGGCTCTGCTAATAACACCTGTCGCTTTGTTTCCTGCAGCATTAGCTGAGATACAGTAACTCTGGGTTATTTCACTACTTTCGTTTGCTCGTGTGTCCTTTCCAACACATGTACTTGAACTCTAGTATTAAACCCCTCTGTTTTCTATACCTTGTGCAGTGTTGTCTTCTTTCCTGACTGGTGACTGATGCCTACTCTAAGCATGAAAACCAGTGATTATACTAAAGTACTCTAAACTCTCTAATGACTTACATTATTCAAAGTAAAAGCTAAAGCTTTACACTTTCCTTTGAGATCCTACAATTTACTCCTCGGTTGCTCCTTTGACCTGCTTTCTTACAACTATATTCCCTTCAGACACATTGAGCTCCATGATTGCCCTTGTGATCTATTCTCAGTAAAAGAACATTCAGTTACAATCCCCAATGCTGTTTGGATGCTCTTCCTCACATAATGACATGATTTGTGCCTTCACCTCAATCAGGGCTTTGCTATACTTATAGAGAGGATTTCCTGTCCTTTTCTAGAATTGTATTAAACCCTAACACACCTTCATTCATATTCTCCATTATACTTCTCTACTAGTAGCTTTCATTTTTCCTATTTGTGTTACTTACTATATGCCTCCATTCATTAGTGTATACTTCATGAGAATAGGAATATTTGGTGTTTTGTCATTTCTGTATTTCTAGTCTGTAACATAGATAAGCTCAATTAAATTTTTTAACAAATAATTTAACTAATAAGACTTTGGGGGGATATGTTTGAGAGGACCCAGGAAGCACAGGTAAGAAGTAATTACCATTTATATTAAGAATATGCAATGCAAATAAAGGAAGAAGATTTAAAGTATAATTGGGGTCTTTGTAAAATTTACATGAGAGCAGCCTTATGAATATAGGGCATTTCAGATTTAGCATAGTAGTTAAGAGGGTGACACACTCTTCTAATTGAAAACATGTGGGAAACATTTTCTTTTACTATTCATAATCTAATGCTTTAAAATTAAATGAGATATATATTTTAAAGGCATATACTTTAATTTTTGCTATATTTCCTTATGAATTCTGCTTATGACACTAAAAACTCCCTAAAATGTTAATATGAATCAGAATATTAATTTGATAGCTATATATTTTGCAAAGGAAAAACTTCATGTAGCTCTATGCACCAGCTAGCTATTGCCACAATAATGCTGTGTAACAAACAGAAACAAAAGTTTCAGTGACCTTAAACATGGGAAATAAAAGTGATCCTTGTTTAGATACTTTGCTTAATGTGCCAGTATTTTGTGTGTGTTTCCCATTTACTGGGGATCATTGATTATTCAGGAATATTCCTTTTTTTAAAGATTTATTTATTCATGCATACAAGAACCGGGGTACAGGCCAGATGTGCGGGAGCATGAGAGGACTCACCAGAGACAGAGCAGGAAACAAAACAGGCAGACTGACTGAAATGCACTGTTGAGGGGAGCAGTGGGCAAAACAGGAGAGGTCCGCTGCACCATATAGGTATCTCCCTGGCTGTCTGGGCTCGAACCCATGAGGCAGAGGCTGTGGACAGCCTCACAGCACTGCATATAACTGCCTGCACCACCAGGCAGGCCCTATTCAGGAATATTCTTCCAGTAGCAATGGCAGAAGCACAAGAATGTACTTCAAAACAGATAAAACCTATTAAGGTCTTGCCTTTGAACTGTATCTCAGTCAGTTGTCCAAAACATGGCATATGACTGAACACAAGGTCAAAGGGAACTCTGAAAAGTCACATGTCAACTAGTGTGGATGCAGGAGAGGGTGAAGATTGGGAGTCAACAATACAATCTGTCACACTATCATCTTTGCTACATTCCAAAAATGATTTGCAATTCTTCAGTGATAATCAGAACTTTAAAATGGTAGTGATAATGAAAGACTTTGCAATAGAGATAAAAGAAAAATATACTGAAGATATAGTGAAGATGATAATAATAATGATGACACTCATTTATAATATGCCTATCAGATTTTCTGCAGGTGTTGAAAGTGGGTCATGTTAGGCCTAGTATGTCATACTGTCCAGAATAATAAAGGAAATGTATTGAGTATAAACTTTGAAAAATGGATTATATTTGGGGGGAAAATTCCTTATAGTATAAACTATAAAAATCTTCACTTTAAAAATGCACATACTTTATTTGGAGATATTTATAAAAATGTAAAGTAGAAGTTACAGTGCTTTTCTTATATAATTAATAGGAACAAAGAACTTGAGAAATTACTGGATTCTATTTCTTCTTGGATTTAAATAGCTCATTCCTAATAGTCTCTTAAGCTGTGATTAATGAAGATTAACTCAATCAAGTAAAAAGTGGAAAAACTTAATTAAAAGTCATTAATTTCTCATGGTGTACAGAATAGCAAATATCAGAAATGTTTTACTGTATTTTTGTGCTATTGACAAAGTTAGGTTTGAATTCACTGCATTTGAGTAAATTCTACTTGTAACCATTAGTATTCTTCTTTCCATCTATAATTAGAGAATGCTTTCATGTGTGATTTCTGCTCCACTGCAGTCTGTTGTTTGGAGGACACCAATAATTTTTAGGCTGACAATTCATCTTCTGTGAGTTGTAGTATCAGCATAAATGAAATTTGGCTACTTAAATTCAACTGGAACTTCAGTCTGGGTAATAGGGATGTGACTGGCAATTCATTAGCTGAATCACTATTATTTAGACTATTTTTCCTTCTTTCAAAATGGTTAGTATTAGCAATAAACACACTCTTATTTAAAAATCAAATTTAATATTACACAGAAGATATATTTTATTTATCTCCTGAGATATAACTCTACATAAAGCTGAAGTCCCTAAAATGTATTTTAAAATGAGACAAAGGCATGATATATATGATATATGAATATTATCATTACTACATTATTTGTCATTTAGAAATCTAGTGTACTGGTGATAGGCCAAAGAATCAAATTCCATTTAAGTGAGAAATGTATTTTTGAATACAGTTCTTTTACTTGTTGGTATCTTGAGCATGTAAACAAAGAAGTTTATAATGACATATATTACAACAATTTTTAAAATAGTAAAATTGAAAGTACAGACACACATATGACCAATCAAAATATGATACTGCCACACTATCACACCATGGAATCTCTTGCAACAATTAAAAATCATGTATTTACTTTTCAAAGTAAATACACATACTTTATCAAATACTAAACAATATAAATAGAAGTGTATATATCAAATTGATGCTAGCATAAATAATCAGTATTTTCACAGAAAAAAATGAATTGAAATTTTTTTTTTTTTAAGATGAGAAATGGTCACAAGAAGGGATGGGTAGGAAGCAAGTAAACTTTAAGATTTTGTGTGTCGAGGAATCAAGTTTGCCACTTTAAAGACGCAATCTTTGATAAGTAAATATGTCTGTCCATTCTTCAATTGAGTCATCATTAAAATTACATATACTTATTTTCTAAAGCTGTGTGTCAGGTATCTTCTGTGCCATGTCTCACCTCTTGGCTTACCTTTCTTCCTCTGGTCATTGACTTAAGGAGGTGTTGGACTCGAGTCTGCTTCACTCAGGATGTCATCACATAGGAGGTCTGTGGTAGCCAGGTTGGCTGATGTGGCTAAACATCCTGCACTAGTAAAGGTGCACTTTACTAGTGCACTTTACACTTTACACTACACTAGCAATCTGGAGCCTCTTCAGGGACCTCCAGAGAGACTGGGACATAACAGTTATCCTTTGATGGGCTTTCACGCCTTCCTGCTTAACTCTTCCAGTCTCCCTTAAAATTCTTAAACTTTTCTCTTAGTATAACATGGGCAGAAAGAGGATGTGAAAGCAATTCACCCTGGGAAGTACCTAAAACTGTCCTAGCAAAAGGTAGTATAGTATTCTGAGTGGTAGATGTTGTCCTTGTTGTCTTATACTTATTGAACACAAAGTTGAAGTAGCTTTTGAAGGATTGTGGAGATATAATTGATTCACAGTAACTTCACTCATTTAATGGGTCCTACTTCATGAGTTTAGACATATGTGAACACTTATGACACAAAAGATAGCAGATATTTCCATTTCATCTCCAACTCTCCATGTGGCCATTTGGAATCCATCCAACACTGACCACTCTGATTTTTGTCACTGCAGATTTGTTTTCATTTTTCCTAGCTGTGTATAGATAGAATCACACAGTATATGCTCTTTTCTATCTGACTTCTTTCACACAGCATTATTTTGAGATTTAATACTTTTGTTGCCTGTATCAACAGGTCATAGTAATCTATTATATGGTAAATAAATTATTATATGTTTTATCACAGTTTAATCATTGCTAAAATAATTAAATTTTAAATATTTAAAAATCTATGATGAGAAGACAACTAATAAAAGAAAGCAACAGATTTGAATTTTTGGATAAAAATTTGAATATAGGTCCTTTGTGGATATCTATATTTGTTCTAATTCTATGGCTTACTTTCATATTTTATTAACAGTGTCTGTTGAAGAACAAGAATTTTTAATTATGAAGCCAATTTCTCATTTCTAATTATTTACACTTAATGAAATTCATACCTAACATAGGAAATATTTCACTAATCTTTGGTAATTAAAATGTTCTCTTACATTTTTATAGATGTTTTCAGCTTTAGGTGAATCTTGCTGCCTTGGCTTCCCCAGGCTCCAAATTCTATCTTCTCTCTGTGCTTTTTCCTCTCTGCACCTGAGCCTAGAGATACTTCAGGAGTAAACTAAGCCCAAACCTGTTTTTACTATAGATAATGGAGAAAGCTAGTATGACCACAATAATAATAATACCTAAATTTTATTGAGTATAGTTAGTGCTCATTCAAGGTCTTTGATAGATTCTTGGAATTGTAACTTTAAGAAAAATGAATTATATTGAAACAAATTTTATCATAGACTGATAATTATGGCTTATTTCTGATAACAGAAGCATCACAAAATATCTAAAGACCCCAAGCACTGCTAGTATAATATAATAATTCATAATTATTCAATCAGTTTCCAGCACACTTATTCCAATTTAAGGCTGCTGGTGGCATGAGCCTATTAGCAGTTTGGGTTGCAAGAGAAGAACCAATTCTTCTTAGGATGCCCTTCTATTGCAGGGGACGCATGCATACACACACACAAATTCAAAGTGGAACAATTTAGACACACCAGTAAATAATTCTAAGTCCAGATCTTTGACATGTGGGAGGAAACAGAGGCTAGAAAAAACCCACACAGACAGAGACAGTGATGCTACAGGGAGTTGATTTTTCTCCCCTTATCAACATTGTAACAAAAACAATGTTGAATAAATTATTCAAGGGCCTGCTGTATTTATGAAATGCTAAATGTGGTTCTAAAGCATGCAGGGTATTATTTGTCTAATTTACATGGCAATCCATTGAGGTGATAATATCATTATTATGATAATATCATTATTATGATATTATAGATGAGGTTTGACTTTATAAACAGAAAATGCAGAGACTACTCTTCTAACACCAAAATCCACTTTCTAAACCACCAGTTTAATGTTGGGAAGTTAATGCAGGAATTTAAAAATATTAGAAGGGGAATGTCTGTGATTGGAGTTGGGTGAACAGGAACTCTTGGGGCTGAAAGACTAGAAAGTTTGAGAGTCTTTGTCATTTTATTTTGTTTTGGTGGAATTGGGAGGTGTATACGACTGGGTTTAAAGTGGAAAAATGTATTAAAATATTTAAAGACCTGCTAAATTAAAGAAGGATGTGTCTTGTGCAAAATAGCATGATTTAAAGTCCCTATGAATTAGTTATGTACTGAGTGCTGAGTTAAAATAGATTTACACATGGAGTTGTGGCTATCTGTTCAATTAGATAAGTAACTTTGGGTCAGAGCAACATTTTTCAAAACTGTTCTCTCTACTATAATACACGTGCTGTTATAATAGACACCTTATATTTTAATCATTTTATTTTTGCTTCACTGTAACACAAACCCACATATACAGATCATATATATGTATATATGTATATTTAAATGTTTTCACATATATGTGTGCACATACATACAATATGACAAAGTTTGTGAGTGTGGACAAATGTAATGATAAACCACCAAACACTTGATGATAAACTATCAAGCACTTAACCGCAGTCAAGTAACCAAGGATTTTGTTTTAGTAATAAAAGAAGCCTGAACTGAACATATACATTTTGACATTTAATCATCTTTCAACATGTTTTATATAAAATTGGAAGTTAATTAATTATTATGATTCTTTCATTAATAGAACATTTTGTGCATCATTTAAGTGCCAAATATTTTAATTATTCTAGGCTTAAGGAAAGCAGAAATGAAAATGCATTCTTTACCCTAAAGGACATTTTATAAATGCATTGCCTGATTATTTTCCTTGTTGATGATTTTCTTCATTAGAATTCTTAAACAATATTTTTTCTCATTTGAAAGTGTCTCAAAATGCAATTGTTTCGTACCAGTGATACACTATAGCTAGCTTCATATAGTTGCCCTCAGGTCAAACACTGTTGTTTTGTGATCTCCTCTGTTCTTTGGCTTTCTGATAGACTTTATTATTTATTTTATTTTTAAAAAATTTTTTAAAAGATTTATTTATTTATGCATAAGAGCTGTGGTAAAGGCCAGAGGTGTGGGGGTGTGAGAGGATTCACCAGAGACAGAGTGGGGAACAGAACAGGCAGATTGACAAAGTACACTGCTGAGGGGAGCGGCGGGAGAGACAGGAGAGGTTTGCTGCACCACGTGGGTTACTCCCTGGCCGGCCAGCGATCGAAATCATGCTGCAGAGGCTGTGGACAGCTTCATAGGTTGCGTCTTAACCCCTCGTGCCACCAGGGAAGCCCCTATTATTTATTTTAAATTTATTTTCTTTTAAGTATGATGTTTGGAGATGTATATGAAAGAGGCAGAAAATATTTCATAAAAATACCTAGGGATATTTTTGTTAAAATGTACACCTAGATTTAGTGGAAGATTCAGAGATCTGGGGTTTAACATCCTGGGTATAATTTTTCTGAGATTATCAAGTCAGTGTAGATTAACTAATCTGTGATTTTCATATTTAAAATACAGTATAATGATGTCTACATCATCAGTTGAATAAAATATGAAAATGCTTTGTTCTCTTTAAAAAGTAAAAAAGTCTTAATTAAACCATGGAATAACTTTTAAAACCCTCATACACTTTTATTTACAAAATGAAAACATTCTGGAAGTCTAACGTTCAGTGTGGTTATTACAGTTAACAGCATTGTATTAATGTCATTGAAAGTTGCTAAGAGAGTAGGTCTTAAGTGTTTGTACCACCAAAAAGAAATGGTAATTATGCTAGGATGGTAACCATTTTATAATATTTAAGTGTATTGACTAAACATTGTTGTATACCTTAAATTTGCATAATGATATATATAATTCAGTTTATCTCAATAATCTAGAAGAAAATACATGTGTGATAGTTTTATTCTTGCCAGCTTTCCTTAGAAGACAGAGTTTCCTGTAAAATTAGCATTTTCTAAAGATAGAACCATATAGTCTCTATAATAAAAAATTCACACTGCAAAACAAATTCATACAAAAATAATCAAATATTTATTGAGCATCTCCTATGTACCAAGTGCTGTGATAGGAAGGCCCTGGAGACACAACAGATGTTGTCTCTGCCTTCACTGAGCTTACAGGTTTTATATTAAAGTAAGTGCTCCAAAACATCAAATTTTGAATAAATCATGGAATCATTGCAGAAAATTTACAATGTAAACACAGATGAATATATCATGCAGTTCATAATCAGGGCAAAATATAAGCATTGAAATAGCTCCTCTTGGGGAACAGAAACCCATGCTACTGGTGGGTTTCATTTCAGAAATGAAAGTGGATCACAAACAAATGTGCCGTATGAGTGACAGACACTCTAGGGAACATGGAGCTAAGCCCTGAGTTAGGAAACATTCTTTATGAGGCAAAATGAAAGATTCTGGAACACCACAGTCCAAACTGCATTGGTCCTCTCCTTTTAAGTACTCTTACATATTCACATAGTGACGACCCTCAACATACTAACCTGAGAATAGCTCCAGAATTAGATTGCTTGAATTTCATGTTATAAGATATATGGTAGATCTTCTAAACACTAATATAAATAAAAGAAAATTGAATTAATATGTCACTCTAAGAGATCAAAGTAGAAAAATTGCACAATTAATTCTAGAGATATGGGAATGACAGGTGATAAAGTAAAACTCCCATTTCTGGATTAGAAAACAGAAAACATATCTTAATAAAAATACCTCTCTGTTATGACTATAGAGATATTATAATGCTGGATTTTGCAAAAGCAATATTTGGCATCATTCTTAATCATGAAGCAGAAGTATTCTCATAAAGCCAAGGGGAAAAAGACAATATTATTGATTATTTAACATCGCGCCAGAGCTGCTAGCCATTTCAACTAGACAAGAGAAGGAAACATAAAGAACCTATAAGAGAAAAGAGACAACAAAATTATTTAGATGATCAGGATATATCCCTGGAAATCCCTAGCCTAGCAAATGATATTAAACACTATTAATAAGCATAAAATAAGTTAATAAAGTTACTAGTCACAAAATCATTATATAAAAACAAATAGGTTTTCAAGATAGAAAGCAAACAGTCATTCAGATGTGTACAGACATTCACCATGTGCATGTGTGATGGCCTTTTGGAAGATGGAGGGCAGGGTCTTCTCAAACAGGACAGGTTTATTTAACCCTGTCCTCATTTCATGGCATATTATTACATCTGGTGTTTACAAGGTCCCTCTCTTATTTACTTAGTTATTTGCTTATTCCCTTTATCTTTGTATGCACCTATCATTTCTCTAACACCCTAGTAAGTCACTATTCTAATCTATTTAATGTGCCATTGCAAAATGCTGTGGTTACATTAATGATTACACATTTTTCCTTGATGTATGTGCATAGATATATATTTTACCTGGCCATTCTCCAAGTAATAGTAATGAATTAACTCTTCAATTGAAAGGTTAATTGAAAAAGATTTTCTTTTTATATATATATTACACAATATATCAGATACCTATGTTACATATAGTACACATTATATATGTTACAAATACACATTACATATATGATATATGTAAATATATATTATGTTTATTTCTGACAGATATGGCCTTGTGTTCTGAGTGCCTCCTATCACTCTATTTTAGAGGAAAAAATACCTGCCCTAAACAATATCAGATGGCCAAACGCATAACTCTCAACATGGAATAGATGAGATTCACAGTAGTTTACTGGTCACATATACTGACATTCCAGAGCTGGAGGACCTGTGTGCTATCAGTATCACCTGGACGTGGCACAAGAGAGTAGAGAGTGTAAGTAGGAGGCAGGTTTTGTAGTAATGAGAGGATAAGGTGCTCCCTGCCTTGTGGGAGGATGTGATTGGCATGTTTGAATAATTCTGTAGGCTCGCTGGCAAGTTCTATCCATTAGATCAATGACCAGGTGGAACACAGCTGTTCAGTTGAGGAGCCTTACCCACTGTGTATCTGACCACAGCAGGAGAACCTGTGGTTAAGTCTTTGGGGTCCTCTGAGGCTTGACCATGAGGCAGCACATGGAATTTTAGGGTTTACAATTCAGCTTGCAATAATGATGTTGTTTCTTATGTCAAGGTCTTCTAAAGGCACCTTTTTTGTTTCTTCCTTGTTTGGTATTTTAACAACATCTGTTAGAACTGATAGTAACACAAACCTCCCTCTTGCTTCACTGCATTCATTCCAATGCAGTGTGGGTCGACCTGGCATTTTTCAAATACATGAGACATTCAAATATGCTGATTTGCTTGCTTGATCTCATGCAAACTTATTATATTCGAAAGTGGAAAAGTGATTCATAAAAGGGTGTGATTTCTTATGGCTTCAACTTGAATGAGCTGAGAAAGGTTAAGTGATTTTATGGACTTCTCTTACCTTTCTTGAAAAACAATTCATATGCTAGAGAAGAAGCCCTTTGATCATCAGACAATACAGGCTGAATGCATTGTATGACAATGGAAAGTTTACAGTTTCATACTGAGGAAGAAAATTAGGCCTCCTCTTGGAAATGATAATGACTGCAATGCAGAGAGGGTCGCCGCATTCACAGAATTTAATGGAGAAGAAAAATAGGTGATTTTCTGGGCAGTGTCCCGGATTGCTCTATTAGAGTGAAGTAGGCCATGCCATCTTAGAAGAAGGGATTATCTGGGAGAACAGGGCAGATCATGTCTGGACAGCAGCCCCAGCATATAGCACATGAACAGGGGAGAGCTGAATGGGAGGCAGTGATTACACTGGGGCCACCAGGGGGAGCCAAGAGAAGAGAGAAGAGGGCCTTAGGTTCATGGTCATGTGTGTGGACAAATCGTGACCTTTGCTGAGTCCAAAGAAGGAGTTACTTTTCCTGTATCATCCAACTATGTATTTTTGAAACATAACATTCACGAGTCTCCTGCAGTCAGTGGCAGGAAAGCTGTGGTTTCTCATCAATGGCATCCTTTTTATCAGGTGATCCAAGAAGTGGGTGCTCTGACCTCACCTCTTGGCTTTCCAATATGGACATTCACTAAATACAAGGTTTTGTAGGTTGTATGAATATAAATGGAGGCAATATATACTACACAGATTTATCCACACTATTTAGATACACTCATTTGTGCTGGTGTACTTACTGTTGCATTTGTATATGACCCATCTGTTATCTGATAAGTTAAAATGCTTTATGAAAAGTGAGATATATATTAAATTTTTAATATATTTCCATTAATCACCGTGATTTTATAGAGAAGTAGAGGGGGGAATAAAGTTAGTAATGTAATATTCATTGAATAATGGAGTATGTTTTACCCTGTAATGAGTTTAATTAGAATTCAGAAATCCTGAGTTCAGACATCCTTGCCTCATACTACTAATATGTGGCCACTAATTTGTGTTTTCTAGAATTGACTGATTCATTCAGTAAAAATTTGTTGTGTGCCAGGTGCTGTCCTAGGCTCCAGAGACAAAGCAATAAAGATAAATTACTGATCTCATAGAGCTAAACTTTGATGTTAGATGCAGAAGAAAGAAGCAAATAAACATATAACATATTCAACTAATGTTTAGGGTCATTACAAAAACTATAAAGGTTCTAGGAAGAATGAAGAGAGGGACAGTTTAGTCTGGAGAGACATTTCTGAGGTGATAAAATTTGACTGAAGAGAAGAAAGTAAATCCTGGGGAATCCTGTGGGCAAGAAATTTCTAACCAGGGGGAAGAGCCTGACCAAAGATACCCCCTTCTGCCCCCTGCACTGAGAACAGCTTGGTGTGTCCCAGGAATGATAGGTGGATTTGCTAGGTAGAAGCATTAAATAGAGGGTAGAAAAGTGTCTGGGGTTTTAAGCTTTGAGGAGAGTGGCAGGCTGTGACTTGCCATGTAAAAGAGAGAGAGAGATGAGAGAGAAAATAGGAGGACCTGTTAGAAATTTTTGCAACTGTCCTAACACCAGATGCTGCTCCCTTAGACCAGAGTGACAATGAGAACCCATATGTGGGTATATTTTGAAGATAAAGCTGAGGGGCCTTTCTAATAGGTTAGACAACAGTGTTTTGCTGAGAATGAAACCTGAGTTCTGTGTTTCCTCTAAGTTACTTGTTGAATGGTGGGGCCATTTACTGTGGTGGAGAAAGCAGCAGGAATGGTGGGTATTTACTGTGGTGGAGCCATTTACTGTGGTGGAGAAAGCAGCAGGAATGGTGGGTATAGCAGACACTTTTCAGACACCCTGGCTTTCTCTTCAAGGTATACCAGCCAGTTCCACATTCCAGTATTTGCATTTCTTTGTCTGAGAACATCCCTAATGCGTGTGAAGAATTTAATGTCTACTTTTCTGCAGGAGAATTAGCAGCTTTCCAGGAACAAGACTCAGTTAATGGTTGAAATAAAGTTAATGCATCTATGCACCATTTTTCCTTCTGTACACTTGATCATTGTTTAAGGAACTTTACACCTCTGGCCATTAAGAAAGGGGCACAGCTTTGGGTAGACATCTGTATTTTGCAGATAACATTTATAGCTCTTGAAATACCAACCTGAACCTTTCATCAGATGATTTGGAATGCTGCTGATACCATGTGAAACCCAGTGTAAAAGAGAGCTCTGCAGCAGGTTCAGGTTACAGCAAAATTTGTTCTGTCTTTTGACCTAAATGATCTAGCAGTTCTCATGGTACAAGAGACATCTATAAAGTTGCCTGGTGAAATTTCTGCTATGTGCCAATGGGAGAATCACTATTTAGATTCATAGAGCTTTGGAGTTACATATGTACTGTGTACAGAAGAAAATCATTCAGCATTTACAAAGCAGCCCTTGGCGTATTATTTTGCCTTAGTAAAAACTGAGTGCCTGACTCTGGAACATCAAGTGATTGCAGGACAGGATTCTCGTCACAAGCTAGGTATTGTTGTATCCCTCAAGTCACATGAGCAGGCAAGCCTAGGTAACAACAATCCATTTATAATAGAAATGGACATTCATGATCTCACCTAAGTAGGTTCAGATGACACACAAAAGTTTCACAAAAGACTTACATTCTTATATTCCTTCCCTTTCTTATGATAATGCTTCTTCAGCTCAATACCTATGGCATTGTAGAGTATTCCCTAAAAGAAGCTGACACGAGGAAAAACCTGGTTCTGGTACATACTGTGTCAGCTGAATGTGTTAGTATAAATGGGTTGCTGTCTAAGTATAACCTCACTAAAGGTGGGCCCTAAAAGACATCAGTGAGGAGAAATATACCTGGTCACCAACTTTGTGTGGAAGGTGAAGCAGCCTGAAGTAAGAATGGACATAGACTCCTGGAAAATGGTGAGCAGTATATTTAGTTGTTCAGGAGCCTGAAAGAAGAGGAACACAAAGGGCTTGGAAAAAAGAACATGATTAGTTCATGGAAAAGGGCACAAACTGTGTATCTTCACTCGCATAAATGTTTAGCAGAAGACATAGATGGCCAATGGATGACAATCATCCTTCACATAATCTCAGAGATTGTTCAGTGAATTAATGAAGATTTAACCACGTGGTCTAGGGAGGCAGCTGCACATCAGTGGAGGCTATGCGTCTGTCCCATTGCATGGGCTATGATCAGCAAGGACTGATGCTGAGTCCTCATTTTGACTCCATCATGAGGAGACTAATGAGCCTTTAAAAATACAGCCAACATGCTAGCTTGAGGATGATAACCAGAGGGTTTTGTTTTTAACACTGTTGTATATACTTTGTACTGACAGCCCTTATATGGTCCTGTCTTTCCAAGATGTTTATTGCACAAGTCCAGAAAACAAGTAGGAATGACTTTTCTCACCATCACATCCAGTTACCCTCTGAGGAAATTTGTGCTCTTTCCCTACAACTATCTAGTTAGAGTTCCTCCTGCTGGGAGACCGGCCATGAAAGAAAGGAGCTGCTACAGTGCTAGGGATAATAGACTGATTATCAGGAGCTGATAGGGCTACTTTACTGTAATGAGACAAAATGGATAAAATATGCTGCTTATTCTCCGAGGCACCCCTTCAGTGTTTCCAAGTTCAGTGGTAATTATCAATGAGAAAATGCAGCATGTGCATCGTGAACAGCACATGAAGCCCAGGATTCAGAACATGGAAAAGTTGTAGACTTGGAGGTAACTAAAACAGCTAAAAATTTGTAGCTTGTCCTACTAACTCTTTCATATTATTTTTTCAAAGAAAATTTTGACTGGTTTACTCCTTGAAGCAGTAAGATCGCAGAGTAAATCTAACATAGATGGTCAGTAAAAATCAACAGGGCAAGGGTAAGTGGATTCTGTTGGTTCTCTATTCAGAACCTTTGGATATTAGATGCTAAATTCTAATTACAATGATTTGCTTTTTGTGTATATGTTTTGCCTGAGAGTTTTCTCTGAACCAAGGAAAGTTGCAGAACAGGAAAATTGCAGAACAGGCTAGCTGTGCCAGAGAATTAATGTTCCAGGCAGCAGCATTCAAGCAGTGACCTTCATGAGTTGGTATACAGGTACCAGCTTCTTCATCCCAAGAGTGCAATAGCTCTGATGTATGTACCCAGCACCACGTCCCAAAGGTTCTCCAGCAAGATTTTGTATAAGCTGCCCACAGTGGTTATCAATTTGATCATACATTCTTTACACATGGTCTTCAATTGCTTGTTTTACTTCCCAACTCCATGACCAATTTTTCCTGAGATCATCTTCCAAATAAACTACTTTCATTCAAATTTTAATTGCTCAGTAGTATAACACTGTACAAATTTAACAGATTTTGCTTATTTATTCACCTGGCAGTAGGCATTTGGTTTGCTTCCAGGCTTTGGCTATTACATTTATAGTAGCAGTGAACTTAATGTAGAAGTCTTTGTAAGGCCAGAGGCGCCGGAGGGTGAGAGGATTCACCAGAGACACAGCGGGGAGCAGAACAGGCAGACTGATGAAATACATTGCTGAGGGGAGCAGCAGGCTAAACAGGAGAGGTCTGCCACGCCATGTGGGATTCTTGCCAGCCGGCCAGGATCGAACCCGCGCTGCAGAGGCTGCGGACAGCCTTACAGTGTGGCGCTCAACCGCCTGCGTCACCAGGAAGGCTCAAGTGGTCTCCTTTATAACCAAAAAAAATTTGACTTTATGAAGATTTATATTTCTTCTTCCTTGTTCCCCCACAAATGGTGAATGTTTTGCCTAGGTCTAGCACCAGTCTAGGAATCACATTTGAAAACCACCATCATGAACTTCCTACAAAAGGATACAAATCAAGCTGGATAAATTAGTTTATTTGAGAAACAAAACAATGTCTACACCAGGACTAGCAACTTTGCCCTAAGGAATTAGTTCTTCACTGCAGCCTATGGATGGATTCATTTCAGATTTTATAAACTTTATATTTCTCATTCATAGGGTTCAATCTCTCTTTTCCAGATTGTTCTACTTATTAAAGAATATTCACCATGTTAGGTCAATTGTCTTATATCACATCTACATCTCAGGCCTCCCAGAATGAACTTCAGAACAGTTTCAGAGTGATATATTATGTTGTTCTTGGTTTGAGGGATGTAGTTGTTTCATCTAGGCTTAAGGTCTTTGTTTTATTTTCAGAAGAAGAGAGTAAGTTCCCCAGATTGATAAAAATGTGAAAAAAAAATTGTCAGGAAATATATAATTGATATAGCTAATTAAGTGCTAAACTTATGTTTTACCAAAGTTGAACAAACTCATTATGTCACCTAAGTGAGAAAGGAAAGTTACAGCATAAATAACAAACTCTTCAAACTGCTGACTCTCCTTGTTCCTTTGTCTCTCTCACAGTGCTGGATCTGAACTTGCTTATTTACAGAAATGAATGAACACATGCATAATTGTTTCAATACCTGAAGAAGAAATTTTCAGATCTAATTTTATTATATGTCACTGCTTAAGTTTCCCCAGCTATCCAGTGCTCCTCATGAGAAATCATTAACTAAGTTCAAGGCCAAATCAAACCATTCTTTTTAAAATATTACTCTTGCTTTGACTTCTCCCAGGTTCATTGACCCTGCTACCTTCCTGGTATGAGAACTGTAACTTATTCCCAAGAATCATTTTTATTTTTTGGGAGTTGAATGAATTGCTGTGGTTTGAAGACTAGTTATTATTTCTACCCACTTAGTTTAGGATAAAGTATATACTTTTATGGTGAAGCAGAAAATGAGGTTTTTTTCCTTGAATATTCATTTGTGTTTGCCATATAAATTGGAGGGAGGAAAATAATTTTCACTGCTGGAGCATAAAACAAATTAGACATAATGG
The DNA here is from genome assembly GCF_014898055.3 of Talpa occidentalis. Classification (NCBI taxonomy): domain Eukaryota; kingdom Metazoa; phylum Chordata; class Mammalia; order Eulipotyphla; family Talpidae; genus Talpa; species Talpa occidentalis. The sequence goes on along the minus strand of NW_023605083.1, from coordinate 36,732,560 downwards.
TACATAAAAGGCAAACCATAATCACTCTCTTGAAAATTAATGTCTTTTTACAGGATATAAAGCCATTAAAAAAACCTGTCACATCATTTTTAACCTATTCTAGTTTCCAAGCTTCAGTAAGGTATTCACTCTCTGTTGACCATATTCTGGGAGGCCAGTACCGATAATTAAATAAATTGCATTAAATGGAACTTAGAATACAATTAGACTCACACTGCCCAACACACATTAAAACAAAGACAAAAACAAAAAAACTAAAACAAAACTTAAAGATAGAGGTTGTCTGTGTTTAAGTTAATTCTGTAACCTCAACCTGCAGACCTAGTTTTAGACAAAAAAGAGTAAAGGTCTTTTAGTATTTTTTTCATTTGACTTCATCAGACAGGATTGTAAATACGGAAAATAGCCCATTGTGGGTTTTTCTTTTGGCCTTATTTGGGACTGAATTCAGTCTTCTTGCTACCAGATTAACTAGCAAACTCTAGAGTAAGATATTCCTAATTATAGCAGTGATTGCAAGGCACTGTGAAAAGGGCATTTTCTGTACTATTTTTGGTAATCTGAACAATAAACCAATGAGGTGGCAAGTCTCTGGGAGATTTGCCTGGAGTAAGGGCTCAGTGATCTGAAGATTGCTTAGTGAGCAGAAAATCAGGGTAATTCTGTAGGGGCTTTTTCCATGGTTCACAAAAAAAGATCCAGATGGACTTTTTTTTTTTCTGTCTCACCACAGACCTTTGGTGTTAAAGGATCAGAATAGTCTTGTTTTCCTCTTCCATTGCTATTTAAATAATGATAATATAGGTAAGTTCTCTCCCTCACTCTTCTCAGTTCATTTAGTTTTAAGTGTCCTACATTCTGTCTCTGCTTTGATAACAGTTTATATCAATACAGCTCTTATACAATTAAATAGATTTTGCTTTTGGTTAGAATCATTTTTAAGTCCTCTTCAGCTTAGAAACTGGTAACTTGATTGAAGTTGGAAATTCTTCTATTTATAGCAATGAGAAATATATATTGGAAAAATTCATCATTTTAAAATTACTTTTCCTGTATTTACTCTTAGAAGATAAACGTTTTCATGCTTCGGATGTGGTTTAATTAATTTGATGTTCTGACACATATCTATAAAATTTTTTGTTAATTATGGAGCGGGAAGGAAAGTAGAAGTGAACAGATGTGATTCCTTGGTAAGGAATCTATTCAATAGTGTGTCATCCTGGACTGTAAATACTTCTATGTTAATCCTAAGGGTGGAGTTCACTGATTTCTGTCTCAGAGTCTGCCAAGAAAACTGCCTGTTATTCTCTGAATTTCAGTATCAGAATTTACACAATTGTTTCACTATCTGTATTAACAAAACAAAACAAATACCTCTACTCTTAACAAATCCATAAGCCAAGCTAAATCATTTAAAAACTTTTAAGTTAGCTTTCAATCCTGCTAAGAGATCACAGTCTTTCTTATCTTCACGTTCTATAGGAACACATCTTGTTTGTATGGTGTTTAAACAAATTTGCATTCTTTCTTTCCTTTTCCCTTCATTATTAAGTAAAAATGTTTTCTAAAACTATAGACCTGGGAGGAAATAAGAGACTTTTGAAGGTCTGACTGACCCACCATTGTATAAAAGAAAAACCTGAAACAAGGAAATGCACTGAGAGAAGTGAAGGTAAAAGCGTCATTGGTACAGTCACAGGATCACTCCAGAAAAATATGACCAAAACCAGAAAAGCATGGAGTGAACTAAGAAGTCTGATTTAGTGGAAATAGAAAATAACTATTATTACTAAGATACTTAATAATTTTTGCTCAGGTATAGAGGAGACACCATAATACTTACTGTCAAAATTGGAAATTTACCTGTGCATGTAAGGTGATGCGGAGGCAGGTGAACCTGTTCCCATAGAAGCAGCTAGTACAGCCTGAGAAAGTGCATTGCAAGAGCTGCGTTGAGTCATTGGAGGCTCCTGTCACAAGGCGTGGGTATCCAGACTGAGCTTTCTTACCTCCTTGCCCTTGTACACTTTCGGATGATGGGATTTCTGTAGTATTCCATACTGTTCTCTTCTCTAGTTCCCTGAAATTGAACACTGCAGCAATCTTGGCCTCCCTGAACTCTCAGCTCTATCTCTTTCCTTCACAGAAACTGCTAGAACCTTCTGGGGTTCCTCTTCCCATTCTGTGGCCTGGAAACTCCATTCCATAGGCTTTGGCAGTCCTAAGGTTCTTGTCCTCTGCTGCTTGTTGTCCTCTGTGATAGTTGCTTCATATATTTTGTTCACTTTCATATGGCAGGGTAACTCCAATCCCTGTAAATCTACATGGCCAAAGTAGAATTATACCTTCCAGTATTTTGATTTTACAGAATTGCAATAAATGTGGTGTGAACATTTGGATAAATTTAAATAATTTTTCTCAGAGAAATGACATTTTATTTAGGAAAATATGTTTTACAAAATAAGATTATTTAATAAATAAAACATCAAACAAATCCATTTTGGGTAGGCGATGATAAAATAAACCAGGGCTTCTCACATTCACACTTAAATTCAAAGGACTACTCTTTATTGTAAGATTGAGAGACACCAATCACTGGGGACTCTGACAGCTTCATTTTCTCTCCATCCTCATTGTCACCCTTGGTGAGCTAGGAATATCGCTCACTTGTTGAAAGTGTGGACAAACAGCTTGCATGGAAATAACAGTAGCAGCAGCACTCCCTTCACGGGCTTTCTCTCATTAAGTGCTACATGGACCCCACCTTCTGTTATAAGCCCTCATTGTATGCTCATTATTTGCTGAGATTCAAGGATTTGAAGTTATGAATAATAAGAGCATCTGGTCTCTCTCTGGACCAGAAAATCAGCACTGTTTCAGCCCAAAGGAATTGTACAGTTGTTTTCTTAAAATCCCCACAATCATCCTGGTAATCAAGTAGGGCAAAAGCATTGTTTTATATGGAATGCTTGTGTCCCATTTTTGTTCGAGTTCTACAACCACCTCAGTTACTTTTAACAGTAATATCTCCTTCTAATTTGATATTTTCTCCCCACCAACTTGTACAGTTAAAAATATTCTCTTGGTCTTTAAAAGTAGTGTTAGAGAAACCTCACTTTCTTTTAATGAATTAATAAATATTTTGAACATATGAATTTATTTTTTAATTATTGATTTATTTTCTTACAGTGTTGTTAATTTTTGTACAGTATTTGATTTTTCCCCTTATGTTTGGTGCCTATACTTCTCCCACCACCATAGCATCTGTGTTCTATCTCCACAGTCCATTGTGCTCTTCCCTGCCCTGTCCTGACTCCTCTTATTCCTCTGTCCCTGCTGGATGCCTCAGGTCTATGGTCAGCTTGCAAGTTTTGTCTTTTTCCGGACCCTATTAACCTAACCTATTGCTTAATGTCTTTTCTGTTGATTACACATAGATCAAAAAACCTGTTATAGTTTTCATTAAAAACAAAACAACAAAAACAAAAAACTTGTACCACTCTAAATCTCTTTTTTACCTTTGACACTCATCTCAGTTTGTTTGCTCTGTTCATTCACAGGGGAAAAAAATTCTCTCTCAACAAAATTTCCTTAGGAAAGTATTTTTATAAAAATATTATCACCTTGATATACCAGTCACTAGGGCCTCTTTCAATAGTCCCATTTAAGAAACTAAATGAGTTTAAAAAGTACCTTTGACAATTGGGTTCATTGTGTCAGAATGCCATAGACTAGATGCATTAAAGAACAGACTTTTGTATGTAACAGTTCTGGAGGCTTGGAAGTTCAAGATCAAGGTACTGGCATATTTAATGTCTGGTGAGAGTATGTTTTTTGATTTGCAGCTTGCTGCCTACTTGCTGTATCCTCACATGGCACAGAGAAAGATCATTTATTGTGTCTTTTTCCTTCTAAGGAAACTAATTCCATTCACAAGGGCTTGCCCCTCATCACCCAATTTTTAAAAAAATTTTTATTCCATATGTATATACAGTTGATCTAGCACTATTTATTTGTTTATTTTTATTTTTTTAAAGATTTATTTATTCATTTACACAAGAACCAGGGTACAGGCCAGATGTGCAGGAGGGTGAGAAGATTCACCAGAGACAGAGCAGGGAACAGAACAGGCAGATTGACGAAATATACTGCTAAGGGGAGCAGCAGGCGTGACAGGAGAGGTCTGCCAAGCCATGTGGGACCCTCGCCGGCTGGCTGGGATAGAACCGGCACTGCAGAGGCTGTGGACAGCTTCACAACACTGCGCTCAACCGCCTGTGCCACCAGGGGAGGCCCTCATCACCCAATTTACCACCCATATACTAATACAGTGGGATCAGGGCTTCAACATTTGTGTCTGAAGGACAGTGGACCCAGTCACAAACATTCAGTTCATAGCATAAGATGCTTGCTTTCATGTTGGAGTAAACCACCCTATGCTTCCTCTTGTCAAGTGAACTTGTTTTGCTGAGCTGGAAACCTTTCTGTGGTAAGGTGGCCAACTCGTTGCTGACAATTCAAAGTGCTGAGTGGCTTTGGTACATTTGATCCGTAACTTTTCATTAGAGATGAAATTTCAAACATGTAGACTATATTTTCTCAAAAATTCTTCTTTCTCTTTTCTCCAAAAAAAGGGAATTCAGTTTTGAAAATGTAGAATTATTAATTGAGTAATTAATAAACTTGCTAAGCTCTGTAGAGTTAATTCTCACTATTCACACAAGGCAAAATAATAGCCATGGGTCAAACCTTTTATTCCCTCCGCCCCCTGAAAATTTGCACTGTGATTGTACTAGAAATGTCAAAGCACTAAAGTTCAGTTGTCTGGATTCTAGTCCTGGGACTGAGTCTAACTAGCAGTTTTGTTTAGACTAACTTAGGTAATTATTTAACTATACTGGGACTTAGTTTCCTTTCCAGTAAAATACAGGGGTTACATCACATTCTCTGGAAGGCTCTTTTAATGCCTAAATTCCAGATGTGCAGTTTGCTTTTTTGGTTAAAGACAAGGAAAAGCAAATTATCTTGTACTCACATGTGATGTAGAGATTCAGAATGAGATAGGAGAAGAGATAGGAAGGATACTTGACTCTCCAATCTAATGACAAAATTAACAATCCTAAACTATTCACTGTGGGGTCTTGACAAGCCTTTTTTTTAAACATTCCTGTCAGCATACATGATATGGCATATATATGTAACAAATCCTTAGTAAAGGATTTTTCTGGAAGCATTTTCTTTTCAGGGTTGATTCTGACTGCCTAAATGGTGGATTCATTTATTTATATTGATATAATACCTGTAGTCAAAATTCATAGATCTTTAAATCCCCAATTTATGATTAATTGTTGATAATTTTGTGGAAATAGAGATAATGAATTTTAATTAAAGGGAATGATGGGAGTGTAATAAAGTAATTACTCACTAATTGTAGGTTTATCACTTATATGTCACCACCCACCATTCCCTTTCTCAGATGACTGCTTTGGTATGTAAGGCAGTTAGCAGGGAATGCATAAAAATATAGCAAGATAAGATGGAGTGAATGAAAAAAGAAAAAGAAAAAAAATGAGAGAAATCTGGGAAGTAAGGTGAATTAGTAAATATGCACCAGAAACCTGGAATTAAAACTCTAGGTAAACAAGCTTTATCATATCCTTGGGTTAAAGTGAGATTCTGGTAAGCCTCATACATCCATTAGATCCAGGTAATCATTTTTTAGGAGAGGTATACTAATTTCTGATTCTCAAGGAAGAAGAACAGTATACCAGAAAATCAGAATATTTTGGTTCAAATTGTGGATTTGCCCACATAATAGCCATGTGATCTTGAGAAAGTTAATTTACTCCTCTGTGCCTGTTTTATCCATTAAATGGTGATGAAGAAAGTATCCACGTCGGAGGGATATTTTGAGAATTAAATGAAATATTGAATGCAAAGCTGTTAGTATAGTCTCTGATACTTAAAGAACTCATACTGTTATGTGGTGTAAAGAAACCAGGACAGCAAAGCTAACAAAAAAGCAGGTTTATTGTACTAGTACTTGACTCAGCGGATCTACATCCAAGTTGAGCACCCCTTTAAGGATGTTATGGGCTTATATACATTTCAGCTTGTGCTGGTGCTGGGCAGGTTAACATTGTAACTGTTCAAAGTCAGATATCACATGAGTTATAGTCCCAGAAATGTAGCAAGTTGCTTATCACAAGACCCCTGGCTGCCCTGCTGAGGTGCCTTGCTTCAATATACATAAAGTTTAGCTATTTTAATCTTTTTTAGAAAAGGTATACATTTTCCAGGACTCCCTGCTTGAAAAATTGTGTACAGTTAGGCGCAATCTAGTGTTCATACTGTTGTGAGAGACAGTCGGTTAACACCTTATCTACACTTGGTTTAGGGATGCTGTTAGCACTAAGAGTGGGAAACTTTCAGCCACAGCTCTTATGAAGGACAGAATTTACCCTCCCCATCTGTCTCCAAAATAAATCCCTGCAACATGGAACAGAGGGAAAAAAAATAAAGGAATGAAATGATTGCCTAGGTCCACAAATCTATTGCACATCTTTTCACTGATGATTTAGCATGCAATGTACTGTAATGTACATGATATATAACATGTAGTGTAAATAAGGCTTTTAGAGGCATGTTAGATATGTTTGAATCTGTCCTCTTCTTCTTTTTTTGTATCATAAACCTCTTCATAAAATGAAAAAGGTCAGTGAATCACAAATCAGCTAGAAAATATATCACACATACTTCAGAAGTGTACAGGAAACTCATGTTTTTCTGAGATTTTTCAGTTCTTTGATGCTACTTGGAAAGTTCAGGGTCAAGAGGAGGAAAGAGATGATACTATGGATGAAAAGAAAGAGATGAGAGATGATGGTGTTACAAAAGCTGGGGTTTTGGCCACATCTTCCAGTCACTTGCGCTGTAAACTTGGTCTACTCCAGGCCGCTCCGTTTTTTGTATTGATTTGTAAGCTAGGAATGAGATCTGCTCATTCCTCTTAGGAATGATTAAATGGACTGGAATTCTTATATATATATGACCTGTTGGGAAAGAGAAGGTATAAAGAGAGATTGTAAGCTACAATGTCTTGAATTTTGGTTCCATGCCGATGACAAGTTTAGTCCTGCTAATGAGCTGTGTAACCATGGAGAAAACAAACTCTCAGCTCTCTCTCTCTCTCCCCGCCCCCACCCCTTGTCTCTCTCTGTACTCATTCAGACTTCATTCTTTGGCGTTCTGAGTAATTTGGGCAAAGGTTTAATTTTATAGTAGATCGCACAATCACAAGTGATAACACATCTTTGGAAAGTGGAAGACGAAAGATTGTTTTCAAGAGCCCTCATCTACTTCTGAAGCACTATATATTTGAAACAATGGTTGTAAACCTGATTTCTAGAGTTAGTGAGTCAGTCCGATGGAACAAAAGTGAAGAATCAAATTAATCCAGCTGCAAATGTTTGGAGATATTTATAAATTACAGATACTGACCTAATTAGGTCACCCTCTTTAACAACCAGTCCTGGTTAACTGAACCTAAAACATACTGCATGTTTGTCAAAGTGACTGTTCTAAGTCCTCATTTAATATTCATGAAGATCCCAGGAAGAGATACCATCATCTCTGCTACATTTTTACCAAAATTAAGAGACAGTAAGTGTCAGTAAGTTGTCCAGAGTCACAAAGTCCAAGATATCTGATTTCATAGTAAAGGCATATGGGTGGTTTAGTGATGGGTGTGAGGTGGTTGTGGACATCTGAGGAATGTGATCCTATCCCTGAATCATGGACAGTGCTGTAAACCTGTATTACACGCTCCCACAAAATGATATCTAAGAAAAAATTCACCCTCAAACTCCTGGCTTCTAGCTCCAATGTCACAGTGCTGATAGCAACATGCTTTTACTTTTTTCATGTATACTTTCCAGGTATGGCTCATGTTCCTTATCTATCCTTTTTTATGCCAATAGTAGAAACATAAAATATACACTGCTTAGCTTTTCCACATTTTGTTTTGTTTTGTGTGTGTATTCTTAACAATATATCACATGCACGCAGGTGCATTGGTGAAGGAAATTCTATGGGGACTACACCTGGGGCGGGGGAAAGCAAATATTGCTTAAAAATGAACAATGATGTAAAAAATAAAAACTAATTAAAAAACAATATATCACGGAGACTGTCTCATGGCCACGCATAAAGATATTTGTTTTCTCTATGCAGAGTTGAATGAGCATAATTTAACAAGTCCATTGTTCCTGGGCATTTAGGTTGCATTGAATGTATTATTTCTGTACATTATGCAGAAAAACCTTGTGCCCATGTCTTTATTTTTGATTATTTTCTTTGGTAACAGCTTTATTGAGAAATGACTGACATATAATAAACTGCACATATTTATAGTGTACAATTTGATGGGTTGTGGGATATGTATATGACCATGAAACCATCAGTATGATCAAGCAATGAATATATTCATCACCCTCAAAGGTTTCCTCATGCTTCTTTATAATCCTTCCCACTAGTCCCTTCCTTCCAGGTATGCACTGATCTGCTTACTATACTTATTTTTATGTACTATTTTTATGTATTTTTTTATACTTATTTTTATGGCTTATTTTTCATTTTCTATAATTTCATAGAAGTGGAATCATATAGTTTTAGTTTGTATGTTTTTTTTCTGGTTCAGTTTCTTTTATTCAGCATAATTATTTTGACATTCATTCATGTTGCATTTATTAATAATAATTCATTGCTTTTTCCATTTCATTCATATTTTTTATTTCATTCATTTCTGACTTGATTTTTAGTGTTTCTTTACTTCTAATTAACTTTGGGTTTAAATTCTCATGTTTTCTTTGTTTCATAATACATAATCTTAGACCACTAATTGGAGATTTTTTTTATATAAAGGGGTTCATTGCTATAGATTTCCTCTAAAATACCATCAAAGGTGTTGGGGAGGAGAGAACATATAACTCTACCTCTTTGTGTTCTTCCAAAGCTGGTTGAGTAGTCAAATTAACATCAGACAGATTAGTAGGAGAAAAATTCAAACTTTATTACCTACCTACAGGGAATGTACACAGATGTTGATTCCAAGGTCAGTGAATAAAAATGGGACTATGTATCCTTTGCTAAGAAATGGGATAGAGACCTGGGGCTTCAAGGAGAGAGCATGGGGACTCAGAGGTTGATGACAACATGCTTTATGATGAAATGTTTTCCCTGACATATGGTATTTTGAAATAGAAAAATTATTTCTGGTAAAGACACTATTTTGGGGTAATACCCCCAATTCTCATTCTTCTAAGTAGTTAAGGGAGTAGTAAAAATCGTTGTTGTTCATTTTTGTACAGTATTTGATTTCTTCCCTCAGGTATAGTCCCCACAAATACCACACCACCACATCAGCTGTGAACCATCACCATAGTCCCTTGTGCTCTTTCTGTCCCTGTATTGATGCTTTTTCCTTCCCCTTCCCTGCTTTAAGCTTCAGCTCTATAGTTGCCTATAAGTTTTGTCTTTTTCTTTTGACCCTTTTTTCAGTTTTGACCCTTAGTTCAGTTTCCCTGTATTCTGCCTATCAGTGATATCATCTGATATATTTTCTTTTTCCTTCTGATTTATTTCACTGACTGAGCATAATCCCTGCTAGCTCCATTCATGTTGCCGCGAATGGCATGAGTTTATCATTTTTGATTGCTGAGTAAGTATTCCATTGTGTGTATGTGTATATGTATGTATATCTGTATCTATATATATTTGATGTCAATTTGTATTGGCATTTATAAAATTAAGAGACTATATTATATTGTTTGATGTACCCTAGTATAAAAGAAAAAAAAACACAAAGTGTTGGGTCCACTCAGTACCCAAAATTCGGCTTCCCCTTGTGCGATGGCTAATTTTATGTGTCAATGTGATTGTACTATGAGGTGCCCAGATTAAATATTGCTTCTGGGTGTGTCTATGAGGGTATGTCACTACTTCAGGGTTCCTGAGGCTGATTGAAACCCTGTATTCTCAGGGCTAATTGCTGTTTCTGTAATCAGATCCACAGTTGGTGGGTCTGAGGCCAGTCTACTCAGAATAGCTCTTCTCTGTCTTTGACTAGGATGGGAGAGGGCAAAGCTTCCACTTTTGTCCATGGTTAGATGTCAAATTATTGCTACTGAGGGGGGATATGTATGAAACATGACTTATTTGATCATTTTGCTTTTGTCACTCCAGATATTATTATCGGAGTTGGCTCACACAACTATGGAGATCAAAAAGTACCACAATATCTCATCTTCAGGTTGGAGATCCAAGAAAGTTGCTATTGTAATTGCAGTCTGAGTCCCAAGTCCTGGGCACCAGGGTTGCTGCTGGGATCAATCTTAAGGCAACAGCAAGAGGAAATCAGTATTTTAGCTCAATAGGCAGGCAGGAAGGGAATGAATCCTCTTTTCCTCTGCTATTTGTTCTTAATAGTGTAGGTTGATGTCAACCCCCATTGGGGGTGAGCGTAATCTGTTTTACTGAGTCACAGATTAAAATGCTAATATTATCCAGAATACCCTCATAGACATATCCAGAAACAATGTTTAATCTGGGTACCTCATGGCATGGTCAAGTTGACACATAAAATTAACCATTACATGATGGGAGGCAGAATTCTGGGTATTGAATGGTCTCAATGCTTTGTGCTTTTTATTTTATATTAGAGTACAGCAAATGACATGGTATAGGTTTTTGAATTTTATAAATGCAAAAGAGTAGATTATAATTGATTACCATGAAGTTACACGAAAATCTAGGGTTAGAATTTACATGTGAACTTGTGATTTTTAGGCTGTTTTCTAGAATATCAACTCTTTTACAGCTGTTTCTTTCTTTGCAAAATAATTGTTCCTTTCTTTTTTTATGATGGAAGCAAGGCAGAATTAAGTTTGTTACCTGGAGTCCTTTGTAGAAATGAAAAGGTAGGACTCATCCTGAACTAAATGACAAATTTGGCTAGTATGGATCTTGCTTCATGAACTATAGAGCTAAAGATGAAATTATCTTGTAGTAACCAGTCCTTTCTGTGTCTCAAACTGTACTCTAAGCTATTTGGGTATAATATATTGTTTAACACACCCAACTTTATAATTATTAGAAAAAAGACTCTTATTTAAACAGAGAGATAATACAAAGGGTAGGGTACTTGTCAAATCAGATTCAACAGGAAGTACTGATCTTATCAAGAACTAATTTTATTAATGCTCAAAACAAATTAACTATGTAAGCTCATTGCTGTGTATTTCTAGGAAATTTATGAAACTTTTCTCTGTCTTGTTTTTTTCATTTGTAAATTGATGAGATACCCATTGCAGGTTGTTGTCAGCATTAAATAATTTAAAAAGTTCTTCAAAGAGTGCCTGATACATAGTAAGTGCTTTGGGCGTTTATAAAACTTTGATGAGCTTTCACTACACAAATATTCCCAAGCACCTCTCTCCTAAGCAAAGACTATGAAAAGGTGTGATTGTATCTGAATCCATATCACCAGCAAATATAAGAGCCAAAACTTTCCTAAAGACATGTGAACCCAGTCTAGGTTTGGAGAATTGGAGGTGGTAGAGAGAGTGGTTGTAGAATAGAAGGGATAGTTACAGGTAAGAAGAGAAGAGACCAAAGGGGGGTAGCTAAATATGAGACTAGGCCAATATATTTCACCCAGGAACTTGATCTCTCTCAGGAGAATTTGATTGTCATTATATTTTTACTGGGTTTTTAAGTTTATGAATAAGAGGAAAGATTGTGGGTAGGGAATATGAAGAGTGAAGCTGTATGGCATGAATCTGTTGTAGAAATACTAGGGCAAGTTACCAAATTTTGAAAGCAATAAGAGCTGAAAGCAAATAAGGAGATTAAATTTATTATCTAGAATAGTGCCTTAAAGCAATGATTCCCATGTCTTCTCAGAACAAGATAACCTAGTATTCTCTTCATAAACAGAGATTCTTACTTCAAACTTCAGTTCTACTTAAATAAAACCCTGGGGATGACCAAGTAATCTAAAATTTTTCAAAGTCCCACAAGTAATTCTGATTCACAGATTAGCTATGGAATGACCACTTTAGAAAATGGACCTCTCAATCCATTTTTCACAGCATGACTCTTGTCAGATCTAGACAATACTCCTTTCTCAGTGACTAATGTGGATGAAACAAAATTGCTTATGGAATCTCTGCAGCATTTTCCCTGGTGTTTTAGAATGGGGACCAAGGTGAAAATAAAGCCAATAACCTCCTTCCTGGATAGATTAACCCCTAGAGAACTTGCATCCAGGGATCCAGCCACCTATTATAGCAATAGAATAGGTAACACTTTCAACACCTGTCTTCCAGAAATACAGGTTTCTCCTGCTATCTAAAGGTAGACTATTCCTATCAGGTATGATTTGGTTGCTTATTTCTTGTCTGGGAATGTTCAGATTTTTTTTTCCATATGAATTAACGTTAACAGCATTCCCAAACCCCCAAATTACCTACCAAATCACCAAATAGGTATGTTCTAGTTGAAGACAACTGCACTGGTGGGGGCCTGGAGATATAGAAGCTTGTTTCTTTAAAAGAACAGAGTATAAGATGTGATTCCCTCTTAAGAGAGGTAAGGGCTGTCTTAGCGAAGAACACATAAGACTTGGGGTTGTCTGCACCATTCTCTGTTCATTTGTTTAGGGTGCTTGAATAAATAAGCTCTTGCCTAAAAAATGGCTGAGCCCTTGGACTAGCAGAGTCCTTACTCTTCCAGGAGCCTGGAGAAAGAAGCAGATGCTGAGAGAATGACAAAGAGGAATGGTGGGGTGGTGATGCAATCTTAAAAACCTGTATTGGCATGTAGATTTGCCATGAATAGAATGGAGGTTGTAGAAAATGAATTGTCACGAGTAATTTTGTTGACTCCTTTCCCAAGACATCTCATTGAAAGTTTTTTAAGAAAATAATTAACAGTAAGAAACATATAGGTAGTACACATTGAATGAAAGTTGAGGTTCAGGGGGATGAAAGTATCGTTCTTGACAAATCCGAGTTTCCATATAGAGAGTGTATCAGCTAGGACTTCCATAACAGCAAGCTACAGACTGAGTGGTTGAAACAAGGCTATTTATTTTCTCACATATTTGGAGCCTTGAAGTTCAATGTAAAAGTGTTGATAGGTTTGATTTCTGGTGAAGCCTCTCCCTTGGTTTATGGATGGCTGCCCTGTCTTTGCATTCTCATCTGGCCACCCTGGGCCTTTGTGTTGTGTACATCCTAATCTTTTAATAAGGGCAGCATTCAGATTGGATTTGGGCCAATTTATAGTGCTTCATTTTACCTTTAATTACCTCTCGACAGGCATGATCTAAAATACAGTCAGTCACATTCTTGGGTACTAGGAATTAAGACTTCAATACATGAATTTGGGGGAGAGACAATTCATCCCATAACAGAAGAGAACCTCAAAAGACTTTTTGAAGAATTCACTAATGAACCCACATAAGCAGTACATTTAAGATGCATGCCACATAGAGGTGAGTGGTAGCCATAGAAGTATTAATAAGATGAGAAGTTAAAATTAAGTGAAATATAGAACTATATCACTAGAGTGACTAAGTAGACCTCCTGCATTCCACAGTTATGGCCGTCTCAACAATATCAGGGCTAACATGTAGACAGGAGAGGGAAAAAAAAAAAATGGAAAAACACAAGGGGAGAAAGATTCTCCTCGCGCCTCCCTGCCATCTCTCTCTGCTAAGTTACTCCAACTTTTACTACAGTTTCTGCAACCTTTCCTCTCTGTGCTGGGCAGGAAAGGCGAGCACATGCTTCATGACACTGAATCTTTAAAATGATTAGGATTGAAATTTTAGGACCCCAGATGAAAGTTTTAGTGACTACAAGGGTCTGGACATTTATGGAAATCAGCTGAATTTATTATGAATGTTATGACAAGATGTATTGGGTGGCCTTAACCCAATTGAATTGGAATCTTTTAGGGGTCACCCAAACAGTAATTTTTGAAGTTCCCCACAAGATTCTAATATGCAGCTGGTATTGAGAAATAGTGCTCTGGACATTAATCTCCTTGAGTCTCTGAATCTAGGTTATATTTTTTCCTTGCTGAACAAATTTATGTAGGCCTTAGAGTTGTAAAGTGAAAATACTTGTTTTATCTGACAGAGGTTTCAGTAGTAGTGGAATATCGTGGGGCCTCTTTACTAAAGTGACTATTTTGTGGGGAGAGCAGTATTATTGGCAATCAAGGAATTATTATAGGCATTTCCTGGCCCATAATGAGGGCCTGTGGCTGGTTGTGGTGGGTGCACTGAAGGGTGATTTGCCCTATGTAACTTTGAAGCCCAAACTTGAAGTCTCTAGCTCACCTTTTCCCTGTCATAGTACGGAGTCCACATGTTCTAGATAGTAAAGCCACAACATAGTAGAATATTTGTTAGCCTGGATCCCTGAGTGACTGAGTGGTGCAAAGTACCCTGATCTAAGTTGGGCATGCAATATGAGTAAGAGATATTTGTAGTGTTACGTTATAGCAGTTTGGGGGGGGGGTGTTTGTACCACATACTAGCACAGTATAAACTTTTTAATACACAGTGTGACCCAGACCAGCCAAGACTAGATAAACTTTGTCAGAAATTATAGCTCAGAGGGGCCTCTGTGGTAGCCTAGGGGTTAGCTTCAGCACTATCACCACTATGGCCTCTGTTTGATCCCCAGCCAGGGAGCTAACCCACATAGGGTGCCACAGTCCTCTCCTGTCTTACCCACTGCTTCCCTGGCAGTATATTTCAGTAGATCTGCCTGTTCAACTTGCCACTCTTTGTCTCTGGTGAATCCTTTTATCCCCCATACCTCTGGCCTACACCCCAGTTCTTCTAAGCATAAAATAAATAAATAAATCTTTAGGAAAAAAAAGAGATTATAGTTCAGGGACAGACATGAAGGAAGACAAAGGACATCAGATGGAGTTTCCCCTAATGTTCAGGGGATAGCAAATAGAGTTACTTACTAAGAGACTAGAAAAATGGTTATTTGGAATAGAATATTTGTAATATGGTATTTCAAGTTTATTATAATATTCATGAGAAAATGACATTGGGAGCACTTAAAATGATTAAAAAATCAAGATATGTAAAAATACAATTAAGCTACCTTATCAAAGATAAAATGATTTTAAATATTAATTTTCCTAATGGAAGAATGATCAGTAAGTATGATCAATTAGATCAATTAGCTCACATCCTTTTAATGTAGCCGGAGTGCTAATGACTATGCAACTTTTATCAAGTGGCTTCAGCATGATCCAGTTATAAAACAGTTGTGCCATTCTGTATATGTTTATATTTCACTGAACATTAATGTTTACATATACATAGTGCTATTTACAGATATATAAAATATATGTAATGTGGTACAAGATTCAAAAGCTATAAAGGCATAGACAGAATAATACACAACAGTTCATTTTTCTTTTTTCTCTTTGAGTCTGTCTAGAGATTTCCCATCCATTTGGATGTATGTTCCACTTTTTTTTTTAAGATTTTTTATTTTATTTATACAAGAACCAGGGTACAGGCCAGATGTACGGAAAGGTGAGAGGATTCACCAGAGACAGAGCAGGGAACAGAACAGGCAGACTGATGAAACACACTGCTGAGGGGAGCAGTGGGCGCGATAGGAGAGGTCTGCTGCACCATGTGGGACCCTCGCCGGCTGGCCAGGATTGAACCTGCACTGCAGAGGCTGCAGACAGCTTCACAGTGTGGCACTCAACCACCTGTGCCACCAGGGAGGCCCTATATTGTTCCACTTTAATGCTGATACACAATGCCTTGTAGAGTATTACCTTTATTTTTTGCTCAATATGATCTCTTACAGCAGGAATCAGCAAAAAATTTTCTGTGAAGAACCAGATAATATTTCAGGCTACAGTTCTGCCACTTTAGACAATCTGTAGATGTATGGGCCTAGCTTTGTTTCCACAAAACTTTGTTTAAAAAAACAACTGTGGAAACAGATCTGGTCTATGAACCATAGTTTGTTGAGTTGTTTTAAAATTTTTTCCATGTCAGTATATTCATAGTTACCATATTCCTTTGAAAGCATTAGATCTAGTCCTCTGTTAGATTCCTGTGTGACTTACAGCTTCCCCAGTTCCTCACCCCCCACCTACCCAGTAAACACTACTGCAGATAGGAAAATAGGGATCCTGGTCTTTATAGACAGTAAATGATAGAGCTTTGACTTGGGCCCAAGTAATCTGGTTCCAGAGGTCCCTCTCAAGAAAATCATCATGTTCTGCTTCAAAATTAAAATTTGTGGGGAGAGTGGGTCCTACTTCTAGGATAGGTTTTCTACCACACTTCCTGAGGCCCACCTGTGTGACTCTGATCTTTGCCCACTGGTATCACCATCACAACATCGGTGAGTCAACCACTGCTTCCACATGAGGTTTCTAGTGGTCCCAAAGCTAAGACCATCCTGCCTCCCTCTTCATTTCTAGGGTGTGATTTGTAAACCAGAGTAAGACTGTTCACACAGGAGGGAATCTGTAACATAATACCCATCAACATTGAAACTTCTTTTTTTTTTTTTTATAGAGGCATGTTTTCTTTCTTTCTTTCTTTCTTTGTTTTGTTTATACATGCACTGGGTACAGTCAGAAGCGCGGGAGGGTGAGAGAATTCACCAGAGCCAGAGCGGGGAGCAGAGCAGGCAGAAGGACCGAAGTACACTGCTGAGGGGAGCAGCGGGAGGCAGGAGAGGTCTGCACGCCATGCGGGACCCTCCTCCGGTGGCCGGGAAGCAGCCGGGGATCGAACCGGTGGCGCAGAGGCCGCGCGCAGCTTCGCAACCCAGCGCTCAACCGCTGTGCCACCGGGGAGGCCCAACATTGAAACTTCTATACTTGACAGAAAATGTCTGGGTCTTTGGATTTCAGGATCCATGTACATTTTACTGGAAATGGTACTTTGGCATTCAGGATCAGTGTGTTAATTAATATTGACCTAGTGACATGGCTTACTCTGGGAATTCTGGTTTGGTCTCAATCTGAACTCCAGTTCCTTCACAGTCTTTGCTTAGCAGAATTCTACACTCATTTACCTTCAGGTCTTAGAAAATGTACAGTGAAGGCTCCCTTCCACCCCAAAGCCTTACATATTTCACACACTTTTTATTATTTACTTCCACTCCCAGTATTATATTCAAGATAGTTAGGTTAATGTGTTCTGTGAACTGGCATCCTCAAAAATAACTGAGAATTTGTTAGAAATACAGATCTTGTTTTTTCTACCCTCAGAACAACTGAATCAGAATCTCTGGGAAGGTCACCCAGAAATCTGTGTTCTAGCTAGGCTTACTAAAGTTTTCCTCACCTGTCCAGGATATCCTATAGTATTTCAACTGTATCTTGAAATCTTAATGACTTAGCAGAAAAAAAAAAAAAAAGGTTTATCCTTGGTGACAGCTTTGTCAGTGTGTGACTCTTCTTGAGAGGGATCCCCCAAATTCAGGGATCCAAGCTTGGTTGATTCCTCATGATACCATCAATGTTCAATCTCTATGATCAGTGTAGCTACAAACAGATGATTAAACAGGGATTTTGAGGTACCAGCATTTACCAAGCTTAAAAATAGCATACATTGTTTAATCCATATGCTACGGGCTAGAATTCAGTCACCTGCCATCCGTCTAACTGCAAGAGAGGCTGGGAAATGTAGAGAGATATGTAGATTTCATCATTATTAACATGGGTGTTTGTTTGGTTCATGCTACACCTCCTAAACGTTTCAGTAATGTGTCCCCCCTCAGGCAAATCTGATGCTGGCAACCCTATTTGCTCCTTTCTGTACCTGAAGATATTGGAGGTTTCATTCTAATTAAAATATTTTATGTCTCAATTTTTACATAGTCTTAGCAAATTACCCTTTGTATTTAAACTACTCTCAGTTCTTTCATTTTTACATTATGAAAAAATGGTTTATTGCCCTAATTTTTATTTTATTTATTAGAGATTTGGAACATATTCTGATGACTTTGCTTCTCAGATTTTCAGTCCTGTTTTTAGTCTAATTTACTGATGTATTTTCATCTATCTTTTTTGGTAAGGGCTCTTGCCATTTCTGAAGGTACTTGTTTTATCCTGTTTATCATTATTATTATGTTTATCATTATTATTATGTTTATCATTATTATTATCATTATTATCCTGTTTATCATTGTTTATTGACTGCTTTTTAGAGAGTTTTAGAGTTAGTTGTGGTTAGGAATATGTTATTTATATTTGCCTTTTTTCATTTTTTGAGGTTATTTCATTCCACACAGTCTTAGAAAGGTGTTCCTTACTTGAAAACCATGAAGATATTCTCTGTATTCCTCTAAAACATCCATGGCTGATGAAAAAGAAAAATGTGATGGGAATTCAAGAATCCATGATGGATATTAGAAATATAATAAACCTAAGAAAAGGAGAACGTTCTTTAAAAAGAGCAAAAATGGCTGGTTTTATCAAAGGCCAAATGACAAAGTGACAGCATCATTGACACAGGAGTCCTTCAATAAGCCAACCTACAATTTGTGAGCAGTTGGCAAAAGGGACACTTATGAGAAATAAGACTCATTTTATAGTTATTTCACTCAAGGCACAGGGTGGTTATTTGATTCAGTCTCAGAGCCAGAAAAACTGACTGTTCTTTTTTCTGGACTATGTGCCATCCAAAGTGGGGTCCTATTAAATAGCTTCTCAATGGTCAGAAAAACTTATATGTAAGAATTTTCTCTCTCTGGAACACCATGTGTTTTATTTTCTTTTTAAAATTAAATTATTTTATTGAAGTCACATTCGTTTCCAACACTATGTTTGAGGGGTATGGGTTCATACCACACCCACAATCAAAATCCCAATAATCCTGTACAACAGGGATCCATTGGGATCCTCTCCCCTATAGCCCCAACTCTCACCCTTGCTTTCCGGTAAACTCAGTTCTACAGTCAGATTTCTAAGGTTTATTTCTATTTGGTTTTTGTCTGTTCCTTTGCTGTATTTGTTTAGAGTCCTCATATGAGTGAAATCATCGGTGTTTGTGTTTTTCTCTTTCTGACTTAATTCACTTAGCATTCATAACCACTTCCAGTTCCATTCATGTTGTCACAAATGGCAAAAGTTCATCTTTTTTTTTTTTTTAAATAACCGATTCTAGTGTGTATACATGCCACATCCTAATCCACTCATCTGTTCTTGGACGCTGAGGTTGTTTCCTTAGCTTGTCTATTGTAAATAGTGCTGCAATGAACATAAGAGTCATATAGGTCTTCAAGTTACTGTTTTTGTATTCTTTGGGTAGAAACCCAAGTGTGGGATAGCTGGGTTATATGGTAGGTATATTTTTAATGTTTTGAGAAACCTCCATATTGTTTGCCATTGAAGTGAGTGTTACTTTTTTCTCTACATCCTTGGCAACACTTGTGATTTCTGTAAACCTTAGTTTTATACCCTAAATTAAAATTAATAGACTACAAGTCTTATATGAGGTTAGTTACTGCCATTTCCTATCGCTATTGTAGTCTATCAGGGATCCTACATTAGAAATGTATCTTCTACATCTTTCTGACACAGGATACTTGCTTGACTGCTTCTAGAGTCTCAGGAAGAAATCATAACTATACCTTTTGTTCTCTATGTGATTTATCACCTGTTGTGTCTCAGCTTTCTTTCCTAAAGAAAGTGACAGGAATAAATCCTTTGTCCTTTTCTCCTCTGTCCTTAAAACTTCTTTATCAAGTTTGATTGCACACCTAAGCTCTACCCAACTCTAAATAATTGGGGCTTAGTATAAAATTTATTTGATTTAAAAATTATCCCAGAAAGAAAAAGAAAAATACTGGATGGTCTCACTCATAGCAGGAATTTAGAAAACCCAAATAAGGGATCAGGAAAAAGACTAATTATATAAAGTAAAAATCAAAATCAACAAGCAACAAGCAACTATAAGCCAGAGACATACTATAGGCGGGGGTTGGAGGAGAGAGGTAGGAGGGATTATGGTCAAAATAAGGGGGGTGGGAATTTTATGGGGACAATAACCAAGATGAAAAAGCATACATTGTGCAAAAATGAAAAAAATATGTAAAAATATAAATAATAAAAATATTAAAAAATTATGATGTTTTAAGATAATTACTAATTTTAAATATTTCCATTGTTAGAGGTTTTTTCCTGTAGCCAATGTGTTCAATTTTATTTATTTTTTATTTTATATATTTTTATATCATTTTTCATTTTTGCACAATGTATGCATTTTCATCTTGGTTATAGTCCCCATACAATTCCCACCCCCCTTACTCTGGCCCTACTCCCTCCTCCCCCTGCCCTGTAGTGTGTCTCTGGTTTATAGTTGGTTGTTGATTTTGATTTTTACTTTATTATAATTAGTCTTTCTCCTCATCTCTTATATAGGTTTTCTAAATCCCTGCTATGAGTGAGACCATCTGGTATTTTTTTTTTTTCTTTCCGGCTTATTTCGCTGAGCATGATCCCTTCCAGCTCCATCCATGTTGCTGCAAATTGCATGAGTTTATCTTTTTTGATTGTTGAGTAATGTTCCATTGTGTATATGTACCACATATTCTTGATCCAGTCATCTATTTTGGGGAATTTGGGTTGTTTCTGTAGCTTAGCTATTGTAAATAGTGCTGCTATAAACATAGGGGTGCAGGTGCTCTTTGGAATTGATGTTTCTGTGTCCTTTGGGTAAATACCTAGGAGTGGAATTGCTGGGTCATATGGAAGCTCCATCTTTAGCAGGTTGAGGAATCTCCACACAGCTCTCCATAGTGGCTGGACCAGTTTGCACTCCCACCAGCAGTGTAGTAGAGTTCCTTTTTCTCCACATCCTTGCCAACATTTGTTGTTGCTAGTTTTTTTAATATGTGCCATTCTCACTGGTGTAAGATGGTATCTCATTGTAGTTTTGATTTGCATTTCCCTGATTACAAATGATGTTGAACATTTTTTCATGTGCTTGTTGACCATTTGTATTTCCTCTTTGAAGAAGTTTCTTTTTAGCTCTTCTGCCTACTTTTTGACTGGATTATTTACTTTTTTTTTTTTTTTGAGTCTCATCAGCCCTTTGTAGGCTTTTGTGATCAGTCCTTTATCATTAGTGTTGTGTGCAAAAATTTTCTCCTAATTGGTGGGGTGTCTCTTTGTTTTAGTTACTCATTGTTAGAGTTTTTTTTTTAAACTCAAAATTCAGTTGTTTCTTAGACTGTTTGCCCCTGAAGAGGAAACTACATCATCTTACTTAATTATAATTTTTTGCCAGTCATTGAAAAAGATTTCAACTAAATTTATTATAAATTTACAAAATGTGTTTATAGCAGCACTATTTATAATAGCTAAGCTTTGGAAACAGCCCAAATGCCCAAAAATAGATGACTGGATCAAGAAGATGTGGTACATATATACCATGGAATATTACTCAGCATTCAAAAAAGATAAACACATGCAATTTGCAGCAACATGGATGGCGCTGGAAGGGATCATGCTCAGCGAAATGAGCCAGAAAGAAAAAGAAAAATACCAGATGGTCTCACTCATAGCAGGAATCTAGAAAACTTAAATAAGGGACCAGGAAAATGAATAACTATAAGAAAGTGAAAATCAAAATCAACAAAAAACTATGAACCAGAGACACTTTTGGGGTGGTGGGTGTCAGGAGGGGAGGGATTGGGGTCAGAATGAGGGGGTTGCAATTGTATGGGGAATATAAAAATAAAATTTATTATTTAAAAAAATTACAAAATGTACATGTTGATCAATCAATATAATAAGTAGCCCCTCTTTTTTAAATCCAGAAGAAAGCTTGATTTATGTAGTTCTTTTCAGCAATTATATTTTATACTCATAGTATGCTTTTATAACTAAAATGTCATTCATTTTGCTTTGCTTGTTTTAGTAATACATCTTGAAGTTTGTTTTTTTTAATTTCAAGATGTGTTTCATATCTACTTCCCTCCTTTAAGGACTGGGGTTTTATCAGTTGTGTGTGTGCATTAATTGATTCTCCTATTCTAGAGCAGAGACAGGTCTCAGTCTGCCTGGCTCCGAATCTGATGCTTTTTTCTCCTGCAACATAATGCCTGGAAATTCAGTGCTCACTCACTGAATTTGACAAATGAAGGCACTGAGGTCCAAATAGATTAGGTACCTTGCCCAAGGTCATCATAAAATTAGTGGAAATGCACTTCTTTCCTCCCCTGACTGCCCAGTGCAGAACTCTTTCATATTATTTTATTTTAGAATTAGATGTACATGAGGTGTCTGTTAAACAGAAGGTCACCTAGTACCTTTAATGGGGTTAGAGAGGAAAAGAGTGTCCATTTGTGGTGGGTTGAATATAAATCAAAAGATGCTGAGGGCAATTTGCTGTCAGAAAGTGAGCAAGGGAATTATTTATATATATCAGGGCAAATAAAGTGAGAAAAGCTTTCAGTTGAAGTTAACACGTATGATTCCTACAGAGAATGCTTGATATTTTACCAGTTTGATTTTAACTACTTTGTTGTCTCAAAGTTCTACTGGAGAGAGAAAGTGGGGAGAGTCAAGCCCTAGATGTTGGTAATGTAGGGACATAATATTAACCCACAACTGTGGATTCCTAAGCAATATGTGCCCTCAGGTCGGCATAGGCTTCAAAGTGCAAGCAATGCATCTATGGTTTCAACTCTCTCCTTGTTTTTATGTATCTCACACTTATTTTCTGTACTTCCTTGTGAACTCAGCTATGCTAATTCATTTAATGAATACTTAAAAATCATCATTGTCATTTATCCAGTATCTTGACATTTGCATTGGAGGACTTTGCAGAATATTTAGTTAGCCTTAGTGATGGAAGTAGAAGTTCCTTTGATTTTGATTTTGGTGGTTTTTATATGAGAGCACAAATCCTAAATGAAATTTTATGAATTTCTGTGTAAAGTAAACATGGAAATAACATCAGATCAAGAGACAGAATATTATCAACTTCCTAGAAACCTCAAAATTCCTCCTTGCATTCTTTATGCCTATCCTCACGAAGATAGTCACTATGCTGACTTCTAACACCTTGCTAGATTTCCCTGTGTTTGTGCTTTATAGAGATGAAATCTAAACAATATTTGCTTCCCCCACCCCCTCAGGTGTAGTCTCCATAGAGTTTTCTTTGCCAATGCACCTGTGCACCATCACCTCAGTCCCCTGTGCTCCTCCCTCTGATCCCTCTCCCCACTCTGCCCCTGCAGGATGTCTCTGGTTTATAATTGTCAGTTTTTGGTTTGTTGTGTTCTGTACTGTTACTATTTTTTTACACTGATGTCTTATTTGGTTTCCCCCTATATTCCTGCTATAAGTGAAACCATCTGATATTTTTCTTTTTCCTTCTGGCTTATTTCACTGAGCATAATTCCTTCTAGCTCCATCCACGTTGCTGCAAATGGCATGAGTTTATCTTTTTTGATTGCTGAATAATATTCCATTGTGTGTGTATGTATGTATATACATATATATATACACACCATACATATATATACACACCACATCTTCCTGATCCAGTCATCTATGAACAATGATGTAAAAAATAATTAAAAAAATAAAAAAAAACAGAAATGAAATCTAGTAGGATGTGCTTCTCACTGCATGACAGGTTTGTGATATTTATTCTTATTATGTTTATGTATAGCTGCTCACTCTTATTGTGTGTAGGAGTCAGTTGTTTATAGTATATATGAGACATCCATTTGGACAGACATTTAGTTAATAGTGATCTTTTAAAGATTCATGGGCATGTTTTTTGGTGAACATATGTACACATATTTATTGTATATGAGGTGTGAGTACAATTTCTGTCATTTATGTGCTTGCTTTTACCCTAATTTCTATTGAGTTGTCTGTATTTTACTGATTATGGAGTTTGATTTTTGATGTCTGGCCTTTGTCAGATATCAATATTGAAGATTTTTCTTTCTCTGTGGCTTATCCGTTTTACTCTCATTTACATGTTGTCTATGACTGCTTTTTTACTACACAGAATTGAGTAGTTGCAAAAGAGATTATATGTTGCACAAATCCTAAAGTACTATCTGGTCATTTATGAAAAGAAACAATTACTGACCCTGAATATGGGCTTCCACATGCCAGTGATGGCTGTGGGTAAGGGGAAATATATATATATATATATTTCTTAGCTTGCACTATTTAATATTGGTTTACATTTTCCAACTGGTATAATTCTGGTATAAGGCATGTCAAAGAAATGAATCAATAGTAAATATCATAGTCACTGGATCAAACAAACTCGAAACCAAATACATGTTGTCACAGCCCTCTATCTTTGAAATCAACTAGTGACACAAAGGATAAAATAGATTTTCATACTTTTCCAATTAAACATTTGATAGGTTTTGGCTCCACTAAGGAGTACTTCTCCCCTGTTGATAACAGCTAAAAATTATAGATAAAATTTAGAAGGCAATTATTGGAGGTCTGTAAAAAAAAATTTTTTTTTTTATACAATAGCTGGGGTGCAGGTCAGAGGCACAGGAGGGTGAGAGGATTCACCAGAAACAGAGTAGGGAGCAGAACAGGCAGACAGACCAAAAGCACTGCTGAGGGGAGCAGCAGGCTCTACCAGAGAGGTCTGCCACGCCATGTGGGAATCTCCCTGGCTGACTGGGAATTGAACCCATGCTGGAGAGGCTGCAGACAGCTTCACAGCGCTGTGCCACTGGGGGGTCTCAGGGCCTGTAAAATTTAAATAAGAACAGGTAGATATTAAAGCTGAAAGCATGGCCATATTTTGGAAAATATTTTATTCTGTCCTGTTGTATATTTGATTTTTAATTGTATTTGTTCATTTTGCTTTCCACACTCTGGAATTACTTAGTCATCACATTACTGGAATTGCAAAAAGTCACTGGCAGAAAAGGCTCTTTACTCATAGGACCAGGAAGGGGTTACTTTTCAGAACAGAGCTCTTAAAACTTTCCTTGCCTACACCCCAGGAGAGTTTTAGTTATGAAAATGAAAGCTTATTGTAAGCAAAAATGGTGGTTTGAGCAACAGAAGTGGAGGAGGTAGGTGGTGGTGACAGTGGAGGCCCTCCTAGCCTCTTTCCTTCCATTAATTTTCTGCCAAGTAGATGTAGTCACGATGTACCAGGAGTCAAATTCTGCTCTTTGGCAAAGCTTTAGGAAAGGGAGCCTAGGGAATGTGATATGTCTGCTTTCTCTAGAGTCAGAATTAACAGGAACAACTCATTTCAGGAAAGTTGGCAAAATATGTCAAGAGCCACACAAATGGTTATATCCTTTGATAACTTGCCCGAGGAAAAAATTCAAATAGTTTTAAAAGTAAAAGATGGTATTCACTGAAACTATTTTATTGATGAAATAGTTTTGCTACATAATCAGTTGATTTATGTTAAAAGCAAATATATCAGCTTGAATTATGCTCAGCCATTCATGGGATTACTGTAAAAACTAGGGAAGAAATTAAAATCCATCGCAAATAGAATTATGTGAAAAAAACTAGTGTGAGGTTGGAGTTGAGATATGAATAAACTATATATTTGAGCAAAAAAAAGTATTTTAAAGACTTTTAAAAATATATTTTCAAGTTTTATATTATTACCACTGTGATCTTTTAATGAAATTAATGATAGTCTTCGTTAGGTGTAGCAATTGGTTTAAAAATAAAGCAATTTTCTGAAGAATTCTTTATTATTTGTTGGAGACAATCTTTTAGCATTAGAGATCTTTATAAGCTGAAATAAAAAAAATAAGCAGATGTGCAACAATGGCAAAATTCTGACACAGCAACAAAATTCTTAATATCTTTCAATAAATGAGAGTTTAGAGAATATCTTCCTCAAACCTTTCAGCTTTCTATTCCTGAAATAGTAGTAGACTAATACCCCCTTTTTATATTTTTTAAAATTTGGTTGAATAGCTTCCTTGTTATAAACATGTTGATAAGGTTATTGGGATAAAAATAATCAAATGGGCCATGCACTTAAAATCTCTGGACTATGATTTTTTTAATTTCACACAGCTTTGCACTCACATCTTCAGGCTGTGGATGAAGTGGAAGTGAGTGACAAGAGCACAGCATGTCAGTTCCAGTATTGTTCTCCACTCCTGATGGGTGGAGTGAACTGAGACATTTTAGATTCTGCTAACAGTCTGGAATTCAATTTAGTTAATCAAATACTGCCTGCCTGCTATGTGCCAGGCACTGACCAAATCCTTTGAATTCAGAGGGGTGATAAGCCTCATGATTGCCCTTCAAAAGAGAGAGGCACAATACAAATATAACGCAACAATACAAGGGCAGTAATAAGGGGATCTATTCAGTGGTAGGGAAATATAGTTGTTAGGATAACCAGCTCTTCATGGACATGAGAGCAGGTGAGAGACTTTTCCAAGGTAACTTTGAGTTTATTTTTGAAGCCTTGGGTAGAGAAGATCATGATGAAGAGCCGTTAAAAACTTTGTGTCATTTGGGAGAGGAAATAGCATTTCAGATCTTATTGAAAGCACTCAGCTGAGAGGCAATAAAGGTCTAAATCAAGGCATTGATAATGGAGATAGATGAGAAAAGAGATTTTGGATTTGGGAGTTTAGAAATTATAGCCTTCAGAATTTGGTGACTAAATAAGAGAAACAAGAGGGTCTCTAATTTTCCAGTTTAAAGTATTGGTCAAATCTTAGTGCCATTGATTTAAGCCTTGCAAGCTTAATTTTTACTTGATTCATGAATTTTTTTTTAAAGATTTATTTATACAAGCACTGGGCACAGTCAGAAGTGCAGGAGGGTGAGAGAATTCACTAGAGCCAGACTGGGAAACAGAACAGGCAGACTGACGAAACACACTGCTGAGGGGAGCAGCGGGAGGCAGGAGAGGTCTGCATGCCATGTGGGACCTTCACCGGCGGCCGGTGATCAAACTGGCACTGCAGAGGCTGCGGGAAGCCTCACAGCCCAGTGCTCAACTGCTGTGCCACCAGGGGAGGCCCACTTGATTCATGAATTGTTGACTAACTTTCATACTACACTATATTTAGTGTCATCTTTAATTACATTTTATATGATAAAATAACTAGCCTTCAAATTCCAAAAAGATAGACATAGAGCTTCCATATGATCCAGCAATTCCACCCCTAGGTATTTACCCAAAGGACACAGAAACAGTAATTCAAAAGGGCACCTGCACCCCTATGTTTATCGCAGCACTATTTACAATAACTAAGCTATGGAAACAACCCAAATGCCCAAAAATAGATGACTGGATCAAGAAGATGCGGTACATATACACCATGGAATATTACTCGGCATTCAAAAAAGATAAACACATGCAATTTGCAGCAACATGGATGGCGCTGGAAGGGATCATGCTCAGCGAAATAAGCCAAAAAGAAAAAGAAAAATACCGGATGGTCTCACTCATAGCAGGAATTTAGAAAACCTAAATAAGAGACCAGGAAAAAGACTAATCAATACAAAGTAAAAATAAAAAGCAACAAGCAACTATAAACCAGAGACACACTACGGGGGGTGGGGGTGCGGGGAAGAGCAGGGAAAGGTTGGACTAGTCAAAATAAGGGGGGGAGGTGCAATTGTATGGGGAATATAACCAAAATGAAAATGCATACATTGTGCAAAGATGAAAACAGATGTAAGAATTATATAAAATAAAATATTTAAATAAAAAAAGATAGACATAACTCACACATCTAAAAAAATTCAGAAAGTTTGGTGTTACTAATATTTTATCATCAATTTACTTGCCTTAAGATAGATATATATGCAGACATTATAGCTTGTGACTTTCGTTTAGTTTTATTGAAAGTCCTAGTTATACAGCAATCAAATATATAGGCTCACACCATTTACAGTGTTATTTTCTCAGTGATGGTTACTGGGGACAGAGGTGGGAGAATAGGAGAGATGTTGTTTAAGGGTGCAAACTTGCAACTAGTAAACAAATAGATGTTGGACACTTAGTGCACAGCATGGTGAATACAAACAACAATATTGGGTTATACTAGTCAAACTTGCTAAGAGTCTAGATGTTAACTATTCCCCACACACAAAAGAATAATGATGGGGCCTCCCTGGTGGCATTGGGGTTAAGTCTCAGTGATGTAACCACCTCAGCCTGAGTTTGATACCTGGCCAGGGAGCTAACCCACATGGGTTTCCTGTCTTACTCTCTGCTCCCCTCAGCAGTATATGTCAGTGGATCTGCCTGTTTTGCTCCCCACTGTGTGTCTGGTGAATCCTCTCACCCCTGTACCTCTGGCCTAAATGTCAGTTCTTGCATGCATAAATAAATAAAGTAAATCTAAAAAAAAAAAAACAAAAGAAATAGTGATGATGTGATGTGATGGAAGTGCTATACCTATGGTGTAACTACCTTTCAGTGCAGGGATATATAAAATAGATGTGTCTGTGTCTTAAATTTACACAATGTTATTTATCAAACATTTCAATATATAAAAAAACTATAAAAATAAATAAAATAAGGTTTTCTACTCTATTGGTATCTGCTGAGATATTTGAAAGTTGTGCGAATACAGAAAAATTCTTATACAACTTGGCCCTGCACATTTAGCATCCTATCCCCCGCCTTCTCAATGCTGTTAGTACATTTTAATCACTGGGGTTCCCATAAAATGTTCCTGTGAATTTACCGAAGATGTGCCAGTAACCCCGTTGAGAAATACTAGTCATAGTAGGTTACATAGGATCTAGGAAGTGTTAGGAGGCATTGCCATCCTTCAAATAGAGCAGTGACGTGCCTCATGTGTGACATGCCTCGTATGTAACTCTTGTGCCAGTGTGGCTGAGGAACATGAAAAATAAAGTGTTACAGATTGGAAGTAGAGATAGCTGTTATTAAAATATAGTAGTTTAATGGTAATAGGCTGAGATGAGGTAAGACAATTAGAAATAAATAGATAAAAACAGATTTTGGAGACATTTGCAGAAATTATAGTCTGCCTGAATATGATGGGTGGAAGTTGAGATGTCTTAAAAGAATGGGAGCCAGCGTTTATGACCCAAAAAGGCAAAAGAGGAGAAAGAGGAGGAAGGATTTTTGTAAATGTTCTAGGTTTTGTTTAGTGTATGGTCAATATAGTTTTAACTGTTTTGAGATTATGGTCAAGATGACATTACAGGCTATTTGGATGGGATTTTTGGTATTTGTCCTTGATACATTGGTATATATGCGTGTGTGTGTGTGTGTGTGTGTGTGTAAAATTTGCAATATATTCATGACCATTTGAATTTACAGACTTACTAGTTAAATATTTAATCAATGCTCATTAAATTGGAAGTGCCATTGGAACCAATATCTTTGGTCTGATTTTCTTCTGTATCTGCAGTGTCTAAATTCATATTTTATACTTGAGCATCCAATGTAGAATTTCTCAGCCTATGTATATAGGCATTCTGTTTTTGTGGAAGAGATGCCATTTGATGAGTCATCAATATATATATATATTTTTATAAGAACTTAAAGAAGTAGACATGCTTCATTAAGCAGTCTGCAAAAAGTTTACAAAACGCTGAACTGAAAAGGTAGGATCCTGGCTTCTGTTTCTGATGATTCTACTATGTGACTTGGAAAAGTCCTTTATTTTTCAGACCTCAGGTCTGAGTTCCAAATAAAGGTAAGTGTTTGGACATAGACCTTTAGTGTTCTCTGAACTACCAAAACTAATATAAATGGGATTTTTATTGTTAAATCAATATAAAAATTTGGCAGATAACAAAGGAGAAAACAGAAAAAAATATTCAAAGGTGTATGACAGAATATAAGTGGTGACTGATTAACAGACTCTATAAAGCAAATACTAAATTATTTGTGGGGAATACTAAGAATTACTTAGATCTACATAGGATAATAAGAAAACTATTGTGCAGGAGGTGGCAGCACCAGCTACTTCTGGATATAGTATTGAAGGGTGGAGATTTTAAAATATTTAATAAGCAAATAGGTCAGGGGTTCTCAATTTTGACTGTACACTGTAATCACCTGATTGAGTTTTAGAAATTTAATCGGTACCTAAATGATTCTATTGCATTGAAATTGAGAGACAGTGACTTCATATTGGATCAGTATGATTCAAGATTCTGGCTTGTGGAGGGGGAAAATTTACCCAAGTTTCTGACATATCTCCTTTTAAACTTACAGATTACTATAGAAAGGATATATATTCCATGGAAACAAGAGAGTACACCAAGGAGGAAGGGATAGACAGAAAATAGGTAGTCAAACCAGGAGTAAGACAAAGGATATTTCTAGGATTCAGGCAGAGGCAAGTCACCAAATAATGGCTATGCAGTAGAATTAGAAAGAAGCTAGTCTAAATAGCAAAAACATGGAAATTTCAGAGAAGATAGTTTTAAATAAATTGAGTTAATAGTGCAATTGATGTGATTCACCATGGTTACCAGTTCATTCAAAGAGTTTGAAACTTTAGGAAAGTGTATAAAGTGTGAGCAACAGGTCAAAGAAACACTGATTAACAAAATATATTAAGTCAAATAAGCAGTCAACACAGTGCTCAGTTGTGAATAATATTTGTATGGGATATATCTATTTATGAATACACATAACCTGTACAAATATTATATCCTATACAATTATATATGCACATGCACATTTAACCTTTTGAATATAACTTTCAGCAGGACGTTGTGGTATAGCAGAGAGAGGAAATGAGAATAAAAGAGCTGAATTATCATTTTCCTAATTTAGAATTGATAGACAATATGCTTAATTGGTGATACAAAAGATAGCAGATGATGTATAATTCTTTAGGAAAAAATAGTGGGAAAGTTGTTGGTCAATGGAGGGGTCTGTCACAGGGTTTCCTAACCTTGGTGCTATCTGGAACTTGTTGTGGGAGTGTGTCCTGTGCATTTTAGCATGGTTAGCAGCACCTCTGGCCTTTACCAGTCGCCATCTCCTCCCCTCAAATAGTGATAACCAAAAGTGGCCCTGGACCTTGTGTGATGTCTCCTGGATGGGGAAATTATCCCTGGCTGAGAAACACTGAATGGGAAGGAGGGGCAGGGTCCATATTTTATTATCATCATTCATAATTTGATTTTTAAAGCCATGTACTTGTTTTACTTTGATGCAGTAGATACCAACTAATCTTAAAACAAGAGAGTATTCAGATGATTTTGAGTATCCTTAAAGTCTGAAGGGCTACAAAGTCAAATTCCCTCAGTATGATTCTGCTACATTTCTTTCAATTGTAAACTATGTTTCTTGACAGTTAAGTAGACAGTATGCAAAAATTTGTAAAACCTTATCCCTGATTTTACCTACTTACAAACATATGTGGTCATTTGACACAAACAGTGATGTAATAATGAGAAGATTTTGGAGACGTGTTGGAGTCAGTGCAAAATGTTCTCAATTCTTATCGTTCTTCTACATTGGTTCTCTGTGAGCAGCATCTGGTATAATTGCCTTTCTCCTGAAAATTCCTTTCAGTTTCACGACTATGAAAACAGATCAAAATCTATGTTTGCGTTGTATGAACCAAAACAGTAAGTGTTATTGGTATTCCAAGGAAGAAGCAAAAACTCAAGTCATGGAAGCATGGGGGCATATTCTTAGAGGAGAACCACAGCTTCTCGAATGGGTACAATGTAGGGCATGAGTGTTTTAAATGCTTAAAGTCTTTGTCAACAAAGTTTCTTCTATTCTCAATGGAAAAGAGAAATATATAATCTCCTATCTCATACCTAGTGTAAGCCCTGTTGGAGTTATATTAATTTTTATGTGACTGATAGTTTGTTTCTTATTACTTAAAGTATTTGTTTGGCACAAAATTCAGCATAAAAATTATCTGACCCTTTGTTTTGTTTCTCCATATTCCACAAAGGGTCAGATAAAACCAACCCCATAATAAACCCTAGAAATCTGACTCAAGAACTCAGGCTACCAGAGAGGAAGGCTAACGGGAGGGGGAAAGGATGTGGAGAGGGAGCACAGTGGACTATGGTGTAGGATTGTAGGCATCTTGGTGGAGGGTGTGGTGTGGTAACACCTGAAGAGGGTGATTCTATACCTCTAAATCATATCCAGTGTTGTCAAACAGTGTATCCTCAAGAATAAAGTAAAATGATCTGTCATGAAATTGATAATCAGGCTATGAGGATAAATTTCTCTCTCTCTTGTATTTATCAAGGTTTTTGACTTTTAACAAATGCTAAAAATTGCATAAAAAGAGGCCTCTTTTTTGTAAATAAGAATTAAGATGCTTTTAAAACGTAGGTATGAATGTTGTTTTAAGTGGTAGTTTATTCAGGCAGACACACTGGATATAATTTCTTCTGATCTACCTCCTCAGGTAGATATAATTATATGTTGTTCAGAAGAATTATATTCTTATCCCAAATCAGTTTTGCTGCAGTTAAAGTTATTATTATTTATTATTACAGGTAGAACCATGGACATTTTCACATGGCATGAAGTAGACTTTTATTTTTCAAACTCAAGAATAGGCTCAAGTTTGCTAGTGAAACTGCTTGGTAAATACCATCAATTCTGATGACAGATTATTTTCAATAATCCCAGGCAATTTTGTTACACTGCTGTTGTGTTTAGGTGATAGCAAATTAAAATGATAAAATGTCTTTATCTTTTTCCTGCAGCTGTTTTAGCAATCCCATAAAATGAGTTTATACTGTCAGCTGTACTCGTCCAGAAATATATAAATACAGGTGGCATTGTTCCTTAAGTATTCCACTAGTCACTATGCTGTGTAGACACTCTAATGGTCCATTTCTAAAGAAATTGTTTCAGTGTCTGTTTTTCAATTATTTGAGAAATAGACACATTCATTGCATGTCAGGGTCATCTCACCATATATTATGGTAAATTACTATAATAGGAACACTTGGCATGTTGCATTAGAGTGAAAAGAAGAACAGATTGGATGGAAATAAGAAGAATTCATTCTTTCTCCTCTCTTGTGTGTATGCCCTGACTACCACCAGGGGAGCTTATTAACCTTTCTCCCATTGTAAATGTTTCTAGAAAGCAGAACTGAATTGAACAAGCTGTGCAGACAAGCAACCTTTCTCTCATTCCCTACTGAAGACAAATGCTTCTTTCCTAGACTATTTAGAAGAGATAATATAAATATAAATATAAATTTGGGTTTAGTTTTGTTCTCCTTAATATACTTATATGTGCAGTGTGTGCTTATTTATATATGCACCTTTTTTTTTTCTATTTAGGAACCTCATGTTTTTTTGTTTAGGGACCCTTGTTAGTTTGTTTGTACTGAACTTGTGGTTTCCCTCCTTTAACAATTTTTTACTGAATTCTTCCCAGGACCACTCTACTTGGTACTATGGCTTAAGCAAGTAGCACTGTGCCCATCAGGAATCAGGTTTATAGATTGAGAAACTATTACACCATCCCTTTATTCATTTTGTAGCTGAGCTACATCTGTTGATACACAAAACACCTTCCATCATTTCCAATATTCAGTCCTCTATGGGTAAGCTTCTTGGAATATACTTGTCTTCATTCTGTGTTTGCTATGTCCATTCTCTGTTATACCATATTCTCAATCAACATTCCAGCTTATTTCTTACCACTCTTCTCTAAATATCTGAACCACATTGAGACTATCTTATTCTGAAAATAGAGCAAGATATCTACTTCTATGATTTGTATATAGCTAGTTTGGGTCTGGTTTTGCTTTTATCGGACACGTCCTTATATCCAAAAGAAAGATCATTACATTCTCCTGAGTACTTCAGCTAGTTTTATTTGGAAACATTATAACTCAGGCCCACCCTGTTTCCTCAGGGAATCACTGCCAGTGGATGCCAGGTAACAGATGTTCATTATGGATGAACAACTGGAGACAGTCTGGTTTCAGGTCATTTTTAAGTCACTTCTTTTCATATGATTGTTGCATTGTAATTTGGACTTTTGCTGCTTAAGGGTGTAGTACTTCTTTCTTGACTTCATAAATCTCGATCTGGGATACAGAAAAGCATAGCAGCTAAGACATAGGGCCTGCATTCTATAGGACAGAGATTCAATCCTCTACCCACCATCATGCTGTCTAGGCAAGTTATTTAACTCCATGCGTCTATGGGATAGCTAAAATTAAATGACCTATTTAAAGCAGTTACCAAATTGCCTAGTATATAAAAATTAACTTTATTTTTAAAACATGAACACCATCATTCTTATTCTATTCACCCCCTCTACCCCTGTGTAACTACTATTTAATTCTCCTTTTTAAACAAGTTAATGTTTCTAGATTCTACATATATATCAACTGCCCTTATCATAAGTCACAGAGATCCCATACACAGTATAATGACTACAAATAATAATATTAGTTATGTAAAATAATAAATATTGCTTCAATGACAGTATTACATATAAATGTATGAAAGTGCCACGCTATATTCCTTAAATTAACATAATGTTACATATCAGATTTATTCAGTTAGAAAATAGGATTGGGAGAAAAGTAGGCCAAATATCCCCTTGGTACAGCTTTTGATTTGAAGACTTTATGCTATTTAAGGATATCTAAAAAACCCTCCTTGTTAGTACTAAACAGTACAATGGGACAGTACCTCTCTTTCAACATTTTATCTTTAGGAAGATCCTGGTTCAGATCCATCTATGGTTCTCAGGTCCTTGAAAGAAAGTAAGAGGAGTAGCCTATGACTATTTAGTTGTTCAATCTAGCAATATAATGATTATCTTTTCTTTGAAAAAAAATGAAATTTGTTCTTACAGTCTTTGAGATTCATCCATAAAAGTGACTAAAGCAACTTTTCAAAATCATGGAAAATACATTTTTGTTCAATGTTGCAGAAACGTTAACCAAAAACAAGTCCTGTGTTCTTACACCTCCTGAATTGTAGCTAAGATTGTGCTTTGGTTTTTGTTAGTGTTTTTATTTTGTTTTTTATTGAAAGAAAACAAAATATAGCAATTTGATCTCTGGTTTTATTTAATGGTTTAGAAAACAAGTGTAGGATTGAAGCTATAATATACCAGGGATATTGACAGTCATTTAAAAGAGGATGTATCCAGAGAATCTTTTTAAAAAACAGAACCATTGCATTATTGTATACTTAAGGTATATGTATGTTGATGGATATAGCTGTCCTCTGTGGGTTTGTGGAGGCAAAACGCTATTTTCTTGGTTGATAGATCATTTCTAAACATACTTGGTGCCTTAATGTTGTGTAACAATACAGATGGTTTTGTTATCTGTCTAATTTGGAGTGCACATTATAGATCCTGATTGAGTCCATTTTGAAAAGAAAGTTAGTATGAAATTACATTCAGTTTACTTATCTGTAGGCTTCCAAAGTAGATGAAGCAAATGAAATAATTTCTTGTCAAAAATGGAGCTACTGTCCTGGTTAACTAAGATCTGAATCTAGAGCAATGATATGCAACCAACATTGAAATGCTGGCATAATATTCAAGCACAAAGAAGTCTCAGTTTGAGTTCCAATTAGCTGTAGGTAATAATCTGTTTGGCAAGTGGTATGTTAATCCATCTAACATGTTTACCTATCTTTACAGTGGGGGAAATAATAGCACACCCTTCATAAGGACACTGAGAAAATTAATTAAGATAATATACACAAAGTGTTTAGCAATGTGAATGAACCATAGTATATACTTAAAAAAGTAGGTCCTAGAAATAACAGTATTACCTTACTACCATTATTATTATCATTATGAAAAATTTGCCTTTGGTTGCTTCTTATCTTTCCTTTAATCAGTCTTTCATTTATGGTATTGAGCTACAACCTAAGATGTGAAGTACCCAAGAATATACTCATGAAGAGGCTTAATCAGGCATCTTTACGTCTAATGTAAATTTAATTATCATGAGGCCAAAGGAAACACTAATCAAATCAGTGTCACAAGGAATATATCAAAACAATCACAGATCATGAATTACAGATTGTTCAGGTGTGAAAACTGCTTTTGCCTGATAAATATTAGCCCCAGATGTCTCGAGTCCAGCCATGTTCTTTGGTAGGCACTGCCAGTTCAGTAACCAACTGAGTGGTTCTCAGAGTTCCATGAAAAGGAACTCTCCCTCTGGATCAAATTCTTATATTCACATTCTTCATGCAAAACTTCCCCACAAAGTTAGTGAATTTATGCAGAATAGCTTTTCGTAGAACACTTCAGAAGAGGCAAGAAAAAGGAGTGAACAAATGAATGAGAATGTTTAGCATATATATCAAAACTGTGTTTTATAAATTATTGAAAGTAGTGTGTCTGTTTGTGGTAATATTTCATGATTATTACTGCTAATAAAATATTAGCAACAATGCAGCCATTTATTCGAACCCTAATTATATTTTTGTGCTGGACTCGTGTTGAGAGCTGTGATCAAAAATGTATTTCACTGAATGGGTGAACTGGTGGTAGGAATTTTATGGGAACTATACCTGAGAGGAGAAAGCATAGATTATACGAAAAGGGAAGAACTATGTAAAATATATATAAAATAAAATTTGAATGAAATAAAGAACTAAAAAGAAAAAAATGTATTTCATTGAACAGTCCCTGATATAGTAGTTGTTTAATCAGATTTATTTATTCATTTTTTTCTGGTGCTATTTATTTAATATATTCTACTTAGTGGGTATTTCAGTAAATGACCACAACATGGGCTACTACATAACTCATTAGCATGGCAATATATTTTTCAAATTAGATTTTATATTTTCAATAACACCTAAGAATATTTAGAGCTGGTCTTTTGTTCCCATTTCTTAGCATATCTGGTTGCATTAGGATCTAGATTAATTTGCTGAACTTTAAAACTGCAAGGTTGATGTAGAAAATTAGGGAGGGAGCACTATTCCCACTTTACTCTGCAAGAACATAGGCAGATTAGCATGTAACGGCTCAGCTTGGCTGCACATTGGGATCCCTGTGATATCTGAATCCCACTCAAGAGATTCTAATTTCTTAGGTATTGGGTCCAGCTTGAGTATGGGGATTTTTTAAAATCCCAGGTTATTTAAGATGCAGCAAAATTTGAGAACCACTGAATACGAACTCCTGTGTAAGTTCGGTATGCACAAGAAGATAATTAACTTCTTGGAAGGATTTAGCCTTTATTGAACCTTTACTATGTGTTATGGAATATGCCAGGCAGTAAACAATATAAGGCAAACAAGATGGAACCTGTTCACATGTTTAATGTCCCTCTGGTTCCAATCTTTTCCTCTGGCCTCACCTACTACATATCCCCTGTAAGGTTGAGCCAGGGTAGAGATGGGGTTCAGAGAGGAACAACTTGAAACTGCTGCCACCTGCATCCCTGGAGCCAGCTCTACCTGGTTTGCACAGGCCCTGATAAGCAGCGTTGAAAGAGCAACCAGTTCTGAGAGAAAAAACTTTGAAAAGCAACTTTGTCTCAGCATTCTTCACCTCCCTCCAAAGCCAGACCCTGCCCTATAAAAGCTTGCCCTTATCCCACAACTGTGTGACTTCTCTGACCCCCTTATGAGTCAGTGAACTTTGCCCGGGAGCACAATAAATTTCTTGCCTGTGAGAAACTTAGCCTGACTCTCCTTTTCTTTACTGCACCAATCCTTTCATTCCCCAGTACACTGAACCCCAGCCAATAACCTTCTCTTAGCACGCCATGTACCATGCTTGGTACTACTACAATATAATGATTTTCCACAGGTGGTTACTCCTCTCATGTTAAGTTATCTCCTGCTACCTGTTTTGATCTCATTTTGATCCTCCTGGCCTTGCCATTCTTTCTGGGGTCCAAACCATATACCTCACTCTAGCTGACATATATGTTCTTATGTGTTTGCTGTTTCTTTTCCAAATAGAAATCACCATCAAGCAGCCTACAACTGAGTTCCTTAATAAATTCTTAAAATGGTTATTGAATGAATGAAATAACTATGAATTTAATGGAATATAGGTCTATCCTGGTTTTTTTTGTTGCATAACAAAGTACTCTAAAAGTTGCTTAAAGCAATACTTGTTTTAGGATGTCCTTGATTCTGAGGGTGACTGTGCTCACCTGAGAAGATCTACTTCACGGAATATCAGCTGGGACTGCAGCCATCTGGGGGTCTGCTTGGGCTGGAACATTCAAGGTGACTCTCTCAACTGTCTGGTGCCTTGGACGGTCAGGCGGGAGGTTGGTTTTCAGTTGCGATGCTGGGCCCACTTGACCTCTTTCCGGTGCAGTCTTAGGTTCTTCCATTTCTACATGGCATCTGCCTGGTGCCTCCCACAGGTAGTCAGATTTCTTAACAACAGCTCAGAACTTCTAGAATGGGTTTCCAAGAAAGGAAGCAGAAGCAGCCAGGTCTCTTAATGACTGTGTGCAGAGCTGGTCCACTGCTATGCACTGCTACACCTGCCATATCCTATTGGTTCAAGAAGTCACAGGTCCATTCCAGGAAGATTGTGTAAAATGTGAAAGTGAAATGACAGATATCTCTTTGTGGGAAAACCATAAGAATTTTAGTCCATTCTAAATTCACCATAGAAGCAATCCAACATTGAACACATTTCATTTTTTTCTCCTTTTTTTGTGTAGATAAAAATTTTAGTTTGTATTTTAATATCCTAAGAACATTTAACCTAAGATCTATGATCTTAACAGGTTTTTAAGTGTACACTACAATATTGTCAATGATAGGCCCAATATTGTACAGTATCTTTAGAATGTACTTATCTTGTATAATAGAAACTTTGTAGCCATTGGTCAGCAATTCCACATTTCCCGTTTCTCTAACTCCTGAAACCACCCTTTGTTCTATCTGCTTCTCTTTTGGATACTTTGAATAAGTAGAATGATGCAGTGTTGACCTTTCTGTGACTGGCTTAGTATAATGCCCTCTGGATTTTAGGATCTCTTATTAAAGGGTGAATAATATTCCATTACATGCATATACCACATTTTATTTATTAATTCATTAATAGATGGGCATTTAGGTTGTTTGCACATATCAGATGTTGTAAATAAAGATGTAAACATGAACTACTCTTTTTTTTAAAAGATTTTATTTATTTATACAAGCACTGGGTACAGTCAGAAGCGCAGGAGGGTGAGAGAATTCACCAGAGCCAGAATGGGAACAGAACAGGCAGAAGGACTGAAGTACACGTTGAGGGGAGCAGCGGGCGGCAGGAGAGGTCGGCGCACCATGTGGAACTTCACCCAGCGGGATCGAACCGGCGCTGCAGAGGCTGTGGGCAGCTTCACAACCCAGTGCTCAACCGCTGCGCCACCAGGGAGGCCCAACATGAACTACTCTTGATATCTTGATTTCATTGGGGGGGGGGTGGGTATAGTGCCAGGATGGCACAGAGCAGGTGTTCTATGATTGGAGCAAATGGGTAAAGGAGAGTCTGCAGCCCTCGGTGGCTCTCTCAGGCTTTTATTGAGCTCTTATATGTAGTGCAGCAACCAGTTACACAGCAGGCAGGGATGCTGTGGGGGCCAGGAGGCCAATGGCCTCCAAGCCCCTGGCAAGTCTTTACTCAGGGCTCCTATCTCTCTTCTGCTCATTCTCCTGCCTGTGCTTCTCTTGGTGAATATCTCAATATTGCTGCCATGACCCACAGAAGTAAACAACACAACTTATAAAAATGTAACAAATGCAGGTACCCACCATCAGGCATGCAATCCTAATGGTGGGAGGGCAGAAAAGTCTGAAAATTATTTACCCTACAGGGGGAATGATAATTACAATTGGGAAACTAGATTATATGGTAGATATATTTGTAACTTTTTGAGAAATCTCTGTAATCTTTTTATAGTGCCTGCCCCAGTTTTAATTCCCATTAATAGTGCACAAGGAGGGCCTTCCCTGGTGGTGCAGCAGTTGAGCACTGGGCTGCGAAGCTGCCCGCAGCCTCTGCAGCGCCGGTTCAATTCCTGGCCATTGGTGAGGGTCCCACATGGTGTGACAGACCTCTCCTGCCACACCCGCTGCTCCCCTCAGCAGTGTATTTCGTCAGTCTGCCTGTTCTGTTCCCCAATCTGGCTCTGGTGAATTCTCTCACCCTCCCGTGCTTCTGACTGTACCCAGTGCTTGTATAAATAAATAAATAAATAAATAAATAAATAAATAAATAAATCTTAAAAAAAATAGTGTACAAGGGTTACAATTTCTCCACAAACTCACTAACGCGGGATGGAAACAACAGAATGAAAAAAACATCCCCGCAGAATGAGAGAAAATATTTGCAAACTATAGATAAAGGGTTAATATTCAAACTCCTACCCCTCAGTAGCAAACAAATAAAAAAAAAGCAATCCAAAAAGCTAATAACACAATTAAAATATGGACTAAATGCCTAAATAGTCATTTTTTCCAAAGAGACATGCAAATGGTCAACAGGTATATGAAGAATGTCTAACATCACTCATCATCAGGGAAGTGCAAATCTGAACCATGATGTGATATCACCACACACCTGTTCGGATGGCTATGATCAAAAAAATAAAACACAAGTATTATTCAGGATGTGGGGAAATTCACTTTACTTTCTTTACAACACCCTAAGCCTGACTCAGAGGCCCCACTCTG
Source organism: Talpa occidentalis (assembly GCF_014898055.3). Taxonomy (NCBI): domain Eukaryota; kingdom Metazoa; phylum Chordata; class Mammalia; order Eulipotyphla; family Talpidae; genus Talpa; species Talpa occidentalis. The sequence goes on along the minus strand of NW_023605083.1, from coordinate 36,691,868 downwards.
CCAGGCTGCCAGAAGCGTTCCTATCAGTCATTCTTCGGAATCACACTGTCAGGGTTTAGTCTCCTGGTGAGGTGCTGAATGTGCTTTTGCTCATCATCCAGCAGTCCTCACTGTCAGCACAGTGGACCCTTGTGACAACAGACTTGACTGCTTCAGGGACAGCTGTCGTATGGCCTGTGTGCCTGGGAGAGGGTCCCTTGGGGGAGTGGGGATGTTCTTACCTGGATCTTGCTTTCTGCGTATCATTGCCCAATAATTCTACCCTGAGGTCTTTCCTTTCCTTGACATTGCTCGGATAGAAAAATAACTTTTGCCTTTTGATAGGAGGGATGGGCGTGGCTGATGCCTGATCAGTTAACTTCATTACATATTCTCTGGTTTGCATTAGGACCAGGGCTAGTTTTATTTTTGGTTTTGTTTTGCTGTTGTTCTGTCATAATTATCATCTTTCCCCCCTCTGTTTAACTTTTAATCTTGACATATTTTCAGAAAATTTTCAAGAATAGTACAATCAATTCCTTTATTCTTTCATAAAGATTTTTTTTTTTTTACATTTCAAAACGACAAGTTTAGTAAGAAAGAGGAAAGAAAAGGAGAGGTACCTGCATAGTCACAGCTGGGCAGGAGAGCTGCTATTACATCATAAAGAGTCTCTAAATATTAAGGTTCTGTTTCTGTCATCTGTGTTATACAATTCATGTCACTTTATGTGGAACAGTTTTCATGTCTCCTTATGTGACATATATAGCTCATAGTGTAGTTGTTATAGGACAGGGAGGGGGCAGCCCAAACCCCGCTAACCTGCCTATTCTAAATGGGTTCTGCCATCCGCCGCATCAACACAAAACATATGAGACTTTAATGGGAAGGAACTTTAATACAACTAGGAAACAATACAGGTAAGGCAAAGAGTCTAGTTTCTAAATGAAGCACCCAAATTACCCGTCCCCTCGTGGATAAAAGTCCATCCATATGGGATCAGCCCAGAACAAGGTCCCAAAGCCTGCTACAAGTCTAAAGCATCTTCCAGTGGGGACCCACAGAAAAGGGTCACAAACAACCAGACAAGCCCGGAAGGAAAAGAGCAAAATCAACATCAAGATAAAAGCTGCCATTGTCACCTCCCCACAGGTCTCACCCACATCTGTGTCACCCAGTCCACGACCAAAAGACAAGCGCAGTTTCTTCACGTGTCTCTAGGCTCCATGTGCCTCCTCCAGGTCTCCTGGCTCCATCCTGCTTCCTTCCTCAGTCTCTTCTCCAGCTTCTCCTCTTCCTGCTCAGCTCCACCCTCCCTTGGGTGGGGCAGGGAACCTCCCCCTTTCCTGGGGACCACCCTGTTGCATAGTTTCTACAAGCAAGAACACTGGATTATATGGGACCTCCCTGGTGCCTAGGGGTTGAGTCTCAGCGCTATCACTGCTACAGCCTGAGTTCGATCCCTTGCCAGGGAGCTAACCAACATATGGTACAGTAGACCTCTCCTGTCTCTACCACCACTCCTGTCAGCAGTGTATTTCAGTGGATCTGTTACAGGGCAACCCCGATATAAAATGGGTTGCCTAACTATGGATCCTCACCTGCGTGCTTAAAGGGGGCTTAAAATGCCAGCACACACTAAAAGTTAACAAAGGTTTATTTACAAGGGAAAGGGAAATGAGGAAATGTACAGCTCAGAAAAGAGGGAGATAAAGTCTTAAATGTGCCCTACCCGTTCCGCCGACCTGGAATCCCAAATGACCAATGAGACCAAACCTGCCTGGCCGAGAGCACCCACGCTAAGTGCCCCAGACCCCACTAACATGGCTGGTTTTATTTACAAACAGAGAAAATGGCTGCTTAACTCTGCCCTTAGGTCCTTGCAACTTCCCTTTGGGCATCATGGGATTTGTAGTTCCCAATGTCTTGATGGAGTGGGGGTGGAGTCCACAAAGCCTGTATAGAGTTCGCTCAGGACATCCTTTCCCCGTAACAGATCCACCTGTTCTGCTCCCCATTCTGTCTCTGGTGAATCTGCTCATCCTCCTGCACCTCTGGCTTATACCCCAATTCTTCTATGTAAAAATAATTGGAAAAATAAAAACATTGGATTAATAATTAAAATTAGGAAATTAATATTGATGCATATTCAAATATTATCCTTTACCATAAAAGTAAGTTGTGTGTTGAATTCAGGTACTTTATCTCTTTGTTCTTTACTCTGGAAAAGTTCCTCATTCCCTCTATATCTTCAATGACTTTGGCACATTTGAAAAGTATAGCCTGAGATTTTGTAGAATGACCTTCAGTTTAGGATTGTCTTTTGTCTTCTCATGATTAAATTCATGTATTCTGTTTTGACAGAAATACACAGTAGTGTTGTTACATTCTTCTCAGTTCATCATACATCGGTTGGAGTTTCTCCATTATAAAGTTACTATTTACTAATTAATAAATTTCTTATATAATATATAAACACATTGCCAGGTAAATACCTTATTTACCTGCAGTTTTACTTTTCATATTTTTTACCTGAATTAGTTTTCATTGTGATGATTAGCAAATGGTGGTTCCTTGTTGTCTTTTGTTCTACCCATCCTAGTTCATTCTGAGGGATGTGATCCCAAGACTGAATGCGTCTTAGTAGGTTATTTTTGGATGATTATGTCAAATAGTCACGGGCAAAAATAATAGGCCCAAGGGATAGTCCATACTTCTTAATATTTTATTATTTAGTATTTGTAAATTATACTCAATTATTAAAATGAGAAACAGGGAAAAATAGGCATAAGCAACCCAACCTCTAAATTAGCTACTCAGTTTCATAATGTTATGAATGCCTTTATAAATTGCATAAAATTTAAAAAAATATAGCCTTCTCTGAATCAGGAGATTTGCTAATGTAGAGTCATTCAAAGTTATAAAATTATAGCTGTGGTTTGTCACTTAACATTTAACAGTCACTTAACATTAAATCACTTTTAAATCAAGAAAAGGAGGCCCTGTTTTTGAAAGTCTTTTCTAAAAGTAGATGTCTTTTCCTCAAATTAGTTTTTATTTTACGTAATGTTTAGAAAATCAAATATCTTACATATTGATATAAAATATTTTAAAGATAAAATAATTAAAAATTGCATAATATAGAGTCTTACTCTGTATTTTTTTTAAAGATTTATTTATTTATACAAGAACCGGGTATAGGCCAGAGGAGTAGGGGGTGAGAGGATTCACCAGAGATAGAGCGGGGAACAGAACAGGCAGATTGACAGAAATACAATGCTGAGGGGAGCAGTGGGGAGGCAGGAGAGGTCTGCTGCGCCATGTTCTCAGTCTCCCTGGCAGGCCAGGAATCGAACCCGTGCTGCAGAGTCTGCGGACAGCTTCACAGTGTAGCGCTCAACCCACTGAGCCACCAGGGAGGCCCTCAATTTCTTATTTCTATTTCAGAGTGGACAATTTAATGGGAACAGGATAAAACAATTGACTCAATTTCTTTAAGTAGGCAATTACCCTTTTGACTTTATGATGTGATTTGTTTTACAAAATGACAACAATTTTAGTAACTTGGTTATTCTTTCTCTGCCTCTCCTCCCCCCATTAAATCTCTGTCTTGCTTCTGTGCCTCCAGGGCTGAGCCTACAGAGGCATCACTGGGGCTACTTGGAACTCTGGCTTCCAATTGACTTTTGTCAATAAGGAGAATAGAATGAGGAGGAGAAAGGATTGATTATTTCTTTTCCTTCCCCCTCTCTGGTTCTGGTCTGATTCTCCCCTGAAAATTATAAAATACTTCTCCTTTTAGGGACATCCATCACTGCAACTCTCATTAAGCTCCTAATGTTTTTTCCTCTACACTTTTTTATATGGGACCTCCCTGGTGGCCTAGGGGTTGAGTCTCAGTGCTATCACCGCTATGGCCTGAGTTCCATCCCTGGCCAGGGAGCTGACCCACACATGGCGCAGCAGACCTCTCCTTAGCAGTGTATTTCAGTGGATCCACCTGTTCTTGTTTTTTAGTGGGGATCTGCTCCCCACTCTGTCTCTGGTGAATCCTCTCATCCTCCTGTACCTCTTTTGTCCTATTTAAGAACTTATGTTTAAGAGAAAGAAGAAGGAAGAGAGAGAAAGAGAGAGAGAAAGAGATTGAGAGATTAGATGGACAATATATTAGGTCAAGAATAGAAAAGCCTCTCACATTCTGCCCTAAAGTCTAAAGAGAGTAAAATTAATAGGAGCACAGAATTGTCTTGCTCCCCGCTCCAGGGGACATGATGATGGAATTTGTGAAATATATAACATGGAAGAAGAAAACTTCGTGAGTCCTTTCTGCATCCTTTGTGCTGCAGTGTTTTCGGACTGTCATGCTCCTGGCCTGGCCCTCCTTGTGACTTCTAACAAGCAGATCTTCAACAGTTGGGTCACAAAATAACTTCTCTTCTTCTGACTGTATGGGCATTTTCAGGTCCTTGTATTTCCTCCAATTTAGCCACAAAGTTGTGGGTAATCTACACTGTATAACAAGTGGGCCCACGAATGCCCTCGGTGAGCCCGTGTTGCATTGCTGCTCTCATTCTCTCACTTTACTAGGGGATTTTGTGGGGGAAATGTGATCCCTATGACTCTGCTTCGTAGCTTCCACTTTTTCGGTTTGCCCTAGTTGTGCTTCATTACACCTTATTGGTTCTTTCTGCCTTTTTTGTAACTACTCTCTTTGTTAAATTATCTTCAAAATCTTACTTAAGTTACCTTGCATTTTTGATTGGATCCCTGATGGATGCAGTTAACATAACTCAGGAATAAAATAAGAGGGACAAAGTTCCTATTAAATGACTAATGAGTAATAATCAGTAGGAAACAGACTGGGGAAAGTGTAGTTTCACCTGTTTATTTTGTTTTCATTCTGTGATGCTCTTGTAAGAAAAACTCCAATGAAATTGGCAGTAGTTCATTATCCTCCTGGATGTTTATGGATATATATTTTTTCTACTCTGTAACAAAGCAGTATATTAATTGCTATCTGACTTTAAACTTTGTAAACTCTGCCATACATAAGCTTTAACTCAAATACAAATCAAACAAAATGCTTCTAGAATATGTAGGGAGTATTGTTGGAGAGAAATAGAAGAGGGAATGTGGCCCTTCAAAGATAATCTTCTGAGGATGGTGATTAAGCGCTAGAATGGATATCATAGTCAAAGTCTAGCCTCATTTGTTTAACTGATGCTGCTTCATTTAGGCAAAATGCCTCTTTATATCTTAGGCAATTAGACAATGAATTAGAAGAATAGCTTAAAGGAAAAAAAATAGAGAGTTATTCCAGTGAAGCTAGGGAGTGAATAGATATTAAAGCTATTCTCACATTCATTATTCTTAGAGTCTATGACTACAAAATTCAGAATCACAGTTATGTAAATACATTTATTATACTTAAATAAATCAAGAAAGGTTCATTTTCAAAAATGCCAGATGTTCTGTATTTCTCTGGTGGTAATATAAATCTGAAGTTTATTTATACTAACATCTGTCAAAACACACACTGGTTTAAGGGAATCACCAATGGTTCAAAAATAAAGCACTTTGAATTACCTACATCAGTAGGTAAAAGGATTGTTCATTCTATTTATAAAATGAAATAAATACCCCAAGTAGTACCATATATTGTTATGCATATCTATAAAAGGAGGCAAATATATAAAAGCATGAAGGATGTAATTTGCTATATCTTGTTAATTTTGTGGGACACTGCTTTCATACTTTCAGTATATGTTTGTTTCTATACATACTAAGGAATACATGTAATGTTTCATTTCTCATAAAAGGGAAGAAGATTTTTAAGCCTGGGTGGTGAATGTGTGAGTGTTTATTGTAGTTTTTACTAGACATTTATAATAATCCAAAATCACTGTTAAAAATACTTCAAACTTTAAAAAAATGTAAAGAAAATTCAGAGTAAAAAAATTAAATAAGAATAAATAACAAAAATTGTGTATACATGAAAATTAGTGAACTATTTGATCAAAAAGTTAAAATAGTTGCTGCCTGTGGGTCTGTCATGCCTCCTTCTTTGCTCCTCTTCCTGAACATGAAACCTACAGTTTCATGAAGGAACTTACTTTCTTTGGAACTTACTTCTCCTTGGAAGACTAAGTTCTCACTGCTGAATCTGCTTTTCATTTCTAGCACATAAGAGAAATATAGTCATGATATTTTTGTAACTATTTAATATCTGTACGCATAACTAAAATGTTTGTTTTCATAGCTAGAGGGTAAGCAGAGATATAAGGTGGCTTGTAGGTAACAAAGGAAAAAAATAATGAATTGATTGATGAATGATTTAATTGTAAAAGAAATCTAAAAGATTTAAAAATTGTGAAAGATGAAAGGTGAGTTAAGCATGCGTGCATATGGAGGTGTGAAAATGTATCCCCCAAATTGAATAGATGTATAAATGCCTGACACATTACTGAAGTTTGAGGGAAAGTTTTTTTTAAGCTATGAAGAAAAAGTCTCATTCTTTATAGAAAGTTACTGTGTTTTAATCTGTTTTTAGTGTTTTAAAATGCATTTTTAAATTTGCTGTCTGTGTTACTATGTAAATAAACACATACATAATTTGGGGATCTTTTTGCACATATAGTTCACAATTTCTTCCATTATTTACTAATCCTGTTAATCTTTTCATGTTTTAAATATCATTTCAAAAACTAGTAGTTTTCATTGAAGTTATATAATTTCTCGAGGTAATAATTTTCCAGTGCTTTGCAAATATAGCCAATCTTCCTATAAATATCTTTTCCATATGCCATTGTGGACATAAAACATATTTGCTTAAAATAAAATGAGCAGGGAAAACATTAGTGGATCTAAGAGTCTAGAGACTTTATTTGCAGTTTTATTGAATCATAGTTGACAAAATTGTAATATATTTAAAATGTATAATGTAATGATTTATGTATGTGTGTATATTGAAAGGATTCCCACTAATTAAAACATTTACCACTGCACATATTTGCCCTTTAATTTGTTTTTTCCACATGTATGAAAACATTTAAGTTCTATTCTCAGCAAATCGTAAATTATACAATCCAGCATTATTAATGATAGTCACCATGTCATACATTAAATCCTCAGATCATATTCATCTTATGACTGGACTTCTGGTATCCACACTGCTGTCCTTCTACGTGTTCAACTTTTTTGTTTGTTTTTTAGATTATACATACAAGCGATATCATGCAGTATTTGACATTTCCTGTCTGGTTGGTCTCACTTAACCCCTCTAAATTCATTCATTTTGTCACAAATAGCAGGATTGATTTATTTCTTAAAGCTAAATAATATTCCATTATGTATACAGCATGTATTCTTTATTTACTCATCTGATGATGGACAGTTTGTTTCTGTACCTTGGCTGTTAGGAATAATGCTGCAGTGGACATCAGAGTGTCGATTATCTCTTTGAGGTAGTGATTTTATTTCCTTTGTATATATGTCCAGAAATAGGATTGAACATGTGGTTTTAATTTCTCTAGGAACTTACCTAGTGGTTTCCATAGTGGCTTACATCCCCAACTATAAGGTCCAAGGGTTCTCTTCATATCACCTTATATCCAGCATTTTTTTCTCTGGTCTTTTTGATAGTAGACATCCTAAGAGGATGTGAATTGTTAAAGAAGTACTTTCACAAACTTGAAAAATATAACCACATGGATTCTTTTATCACTATTTCTTCCTGGCACTGAACATTTTTCTTCCTGTCAGTAGCAAAAGATTATGGCAATAACCTGCTGGGGTAAATACAGTATGTTGTAAATAAAGTGCTATCAGTTCAGTGACTGAGCATATTCATTTTCAACCCTACACTTAACCAAAAAAAGTATGTATAACACCACAAAATGTTCCTTTCTCCCTCTGAATGCTATTTAAGACTTTCAATGGCTTATTTTAGAAATTGCAAGATTTCAAAAACCTCCTTAACATATGACAAAATGAAAGTGGTTGCCTGTGCTTGTTTGTATTTCAGTTTAGGCTAATTTTTGACAGTTGTTTTATTGATTTTTTTTTTCCTCAGCAGTCAGTGAATTTATTTAATAAGATATTTAACTTCACTTTCTTGGTTTCTTTCTTATTTTGATTGTTTCATTATTATTTTTTCCTTTTGCTTGAAAAATATTTTTGAAGTATGGGATGGAAAGAGCAATATTGATGGCATCACACTTAGGGTTTTGCAACAATTTAGTTGTTTTATGTGAATTGCTCAGGCCAGAGAGCTAGAAAAGATCAAGTCATGAGTGTCAGAAGTCTATGATGGGAAAAGAGAAATACCTGCCGAAGTTGTGTTTCCCAATTATAGCATGACTTTTGGTTATAGTTAGAGTGAATTATTTTGCCTTGAAGAATAATGGTAAAATATGAGTTAAGATCTGGAAGATATATTATGTAAAAATACTGTTAAGATCTTAAACCAATTAAGGAGCTGTTCTGTGGGAAAAAAATCACTCTCCTGAGTATGGCCAAAGATTCTATAGAATGTTGATGAGATAAGAAAGACATACAGATGATGAAATTCCTGTAATATTTTTTTATCATTTTGACATTTTTTTAGTGTCACTGTGATTTTGATTAACACACTTTATGTCTTTGAGCTTCAGTTTTCCTGTTAATAAGTTGAGATTTTTGTAGATAATTTTTAGAAATAATTTTATTTATTATTTATTTGTTTATTTTTGCATAGAAGAACTAGGGTGCAGGCCAGTGGTGCAGGGAGTGAGAGGATACACCAGACACAGAGTGGGGGGCAGAACAGATGAATTTACTGAAATCCACTGCTAAGGGGAGCAGTGACACTGTAGAGGTGTGCTGTACTGTATGTGGATTAGCTTCCTGGCCAGGATCTAACTCAGGCCATGGTGGTGATAGCACTGAGACTTAACCCCTAGGTCACCAGGAGGCTCCATTGATGATTTTTTAAATAGGCAGCAATACTGTAAGTATATGAGCAGCTTTGATAAAAGCCTTCATTAGAGAATTTACTTCTTTTAAGTATAATACTATCTTAAGGGGAAAATAAGAAACAGTTTTTAAATGAAATTAGGATGACAATCTTTCACTCATTCAAAATGTAGCAAAATAATTAATGTAAGAAAAAACTACTTATGTATCTTGTATATTCAAAATGATTTAGTCTAGATTCTCTCCCTATAATGTAGGGAATTCCTGTCTCAGAAATGCCAATTTCCAATTTTATGTTCACCAACTCAAATGTAGTGAGCTATAGGCTATAATTAAATTACATCATTTACATTTGCCTTAACCTATGTGAATGTGAAAAACACAAGCTTCTGGAATATATATGCCAAGATAATGTACTCTTTTTTAGAAATGATCCTTATATAATATATGAATACCAGGTATAGCAAATAATAATGTTATAATACAAGATTTGGCCAATAATTATTTTTTAAAAATCACAGTAATTGTTTTTTAAATTATTTTTTGAAAATCACATCTAATTTAAGGGATCCAGATTGGCAGACTGGGTGTTACTGAAAATTTGTAAGTCTAGCACTTACATCTATAAAAAAAAGGAAAATCTTTAAAATCAGGAAAATCATAATTTCTACTTTATGGATTTGCTGTGAAGATGTGCTATAATACATTGTCCAACACAGCATGCTCCTGTGCATCTGTGGCTCCCCAAGACGTCACTGAGTCTTAATTTTGCCATTAAGGCAAAATTATTTTCATAATACCACTAAGTGATTATTTACCTTTTTCACCCTGTTGACATTTTACACTGATGGTGCACAGTCCATGGTGTAACAAAATTACATCCATGAAAAGGATAAAAACTTTTATTTTATGAAATATTGTGATAATCTTAAGTAAATTCACTTGTGAAATACCATGAATTGACAAATGAACTGGCTTTTTTTTCATGGGACACTTTTTTACTTAAAGAAATGCATCATAGATAAATATGGCTTTTCAAACTTGGGTATTCGACATTTACTTGTAAGTGAACAAAAACTTATCACTTCAAGGTTAGCAACTGACAAGTATTTGTTGCCAAAGATGAAATTTGTGATTGCAAATGAAAGTTAGGATTTTCTAAAACTTGTATCTGCCAGATACAACATGTCAATACTTACATAACTTTATGATGAGTTTAATGGTGGTATTAGCAATGTGATTTTTTTATTTTATAATGAAATGTATTAGCATTTGCATGAACTGTATAATTTAGTGGACCAATAATTTTCAAATAATTAGAATCATGCACAAGTAAAAGGATTTGTTAAATATGCAAGGGAGGCTGAAGGAATTTTATGTAGCAGAGTATAAAAAGTTTGTTGATATGATTTATCATTCCACATTCTCACTAACCTCTAAAAGTCTGCCACTTGCCATGTGCAGGCATAGTATCAAAGAAGAATATTCTCAAATGTCTGAAAAAAGTTTTAAATATCCATATCTTTTCCAACTATATATATATGAGTGAGGCTGCATTTCCTTCAGTATATTTCATATACTGAAATAAAATATTGCATCTCATTGAGTAAAGAAGCTGATTTGATATTCAGCTGTCTTTGTTAAGCTAACCATTAAAGACATTTACAAGCATCTAAAATAATATTACTCTTTTAACTATTATTTTTAAAGTGGTGGAAATTCTATGGGGAATACACTTGTGAAAAGAAAGCAAACCTTGGGCCTCCCCGGTGGCGCAGCAGTTGAGCGCTGGGTTGCGAAGCTGCCCGCGGTCTCCGCGGCGCCGGTTCGATCCCCGGCTGCTCCCCGGCCACTGGAGGAGGGTCCCACATGGCGCGCAGACCTCTCCTGCCGCCCGCTGCTCCCCTCAGCAGTGTACTTCGGTCCTTCTGCCTGCTCTGCTCCCCGCTCTGGCTCTGGTGAATTCTCTCACCCTCCCACGCTTCTGACTGTACCCAGTGCATATATAAAAACAAAAAATAAACAAACAAACAAATAAATAAATAAAAACATGCCTCTATTAAAAAAAAAAGTAAAGAAAGCAAACCTTGTAAAAAAAATGAAAAAAGATGTAAAATATATAAATCCATTAAAAATACAGTTATTTTTCCTAAAATTTGCTATTTAGGGCAACTTTCAATGAATTTAATACAGACATTTCAAAATGAACCAATTCATAAATAATATATATTTTTTCAATTTTAATTTCAGATGTGGTAACATCGACAGCTACAACCTACATAAACAAAAACCTTTTAGGGTCCTCAATACTTTCTAAAGTAACATATTCACAAGACCATAATATTTGAGAACTTTAGGTCTATTCCAGAACTTTAGGTCTATTCTATTTCTCAACACATTTGGCTGTTACTGTAAAATTATTGACTACTGTTATCTAGATTATTGTGTTTTTGCATATGTCTTGACTTATTTTAAGGTTGTATAGAATATACTTAGGAACAGCCACAGAGCCATACCTTTTTTGTTCACATAACAAAATGAGTGCTTCCAGAATACAGTCAGACAGCAACTATTCTAATCTTAGAGAATTATAGTCTTTCTTTATCAATGATTCTTTATGGAGAGCTGGTATCTATCATACTATAAGTGCTTTGAAGTTAACAAAAATAGACTGCCTGAGTACCACCTAGTGGATTAGTAGAGAAAGTGACACACAATTAATGCTGTGAACAGATTTCAATCATCTATTTTAACTCCTCATTTTTGAAAAAGCAAATATGAAATTGATTTCTAGTTTTTTTTGGTGAAACAAAGTGCTTTGATAGAAAGGACATTGTTCCAGGACTCAAACAGAAAATGTAGATTGATTGTGTTTAATCTTGAGCAAATTAATTGACTACCATAGAAATAATGTAAACATTAAATTAAATCATGTACATAAAATTGATGCTAAATTAAATTTCCCACCCAATGCAAGTTCCTGTATTCCTATATAAAAAGCTTTCATTCTAGAAGTGGAAGAGATGAAATTAATTTCCACAATTCTATGTATATTAAATGTAGGTGGAAAGTCAATTCAATATTTCCTTTGCAATATTTCTTCATACATAAATAATGTTTTTTTTTTGCTGGGACTGAAAGTAAATGTCACATACTAATCTCTGTGAACTTCAGTTAACTATTTTAAATAGATAAATTGCATTCTAACTGGATCTGACTGAAGACCTTTAACTTTTGATGTACCCTTTAAATTGATATGAAGCCTAGCCTTCATTGAGAATAAAATAATAACCAATAAAATACAACAAAAATGGACAAAGTTTAATGATGTGACATTTTGTTTTATTTATATAACTTCTATTCCAATTTGTAATATAAATAAAAGAATACAGACTTCTCAGGGGAAGGACTCCACCAAAAATTGAAATGAAATGAAACAAAATTAAAATAAAAGGCTTTGGTTTATTTGCTGCCTATTTTCACGAACTACTTTCATCTCTCCTATTATGAAGCTTTTTGTGATTTTTAAAATATACTGGTGTGTGGAGATTTGTGCTTCTAGCCATTGTGGTGTAACTGGCACCAGGCTTTTGCTGAACACATATGTAAAACTAGATAATATTTGAAATAATTGTTTTCAAACCTTGGTAAAAGACAGCACATGTATATAATTCTGTAAAGAAGGAAAATAAATAAGGCAAACCTAGTGATTGTTCCAACTTTTCCCTTGGCACCACTTTCTAGACATAAGGTGGTGACACTCAGTAGCCTTAGTGAACTGGCAAAACAGTTATGTTTGGAAACTACTGTTTTGACTGAACTTTGTGGCAGACAATACTAAAGAGAAAGAAGTTATGCAGAGAAGGTGCACCAGAAGTCAGAGGAAGGGTTTTATTTAGTCCATTGCTGATGCTAAGTCACTCTGAAGATGAACCTATCATCCTAACTGCCTGCTGTAGTGCTGCTAATTCTATGAATCTATTTCTGTTACTGGCAGTTCTTCTGAAATACATATAGAAAATTCATCCTTAAAATTAAAAATGTAAACTCCATATGATCCATTTACCTGAGGAATACAAAACACTAATTCAGAGAGATATATGCACTCCCATGTTCATTACAGCATAATTATTAATGGCCAAGAGTTGGAAACAACCTAAGTGCCTATTGGCAGACAAGTGGGTAAGGAAGTTGTGGTATATATACACAATGAAGTACTCTGCCAAAAAAAGATGAAACTCTGCTATTTCAAACAACAAGGGTGGACCTAATGGGTGTTATGTCACGTGAAAAAAGATCAAGAAAAATACAGACTAATTTCACTTGTATATGAAAGATAAACAAAACTAATGAACAAACACAAAACCACATCAGAGCATAAGAACAAATTAATGGTTACCAAAATGGATGGGGGATCGGGATGGGGTTAATTATGAAAAAGGAGTTAAATGTATGTTAAAGGATGGAAACTAGACTTTAAGTGGTGAATATGATGCTGTATTTGTAAAATTGTTGATTTATGAAGCTATACACTTGTAACATAGGTAGTGTTATAAATCAGTGTTACCTCAATAAAAAATTATAATGAAATTCAGCTAGAAAAGGGAGGGTTGAATGAAAACATTTTAATTTTATTCATTAATTACATATTCCCTAGCCATAAGTTTTTAATGGGGTAGAATCAATTAAAATCCAGAATATAATCAAAACAATTTCTGGTTCCTTTAAAATAATATTGTAAAATAATATTGTAGGTTTTTTTGGAGTAATATGTTGTATTTTTAACATATGTTTTGAATGTGTTTTCTAATACAGTTTTTTATTTATTTATTTTTTTTTTCTAATACAGTTTTTTAAATTTCTTTATTTAATATTTTATGTAATTCTTACATCATTTTTCATTTTTGCACAATGTATGCATTTTCATTTTGGTTATATTCCCCATACAATTGCACCCCCCTTATTTTGACTCTAGTCCTTTCTCTCCCACCCTTCCCCCTCCTGGGTAGTGTGTCTCTGGTTTATAGTTGCTTTTGCTTTTTTTTTTTAAAGATTTATTTATTTATGCATATAAGACCTGGGGTACAGGCCAGAGATTGGGGGGGGTGAGAGGATCCACCAGAGACAGAGTGGGGAACAGAACAGGCAGATTGACTGAAATACACTGCTGATGGGCAGCGGGCAGCGGGCGAGACAGGAGAGGTCTGCTGCGCCATGTGGGTTGCTCCCTGGCTGGCTGGGGATCGAACTTGTGCTACAGAGGCTGCCGATAGCTTCATAGTGCGGTGCTTAACCCCTTGTGCCACCAGGGAGGCCCTTGATTTTTATTTGTATTTAGTCTTTTTCCTGGTCCCTTATTTAGTTTTCTAAATTCCTGCTACGAGTGAGACCATCTGGTATTTTTCTTTTTCCTTCTGGCTTATTTCACTGAGCATAATTCCTTCTAGCTCCATCCATGTTGCTGCAAACTGCATGTGTTTATCTTTTTTGATTGCTGAGTAATATTCCATATGTACCACATCTTCTTGATCCAGTCATCAATTTTTGAATTGTAATTTGGTTGTCTGAAAAACAGAATAGAAGATTGTTTCTTTAATGACTGATTTCTGGGGAAAATACAATCTTAGCAATTTTACATTTTTGACAAGTTGAAACGATTTTGACAAAATTTCATATTTATGCATCTTATAGAGTAGAAATGAATGGGATTCACAGCTGAGAAAAATGAAACTTCAAACAAAGAGAAGTAATAAATTGTGTCTTACAATGGCAACAGCATCCTATGCCAATAAAAAGGCTCTAAGTTCAAGTAGATGCCAGTTTGCCAGAATCACACACACACACAGACACTTCTTTCAGTTAATCAAATTTGCTATTGCTCAAGACTGTTTTCCATGACACACAATGTCTTCCAATCCTATAATATATAAATGAATGTGTACTACTTCCATTAAGGAATGGAAGCTGAAAATATTTTCATAGATGTAGGTAAGAGTCAAGGTTAATCAGAGTTTAAAATGAGTTAAACCATCTTCTTTAAAAAGTCAGCAAATGAAAGAAATGAGCCAGACTTTTCTATTTCATTTAACTTTCAACCAGAGTTGAAATAGTCGGTTCAAAATAGGGCCATTTCTTTGCCACTTGGGCTATACCTACATTGCTCTTTTGCAAAATAGCATAGTACCAAATTATTTCACTAGTGAGTCTTCAATATATGTTAAATATACTAAGCAACTATTTGCATTTATATAATTTATTTGATCATTTTTAAAAAAGATTTACTTATTTATGCATAAAGAACTGTAGGCCAGAGGTGTGGGAGGTGAGAGTTTTCACCAGAGACAGTGGGGAGCAGAACAGGCAGATCTACTGAAATACACTGCTGAGGGGAGCAACAGGCGAGACAGGAGAGGTCTGCTGTGCATGTGGGTTACCTCCCTGGTGGCTGGGGAGCAAACCCATGTTGCAGTGGCTGGTGATAGCTTTACAGCACTGTCTTTAACCTCTGTGCCACCAGGGAGGCTCTATTTGGTCATTTTTTTAAAAACATTGTTCCTCTCTCTTGTTTCAAATAGTTCCTGATGGTAGTGCTAATTTTAATTCAATTATATTAATCTTTTGGAGAAATATTTAAATGCTGGACCCTTTCTATTTCCCTAGAATTCCTTCATGACTTCAAGAAAATTGTTTGCATTATTTTACCAGTAGGAAAATCTCAATATATGCTCTCTTTTTTTCTCTCATTTACTAAACATGTATTTATCATCTGCCTCTTATGTTCCAGTGCTAGACTCGCTGATGATGCTGTGTCAGTAATTATACAGTGATGTTTTTCTTTCCTACTCCCATGAATGTCCATTTTAATGCAAAAAGCTAACTAATCATAAACAAGCTCTTTTTCATAGCCATACATGATGTAAATTAGAAGTGCAGGATTTTGCTGAGCATCTGCCATAAGGAGACACTGTTGCCTTATGGGGATAAGATTCAGAGTCAAGGAATTGATAGGTGGAATTAGCAATCCACCTGTGTGAAGTGCTTGGTGTCAAGGTCAAGTACATTTCAGGACAAACAATTTGAGGTTGCTGAGACCCTTCTGTCAGCTGACAGTGTCTTAAAAGCAGTGTCAGTTAGTTTGGATTTTATCTTCGGGAATTTAGTGAAGGACATTAAGCATGAGAATAATACAGTTAAATTGTAGTTTTGGATAGACTGCTTTGTATTTAATATGGAGAATAATTTGAGCTGTGTTGGGGTATGAGGGAGTGGTGGAAGAGAGAGAGAAAGACTCTTCAGTCATCCAAGCAACAGAACGTAGTGACTCAGGCTGGTCTGATAGTACTTCACAGAGTGAGTTCCATGCTGCAAACAAACAACTCAGCTTCTTAAACAAAATCCATGAAATGTGATTTTCCCAAGAAATTCCTTGTGAGTCTCTTATGTTCTAAAAAAGAAGGATGTTTGGGGAATGACTTACTTTTTTCTAAATCTTTAATCCTTTTGACTATGCCTTGGATCAAAATCGTGTGTACTTGATATTTTTGGCTATATGCCTCTGTTTGTTTATCTTTTTGAAGAAGCACCTTAAAGATATCTGGAAAGAGTTAGTAGTGACAAGTGAAATATAATATTTAATCTTTTTTTGTATTTTGTCCATGTTTTATTTGCAGTAATGTGTCTATGATTATTGAATACCCTATTTTGGGGAACTCAGTATAGTCTATGTAGAGTATTTACAAGTAGAAACCTTATTTTGATTAATAAAAAGTTGAAATTTAAGTGATGGGGAAATTATCTTGCAAATTAATACATTGTCAGAGAGCAAAAATACCGGGAGGAAGTCATTTTGCTGTCATTATCCCATTAAATACATTGAATAGCTATTTCACCTCTCCCTACTTTACAAATCAATATTCTTCCTTTAACCTAAACAGTAAAAATTGAAAGACAACTAATTAAATTAATAATATCTTTTGGAGAGGTACTTGTGTATTAGTTATAAGATTACTTATAATTTAAATATTTTATCATTAGGGAAAAATAGAATATCTGGAGAAGAACATAGCAGGAAAATGTATTTTTAGTAATTTGGCATCTCAGAGATCTAGCAGATATCAAAATAGAAATATGATATGTGACTTTGCAAAGGCAAAATATTTATCAAATTGAGTTTTTATCACTGTAAAATCCTTTTTCATTTTTAACTGACCTTGATAATCACAAACACACTACTGGTCCTGCTTATATTTATGACAGAGTAAGATTGTATTTTTGAAGTCACTCAAACCATCAAGGGTAAGTGAGAAATAAAACACTTGGTCAGATTGTCAAAGGCAAGCTGGCAGAGTAAAAAAAGTCACTGGAGTCTAGATATGTGGATGTTGGCTCCTAAGGGAACTGAGTAGTGCTTGCCCTGTATCAGACATATGCTCTAGTTGTGTTGCACGCCATGCAAATGTCTGTAGACCAAGTACTAATGTTGTAATAAATGAATAAAATGGAGACAGGTTCAAACCTGAACAAGATCTAACTTCACTGACTCTCTAGAGGGTCTAATCCAAATAACCAATAACAAAACAGATGCTAATACAAATAGTTATGGCAATAATTTTCTTTTTATGCTCATCCATACCCAAAGTCAAAGTATCATTGTGTGAATTATGAAAATCTAATTTTTAATTATATTCTAATTCTAAAATATATTTCTATTAATTTCCATTATATATATATGTGTGGAGAGAGAGAGAGAAGGGGATTTAATAAATTATTTTCTTATCTGTAATAATCTTTTATAACTGATTATAAGAAAGCCATGGAAGAAAGTTAGTGAAGGGGGTGATAATCTGGCTATATAATCTAAAGTGAGGAAACACTGAAACAGAAAATAAAATAATTTCCTTCATCTTGTGTTTCAAATAGGAAACAAATATATCATTCTTTTGTTAGAATTAATGTTAGAATTAAGATATAGTCCTGATGACTGTATAATGTTTAATGTTTTCCCCATGACATTATCTCATAACTGCTATAGTTATTGCTTAACTTGAGTTTTTAGGCATCAAGATAAGTCTTTGTTCCTGTAACAGGTCACATATAATCCAATGGAGAAGTATATTTCTTTTTTTTTTTTTTTTGATTTATTTATTTATTTATACAAGCAACTGGGTACAGTCAGAAGCATGGGAGGGTGAGAGAATTCACCAGAGCCAGAGCGGGGAGCAGAACAGGCAGAAGGACAGAAGTACACTGCTGAGGGGAGCAGCGGGCGGCAGGAGAGGTCTGCGCGCCATGTAGGACCCTCCTCCAGTGGCCGGGGAGCAGCCGGGGATCGAACCGGTGCTGCAGAGGCTGCAGGCAGCTTCGCAGCCCAGCGCTCAACCGCTGCGCCACCGGGGAGGCCCAAGAAGTATATTTCTTAGTTTGAAAAGCCAGTATAAAGTTAGCTGGTCACTACCATGGTTGACCTGTTGTAAGGTCCAACTAAATTATTTTAAAAAGTTTATGAAATTCATTTCACAGCTTTCTACACAAGGTAAAAAAGAGACATCCCTTTCTGCTTTATTTAAAGGAGGCCGGATGGAACCTTGATTTTCCTCCATATGGTTGAATATACAGGGAAGCAGGTAGTGCCCCTGATTGTCCAAAGGTGCCTTTTGGAAAATTCCAGAGCAGGAATCAAGAGGCACACAGGTTAACATGAGCCAACACATTGCTCAGTTGCATGAAATTGTGTAGTTTTTATGAAACTTTTCACTTCAACGCTGCTTAGAATCAGAATATGGGCTGAGTAGACTTGAGCTGTGCCTTAGTGTCTGCTATAGATATTATCATCACCAGTATTTGGACCCTGACCTAGATGCTTAGGAACCCTTGGTCACCCAAAGTCACAAGCTGGCAGAGCCAGATGTCTGTATGATTCTAGTTGTTTATACCAACAACTTCAAATATCAAAACAAATGAGTAACTATTAATTTTACTGCCAAGTGTGTCTTTGCCTATTATTAGCACTAGCATTAACTGTTAACATTATTTGAATCTAGTTACAGCTCACAATGTCAGAAAAATACTTCCTTTTACTTTCTCTACTTGCATTTTGAAGACATTAGGACTATAAATAAAATGTGGGGGGAAAAGTGTTACCATAATATGAAAGTCTTCACAGTACAGCAATACAATATTGTTTCCTGTTCATTTGTCCCCATTCTATCTGAATGAATTGATGTTGTCAGTACAGTTTCAGTTGTTAAATGCATGCATATAGTGTCTAAGCAGGTGGTTGTCAAGGCAATATTTTATAACAAAGAATTACTATATAGTCTGCTTATTTTTTGAAAGCTATAAAAATATAGAAAATATTTTTGTACCTAGTGGAATTCTTTCCTTCTCTCAGCCCTGTACCTTATAATGTTGAGGAAACAATACCTACTCTTCTGTGCAGTTCTGAAAATGAAGATGATGACTATGTGTGTGTGTGTTTTGTGGGAAGGGATATTTGTTTTGACTTGTTGATGAGAAAGTATCAGCAGTTGGGTTTTCGTGTGTTCCTTCCTATTTTGAGAGTGAAGGCACCTATCTGACCATTTTGTCTTACCTCCATGCCCACATCGCCTTAGAAATTAGCACTGAGATGAGATGGTAAAAGCATTTATCTTTTGTTTACTCTCTTTTCCTCTCTTTCTAATGTGTTTACAGTTACAGCTTGGCAAGTATTCATAAACTTGTTCACCCAGTTATTCATTATTTTGTATATACATTTCTTCATTGATATTTAATAATTTGGCTGGCTCACATTGACTGTATTTTTAAATATGATACAGGCACTATACGAGCAAAATGCTTTCATAAATAAGTCCCCGCCTTTGAAGATCTTTCCGTAAGATATAAATATAGATTGGTGCTATATTTTAAACATTGGCGATATAAAAATACTAAGCATGACTAACAGGTATGTGCAGAGTACAAGACCCTAAAGAGGGTGTGCAGGTGAGTGGAGTGTTGTTTTGCTGAATCTGTAAGGCCACGGTAACTGCTCTTGGTACTTTAAAAATATGCCATTGGATTTACTGTCATACAGTTGATTAAAGCTAAGGTTGAACTTTAAAAATCATACTTACAGCTTTGCAGACAGAGTGTAGAATTTTAACATGTTTAGGATAATAAATCCTGACTCTTAGATTTGTAATATTGCATCGATACAACCTCTAGGTGCTCAAGGAATTGATGCTATATATTGGCTGATTTAGCCTGTGTTTACCTCTATTTCTATCTGCTTCAACCTATTACCCACCGATTTCATTAGAAACATAATAAAATATAAAATGATTCTCCAGAACTCTAACTTGCCCTATAACAAACAAACACAAAAGCTTTTGTTCACTGTGGTACTTTTGATTCTACTGTTAAGGGCTTCTTCTGTTTAACATCATTAAAAACAGACTGGCAATATACTATTTCTGTAATTAAATTTTTGAGAAAAAGTAAGCTAGTTTTATTTTATTCATACAACAGATATTTTAATAGGTTTCATTAGTTTTTGTATGAATTGAGCAACTTAACTATATAAAAAACTTCAAATCAGGATCCTAACTCATTTAATTTAAAAGGCAAAGAAAATACTAAATTAATCTGCCAGGTACTTTGATTTTTAACATGAAGTTACCCAAGGACTCATTTTAATATACCTTTTGCAAAGCATTTGGCATAATTCTGCATGTAGAATATTATATATCACAATTACTGGACCATTTTATTATATTTAGTTACCAATGAGGAAACAGACTGTAAGAGGTTAAATTGTATGTTCAGTGTGACAAGACAAAGGATGTAGTCTGGCCTGTGTAACACAGAATGCTGAAAATATCACACTGTTTCTCTAATATTGCTAACCTTGTTAAATCTTTTTTCATAAACATTGGCAAATAAAAAATAGGGGCTCCTTCAAACTGATGTATTGTAGATATATTCAAAAGGATCATTTTGTTTAATATCCTGAATCTTGAATCCTTTCTAATTTTGACTATACATAACAATCAGGGTCACAAAATGAATCAATTATACAAAAATAAAAATAAGCTGAAATTTCTATATTTTGAAAGAAATGCATTGATATTTTGCTCATTGTCTTCTAATGCATATCTTTCTGAATGTGTATGTATGTGTATTGATAATATATGCATGGAATCATTCATTTTATTTATTTTTTTAAGGATTTTTTTTTTAAAGATTTATTTATTTATTTATACAAGCACTGGGTACAGTCAGAAGCCCAGGAGGGTGAGAGAATTCACCAGTGCCAGAGTGGGGAACAGAACAGGCAGAGTGACAAAATACACTGCTGAGGGGAGCAGCAGGTGAGACAGGAGAGGTCTGTCACACCATGTGGGACCCTCACCGGTGACTGGGGATTGAACCGGCGCTGCAGAGGCTGCAAAGACTGCAGAGGCTGCAAAGGCTGCAGAGGCTGCAGAGGCTGCAGGCAGCTTCGCAGCCCAGCGCTCAACTGCTGCGCCACCAGGGGAGGTCCAAGAATCATATCATTTTAAAGTGTATAAGAAGGCCAACATTTTAGTCTCTTTTTTCCCCTGGCATGTCTAAAGTTTCTGTTTCTCTCTTCCCTTTTTCCGGTGACTTGTATTTCACAGTCTTTCATTGCCTTCTGGGCATATACAAATACCAATACATAGACACACATTTAATAATTGTTATTATTAATTTATAAAAATGGGGTTATATGACATAGATCTGTATATATCAAGCTTTTCCTACTTTGATGACAATCATCCCAAATGGTATTTTAATAATTGTTGTTTTATGAGTGCTTAATTCTTATGAAATACATGTGCCAAATTTTTTTCCACATTGTTCCTATTATCATGACAATGTTAATATAAACATCCTGGCATTTATGCCCATGTGTGTTATTATGGATTGCAATGAATTTGTATTATGGACTGGGTATGTGTGCTGAGGTGACTACTTTTATTATCTTCATTGAGATCTAATTCATACGTCATTCAAATGTGCTGTTAACTATCTCATCTTTCTCAAAAAAAATTCAAAGAAATCTACTTTGACCTTACTGCAAATATATATACCAATCCATATATTTTATAATCTTTGTATAAAAACTCCTATATTTTCTATACTTACGTCTAAATTCCATGCTTCTACTACTTCATACTGTTCCTGTTAGTCCCCTGTCGCAAATATCCCCCCAAAGCTTTCATCCATATTACTAGTAAACACCATGATGCAAAATCCAATGTCTACTTTTGCCTTTAATCTTAATATATTGGAATTGTATAAAGAAGTTGATCACTCATAAAGATTTATATACTTTCTCTACTTGGTTTCTATTATACAACATGCTCTTGGTTTTCTTTTTTCCTGCTGCTTCTACTAATCTCTACCTCTCAATGTTAGGTTATCAGTGAACTCTTATTCAACCTTTGCATTTCCCTTACTATACATATCACATGAGTAATCATATTCAGTTCCATGACTTTAAATACCTTTGTATCAGCTACATGTTGGTAATATCCTAATTTATATCTCCAATTCATATCTTTTTGCTGAAATCCACATATCTATAGCCACTCATCTTGAGCTATGTCATCTATATATATGAAAACTATATAATAGCCCTTTGAAAAAAGAATTTAATTGCATCCAAAAATGCTTATTTCTCCTAAGTCCTGAGGAGGCTTTTACCTCAATTCCTCCTAGAAGGCAAAATTATTGGTAGTTACACCTAGTGACCATTATCTGTCATCTTATCTTGTGTGCTACATCCTAACAGCCCCTAATCATCACTCATTTCTCAAAGTTCTTGTTTCCAGAAACAGTGCCTACAAAGTTTTCTTTTATGTTTCAAAATTTACTTATACTGCAAAAATTTTTATAGTTAGATTTGCTGGTTTGTATAGGTTTTCATTTGTAAGGATGGTGGGGGACAGAGAATATTATAAGCACCATAAATGATATTGAACATCAGATCTCTAGAATTTATTCATCTTGCATAGCAACCTTTTTACTGTTGACCAACTCCCCAGACCCTGGCATTACCATTCTATTCTGCTTCTATGAGCTTATCAATTTTATACACCTAGTATAAGTGGAATTAGGCAGTGTTATACTTCTGTGACTGGCTTATTTCACTCAGCACAACATCTTTGATACTCATCATGTTGTGACATATGACATGAGTATCTTCCTTTTTTTAAGATTGAATAATATTTTACTTTATGTGTATTTCATAAGTACTTGCCACATATTCTTGTCCATTCATACATTGATGGATATTTTAATTATTTCCATATCTTGGTTTTTGTGGATAATGCTGCAATGAATATGGAGTGCAGATTTTGATGTTGGCAGTGACTTATTGGATATGACACCAAAGCATAGATAAACAATGCAAAATTAGGTAAGTAGGACTATATCAAAAAGCTTCTATACAGCAAAGGAAATAGTCAACAAAATTAAGAGGCAACCTACAGATTGAGGGAAAATACTTTGAAGCCTTATATATTGAAGGGGCTATACAAAGATATTTAGGCAACACCTACAATTTAGTAGCAAAATCAAAATAACCTGATTTTTAAAAATGAACAAAGGGCTTGCTTGAATAGACATTTCTCTAAAGAAGACTTACAATTGACCAAGAAGTGCAAGAAAATATATCCAACATGTAATCATCAGGGACATACAAATCACACATATGATGATATAGCACCTCACACCTTTTAGGATAGCTGAAAAAAAGCAAACTTGTTGGCAAGGATTGAAGAAATTGAAATTCTTATGCACTGTTGGTGAGAATGTAAAATGTTGAAGCTTCTTTGGAAAACAATATGAAGATTCTTCAAAATATTAAAAACAGAACTAAAATATGATCTAGCATTTCCCCTCTGAGTATAGAGACAAAGAATTGAAGTCAAGACCTCAAAGAGAAGTGAATTTAATTACCCAAAGAGAATAAATTAAATTCCCTGAGATACCAGGTTATCAAAAAGGGAAAGATACTCTTTAAGGAGAAACAACTGGAGTTGATATTATACTACACTATCCCAGATCTAGTGTGTAGTTAAGTAGGTCATTTGTCATGAACAATGTGGGTGACAAGGAAGGAAAAGATTTCTTTTGCAACTGTAGTAAACACTTGGATATACATATTCTTTAAAGTCTGTATTTAGACCTAGCTTTTTTTATATCATTGTGCTTTTGTTTTGCTTTTTTATAGTGCATTTGTTTTCAATGTGTCATTTGGTAAATGTAGGACTGTATTTAAAATAAAGAAAATATTGATAGCTGTAAACACAATTATACATGTAGATGGCTGGATAGTCAACAAAATGTTAATACAGATTATATCCAGATACTGAAATTATGAATTATGAATTATTTTAAAATTTCTTTGTGCCTTTCAATGTCATCTTCCTTTTTACAATCAGCATTTATGATTTGTGTAATCACAGAGTATGAAAAGTTGTTAATTTACACTAATAATGCATTTACATAGTCATGAAGAAACAAAACAGGCAATTGGAAGATTTAAGTGAAAAGCTTAATCTCACTTTTAGAAAATTCTCTTTATAGAGTAACATTCAATAACTTTGACCACAAACAAAAAAGCATTTGCAAAGCTAATTTCAAATATTTAGATTAATGAGGTCATTAGGTTGGTAAATTGAGGGGGTGAAGTATAGTGTGTATACTTTATGTGTATACATACGTGTGTGTGTGTGTGTGTGTGTGTGTGTGTGTGTGTGTATGTCTCAGCAAAGCACTTCTTGTAATATGACTGAAGATTTGATTGAAATAAGTGCTGGCAGGATATCCAAGTGCTTACATGGAGTCATAATTCTTAAGTGACCATCAGAATGTAGGTGGATTAATGTTTGATGACAACCCTTGAAAGGTTCTGTGGCATAGTTCTGAATTTGACCATATTTTATTTAATAATTTTATTAATAAAAACAGATGACATGCTCATTATAATTTAAGTAATAAGGTATCCAGCCTAGTTGATATTAGACCAAAACAGCTTATTTAGAAAGCTGTATGTGGAAAAGGTATGTAGAGTTTAGACAGAGTGAGAGTAGAAAATGTTTGTATTTTTCTGAACTTATAGAGATGGGTGTTAAAAGTTGTTATTCCTGAAAGATGTCAAGTGTAGGATTGATGATTATAAAGGTAATGGGAGGTGACATCAGAAAGCTTGATTTTTATAAATGGATGAAACCCACTAATTACATATACAACATGGGAATAAAATATATAAAGCCTGATACATCTTGAGTATGAATTCTATGCAGATAAAGCTCACTTTAAGTCTAGAAGCTCTGTGTTGTGTGTGTGTGTGCGCGTGTGTGTATGAGTTGTGTTTACAACATTTCTAAATCTCAGTGTGACTTAATGGTAAAATATTTGGATTATTTCAGTAAGTGTCCTTTATTCCAAATGCTCATAAATAGTATGTAGGTTCAATGAGAGGCTTCTGTATAAATTTATGGGGCTATCAATTTTCTGGCTAATTGATCTTGTACTTGATGATTCCAAACATGTTCAGCTCCATTAAATGCAATGTCATTCTTTTCCCAGGGGCTAGTTGATTTCAGTTTGTAAAAAATTATAAAAAAGTGTTTTCTATCATCCTTTGCTCTGCTACCATATACAAATTACAGAAAATTTTGTATGAATCAAAATTCATATGAATCTATGAACCATAATAAGAAAAAGAAAAAACAAACACAATGCACCCCCCCACACACTAAAGGAATAAAAAAATGTTTGTAAGACATGAAAAGGCCTAATAATGCCTATATAAATAATGATGTAATATGTAAAAGAAAAACTAAAAAAGCTTTTCATTGCACAAAATGATTAGCAAGAATAGTTATGCAAAGAACTTAGAAATATTTGATTTTTCCTTCCTATACCTTTGTGTCTTTCAGCAAATCATTTACATTAGTTTGTAATAAAAGCATATTTTAAAACCTAAGTCCTGTCACCCTCACTGCTTATTTATGTCTATTTTCTCTTTTCTCCATTTAATAATTTATAAACCAGAAAACAAATCTACCTGGAAAAGTGCTTCTGTCTTATCTTTTGCTGTGGTTCCTCAGGGAACATGCTTATCGGCAAGCACTTCATTGGGCCTTGCAGTCTTCTATTCCTGATTTTCCTAGTGCACATTTATTTCATATTTGATCATCTTAAAAATAAGAATATTTACTGGTTCTAGATCAAGAACCCAATATTTTGTTTGACCTTGCAGCAAATCTGAAGGAGAGAAATGAAGAAGAAAATACTCAGAAGAGAGAAAAAATAATGACTAGGTACTACCCTTGATGAGTGACACTGTTATTGATTAGAGGCCCCCTGTCTCTGGTTATAGGACCAGCTTATTTCTGTAGCAATAATGGTCACAAGGATCTGGCTGACAGCTAAATTATTAGAAGGGCAGGTAGGAAAAGATGCTACCTGCTCAAGTCTATGTCCTGTAACACACTGTAGTCTAGACTGTCCCAGTGGGACTCATTCAGCAAGTTGTGCCTGTGGGACAGCAGGAGATGGTATTAGGAGGTGATGGTGATGGAGGATAGAGGGTGGTAAGAGAAATTAACTTAGGGATGGTATATAAGCTTCACTTCTTGACTCACATTGATAGTAGTTATAGATCATGAAGGGTTCCTCACATCTGAAGGATGTCCAGTTCTGTTCTTCACTTCTAGAGTAATCATGGTGACCCTGGAATACTCAAAGACTCTTAAGGAAAGAAGATATCACAACTGGGAGTGTAAGAGGACAAGCTGGGTGTCTTCTCATGGCTGACTTCTTTCATTCAATCTAATGTTTCCAGGGTTCATCCAGAGGTAGCAAACATGCACACTTTACTTCTCCATTTTTGCAGAGTCTTTATTATTTTTTTTTAATCAAAATAAAGAGTCATAATCTGATCTGAGGATGCTGGTACTCAATGTAGTGGTTGGAAGTAAATGAAGAAGGCCACCTCTCCACGCTGTAAAGTCTCCACCCAAAGACTTTAGAACAATATCAAAAGTGCAAAACTCCTCTCTCTCTGTTTTTAAAATGAATCAAATGAGAATCTAGTTTTACTTTAATTTTGATGATGACACATAACTATTTTTTTGGACATTTATGTGCTTTAATATTTAATGACAGTGTTTAAGGACAATCCCTGAAAATTAAACAATCAGCTCTTGTGAGGCAGTACTCTAGCTCCAGCACATCCCTGGCTTGCATCCCAGTCAAAGTATTAGACCATAAGCTTTTCCCTCAGGTTCTGCTTTTTAGGAAATGTAGACCATTGTGCAAAAATGAAAAATGATGTAAAAAATAGATATATAATTAAAAAAAACAAAAAATGATGGAAACAATGGTGAATGGTGTTCTTAAAAAAATAAAATACTTCACAATTATTTTGTGGGTGATTCTCACATAACTATTTTTTAAAATTCACTTTAGAGGTAGCTTTATTTTTTTTTTTTTTTTTTTTTATAGAGGCATGTTTTATTTATTTATTTTGTTTGTTTGTTTGTTTTGTTTATACATGCACTGGGTACAGTCAGAGGCGCGGGAGGGTGAGAGAATTCACCAGAGCCAGAGCGGGGAGCAGAGCAGGCAGAAGGACCGAAGTACACTGCTGAGGGGAGCAGCGGGCGGCAGGAGAGGTCTGCGCGCCATGTGGGATCCTCCTCCGGTGGCCGGGAAGCAGCCGGGGATCGAACCGGCGCTGCAGAGGCCGCGGGCAGCTTCGCAACCCAGCGCTCAACCGCTGCGCCACCGGGGAGGCCCTAGAGGTAGCTTTAAAAGAAAGAACATGTTTGCACTATATGCCACTCTTATCCTTTTCTGGTGCTCCTAACAAGACCAGAAAGGAAGAAGTCTATATCAAATTCAAAATATTTATTTTCTGATAAGTTGAGATTGCTGATTTAGAGATGTGAACGGGACATGTTGGATTAAATGAAAAATGTTTCATATTTTGAAAGGAATTTTTGCTGTAAAAGCAAAAGGAAAAGTATCCATCAAATGTTTAATGTGATGTTGTAAAAAGAACAATACACTGGGTTATAAATACATATAACATGCTTCTGCCAATACAAACATCTAATATATGTGTTTATATATATTTATTTTTTAAAAAAGATTTATTTATTTATGTATATCCGAGCTGGGGTACAGGGCAGAGATGCAGGGGGTGAGAAGATTCACCAGAGACAGAGTGGGGAACAGAACAGGCAGACTGACTGAAATACACCGCTGAGGGGAGCAGTGGGTGAGACAGGAGAGGTCTGCTGCGCCATGTGGGTTGCTCCCTGACTGGCCGGGGATTGAACTCATGCTGCAGAGGCTGTGGATTGCTTCATAGTGTGGTGCTTAACCCCTTGCATCACCAGGGAGGCCCATGTTTATATCTATATGTATATGAGGGAGAGAGGTGAAGACTATATGTATATGACTATATTTGGTTTGTGTGTACATTTATTTCCTCTGGGAAGTTAAATAAATATTGAGGGCAGGAGGGATGATTTCATTATTTATTTTATGTATAATTGTATGGTTTTAATTTATCTTTTAAAATTGCCCTCCATTTGTCATTAGGGAGGAAAAATATTTGTAATACACTTGTACTTTCACTGAAGATCTTATACCAAAGCTTATGTTACAGTCATTATTTGAAATTCTAGTCAGTATAGTCAGTATATAAGTTTCCATAGAGAAGCATTATTATTAAAATAATAAGTCTTATGGAATTACTCATAGACTGTGTGATGATGTAAATTTGACATTGTATGTTAAGCACTTCAAAAGTTTAAATTATTCTATCTCCTTTTTTTTAAAAAAAAAGATTTGTTTATTTATGCATACAAGAGCCAGGGTACAGGCCAGAGGCGCGGGGGAGTGAGAGGATTCACCAGAGACAGAGTGGGGAGCAGAACAGGCAGACTGACCATGGTACACTGCTGAGGGGAACAGTGGGCGAGTCAGGAGAGGTCTGCGCCATGTGGGAATCTCCCTGGCAGGCTGGGAATCAAACTTGTGCTGCAGTGGCTGCAGATAGCTTCATAGGTTGCATCTTAGCCCTTACGCCACCAGGGAGACTCCTATTCTATCTCCTTTTGAGGAGAATAAAAAGGAATTACCCCAAAGCTTACAACTACTTGGCAGAGATGCTAAGATTCAAATTCAGGGTGGCCTGGATGCAAGGTCATAAGTGTTCACTGCAGTAATATTTATTAAAAGCAGATACTGTAAATAATTAAGTTTCCTACAGTAGACAGATGGTTAAATAAATTGTAGTTAAGTCCCCATAGTACCTTTTAAACCAGTATTGACATGGGAATGTGATCATGAAATAAACAATTTTGTTTTTCAAAAAGGTTGTAAATGCTATTCAGAAAAGTTTTCTTTTTATTATATATACTCATATATAGGAAAATATCAGAAGAATATTAATGAATTCTTACTAGCTTTTACTTCTGGTTGGTAGTGGGTAATATGGTTATTAATTTCTTTTGAAAATAGATCTGTGGTCTCTAATTAGAGAAAATGAGATTGTGTAATCAAAAAATGGACTCAGAAAAGAATGTTTTTTAAATGGAGAAATTATAGTGTATTTCCTGTAGGATTTATTTTAATTTATAAAATTTTTAAGGTGTTTATTGGCCTTGAGTTTCCTGTTGTTTTCATGAACTTCTTAAGGAAAAATATTATTTTCCACATTTATCAAGAAGATAAATGTTATGACTGATAATATTTATAAAGAAAAATAATTTTTCTTTACTATTTAGCAAAGAGGAACTATTTTTCATCATCCACAGAAGCAAAAGACAGTAAATTGAGAGTATTTTACAACTATCAGGCCAGTGCAGCACATTTTTCTATCAAATAATGCACCAAACTGTGAGAATGTATAATCCCTGCAAATGCTTCTATAGAAAAGTGCCAATAGCATCTACCCATAAAGTGAGAGAGAACGAAGCATTGTCATGAATGATGAGAAGAAGGAAGCACTATGTCAATAGAATGACATTTTTAGAATTTCAACTGCATGAAAAAGGAGATGTCAGGGTGGATTTTTTTATGGTGTTTTTAAGAATTTATAGTCTTCGGTGTCATTTATTTGTTATTATTTTATTAATTCATTTAAGCCCATTCATACGATCAGAACCCATTTCACAATACTTATTAATAAATGCAGTGTGAAGTATTGTTCTAAACCATGGAAATACAAATTTAATTGGCTCTAGGGAAACTTACAGTCAAAGAGACCTTATTGCACCTCTGGCCAAAAAAGATTTGAAGCAATTACAGAAAGAATGTTAAGCAATTATAATGTTTTTGCCTGCCATTGTTACTAGGAAACAATTAGACTGAAAGCATCATAAATATATCAGATCCTGGTCTTCCTCCTTAAGCCTAGTTTTGGCATCTTGACATAGCAGATTTTTGACACAAAACAATAAGCAAACTGAACTTAATTTGGTGACCAGTGTGTGAAGCAGGTAATTCCCACTTCACACATCCAATTATCAGAAATTATCACCTCAATTACAAATGTTAGAAGAGTTGGCTCTAAGAAAATCTTTTTTTAAAATTAATTAATTAATTAATTTATCAAACAATATTTGCTTCCCTCCACCCCCTCAAATTGAGTCCCCATAGAATTTCCTGCCCCAGGGCACCCGTGCACCATCACCACAGTCCCTTGTGCTCCTCCCTCCCTCTGATCCCTCTCCCTCCTCATCCCCTGCAGGATGTCTCTGGTTTATAATTGACTGTTTTTGCTTTGTTGTGTTTTGTACTGTTACTATTTTTTATCCTGATGTCTTATTGGGTTCCCCTATATTCCTGCTATAACTGAAACTATCCAGTATTTTTCTTTTTCTTTCTGGCTTATTTCGCTGAGCATAATTCCTTCTAGCTCCAGAGAATCTTAACTTACCAGCTTGCATTTCTGAGACCTGCCTCAAGGGAGCATACTGGAATCTCATTTCCTAACACATTCTTAGTTTGCTTTGTGGTTCCAGTTTGAAAGCTCTGAAAGTTAAATATAAGAAGGAAAGGTTTAGGAAAACTACACTTCCCTGAAAAAGACAGAGTTGCACAGGAATCATTGCCTTTGTCACATCCATTTTTGTGTGATGATTGCTGTATATTATTTCCCAATTTTCAGATCCTGTCATCACCAGCCATATTTGTTTTTAGAAACAATGTTAAAATTTATTTAGTTAAAGTGGCCACTTTTAGTTTGATCCAAATTCTATGAAAAGCTTAATGGACTTTATTTGAACTTTTTCATATTTATTTAAAATAATGAAGAGAGTGTCTACCCTCTCTTATTATCAAAGTCTAAACAACAATTTTTCTAAAGAGGAATGCCTCAGAGTTAGTTGTTACAGCAATTACCAATTATATTTGGCTTCATTTAATTGTTTGCAAAATTAGCTTTTTTTTTTTGTGGGACCCTTGTGGGCGGCTGGGGTACGAACCGGCACTGCAGCCTAGCACCCCAGCACTCAACCGCTGCACCACCAGGGGAGGCCCTGCAAAATTAGCTTTTTAAGGTACCATTTAATTCTCTTTCCAGTCTCACTTCTCAAGAAAGTGATTAATAAACTAACTATAATTAAATATGAATGATAAAGCATAGGGAACATCTTCAAAATTTTTTTTAAGATTTTATTTATTTTTAAGATTTTATTTATTTTTATTTTATTTATTTTAAGATTTTTATTTTTATTTTATTTATTTTTAAGATTTTATTTATTTTTATATAAGAACTGGGTACAGGCCAGATGCACAGGAGGGTCAGAGGATTCATCAGAGACAGAGTAGGGAACAGAACAGGCAGACTGATGGAATACACTGCTGAGGGGAGCAGTGGGCGAGTCAGGAGAGGTCTACTGCACCATGTGGGATTCTTCCCTGCCGGCCGGGATCGAACCCACGCTGCAGAGGCTGCGGACAGCTTCACAGTGCGTCACTCAACCGCCTGCGCCACCAGGGAGACCGATAGAGGGAACTTTTAAATTAAACCATCATTGAACTTTTTCTATACTATCTATCAGCCAATACTTGGGTACTGCTGGGCTCTGAATACATTAGAGAACTCAGCACACTCCTACTCACCCCCTCCCCCATTTTAT
The DNA here is from genome assembly GCF_014898055.3 of Talpa occidentalis. Taxonomy (NCBI): domain Eukaryota; kingdom Metazoa; phylum Chordata; class Mammalia; order Eulipotyphla; family Talpidae; genus Talpa; species Talpa occidentalis. The sequence continues at coordinate 36,659,760 of NW_023605083.1, read as the reverse complement.
CACTGCTGGAAGTTATATATTTAACTTATTAATATAATCAAAATGTCCCATCTGAGTTAATTTCTCAAGCCTGCAGGCAATCAAAAATTTATTTTAAAGTACTCAAAGTGCTGCCAAAAAATACATGTCAACAGTGATCCATCCAATCCCTGTGAAGTAGATAAATGTGACCTGAAGCTTAACCCCTGGTGAGAAAAATGTGTCTGTAGGCTGCAGCATCTGTCTCATACTCTTAAGTGTGTAGCAACTACATCTGCAGTTACTACCCCATAGTTCAGATTGACATATATGATTTTAAGAAATATAGTCGTTTCTCTCCAGAAGAGTTTTGTGCAACCACCTAAAAATATTTCTGGATCTCACTTCTGGAGGATTATAAATATATAAAGTAATCTTTTCATATGTGACAGCATTCAACAATATAATTTGTTAACATTGTTTCTCTTTTTATTGCAAATAATTGCTGCAATTTCGGAAGAATTGATAAATATAGACAGGCAGGAAAAGAAAAAATTTCCAGTGAATAATCTATAATTCTGTCATCATAATAATCTATAATTCTGTCATCAGAGCTAACATTATTAACATTTTGAAATGTAATGTACATGTATATGTAGATATATGTCACACATCCATATATACATGTGTAGCATACATAGCTTACATTCATATTTACTCATTTGTAATAATGTTTTTCTATGTATTTTAATGGCTACAGAATGTTTTATCTGCCATTGATACAATCAATTTTTTTACAATCATATTTACTCATTTGTAATAATGTTTTTCTGTATATTTTAATGGCTACAGAGTATTTTATCTGCCACTGATACAATCTCTTACAGACACGGAGGTTTTCAGCTTTTTAACTAAAATACTAAGTTATGTTGATCCTTATAATTGTTTATCTATCCTTGTATCATTTATTTCTGCTTTGATCTTTATTTTTTTCTTTAACGTGCTCACTTTTGGTCTAATTTGTTCTGCTTTTTTTTTGTTCCTTAAGGTATAAAGTTAGGTTGTTTATTTGAGTTATTCATCTTTTTTATTTAGGCTTTTTTTTTTTTTTTGCTATAAACATGCTCTTGCTACATTCCCAGAGTACCTTGTATTCATTGTTTAAATTTTCTTTTGACTTTGATCCAGTGACTTTTCAAGAGTGTGCTGTTCAATTTCTACATACTTGTAATTTTTCCAGTTATCCTTCTGTTATCGATTTTTAGTTTCATTCCGTTGTAGTTGGAAAAGATACTTGGTATGATTTCAGTCTTAAATTTGTTGGGTTTGTTTTGTGATCTAACATATGATCTGTTCTGGAGAAAGTTTCAGGCACACTTGAAAAAAGTGTGTATTCTGCTATTGCAAATACTTTCAGTCTATAGTGTAGCTCAAGTTCATCGTTTCTCTGTAGGATGTTTCATGCATTATTAAAAGTAGGGTATTGAAGTGTCCTGCTATTATTTCATTGCTGTCTGTTTCTTCTTTTGGATCTGTCAATGTGTAGGTGATCTGATGTTGGGTACATACATATTTATATTTGTCATGTTTTCCTGATCAACTAAGCTACTTATCACTATATTATGACCTTCTTTGTCCTTTGTGATCCATTTTTGACTTATTTTGTCTGATATAAATACTGTTCTCTTTTGTTTGCCATTTGCATGAAATATCTTTTTCCATCCATTCATTTCTGCATATGTGTTTCTGTAGTTCTAAACTGAGTGTCTTGTAAATGGCATATTATTGATCTTGCGTTACTTTTAATCCATTCAGCTGCTCTGTGCTTTTGATCGGAGGCTTTAATCTATTTACATTTAAAAGAATTATGGATAGGTAAAGCCTCACTCTTACTATTAATTTTTTTCTTTCTGATTTATGGTTCTTTTGTCCCTTTTTTCTTCTCTTGCCATCTTCTTTTGTGATTTATTGATATTTTGTAGTGATATGCTTTGGTTCTTTTTCTGTTGTGTATTTACTACAGGTATTTACTTCATGGTTACTGGGAAGCTGATAGCAACCACCTTATACATTTAACTATCTACTTTAAGGTAATAATAATTTAACTTCTATTGCATACAAATACTTTACACTTTTTCTCTTTCATTCATATTTACTCATTTTTCTCTCTCTCCTGTACTTTATTATATTGGTGTCAAACTTTGTATCTTGTTTTAATGGCGTATCATTAAAATATTTTATAGTTATAGAATTTCTTATTACTTTTGACTTTTAATTTTTATGTGAAACTACAGTATGGAAAAATGTGGGATAAACTAGATTATGTTGTGCTAATTGAAAAAAGCCACAGAATGACAAATGCTGATGATTCCCCTCATACTTCAAACCACTTAGAAGACAAGTAAAACATTTTTTTTGATGGTATTAAAAACAAATTAATTAAGGAAACTTCTGATGGTGATGTTTATTACCTGGATTGCAGTTAATTTTCACAGGTGTATGAATATGTTCAAACTTACCAAATATTATGCATTAAGTATTGCGTTTTTAGGTAATCACTTACACCTTGATTAGACTGCTTTAAAAAAATAGAATTAGTATTGTTGGGTGTATTATATTTCTGTCACTTTGTAAAACATTACCACAAATTTAGCAGCTTAAAACAATACCCCTTTATTAACTCATCGTTCTGTGGGGTAGAAATGTGGGCATGGCACCCGTGGCTTCCCTGCTTAGGGTCTCACAAAACTGGAATCCAAGTGTCAGTTAGTTGTTGTAATATCTGGTTCAGATCTCAAACATGCTAACTTCCCCCACATGGGAGAGATTTCACTAATGACTCAAGTCAGTCACATATAATCACATGACTTTATTGGCGAGAATCTACATTGCAATGATATAAACACAACACACAATTCAATTGATTGTAAAAGGTGGTTTTGCAAACCACTAAGCAAAGATCATACTGGAGGTCCATGGGAGACTGAAGTCTGAGGTCTACAACTTCCCTCCTGATGGCCAAGCCTATAGTGGCAGATACCAAAATCTAGAGAAGGCTTTGGAGACCCCATGGGCATGGAATCCAAAGCATCTCAGATTGGCTTAATTCAGCTATTCTATTGTGCTGTTTTCAGAGGTGTGTTATCAGGATCATCTTTAGTTTTAATTTGGGCTTGGCCACTCAGCACAGGTTGGCTTTTTTATCTTTCCTTGTATAACATGTCTGCTTATCAATGACAAGTACTCTCTTCTTAATTGATAACTCTTCTCAACTCACATGATTGAGTCAGAATCCTGTTCCTTGCAGCTGTAGGATTGAGGTTTCTATTATAGTTCTTTGGTGGTTTTTAGCTGGAGGCCACTTTCCATACTCTTGGCACATACCCTCCCCATCTGCAAAACATGCAGTGGAGAATCTTTCTCTATTAGTCTTCTAAGTGTGCTATTATATAACCTGGGTGAAGAAATTAATTTTTTCACATTTCTGAAAACTAGAAGTCCAAGATCAGATATTTCTAGGGTTGGTTACTAGTGAGAGCTCTTGCTCTACCTTATAAATGGCTACATCTTGCTCTGGTCTCTCATGGCCTTTGCTGTGTGTGTGTGTGTGTGTGTGTGTGTGTGTGTGTGTGTGTGTGTGTGTACATGAAAGAGAGATGGAGAAGTGGGGGGGGAGAGAGAGATAGAGAGAGAGAGACACTCTGCCTGTTCCATTGTGAGCTCATTTAACCCATTTTACAGGGTCCTTTCTCCAAATATAGTCACAATGGGAGGGCGGGGGTTAGGGTTTCAATATATGAATTTGGGGGAGGGTGACAGTTCAGATGGTAATACTTCCAACGTCAAATTCCCCTCATAACTCATAACTCTCTTATCTACCTGATGAGGTCAGGCCCATGAGGATAATCTCCTCTGCTAAAGTCAAATCTTGTGCCACTTTACATCTGGAAAACCCCTCAGAGCAGTATCTTAATAACTAGAAGTTCTTATGGTGAATTGAAAAAGTGTGTTACATAAGGGCATAAGAATCTTAGGGTCTAGGGCCTCCTCTAGTGGCACAGGCGGATGAGCGCAGTTCTGTGGAGCTGTCTGCAGCCTCTGCAGAGTGGGTTTGATCCCTACTGGCCGAGGAGATCCCCACATGGTGCGGCAGACCTCTCCTGTCTCACCTGCTGCTCCCCTCAGCAGTGCATTTCAGGCAGTCTGCCTGTTCTGTTCCCCATTGTCTCTGGTGAATCCTCTCACTCTCCTGCACATCTGGCCTGTGTCCCAGTTCTTGTATGCATGAATAAAATAAATCTTAAAAAAAAAAAATCTTAGGGTCTATGTGAGAATTTGACCTCCCACACTGAATCAAAGCATAGGATGCTTAAAAATTTCCATGTGGCACTGGTGTGACATTTTAAAGCAGGAGAGAGAAGGTGCCTCTGTGTCAGCTCTGCTACTAGCTGTGCAAGTCACAGTACCACCGTACCTGCATGAGCCATAATGTGCTTGTCTGAGAAATGAGTCTGATGACCCCTGTTCTAATTTTTGGACCTGATATATTACTTTTTTAAGATGCCAGATCATCTTTTGTGCTGCTTGCCAGTTTTCCTTTCTTTTGCATTTTGTCCATACTTGTCCTTTATTGCTAAACACTGACAGCAGAGGCAATTTCCTCAAAGTTTAAAAAGGAATGACTGTACAAAGGTGAAAAAAAATAGCATTTAATTTTCCCCTTCTGCAAAGCCTCACAATGGTGAGAATTCCCAGGGCACTTCAGATAGCCTCATGACTTGTAATGTGCCCCTGTAGCATCTTTAGGTGGCCGTAACTCACATCCATGAGGCTATATTTCAACACTAGTTGACAGGCATTTAGTGGGATTTTAGTATTTTTTAGTGTTGCCTTTACCATTTTAATAGGCTCCTTCAAAAGAGCAGAACCCAGCATGGTAGTACATGCCTGTGCTGTGAATGTCTGATCTCTTGCTTTCATATTGAATGAGTACCACGTAACTCTTGGGGGTTCATGATGCTTACTTTCCCATTCTAATTTATCGGCATCACCTCTGTTTTTCTCTTAAGCACTGCCAATCCCCTGCAGTGCACACCAATGCCTTGTCAACAGCCTCTCTTGAATTTACGTGGCACTGCCAGTCACCCTGACTGCCCGAAGCCAAAGAAAAGGGAATTCACTTCCATCTTCATTCCTTATCAGCTTGTAGTGATTCTTTATAAAACAAGTCTCTTCAGCTTTTCTAACAAATAAGATGTGCATTATCCATTATGTTTTCCAGTTATCCATTTTAACAAGTTCTTTTAGGAGCATAGGGCTGTGACATCCCATGTGGACCCTGAGTTCTTGTCAGGAGATTATGACAGGAGATTATGGTTAGAGCAATGCAAAGAAAATGTTCATGATGCTTAACTGGCTCTATTCTGTTAGGTAGGTAATTGACATTTGATTATTCTAGTGACAATCACAATTTCTGAGTATTTGCATTGCGTTCCTGGTTTTATCTACCCTGTGTAGCAGGTGCCAATAATTATGGTCTCTGCAAAGTTCTAAAGGGCATTTTCCAGGTGTCAGATACTAGAGTTAATACTTTACATGTATTATCTTATTTACTCCTAATAAAGCACAATTAAGTAGGTATTGTAATTATCCTACTTTGCATATGAAGAAACAGAACACAGAAAGCCTAAATAGCCATGTCTAGCTCAAAGAAACAATACATTGTGAAGATAATAGTTGAACCAATTATTTATGAACCTGGAGACTCCTCTGTTGCAACACAGTATGAAATACTTTAATCTTTTTTTTTTTTTTAACTTCCGAAAACATAATGTGATAGAATAGAGAGAAAAAATGTTAAGGATCTGCCTAGTTTTGGATTCAGATTTTGTTTCAGTCACTTATTAAGTTTGTGTTTGTGTCTAAAGTTTTTATACCTTGGCTTCCTCTTTTCTCAATGAGGATATAAAATATTCCCTGATGGGTATGTTTTTATTTCACGTGACTTATGCAACCAATTAAGAGTGGTTATTTGGATCTCTGGAACTTTTGATCATAGATTAGTGATGTTCCAAATGGATAGTTTGCTGCTATGTGAAATAAAATGAAGTATGCTCACTGAGTTTTAAGAGTTCTTTTTTAATTTTAATTTTCTTTTTAAATTTTAATTGAGAATTTTTAATTGCAAAAATTCTCAACCCATTATTTTATATCAGAGTACTCACTCGAGCCACGACTCCAGAACTCATGGAAATTAATAGTTAAAATGTCAGCAGTAGTAAAGCAGTAATCTGATAGGTAGAAATTAGTTTGCTTTCCTTTCAGTGTTTTCAGCAAATGTAAATTTTTCGATATCTACCCTCTCCCCTAGTTTATTTCACCAGTTGCCTGCCTTATTCCAGAGTATTGGCGGAGTACATCTGAACTGAATTTATTCTAGGGAGAGAACCGGATCCCTCAGCCCTTAAAGAAATACCCTAGAAACGTTTGTTGGGGATTTTGTCTGTCTCCCTGTCCAAACTGAGCCTAACCTAGACCTCACTCTGCAGCTCTCTGTATCGCTGGGCATGCTCTTTGCACTCCGGTTAGCCTACATATGGCTACGTTGGAACGACAGCTGACTGGGCTCCATTTCCAAGCACTCTGTGGGGGCGGGCACTCATGTATTTGGTATCTCTATGTGGTGCCCTCAGGATAAACAGTATCCCGTGTGCCATTCCTCACCCTGGTGTGCTCGGGAACCAGCTCAACTTTCTTTTCAAAGATGTGGCTGTTCATGATCTTAAGTTCACAGGGTGAATATTCATAGGGTAAATGGAGCAAATCACATTCTAGCCCTTAGATATTTTAGGAGAGAAATGTTCCCTACACATTTCATTTTGTCTTTGGGTAGCTTGGTTCTTGGCAACTTAGCAGATTCTATTAAACTTGAAATGTTTAATTGGAGAATAATGACTATGACTCTGACTTTAATCTACACTAATTATGAAAACAGATACTGAGTTCTTTCACTGCACTTCTAATTTTGTGAATGACTATATTCATTTTTTAAAAAGGATATGACCTATTAATGCATTTACCTTTTTTTCAGAGGAATATTGAGTATCTTGTTGTTTTTCATTATCAGGCCTAATAATGCCACATGTTCCTTCAAAGACTTGAGGAATCAGACAAGCTGGATGTCTTGGAAATATCCATCCCTGATATGATCTTGCCCGTTTTTGAAATATGTTTACTTGATTCTAACATAAAAGGACCAATATCTTCACTTTAGAAATGTCATAAAGATGGCTTGATTATACTCAAGAAAATATGTTGAAATTGTTTGGTCTATACTTAGAATACTTTTACTTTACTTTTAGACTATAATGTTATTGCTTTAATTAAAAAAAAAAACTTCATCGATCAAATATTTATGCATTGCAATTTACATGCCAGTTTCTATACTAAGCATTCAGGACTCTGTCTCAACAACATACACACTGCTAAGTATGTCTATTAACCTATATTTGGTTTTCATTGTTGCCTTATGAATTAACACAGACTTTGTGGCTTAAAACAAATTTATTATCTCACGGTGACTGGTGACTTTGTGTCAGGACACAAAGTGACTTAGTGGATCCTTACTTAGGAGTACTTTAAGGCCAAAATCTAAATGTGTTTAAGACTTCATTTCTTTCTGGAGGCTCTGAGGGAGAATTCCTCCTCATTCATTCAGTTTGTCCATAGAATTCAGTTCTGTATCCCATTAGGACTGTAGTCCCCATTCACTTGTTGATTGTTCTCAGCTTTTGGAAACATCTAGAATTCCATTTCATGACTTCCTTCAAAGCCAATAAGGGCAGGGCAAGTCCTTGTCATGCTTCAGATCTTTTTAACTTCCTCCTTTACTCATCTCTTTTGTCTTGCTCTTCTGCTCTCTGTCTCTTTAGCTTTACTTTTCTACATTTATGGGCTTATGTGATTATATTACCAGACCAAAAAATCCATGATAATCTTATTAAAGGTCAACCTTGGGCCTCCCCTGGTGGCGCAGTGGTTGAGCGCTGGGTTGCGAGGCTGCCGGCAGCCTCTGCAGTGCCAGTTCGATCCCCAGCCACCGGCGAGGGTCCCACAAAAAAAAAAAAAAAAAAAAAAAAGGTCAACCTTAATTTCATCTGCAAAGTCCTTTCACATCTTAGTACCTAGCTTAGTATCTGATTGAGTAATCAGAGGATCAAAATCTTAGGACATATCATAATTCTATCCATCACATTGCCTATATTATCTCATATTTTTGAAGCTTTGAGACAGTGGTTTGACCCATGTTATACCAAATATGAACAATGAGAAATGATTAGCACTATTTTTTTCATTGTCATTTTTCAATCATCTGCATGCTTATTAGTGGCATTCTTACATTTACTTTTAATAAGTACAACAATAATGGAATTGTCAAAATAAACTCACTTTCTATTTTCTATAATTCTCAATAATAATAGTGTAATGAATGATAGTCAATCAGCTTTCAAAAATTAGAAGATAATGAATATATGAATACAATTTGCTATAATGTGATGTCTGACTCAAACTGGGTTTTGTTGTTCCAAAACATTTCCAAGATGAATTTTTTTGAAGAGAATTTTTTTGACTATTTGGAGAATGAAAGAAAGAAACTCTGACTCATTAGAGAAGATACTTGGCAAATCTCAAGATATTGCTGATCTTAAGTATTTTATGTGATAACTACTTTTTCAAAAGACCAGAAGTTACAAGGTTAATAGTTAATCCCAGTGAAAATAATCTCTGTTCAAAATATATTTTTGTCATATGAGTGGTCAATAGTATATCTTTGATAAGTCATGTTCTGATCATCTTTTCTGTAAACTTACTTTTGAGGTTAGGTCAAGGTAGTTGTAGAGATGATGGTGATTAAGCAGTGAGAATAAAGGAATAGGATATCTTGGGTGTGTGTGTATGGGTATTTGTGTGTGTGTGTAGTAGAATATGTGTGTAATAGAATATTAGAATATAGAAATGAAAATGAAAAACATTTTGGATAAACCATACAATTATATTGTAACAGTTATTAATTACATATATAATTATTTATAGTAATTGACATAAATAAGTGGTTGAATATTTAACATTTTTGTAAGTTAGTTTGCATATAATATAATCTTATGTATTTTGTAGATTGTAAAATAATGGTACTGGCTCTGTATCAAGGAAACAATACAGTTTTTAAATTCAGTCTTCTTTAAAGTATATTCTTAACACCATTTTCATTTCTTTTATATATAAGAAAATATTCCCAGATTCTTTACAGGTGATTGTTTATCAGGAACGTGCAAACACACAAAATAATCAACTTACAGACAGTCTTCAATTATTTTAACCAAGGCAATTATTTCAGTTAACTTTTTTGTTTTCAGTTAACTTTTGAACACATGTGAAATAATCATGAAATCCAACACTGGCTAGTTTCCATTACTAAAAGTTTCATTCAGCATTTAAAGATAATAAGAGGACTATAGAAGCCACTGGCTCATTACATTAAATTTAAATGTCTTTCCAATTCTGTGTTTTTTATGCTTATACAGTCTCTGTAATGAATACAGCTTCTCTCCAAATGGAAATAATGTGAATTAGTACAGAGGCTGAGATTGAATTAGCATCACAGTATCTTCCATTGATGAGCTTTTTAAGGAGATAAGAATATGTGACACAAGCAGAATTAAGAATATCATTGGCAGCTGCACACTAAAATTCTCAGAAGGAAGCAGTTTGTGTTCCCAAACCTTAGTGTCGTGAAGGGAGAATAGCCAGTGCTTGAAAATGAGTCAGGAGCAATAGAAAAGCAGAGTAAATATATGAGGGGGACTTGCTAATTATTCCACTCAAGTATTGTCTGTAATTTTTCATGTAGAATTGCAGATTACTGAATTGTAATGCAAGCATAGCAAAAACCTATTGTCTAGTGATATTCTTTATCCAGTTCTTTGAGAGACTTTTTGTGGTTGTAAAGGTGATGGTCTACATTTCTAACAGTCTCCCTTGCATTAGAGGCAGCCATATTCCTAAGCACTCACCAGTGAGTCTGAGTGTAATTAGTACGAACCTCTTTTCTGCATGCATCATAAGCAATTACAATGCACTATCATAATTTTTGTCTGCCGACTGAATACAGTTGGAAAAGAAGCCAAGTAAATCGTACAGCTGGAGAGGGAAGGAAGCTGAGTCACTGAATTACTTCAGGGAGGAAGGCAACCCTACTGAAGAAATGATACACAGGCCTGTTAGATGAGCAAGAAGCAATTTTATTTTTTTTATACCAGTCAAGTGTTAGATTCTATTTGAATAAAATATTACCAAATAGACTGTCCTCACTCTAGAAAATCCTCTTTTCCAAGGTTAATGTTTTCTTTTATTTTTATTAAGTTCTAAGACTGAATACTTGTAAGATCACAAAATCAGTGATCAGAACACAGGTCTAAGTGGTGAGGACCTTTTTATTTAGTTGCCTGGAATTGCCTATGTAAAATAATCACTTTGTTTCTAAATTAAAGAATCAAAACAAACTGCTGTGAGGAATTCAAAGTGATTTTTTCCTTATGTCTTCTACCTCTGTTCTCAGGCAGAATAATATTTAACATTTACCCATTAGGTGTTATATACTGAGGAGATGTCTTATTCGGTGCTTGAAGTGCAGTTACCATTGTACCTCCAACATGACCACACCTTCAAGAGACTGGCAGTCTTGCAAAAGACATCAGATATTAAAACAGATAATCACTATTTGTTCTATAGGGATTGTGTATAAAGAATGGTTATGTTTCTAAAACTTATCTGCTCTCATCATCACAATAAAATAATAAAGTTATAGATTATAAAAATTAGAAAATAGTAAATATTATCTAATCAACCATCGCGATTCATGTGAGAGAACTGAGGTCTAATAAATAAAATTGCACCACCCAAGTTAAATCAGTAAAAAAAAAAAAATGGCTATTTGCACATAACATGATGATATGCATGTAAAACCCGAAGATGCCATCAAAAAAAAACTATTAGAAACAATAAGTCAGTACAATAGTGGCAAGTTTCAAAATCACCTTACAAAAGTCAGTTGTGTATCTATATGCAGACAACAAACTACAAGAGAATGAAATAAAGAAATAGTCATTTACTTTTGCATCAAAATAATTAAATATCTAGAGCTAAGCTTAACAAAGGTGGTGAAGCACCTGTACAATGAAAACTACAAGACATTGTTTAAAGAAATAGAAGACACAAAGAAGTGGAAAGATATTTCCTGCTTATCTCTTGGAAGAATTGCCATTGTTAAAATGTCCATTTTATTTTTTTTAATTGAAGTAATGTTGGTTTACATTGTTGTTTGTATTTTGGGAGTATAGGACCCTTCCGCCCCTCTTCAAGTGTCATTGTCATAGTGCACCCACCAGCAAAGCACCTGTGATTCACACATCCTCAGTGCGATGTTCAGTGTGATCCCAAGGTTCAGTGGAATTCTTTGAGTCCCTACTGTAGTTTGAACAGATGTTTTTCACCTGGTTCCTGGTGGATATGACAGTAATGTGAGTTCTAGACACTTTGCCCTAAATGAAATCTCAGCTATGTTCATCATTAAAATAAAATGGAGGAATGGATATCGGGAAGGCAAATTGCTCTGTCAGATTGATCATAGTACTTTCTTTTTTGGCCAGTTGAGAATTAAATGAAATGACTGGAGCAAAGTCCTAGCAAAATGACCCCAAACAGGATAAGCCCTCAATGCAGAGAGCTATCACTATTATTATACTTGTACTTTTTCACCTTCTTGAAATACAATATGAAATATGAACACAAGTGACATGTATTACTTCTGGGTCAAACTTTAAATGTCAGTGTGCAACTTGCCACACTTTCATTTCCTTCCTTGGCAGTCTGTATGTATTGCAGATGGTGGATACTGTGTGAGCCTGGGGCCTGAAGAGAGGATGATGTGGAACAGAACAGTCAGCTGTCCAACAATGATGGATCTGGCATATGAGAAAGAAATAAAACTCATGGTTTTAAGCCACTAAGATTTTGGGATTGTTTAATGGCCATATTGTAGCCTAGGCTATCCTGATTGACACATATTTCATTAAATGCTTTTGCTAAATATGACCTCTTATTTTTACAAGTGAGTTCAGATTGAGGCAGAGGTTAATGATCTGCTTAGCAACTAGCAAACAGTGGAATCCAGATTTGTGCCCTGGTTTTTATGTTTTCATAGGTTATTCTAGAGAGACTGTGTCAGGACAGTAATTGAAATGGAGGAGTTATATTTAGTATATGTATTCTTCCTGTATTCTTCTCTCAAGACTTTCATCAATCCTGGATTCAATGTTTCACTTCCTCATGGATAATTTTATGGGGACAAGAGCCTTTAATGTTGAACAGTAAGATAAAAGTAATGGGAAAGGAAACCAGCTTAGGATTTATGATGATTTTAACTTTCTTTAACCTTTCTCTATATTTTCTTTCTTAAAGAACTAGGGGCCCAACTTCTTCATATGTTTTCACAAAGCACTTTGAGGATATCATATTAATGGTTTATGTCATATGAGATATTTTCTTGACTATTCACATGTTACTCTAGTTTTTAAGTTCTGTTCAACCATGAACCATCAAGTTAATGCAAATTATTAGAACTTAAAGAAATTAAAATGGGACATGAAGAAAGAGAGTGGACTGACAGCATTCTGGAGTTGTATCTTCCCCCATAGGCAAAGCAAACCAGTGTCTTTACTGGAGCAGTTGTATTTGATAAAGAACTGAGGGTTTGCGGTGTCTCCACAAGGAAAAGAGATAGAAACCATCAGAAAGGGTAGGAAAGCATGAGATACAGTACGTCCCGTCAGGAACTATATCTGGGCACTAGGACAATTACAGGCCCATCCCTTACCCCAGTTTTGTGGGCTTCCTGGGACTTACTTGCCCACAGCAGACATGGGAACATGAGTCTCCTGGGAAAATAATGTCTGCAGAACTTGCTGGAAGTGGAAGCAAAAGCACCCAAGGCTTGCTTTCAGCCAGCTCCTGTGGAACCCCAGAATACTTACTGCTCCCTCCCCTGGCTCAGGAGGCTTCTGAGTAGCCTGCTCTGCTATTAATATTGCAACCACCTATAGAAGCTCAAGCCCACAGTCCCCTGCTGCTCTGCTTTTACCTGAGTTTCCAGGGCAAAAACTCTGTTTGCAGAACTTGAGATCAGAGTTCGACTGCAGCTGAGGGGTAACCTGTAGTCTAAGCCTTTTGAGAAAAAAATTCCAAGTAGAATCTGATTTGAGCTCAGTGTTTGAAGATCCTCCCTCAGCTAGAGCAGTTATGGAACCTAGGGAGACCTGTGTCCTTGATACTCTACAGCAGCAACCTCCTCATTTCCTGCTTCCTTGGCTCCTGCCTTGTAGGCTAGGTTCTTGGTCTGCCACCTTGAGTTGATTCTTAAGCTCTAGTCATCCTGACTATGATATGTTTCAACCAATACCACACTAGTATCTCAGCAACCAAGGCTAACACTATGGGTCACTACTTTTCAATTCTAACAGGACTATTATATGAGGATGGGGAAGAAAAACTGTTTAACCTAAGCCATAAAAATGAAGAGAACCCCAAACATGATGGCGAATCAGAGGAATTCATGCCAATTGATGAATCAACACAAAATTCTGGGGAAAAAAATAACCTGTTGCAACAGAACTAAGTAAGCTACTGAAATAAGGTTTCAAAACATCAATCTTTATGATGCTAACAAAAATTGGAACAATGAATGGACAAAATGAGCACTGCAATAAGGACAGAGAAAATCTGAAAAGTTCCAAATGGAAATCATATATCTAAAGAATACAGTAGTTGAGCAAAAAAAATACAATAGAGGGCTTTAACTGTAAACTCGAAACAGAGAACTGAAATGATGAATTAGAATTAATCAGATAGTGAAATGCATTAAAAAACTCAGAAAAAAGAATTTAAAAAATGAAGAGAGAAATGGGACAGTAACAAGAGGAACAGCATAATAGAAAGAGAGAAAGGGACAGACAAACTGAGAACTTCACCCTGGGGAAGGAAACAGACATCCAGATACAATATCCAAGAAGCTCAAAAACTGAATTAGAAAGAAATAGAAAACCTAAATCGACAAACTTCCAGCAAGAAAACTGAAATGGCAGTCAAGTCTCCCCCAAAACCAAAGCCCATGACTGGATGGTTTCACTAGACAGTTCTACAGACCTTCGAAGAAGACTTAATTCTCATCCCTCTCAAAATTTTCCAAAAAGTTGAAGAAGAGTGAATGATTCCAAAACACATTTTATGAAGCCAACTTTACCCTGGTACCAAAAGCACACAAGAACATCACACAAAAAAGTTAACTACTGACCAATATCTCTGATGAATATAAATGCAAAATTTCTCAACAGTAGCTTAGCAAATCAAATCAAACAGTAAATTGAAAGGGTCATACAACATATTCAAGTGGGATTTATTCTAGGGGGTGCAAGGATAAGTCAATATCAAAAATCAATAAATGTAATTCACCTTGTCAACAAAAGGAAAGGCAAAAATCACATTATCATCTCAAAAAATGTGGAGAAAGCATTTGACAATATCCAATAGCCATTTGTGATAACAATTCTCAATAAGATTTCACCTCACACATCTGAGAATGGCTGGTATAAAAAGACCAGAAAGAGAAAATGTTGGTGAGAGTATGGAGGAAGAGGAACACTCATACACTGTTGTTGGGAATGTAAACTGCTCCAGCCTCTATGGAAACAGTATGGAAGTATCTCAAAATTTTAAATGGAGATCTGTCATATGACCTACAAGTTTCTCTCCTGGGTATCTTTCTAACATAAAAAATGGTAATTCATATGATATGCACTCCTCTATTCACTGCAGCACTATTATAAAACAACCTTTAAAGTGTCCAAGGACAGAGAAGTGGATGAAGAAGGTGTGGTATAGATGCACAATGGTGTTTTGCTCAGCTGTTTGAAAAAACAAAAAACAAAAACAAAAAAGATAAAATCTTTCCATTTGTTTCACATGGATGGAACTTGAGGGGATTATGTGAAATAAAATAAGTCAGAAGGAGAAAGACAAATTACGGATGCTTTCACACATATGTGTACTATAAAGAAAAGCAAAGGAACAGACAGAACAAAACAAAACAAACTTGGAAGCTGACTGCAGAACTGAGGCTCCCAAAGGAGGTTGGGGTAGGGATGGGAGCAAGTGGACTGCGGTAGGTTATTATTACCTTGGTGGTGGGCTTAGATTGGTTGTATACATTCCACGAGATGTTAACTTATACTCCCAAACCATATACAGTGTTGTAAATCAACATTACCGCAACAACAACAAAATAAAATCAAGACCAAAATAGAAAAGAAATTACACCTTAAATCACCAAGTTTTTCATCTAAAGAACATGAAAGCAAAATAGCAAAAGCAGAATTTATTTTCTCTGTAGACAAAATATATTTTATCATTTTCAAATCAGTAGGAATAGCTATAGGAATTGAATATCACTTCTGCCTTTTTAAATTTATGATTGCACTCTGAAACTTAAGGGGTTGAACTGTTTACTATATTCTCAATGTATCAAATTACCTTTTGTCACACTTGATTCAGGAAGCATTTTTTAGTTTCCAAGTCTTTATATTAGAATGTACACAATGCCCTTTCCTTAAAGAAAAAAGAAAATGTTTATATCTTGATTGCAAATGATCTCTACTTGAATGAGACTCTCCAGGAAAAGATAGAAACTGATCATTCATTTAATAAACATGTTGAGAACCTGCTGTGTGCCAAACATTGTCCTAAGTGCGGGAGATGTAAACAAAAGTATGGGCTGACTTGTGCCCTCAAGTGTAGCAGTGGAGAAAAGTAGATGAAAATATAATTATCATACTATGTGTTAAGGGCTGTTGTGGAAGTATATGCTTCAGAAAGAAAGGAATACTTATCTAGGCTTTATGGAGTCATGGAAGATTCTATGCAAAGAAAAATGAATTACCTTTTTCAGGATGTATTAATTGCCAATGGATGTGAAAGGGAAGGACAATTAGGGGAGATTTGCATATCATGGATTAAGGTATATTAAACTGCCCTATTCGCAAAGCTCTAAAAGAAAGTCATTGTGGATGGATCTTAGAATTCATGTAGAAGAGTTATTGTGAGTGATGAGATTTGAAAGAAAGACTGGCAAATATGAGTACTTGATCCTGGAACACAGGATGCTGTTTGAGAATGGTGCATTTTTGCCCAGCTAGTAGGGACACATGATTTCACACATAGTTCTCACAAACATATTTGCCTTTCAAAAAGCATACTTGGGCATTAGTAGAGAGTGAAAACCAAGGTCTGTGGAACCATTTGAAATTTATTCCAAAATTTCAGATGAGATATAGGTAGAAATAGTGAGTACAGCAAGAATTGGAGATATAAGCAAGAGATACAACTTAAAAATCTTCATTATACTGCTTGGAGAATGGAAGAGAGAGAGTGATTAAAATTGAATCACAAGTTTTGATTTAGATGACAGGGTGAGGGCTGAGCCAGCATAGAAGATACAACATGAGTCACATGTTTGGGTAAAAGAAGAATGAGTTAGGTTTGTCCTATATTGCATTCCTACTGGAATTGACATTCCTACTGGAAATATACAGCAGGATGTTGATTATAAAGTCTGGTTATAAAAGTTTGGTCCAGAAATATTTATATAAAAGAGGATTCATTGTTTTAAAGATGGCAGTAGAATCCTTGATTTCACATATGGCCACACATAGGAACTTATTTCAAATAACAGAAAACAAAGGAGACAAGGTTGCAGACTAAGGAGGGTTGTATGCCCAAGAGATGAGGAGACTCAGTAGAGTGGACTCCCACAAAACAGGCAGTTCCCATCAGTGGGAGAGCTCATTAATATAAATGCCTCCCATGGAGCCCTTGTCATGAAAGCTGCAGCGGAATCTGTGTATGTGGCAAAAGAAAACCCCAAGTGCTGATGGAACAGTTTAGTGCCATAGCTAGGGTAGAAACCTAGCTATATTGGGTGGGAGAAGATGAAATGAAAAAGTAGATCATTCTTTCAAGAGAAGATTTTCTTTTTGGAAAGAACAAGGCAAGTTAATATTAGTTAAAAGCTGTGCAGATTCGGAAGTTTTATTTTGCTTTTTATTTTGAACAGAAGAGATTGACCTTAAATATCCATGAAGGAAAGGGACCCCAGGAGAGAGGGTTTGAAGCATGTCTGCATTGCTGACACTGGAAGAAATGGTAACTTAGAAAGAGATGGCTGTGGAAAAAAGAGGACAAAGAACGAATAAGTATTGAAACAGGTGAGTGTGGGGCAGATCATTGAAGACAGAAAGCTTTATTACCTTTTTTAAGACTACATAGAAAAGCACAAATAGTTATCTACTAATATTAATTTTAAAGGATTATGGATGTAAGGTTAAAACTAAAACTATAAAAATTCTAGGGGAACATAGAGAACATATTTTGACCTCAGGTTAGTAGGCAAGATTTCCCAGATGTAACAATGAATAAATTGATAAACTGACCTAATTGAAATTAAAAAATTTCTGCTCTGTGAAGGACACTAATAAGAGGATGAAGCGATAAAGCAAAGACTGGGAGAACACATGTGCAAACCACCTATTCGATAAAGAACTTTGTATTCTCAAAGCTCAGAAATAAGAAATACCCCTCTATAGAATGCCCACAATTTGAATAGACACTCCACCAAAGAAAATATACTTTTGGCAAGTAATCACATGAGAAGATGCCTGACACTACTGTCATAATATAATGCAAATTAAAAAAATAAACAGTAACATGCTACTATATGTATGATTTAGAAAATTAACATTTAAAAAGATTGGTAATATGGGAGCCGCCACAGGTAATACCAGTTTTTGGCAGTTATAGAGTGCAACTCTGTGACTAGTAGTGGAAATGTAAAATGGGACAATTTGGAAAACAGCTTTAGCAGTTTCTTTGAAAGCTGAACATATGCTGTCATGTGATCTAGCCATTTCAACTTTAGATATTTACACAGGATTTAAAAATATATAAACATAAAAAATTACAGACTTGTATATAAGTAGCCATAGAAATTTTAATAACCCCATCCAGAAAACAATACAAATGTCCAGCAAGTGGGGAATGGATGAATAAACTGTGCTAACTTCATTCAAATATTACTCAGTAATGAAAAGGAACACATTGATATGGGATTCTAAAAAAATTTAGTCTGTAGTGATAAAAGGGTTGTCAGGCATATTTGATTCCAGGGCAGTCCTAACAAAGTATACTGGTTGGGTGGCTTAAACACCCAACTGTGAGAAAACTGTGAGAAATTTATTTTCTTACAGCTATGCAGGTTGTGTTGTCTGCAGGGTTAACTATAATAAATACAAGTTATCTGCAGCATTTTGATTGCATTCTGAGGCCCCTCTCCTTGACTTGCAGCTGACTACCATCTTGTGTTGTCACATGGTCTTTCCTCTGTACATGTGATCCAGGTGTCTCTGTATCCAAATCTCCTCCTCATAAAATAATTCCAGTCATATTGGATTAGAGTCCATCCTAATGACCTCATTATGACTTAAGCTCAGCTCAGTGATGGCGCGATCTCACATATAGCAGTGTTCTGTGGTACTGTGGGTTAGAGAGTCAACATATAAATTTGGAAAGAAGACATTCAGCCCATCACTCGTGGGTGGGTAGAGAGAGGAATTACACAGGAACTGGAAGAAATTGGGAGGGGGGTGGTCTGTGGACAGAGATGTTCATTGTGCTGATTATAGTGATGGAGTCATGATAATACATATGAGTCAAAAGTGATGAAATTTTGTACTTTAAATGTATGTGGTTTATATTGTGTCAATTATATTTCACCTGTCTTTCAAAATACTTTAGAAGAGTTGTGGATTGAGTGCTTGTTAACTGTGCTATAACACAAGAATAAATGATATCAGTATCTTTTTAATACAGAATATATTCCAAGTCAGATTTCAGATATCAGCTATTTTTTTGATTGACTTTTGCGGATAACCCTTTTTTTTATGTTCAACTTTATTTTATTTTTTATAATAAATTTTATTTTTATATTCCCCATACAATTGCAACCCCCTTATTTTGACCCCAATCCCTCCCCGCCCCCCCCACCCCCCATAGAGTGTCTCTGATTCATAGTTTTTTGTTGATTTTGATTTTCACTTTCTTATAGTTATTCATTTTCCTGGTCCCTTATTTAAGTTTTCTAGATTCCTGCTATGAGTGAGACCATCCGGTATTTTTCTTTTTCTTTCTGGCTTATTTCGCTGAGCATGATCCCTTCCAGCGCCATCCCTGTTGCTGCAAATTGCACATGTTTATCTTTTTTGAATGCTGAGTAATATTCCATGGTGTATATGTACCCCATCTTCTTGTTCCAGTCATCTATTTTTGGGCATTTGGGTTGTTTCCAAAGCTTAGCTATTGCAAATAGTGCTGCTATAAACATAGGGGTGCAGGTGCTCTTTGGAATTGATGTTTCTGTGTCCTTTGAGTAAATACCTAGGAGTGGAATTGCTGGATCATATGGAAGCTCTATGTTTAGTAGGTCCAGAAATCTCCACACAGCTCTCCATAGTGGTTGGACCACTTTGCACTCCCACCAACAGTGCAGAAGAGTTCCTTTTTCTCCACACCCTCGCCAACATTTGTTGTTGCTAGTTTTTTTAATATGTGCCATTCTCACTGGGATAACCCTTTGTTAATCAAAGATAAACAAATCCCCTTCTGAAATCAGAGATCTCACAATCTGACTGTAAAGACCACGAAGCATAAAAAAATTAAATGAGCTGGCTTGTTATGAATCAGTTCAAAATTTGTACTGTATACCTATATCAATAAATGCAATCACTAGAGCAATTTTCAGGAGAGATAAATTAATAGACAGAAATGGAACTCAAGGAGCTTAAGGTGAAAGGATATTCCTCCCTTCCACAATTCCATGCAAGATACCTCACCATAGTTGGGATTAAATACTTCCAGAGACACCTGTCTTCCTAAAACCGGCTCAGTTTAATTTGAGGACATGTCAACTTTTAGACTGTGATTAAGGATAAAAAACAAGAATCAATGAAGAGAGTGTTATCAAAGATAATACAAAGTGGGATTAATAATTGTTGAATTTACCATTGATCGTTTTGCTGAATGAGATTACTATAAAATGGGATGGTCACAACAGATAATACTATTAAGAACTATTGCTTAGTAATCTGCAAGGCTATTATTTGTGGGGGTCAGTCTTAACAGAAACATGGCAGACTTTTTATTACATGCTAAGAAGACTGATATTTTATACTTGCAAATTTGAATGAAAAATAAATCAAAGGGAGGACTCAGTGCTAGACATTTATTTTCAGGTTGTTGAAGAAAGAGGTTACAGGTTTTGTTTTTCATATTTCCCCCATGTTAATTTAGTTGACTGTTCTCCATGTTTAGTAGAGACTGTGCATAGCTGACACTAGATGGTATTGTGACTCCTTCAATGCAGCTTGCTTCCTGCATGAGAGCCACTTCTGCTTATATGTAATTGGTGTGCAGAACATGTATTTAATGTGAGATCGGTACTTCATAGAAAATAATAGCTCTTTGTTTATGAAACATGGTTTAAGAAAATGTAAGACTATCTTCTTTTCTAGTGTTAACCATAAGAGAATGTGTTTGTGATGCTCATACTTCATATCCTCAAATACTAGTGAGATTTTTATTTTGTCAATAAAATTGAGAATAAAAGAAAAAAAGAAGTTAATAGGAAATTAAAAAAGGAATTGATATTATATTTAAAACACTGTAAGAGCAAGTTAATCTTTCTCTAAAACCATGCCATGGAAAAATACGTTGTTTATCTTATCTCTTTGCTTAAAAAAAGTTATTGAACTATTCAAATCATAATTATATTTTGCAAATTAATAACTAGCATTAAACATTGTGCTTAATTTTGAATACAAGGCTAAATGGATACTTTTATTACTGACCAGGATATTAATAATAACATTTTGCAACTAAAGTATATACAGAATTAATAATACCAAAATATAAATCTTGAGCCTAGATGCATGGTTTACCTATTCTTTTGATCTGGAAATCTCTTCTTTTTCATTTGTGTTTCAAAAAATGTGTGCCCATATTGTAAGTCCCAACTTAAAACCACTTTCTCTATGCCAATCTTCCAGTGTAAGTGAATCTCTTATCCTCCCATTACGCAAAATACTTTTCTTGTAGCACTCAGAGTAGGCTTTTATGTCCTAATTACCTTGGTAAATAATGCATGTCCTCCTCAAACATTTAAACATTTTAGAGTAAGTAATAGTCTTGCCCAGATTCATTCAGTATTCTTAATGCAGGATAGGGTAACACTTCAATAAATGTTCATAATTTGACCTTTTTACATACATACATATATATACACACACACACACCATATATGTAAGACTACCTTCTTTACTAATGTTAACTAGAATATATAGAATATAGAAAATATATATAAAGACAGAAATCTTGAATCAAGATCATATACACTATTCTATGTGTAAAGACTGAGAGCATAAAATTTACTCTTTATGCTGTATTTATAATAGGTATTTCTTTATGCTAAAGAATACATGATTTATTGGAAAAGTGTAATTTATTTTTTATTTTTTAAAGATTTATTTATTTATGCATACAAGAGCTGGGGAACAGGCCAGAGATGAGGGGGGTGAGAGGATTCGCCAGAGACAGAGTGGGGAACAGAACAGGAAGACTGACTGAAATACACTGCTGAGGGGAGCAGCCAGCAAGAGAGGAGAGGTCCGCTTCGCCATGTGGGTTGCTCTCTGGCCGGCTGGGGATCGAAATGGTGATGCAGAGGCTAAGGATTGCTTCATAGTGTGGTGCTTAACCTCTTGCACCACCAGCGAGGCCCAGAAAAGTGTAATTTATTTCCAAACATTTCAATATATTCACATTGTAAGTCTCCAAGGTCAGAGCTGCTTTGACTTTTCGATAGTGCTATATATTTCCACATGAAATGTTTGATTCCTTTTTGAGCAAACCTTTTTCAAATGCAATTAAAAGTGTCCATTTTCCAAGTGTTGCTACAACAATGTATATGAGAGCCAATTAGGGAATTAATTAAGCCTTGGGCCTAAATTAGTTCAGGTAGCTAATGTCTGAAATGAAAGGGGGACAGTTCCATCATATTTTTTATTGAAATCACATTAGTTTACAATGCTGTGTAAGTTCCAGATGAACAGTTTTTCATCTCCAACTGTATATATTACAACATGCCTATCACCAAATGATCAGTCACTATCCATTGCCACACAATTGGCCCCCTAGGCTTGTTACATCTACCTCCCCACCACATCTCTTCAAGTAACAACCATTCTGTTGTCAGAGCCTAAGCATTTGTTTGTTTCTTTATATTCTACAAGTGAGTGAAATTATGTGGTATTTGTCTTTCTCCTTCTGATATATTTCACATAGCAAATTCTCAGGGTCCAACCATATTGTCAGAAATGGAAAGATTTTATCATTTTTTATGCCTTAGTAGTATTCTGTTGTGAATGCTTCTCTCTCTCTGTGTGTATGTGTGTGTGTGTGTGTGTGAGAGAGAGAGAGAGAGAGAGAGAGAGAGAGAGAGAGATATCAATTTTTACCCAGTTATCTGTTGTTGAATATGTGGGTTGTTCTATACTGTGGCTATAATGAAGAGTGAGCAGCTCCACCATTTAAAAAAATAAATGATGTAGGTAGACACTTTTACTTTCTTAATTAGATATTCCAGGAGAATAGGGTCCAGGAAAATGAGATCAATTATATAGAAAGCTGCTTCAGTAATTTACCAGAAGCATTGAGATATTAGGGCAACTTGAAGTTTTGGGTTATCATTCCAGGAAAGCCTAATATTAATATAAATGGAACCAGAGTCAGTAGATGTTTGCTGTAAAGCACCAGAGAGTAAATATTTTCAGATTTTTCTCACCATATGGTTTCAATTACATTATTCAAATATGTGACTGTTGCAAAATAGCTGTGCATGATAAATAAGCAAATTGGGAGGCTGAATTTAGCTTTGGTCTGTATTTTGCTCCTGCCTTGTTAATAAAATATAAATAAACATTTATATCATTTGTAACAAGTCTAGATGAAAGAATAGGTTTAAATGTGTTGATAGATGCTAAGTTTCAAAAGAAGTGACCAAATTAAATATCAAGCGATTAGATAGTACAATTGTTTCAACTCTTAAAAAGACTTAATGATATCTTTTAAAGTTCTCCAGACTGAATTAACCTCTTCAAACTTCTCCCATTCATCTCATACACCCTATTGCCACAGTATGGCTTTTATTTGTGTCCATTTCACACATGTATTTTTTTCTTCACTAAAATGTAAACTCCTTGATATCAGGGACTAAGTATTATTCATCTTTGCTTGAAAACTTTGAAATATAAAGGTCCTATTTTAATATCAAAAAAAGTCTGTGCAATCCCAGATGTGTGCAGTTACATTTCAGCATCCATTGACGACTACATAATAACAAAAGGTTATGAATTTGGTAATGCTTACAAGAAATTATATTTAATTTGTTATGATATCTAAAAGCACTGAAAGAGGCATAACATTATCTGGAAAACATTTATTCAGCTCATGAATAATAGTTGATGCAAATAGAAGATTAAAAATTTCAGAACCCTACAGTTCTCAGAGACATATCAAATATACTCTCAAGAATTAATGTTAACTAACAGCATCTTCTCCAATGCTGATGGTAGGCAAGTATTTCTGTAAAATAATTTGCTGCAATATGTGTTTATCTAGAGTAAGACTTTATGAATAATTAAATATTACTAAGTATTTAGCCAAAAAAGTGAGGTAGTATCTGGACACAAAAGTTTTTTCATATAATGAAAATTGGAAATAAAGCCATTGTCACTGAATGTTGAACATTCAAGTGAAAGCAGAGGTATGATAAAAAACGTGATTTTTAAAGAAAGCATTAAAATGTCATCAATTGCGATTAGGCAGCCAAGAAAAGTATAGAAGGAACATAGAATCCGATTATTCAGTAAATAACTTAGTTGAACTCAATGTGAGTGGAGTTACAGAATAATGTGTGACGTAAAATCATGTATTTAAAAACTTGGACTGCGAGGAGTTGGATACTTGGTATCTCCTGTAGAGGTGATAAGTAACCAGATAGTTATCCTTCAATAAAACCTTTATGCTTTCCAGAAGCTAGGGGATAGGAGAATAGGGTAGTGTTGGCAAAGAATTCCGACTTTTAACTCTAAGTAAGTTCTAGGAATTGAATAGTAATAATAGTTCATAATACAATATTGCTTTATTGAAATTTGCTAAGAGAGTAGGTCTTAAGTGTTCTCATCACATGAAAAGATAATGGTTGGTTTTGTTAATCATTTTTCAGTGTGTCTATTAAATCATGTTATACACCTTAAAAATCATATTGCACAACACCAGTGTATACATTATCATTCGTAACATACGTCAGTAAAGTTGGGGGAAAATTTTGACGTCTAGTTATAGTAGAAAAATTCAATCAATTATGATCATGAGGATACTAATGGGAACAGAATTTATCCCATATTTATTGGGTACTAAACACAAATGAAACAATGAAATAAAAATTTCCCAACAGTATTTTGAGGAGTGCATTGTCATAATCTTTTCCATTTATAAAAGAAAAATCAAGGGCCTCCCCGGGTGGCGCAGTGGTTGAGCGCTGGGCTGCAAAGCTGCCCACAGGTTCTGCAGTGCCTCTTTGATCCCCGGTCACTGTTGAGGGTCCCACATGGTGCAGCAGACCTCTCCTGCTGTGCCCGCTGCTCCCCTCAGCAGTGTACTTCATCAGTCTGCCTGTTCTGCTCCCCACTCTGGCTCTGGTGAATCCTCTCACCCTCCCGCGCTTCTGACTATACCCAGTGCTTGTATAAATAAATAAATAAATCTTTTAAAAAAATAGAAATCAAGGCTTATCATAATAAAAAATGGCTAAAGTCATACAGCTAGAAGATGGTAATATTAAAGTAGGAATAAAATGAAACCTTAGAAAAAGAGTAAGTGCCCAAAAATGGCTTTCAGATTTTTGCAATAAAAGTTTTCTAGAAAATATTTCAGAAGTAAAATGTAGGCTAAGTTTTCACCAGTGGTAGCCAAAGAAACTATTTTTCCTAGAATATCTGAAAGAGAGGAATTTATGATCCTGCATTTCAAAGCACTCATTATTTATTAATAATTGTTTGTTTCAAAAACATTTGTTTTTTATTAATTATGTTTGCTTGTCATTTTAGAAGGAAAGAAAATGAGTAAATATGCAAAGAAACATCTCTAAACTTAGGGGGGGAAATGGGAGCAATGTTTGTATTTTTCTGATAAATTGATTTGAAGTACATCTTCATATAAACAAACACTTGAAATTCCATAGACATTTATATGTGTGTAGGACATTGGATGAATAATGTAAAGATATCTGATAGTTTTGAAGGTGTGGTTAAGGGTTTCAATTCACCTATGCAGTAACATTATTTATTATTGTTAGTGACCTGTCTTGGAATTGGTTTAGGCATTAATAAAAGTCATGTTGGGATATACAAATTAATTGTAGGTCATTTAACTCAGATAATTTCTAATAAAGGAATGAATGGTCCAGAATAAATGAGCAATTTAAACTACATATAAATGAATATATTACTTCCTCAGATACTCAGTATTGGTAAGAAATAAACGCGCGTGCATGTGTGTGTGTGTCCTTAATGTATTTGCTTTCTAAATCAGTTCATAAACAAAACATAAAGGAAAATACACTGTATAGTTCTAGGAATAAAGATGACATACAGCAGTTGTCAGCTTCCCTGAGACAGAACTTTCAAGACATCAGTCAACAAGTGCTAGTGAGCCCCCAGAATTCTCTTAAGGATATAAGAAATAGAAAAGATCGATAATGCCATCTACCCGATCCTATAATAGGATCAAGAAAAAAGTTCTAAAAAATGCATACCTGTTACATGAATTTTTATCAATAGAATTCTCCCTTTTTCCCCAAAGATCAGTTACACTTAAAAGTTCTCATAAGTGAACACACATTTGTTTATTAATAGTAATAATGATGTCTGTTAAAACAAATAATATCAGTTTGATGAATATTATTCAAGTAAAATGAGGAAAGGTAGAATTAAAATTGAATATCATAAATAATCTGGAAAGCATTTGTTGATATCTGTTCAGATTATCATGTGGTGTGAAGAGTTTAGCAACAAGAAGTTTTGGATAGTTTTTCATCAGAAAACATTGCTCAAAGTTGTTACGTAAACATGACTGTCATAAAAATTAATTGCATTTCCTCAAAAGTTGTTTTTAAGTAGAGGTTATGTTTCTCAAAAGTAATGCATTTTGTGAATGAAGGTAAAAATTACAAATATCTCTGCAATGTAGAATATATTAATAGCATTTCCATACCAAGAAAAATATAAGAATAGAAATTGTGATATATATATATATAGATAGATAGATAGATAGCCTCCATTTTTGTTGATGATCTTGACTCATAAAACATTAGATAACTCCTACTAAATAAATATTAAGACAGTAAAGAATTTGTCTTAAAATTTCAAATACCCACCAAAAGGCATAAATATATTACGAATAAGAATGTGATAGTCTGAAATCAATGTGCATTTAAAGTTCATGAGATATTAAATAAAGCACATGCAAGTCATATTAATGAATTGAACAGGTTTTAAGTTATTAATACTGTCCAATATGTTCATTTCAAATGTGAAAACATACAAAAGATTTTATTTTCAATTATATCTATTTATCTGTAAATAAACCTATAAGAAACATTGATTTAAAATTGCACTAAAATACTTCACCAAATTAAAATTTAGTATTTGTTAGGCTAATATGACCCTATCACATTTAAATTATTGTTGTTTGACTTTATAAAAGTTCTGGCCATAAACACTTTCATTAAAACCTTGCTCTTGGTGATTCTGTCCTGTAAGATGACTTTCAGTATTCACAGCAGCTACCCGGAGGTTAAGAGAGGAGAAAGAACACTCGGGGAGTCCTAACAGCTCCCTTTCCACAAAAGAATTGTTGCAGCTATGGCATGTGTACGAGAGTAGAGAGTGTAGTGCAATCACAACTGTATGTATGTTTTTATTTGGGGGGACATATGTATATGTGGCGGTATTTATGACTGAAAATTTCAAGTCTGTATAATAATATTTTAATGGAAATGTTGATCCACTGAAATCAAATGACTGACAGTTTTTAAAAATGACAGTTTAAAAAATTACTTCTTATAATTGTAATAATGTTTTGGAAATCTTAATCCAGCAATAAAAGGGACAGGAACATAAAATAAAACTCACAAAGCTTCCCCATTGCATTGTGACTAAGCTCCAGGCTCTCTCACTGTGCCTGTGGGTGGGCCCCGACCCCTCTCCAACCTCATCTTGTGTGATTCACCCACATATTGACTCACCTCAGTGAGGTGTTAGGAAGACACTGTCATCATTCCCACTTCAGAACTGTCACATTTTTTTCATCATTGCCTAGAATTTTCTTAGTTCACATTCATTTTGGAAATTTATCTATCATAAATCCTCTATAAACACTTGCCAGTGTCATGCCCCCATACTTTTTCTTAAACCACAGACTTTTTCTGGAATACCTTTTCTTTTTGGACCAACCTACAAAGTAACTATGCATGTCTGAAGATTCAGGCAAAGAATTTTTGCCCATAAAATGAGATTTTGTTTTTTCCCATGACAAATGGTATTGCATTCTCCCATGTTTTATCAGTATGCACCTTTAAGCACATCAGGATTTACCTTACAGCTAAAAGAATGAACAGCTCCACAGTGGGGTAGAGAGAGAAAGAATAAACAGCTCCACAGTGAGGGGGAGAGAAATTAGGAGAACATGATTTCAAAAAGTCAAGAGATGTCAATGGGAATAACAGAGTGAGGAGCTCCAAAAATCACTTTCCTATAACAACAACGAGAACTCTGCAAAAAATGGTCAAATTCAGTAAGTTTTGAACTCTAGAAATTAACCTAAGGCTTGCAACAATTCAAGGAGCTTATATTTGAGAAAAAGAAAAGTGGCAGATTCTTGGTAACAACAGCAAGTTTTGTGACATTTTAATTTGTCATATTTCAATCCCCTCTCTGCAGCTCCCTGGTAACATTAAAAACTGGTGCACTGTAACCACTGCTGCTGGAAAACTAGTAGCCAAGTAGCCATTGGAGTGGGCAAAATGGTTGTGAAAGCCCACACTCATCCCTTCCCCACAGAACTGCTGTCATCTTCCCTGGCTGCAAGTTCCCAGGAAACCACCATTCATGGGGCTTGATTTTTCAACTGACTCAAAATTTGGTCACTATGAATATTTTATTCCTGAGGCATTTGTCAATACAAATTAGTTACAACTGCTTGTTATCGCAACTATGTGAAGGGGTGATAATAGTTGGGGCAAAGAAGAAACTGAACAAAAGATGCAAAGAAAATCTGGGAAATGAGAGGTCCCCAGCAACTTTTGAAACTGGTGTCTTTCTGGCAATACAGAATACCACGTGCATGTGCCTCTGGGTATATGGTCAGCAATGACCTGAGGAAATCAAAGCTATTATTTCTGGCAGACCTTGAGGTCCTACACATGCCGGAAAGGGTATAGCAGAGCAATGAACTGTAGAAGTATGTGTGCCCCAGGGCACACACAAACCCACCCACAGGGGTAGGAGACTAACATCTAACAAAATGTAACAAAGGCATCTGTCAAAATCTGTCTAGTCATCAGCTGACCACTATCTTAACCAAGCAGGGATATGATTGGCCACACCTTAGCGAGAAGACTCAACAAAATTCACAAAAGTCACTAAAGAATCAAACAGTAGCGCCAGCAACAATAGTAGCTACAATCCAAAACATGGGAATTGGAGGGTCTGATTTACAGAATAACCACAATATATTATTTAAAAATAGCCAATTTTTAACAAAAAAAAGTCAAGAGAAAAATAAGGAAATAAGGAAGTTTGCTGATTTTAAAGAAAAACTAGACTATTCAATGAAAGGAAGGTGAGGAACATAAGTTTTAAGGAGAATGAAGATTCCTCTTATGTTGGTAGAAACTTAAATGTGATTTAGATTGTCAAGTTTTTATTGAAAACTGACTGAGGGACTGTTAAAAGATAGCCAGAATGAAAGCCCTAAGCAGTTGTTTATTTAAAATCATCAGGCTTTTAGTCTGGAAATATTCATTAAAAAAGGAACATTTTGGAAATAAAAGATGTGGAAATGGAAAAAAAAAATCTGTCAGAGTTTAGTACATAATATTGATATAATGTATTGTTGAAGGTAGTTTTGGCACTTCTGTGTGTTTTATTTTACTTGCTGTTATCTCTTATAAGAGACAAATTGTATATAAAATTGCCTTGAATCAGCAGTTAGAGAATATAATAATTCAGCAAGGAAATTCAACACAATGACACATCATGCCACATAAAAAATGTAACTCTCCCAAACAGATTAAATAAGACTGGGAAGAAACTCCTTTTTATCTTAGCTTTAATACATTTTAAAGAAAATATATGAGAAAGGTCTTTTATAATAGGTGAAAATATCAAATAACAAAGCTTTATTATAACTGCTTGGAAATATCTATGATGTACATTCATTTTTCACTTGAAATTCCAGTTGTGTTATTTTGTCTTATAATGAGTGAAAAATATGATTAACACTAGTGATTCTGGATCTATTAACTACTGGGTACTGTTTAATCTTGTAAGGTCTGAGTCTGGGGTGGAGGGGTGGTATGAGTTTATTTACAAGATTTGATGTTGCTGCCTCTGAGATTAAATCTCTTTTAATTAGAAATTTTTTCACATGTGATTTCTTATATTTTAACACATCCTTGGCAGATTTGTAACAAGTGCAATGACATTATGGAATTTAAGATGAATAAATTTTCTTGTCCAAATATTTTGCAGCAAAAATGAGGAGGTATTCAAATTATTTTTAAACTTTTTTATCCAAATCACCATCAGATTTGGGCATACTTGACATTGAAATTCATATATTTTGAGGGTAAGAGTTACATAAATTCTTTATCTTGTTTGGTAAGATCATAAACCTTGACCTCACTAAGACTTACTAGGACTTTGGAGCTTATGTTAGTTTCTTTTTTGGCCTCTCCAGGTTGTAACTGTTCTAGCATTGTCAAGTCAGGAAAGGTAAACCATAGGAGATATATTTTTTAAAACAACTTTATTAAAATACATTTTTTGAAATTCTTGCAGCAACCCCATAGCCTAATTAAAAAATGTCATCACCCCCAAATAATCTTGTACCCATCAACAGTTTGTTCTATCCACTCTGTTAAGTTTTGTAATCCTGGAATCCCCCTAAACTCCTGCAACCAAATGGCCTGCTGGTAGACTCCAATACCTATATGTGTAACGAAGTCCTGCAGGTGATTTTAGAGAATGCTGGAGTTTGACAACTACATCAGTAATCCTGCTCTCTTCTCACTAAATCCATTTCACTTTGCTCTTCCTTACATCTTGGAAGTTCCTAAAGATCTCATTATTTGATGGAGAGAATCATCTATTTGAAATAAACTATATACCTAAGTTTCTGCATTGCCCAATTCTGAAAACATTGTGAATGGTGGTGGGGAGAAAGCCCAGGTCCGAGGACCCCAATTGGGCTCTCTCAGTTCTTTTCTTCAGCAAGGAACAAATTCATTGTAGGGACCAGAGTTAAGCAGAACAGGAAGAGATTTATTAATAGATAAGAGGAAGGACAAGAACACTCTCTAAGCAGAGGGATTGCAAAGGGGTGGCCCCTGAGGGGGCAAGAAGTAGGGATTTATATGGGTGCAGTGAGCAAGGAGTGGGGCTTTGGCCATTGGGTGTCTCTATGTTGTGTATCTTGCTGATTGGTTGGGGACATGGGGTCTCCTAGGTTACTGGAGCTTCCCACCCTACCTGGCCTGCCTTTCCTAAATGGGCTTTGGTTTGTTGCTTTGGTATTGTGTTATCATGTTGGTGTTCTGAGCATCCAGCTCTTGGTTGGGTGGAGGTGGGGTACTCTGTCTCTCATTGATTGTTTCTCCTTCAGTTTGATAGCTGGGGTTGGGGCATCTTCCTGTTTGCCTGCGATTGTTCCTTATTCATATTGATAAGTGGGCTTGGGTTCCCCTGATCCTAAGTGAGTGTCCAACCCATCTCCTGTGACCTTACTCAATAGCAGTCACCTTAAAGAAACAATTGAAGAAGTTGTTTAAGCATGTCGTGGCTACTTGGCTAAGCAAAAGGGATTACAGAGGTAGCAGTAGGAAAAAATCTGCTACCGCTTAGGCTGAGGGAATAAAACTAGGTCCAGAGCCCTGAAGAGGAGTTTGTGCAACCAGTACTGCAGCCTCAGGAGCTCAGAGTCCAGCCTCTACGGATGGCTGCTGTCTGGCTACTTTTGGTACATGTGAAGGGAGAGAGGGGGTGATGGAACTTTTTAGGGAGTCTAAATATATTAGAAATTGGAATCATCTGGACTATAAGAACTAACTACTGGGCCTCCCCTGGGGGTGCAGTGGTTGAGCGCTGGGCTGCGAAGCTGCCCCCAGCCTCTGCAGCACCGGTTCGATCCCCGGCCACCTGCAAGGGTCCCACATGGCGTGCAGACCTCTCCTGCTGCCCGCTGCTCTCCTCAGCAGTGTATTTTGTCAGTCTGCCTGTTCTGCTCCCTGCTCTGGCTCTGGTGAATTCTCTCACCCTCCTGCACTTCTGACTGTGCCCAGTGCTTGTATAAATAAATAAATAAATCTTAAAAAAAAAATGAACTAACTACAGTACTGCTCCTGGGGTGATGCTGACAGTAACAGTGGACACAGGCCCACTCCTTCCTTCTCTAACCTTCGGCCACTCTCTAGTACCCCTTGATGGTCAGACCTACAAGAACTAGTCAGCCAAGTATAAATGTGATTTGCGGAGTCCCAGTCCTGCATCTCAAGATAGAATATTAAATGATGGGTTTGGAACTCAAAGACAATTGTTTTTATGATACCAACCACTTTTCTTTAGTATTGACATTATCCACACTCAATAAACCCACTAAAATTATATAGTTCTGTTATCCCTTAGGATTTTTATAAGGTTTATTTGTGGATGGAGGTAATAATCCAATCTTGTCCTTGAACAGATTTAAAACTTTACTCACATGAATCTCTTTTATGTAGGTCAGATCTCTTATTTGTATGCTGCTGGAAGTGTGCCAGTAATAAAATTACACATAACAATTGTCTTTATACACCTTTTAAAGAAAACAAAATGTCTTCCATTTATTTAAACATGTGGATGAACGAAAAACCTTTGCATTTCTCAGTGCTGCTATTAGCTCCCAGCATCATGAAACTGTACATAAGATGAGAATTAGATCTGTAGTCATTGTTAATTTGCTTTGATCTGATAGGATAACAAAACATAGCTTATCTCCCAGAAAGGGTGAAATAGTCACAGCCAGATGAGTTTCCTAGGTGACCTCCAGGATGCTAGGAAGACTCGAGTGTTTTTCTTTCTAGATACTTATATTTCAAAGGGATATAACCTAGTGTTTGGAGACACTTCAAGGTCATAAAAGCTGCAGAAACCCAAGGTTTTCTGGGTCCCACTGAAAGGTTTAATTTATACACTAAAAGACTGGAGTAGGAGGGGACAGAACTGCTTCCTTCCCTTTGTAAGCAGAGAAAACAGAGATCATTTTCCTGCTGACTCACCTACGGGTACCCAGGTACTCAAGAAAAGACACTTGTCCTGGCTCTCATCACATCACCACATCACCGTAGAGGTAAGGAGTAGGGCAAGGAGGCCCACACACTCGTCATTTACTATGAGGCATTTAATGGGAAGTCTGTGACCCAGAGCACCTTGTGAGCACACGCATAATAAAATTAATGAAGATGAACAATAGCCCAGCAATATGACCCACTATGGAAAATCATTCTTTCACCATCCAACTTAATTATCTAATAAATATAGAGTATAATATTCATTCAGATGATTCACTCTGTTATGATTTGTTCATAAAAACCATACAGAGAGGAAGGAAAATGTCTGTGATTTTTTTCTTTTGTCTTTTGAGATTGCTCAATGTGTTCTGATATTTTATACGATTATTTTTGTTGTTATACTTGCTTTTTCTCTAATATGAAATTACTCATTAGCTGACTGTGGAGGCATCTTAAGTGTTTGGGAAAGAGAATGTGTGCTTTGGATGGTTTGGAAAGAGAAGTAGATGCATATGGAGAGGTGGGGTGAGCAGTTACAGCTCGATGTTGTAGGCTGGTAAAGCTAGGTAAGAGAGATGCTGAAGTCCTAGTACATTTTTGCAACTTTTTTTGTGCTTTTATTTTAAATGAATTAAAAAGACTGCCAGTGTGTGTCTGTCTCAAATTAGGTGTTGATTTACTTATTTATTAATCTTATAAATATTTATAAAACTCATATTTTTCGGGATCTGTGCTAGGTACAGGGCATATTGCTATAAACAAAACAAGCAAGTCTCTTCTGTAGAGAAGGAAAATAAATATGAAAAAAAATTCCATATAGCAGTACTGACAAAGTTTTTGAAGAAGAAAACACAGTAAGGTTGTCAGAGAAGGTCTCTCTCATGAAGTTGCATTTGCAGAAACTCCTAAAGGAAGCGAGGGAATGTTCAGTGGGATTCTCTGCAAAAAGAACTGACCAGCTAGAGGCACAGAAAAACTCGGAAGCCTGGATGTTAGATCAGACAGAGGCCATCTCTGGATTGGTTTCTTATTTTTTCTCTTATCTGCAGAGTCATTCCTCTAACTTAATTTTTCTAGAAACTCCTTTTCCTGTGCAGGTTCCTTTTGGTGGCAAGATGACTGCAATAGATTTAGGGAATGTGAGTTATGAACTAATAATCAACTGGCTGGGAGAAAGTGATGCATAGCCTAGCATAGGACTGGGCCACATGCGCCATCCTACAAGACAAGCAAGGGTGATGGAGACTAAATGCAGTGCAGGAACTGAATTCAGAGTGGGTGGTGTCCCCGTGGGGTGCTGGGGTAGAGTTCCCAAAACAAGTAACACACTCAGGAACCCAAACCAACAATTGTTCACCACCCCTTTTAGAATTCCTAACTTTACTCAAAATATAGGAATGTGGAGAAAAATATCAGGTGTGAGGTAAATTCTACATAGACACAATGTTTCAAAATATGTTTCACAGAAAAAGGAAATTGTCAGTATAAATAATTTTTCAGATTCTACTTAGTATACTAAAAATGGTGAATCAAAGAATACTCTCCAAATCATGGCAGCAAATCCCAAACCTACTGGTATGAATGAGTTGTTATGTAGCATTTGTATTCATGATTGATAGGAGGCCAATTGAGCCAAAAAGTCACTGGGTTACTTTAAGCAAGTAAGCACTGGGTTACTTTAAGAGACAGAATGTAAGCGTTATGCATAGAGTAAATTTTGGTAATAATTTTCTAGTATGTAATATATAGTACATACTTTACCATGTAGAGAAATTGCCTCTTGTACATTTTATCCTACAAGCCTTCTTTCCTCCTTATAATTTCTTCTCTCATTCATCAATTAGATTTGCAGTAATAGAGGTAGAACCAACCTATCACACTGATATTACCTGTATGAGTAAGGGGTGGTGTCTACATGGGGAGGCGCTCTGATCTCAAATGATTGGTGAAAATTTTCTCAGAATGGAAAACATGTTGCATTTTGTAAATAAAATATTTTGTAGGGGAACCATCATTTTTAAAATTTTTCCTCCCTTAGCCCATAAAATAGGATCATCAGTCCTTTAGGAAGGTGGGATATTTTGATTTTTTTTTCACTCCACACTCATTACTTTTGATAAAAGTGAATGTGTTCAATAATAGCTGAGTGGGAAGAATAGGGAGAAAAATCCACCATTTCTTGATAATGATTTGTAAGCATCAAATAAAATAGGGAATATTATAGATATATGTTTTAAAGCATTAAATTATGTAGAGTTTTAAACCTATTATTTCATGACAAATGATTCGATTAAAATTCAGTTTTCATAATTCCATATGGATCAGGGATAGATTTTCTAGCTATGTCTCTTTGTGGTGTTTATGTCTACACACCTGATTTTTAAAGTTATAATTGGAATTGGAATTGGATTCTAATCTTCCAAGTATTGTAATGTCATTGTGACTAGAAAGAAGCTATGAATTAAATATCAAGGGCCCAAGAATAATCAGGATAAAATCCTCTTTTTATCCTTGTCCATATCTGCTGTGGAGATTTGGAGACTTAAGAGAGGAGCATCTCTTCACACTTTCCTCTGAGTTAGGAGTAGAGTAGTCCGGGAATAAAATGGAATCTTCCTGATAGCTTCATTTTTTTTTTAATTATTCAGATTCAGTCCCAAAGGGTTACTTCAAAAACAAAAATCTAGCGAGAAAAAATTCTTAACTGGAATAATACAGTTTTTCATATAATTATGAGTGACAATGGCTAAATAAAACATTAGAATTCTAACCGAGATTGAGATGTGCAAAGTAAAATTATGCTCACTAATCTCCATTCTCCTGTTCTGTTGGATGTGATTTATTAGGTGTTGTGGCTGATCTGACTGTTCATTCTTTGGGCTCACATGTTTGTGGATGTCCCTTTTGTGACTGTGGTTAGCAGAAGAGACAGATTTCTCAGCTAGAAAAATATTTAACTTCACAGTGAGTGAAACCATCTGGTAACTGTCTTTCACTTTCTACCTTATTTCATTTAGTATAGTCATCTTATCTTCCATCCATATTGTTAAAAAGGCATGGTTTTTTTTTATCTTTTAACAGCTGAGTAATATTCCATTAAGTACATATGCCACATTTTCTTTTTAAAAAATAATATGGTTATCAAGGGGAAGAGAACACAGAAAGGATAATGTAATAGAACTTTGGTGGTGAATGAGGGAAATGTGTGCATATCAAATATGAAGCTATATTCCTGAAATTACCATTTTATAAACAAGTGGAAAATCAATACAATTTCATTTTTAAAAAGAAAACTACAATTCCAATGAGGGGAGAAATTGCTGGTCACAATTATTTGCTCTCATATTATTAACAGTAATATGATTCATGTCTAATAATGTAGATTCATACATAATAGATTCATATGTAATTCATATTAGATTCATATATAGCTTCATATATAATAATATTCATACATAATAATACTAAGCATGGGGGCAACATGGGTGTGATAAAAGTGATGAATCTTCACTATGCAATGTACTACAGAAATTATCCCTTGTTTCTCATGTCCTCATATGTTTCTCACGGAAATACTAGAATATTCTCTCTCTTTCCCATTTTAAGAAAAAATATAAATTGAGTATTTGCCTTCTAGGAAACCTCTCCCAAGTGCCCCAGACCCTGTTTTCTCTAATTCCTAACAATACCCTTCTTAGTTGCTGGATTTGACTTTTAGATCCTCTCCTCAGTTAATCCTCTCACTCTTTTATTTCTCTTCTCAGTATGGGGAGAAACTATTTTTAACCAGCCTGGTAAATTTAATTTAGTTTAGGAAAAAGATCTGTGCTTATGGAGTCTTTATAAATGAGTATTTTAATTCATGGGGCCCGTGCTTGTATCTTATTTTCCTGACCTTAATTATGAGAAAGTATGTGCTATGGCTGAATGTGTGCCCCCTTCCGTCCCATTGGCTTAACTGCTCTCCATAACCCCCTCCTGCCCCCCACCATGCGGTGGAATTTGGAGATGAGGCCCTTGAGAGATAAGTAGATTTAGATGAGGTCCTGAGGCTGGGGCTTGGTGATGAAGAAGAGACATCAGAGAGCTCATTCCCTGTCTGCCGCATGCTCTGAGGAAGGGCTGTGTGAACACATGACAAGGGGACTTTCTGCAAACTGGGAAGGCAACCTTCCCTGGAACCCAATCTTGTTGGTACCTGGATCTCAGCCTTCCAGTTGCCAAAGATGTGAGAAAATAAATTTCTGTTGTTTAAGTCACCCAAACAAACTCTCCAATGCCTGATACCTTAACCAGTTAAATGGTTTTACATAATTTTCAAATTATGCACTGAAATGCATAGATACATTAAAATTTTGTCATTAACAATTTTAAATGATATTTACATATGTCATTATTAAATGTACATTTTTTTAAAAGATTTATTTATTTATTTATTTATACAAGAACCGGGGTACAGGCCAGATTCGTGGGAGAGTGAGAGGATTCACCAGAGACAGAGTGGGGAACAGAACAGGCAGATTGACCTAAGTATACTGCTGAGGGGAGCAGGGGGCGAGTCAGGAGAGGTCTGCTGCGCCATGTGGGACCCTCTCCATCCGGCTGGGATCGAACCGGCGCTGTAGAGTTTGCAGACAGCTTTGCAGTGCAGTGCTCAACCGTCTGCGCCACCAGGGGAGGCCCATAAATGTACTTTTGATTTATTAACACATGAAAATTCAAGTATTAAAAGTCAACATTTGAGGTAGTCAACATTTGAAACAATTTTAATTGCTTTAAACTTCTTGCCTTCACTTTCTGTGAAGTTACATTAATGTGATCCTTTCAGTCACTTAAAACTTTCTCTTCCACATCCTATTTTAATATTAAGCAAATACCATTAAAACGATCTTTTGATTATTTTTACATGCTAATTTAGAATATATTTGTTTTTTGATAGAAACTTTGAAATTGACTTGAATGCTGACATTCTTAATCCAATGAAAATTTTTGTTTGAAAACAGCACTTATTTAAAATTTGTAATGCTATATGGTCTTAGTGCTGTTCTAATTATTTCTATTTCTGTAGTTATGACTTTCATTTAAATAGGGTTTCATTTATCAAATACCATTTTAAGTATACGTAATTTATAAATGACAAGCAAAGCAGCACACTAGGTTGAATAGTTCTAACATTTTGTAGAATAAAATAATCTCCTAAATTCATAGAATGCACCTTATTTGAAATTAATAAATTATTGCCCACACTATAGCAAAATTTTATTTTATACTTCTGCAGTGAACTGAAACATTCAGAGTAATGTTTGATTATGTATCTGGGTACGATAGCCCAACTAAGTAACAAAATTAGCCATCACATTATGTCAGCTTTCCACTATGACACACTGCTTCTTAGATCATATGATTATGTCATATCATAATTGGTGAGATGAAGGACTACATAATGAAACAGTCGCCATAGGTTGATAGGGCTGGTGAAGGAGTCATTGATTTGTGCAGTGCTCAAGTTCACAGTTACCAAGTGGAAGAATAAGAATTCACACCTCATCTGTCTGACAGCAAACCTCATTCTCTAACCACAGGATGTATTGTCTTTCACATCCCATCTCTTCAGGTGATTCACCACTGCACTTAATAAAGTGAAACTTTCTTATCTTGTAAATACCAAAGGAAGATTCAGGTTACTGGAACACACAGTATGTCTTCTGAACCTCCTGTTTCACAGAGGTAGAATTTTGAGGGCATGTGGAGAGAGAAATAGGGGCACTTGAAAACTCACAAATCCTGGTGGGCCTCTCTGATCAAGTCTGGATCCAAACTGAACTGCTCTAAATTCTCCTTTCTTCCACCCAGGCTAAAAAGTGTTTTCAGTTAGGGAGTGAGATCCTGAGATCCTGAAACGATGGGAGCCTCCCAACCATGACAAGTTGAAAAGATGGCTAATTGTTTTTTTTAAAAGAAGATTTATTTATGTATATAAGAGCTGGGGTACAGGCCATAGGTGTGGAGTGGGGTGAGAGGATTCACCAGAGACAGAGTGGGGAACCAAACAGGCAGACTGATTGAAATACACTGCTGAGGGGAGCAGTGGGCAAATCAGGAGAGGTCTGCTGCACCATATGGGTTGCTCCCTGGCCAGCCTGTGATCAAACTTGTGCTGCAGAGGCTGCAGATAGCTTCACAGTGCTGTTGTTAACCTCTTGTGCCAGTAGGGTGGCCCAAGACAGATAATTTTTAAGAAAAATGGAATCATGGAAAATCTTTGGTGAGGAAATTTGATGAAAGAACAGAAAAGTTGCCATCATATTTTCATTTAAAATAAAGATTTGTGGGCCTCCGCGCTGGCGCAGCGGTTGAGCGCTGGGTTGCGAAGCTGCCCGCAGCCTCTGCAGCGCTGGTTCGATCCCCGGCTGCTCCCCGGCCACTGGAGGAGGGTCCCACATGGCACGCAGACCCCTCCTGCCGCCCGCTGCTCCCCTCAGCAGTGTACTTCGGTCCTTCTGCCTGCTCTGCTCCCCGCTCTGGCTCTGGTGAATTCTCCCACCCTCCCGCGCTTCTGACTGTACCCAGTGCTTGTATAAACAAAAGAAACAAACAAACATAAATAAATAAATAAAAACATGCCTCTATTAACAAAAAATAATAAAATAAAATGAAGATTTGTGACACACTGTTTCTGAAATCATTTCAAGTGCGTTGGAAAAGTACATTTTTTTTTAAGATTTATTTATGTATACAAGAACTGGGGTACAGGCCAGAGGCACGGGAAGGTGAGAGGATTCACCAGAGAGAACAGGGGGCAGAACAGGCAGACGGACTGAAAACACTGCTGAGGGGAGCAGTGGGCAAGACAGGAGAGGTCTGCTGCACCATGTGGGTATCTCTTTGGCTGGCCAGGAATCGAACGGATGCTGCAAAGGCTGCGGATGGCTTCACAGCACTGCACTCAACCCACTATGCCCCTGGGGAGACCTGGAAAAGTACATATTTTTATACATGTGTTAATGTGTTACTTTTATGGGTTCATGCTATATAATCAACATGTTCATGCTTTCATTTCTAAAGCCAAACCTCCTAAAGTATCTGTGCTTAATGTACTGATATTAGCAGAGTGCATATTTGACAGAATCCTTAGATACTTAATCTATTTGTCATTGTGGAGCCCTGTGACAATCTCTCTATCCCTTAATTATCTCCCTCTAGTATTATATCTGAAAGGATACTATTTCATTTTGAGTGAAAAACATTATAAAAGGTTTATTGTCAGGTCATTATAGGAAATCTAGTGAATATTTTCTCAGAAACTATGGCTACTCGGTACCGAGATATAAACATTTTAGTTGATAACTAAACTGTTTCTGTTTTCATAATTTCCAAACAGAACAGATCTCCACAGAGCATATTCTAATTGCATATCAAAAGTTCCTTGTTAAGAGAGACCATAAGGAACACCATATTTTAAACAATTTTGCATAAGACCACGTGACTATGGAAATTACTGTATGTTATAGAAAACAATTCCAAAATGAAAGTAAGAGAGCTATATATTAAAGCTGAGAGCTTTACCTCTTAAAGCTAGAAGTGAGCTTCTAGTAATTACTGCTTAAAGGAGTTACATCATGGAAATTAGGTCAGGTATGGTTTAATTCACCATCTTTGTATATGTCCATTTCAGTGTTATATATGTTAAAAGTACTAGTGGCTATTGTAAATTATATTTACTTTTTGTATAGAAGTATCAATAAATGAAATGAAATCTGACTTTAAAAAAACTACATTATGCTCACATTTATTGCCTTTGATCACAGCCTGGCCTTTGATGTGTGACAATCTCTCTATCCCTTAATTACCTCCTTTTCCTGCTTCCCACATTGGAAATTCCAATGTGTACTTTGATGACTAAGTACAATCCACCTACTTCCATTCATTCTCCAAAGTATAAATGCTTCTCAAAAGCAATGACATCTCTTAGCTTATGCATTTTAGAAAAAATAATTATGGCTGTGGGCTTCAAACACTGTTTTTCTGTCCTTTCTAGTGACAAAACTTTTAAGCCTAGATTCTTTCTCCATCTTGAGTATAAAAATGGGCCATAGTTGTAGTATCCCCTTTCCTTTGGCCTTTGCCTGCAACTCTTCAGCCATCCTCCAGCCCTGCACAAAATCCTCATTCAGGGGATCACTCACATGTGCTTCAGACTAGCCCAGACAGGTACCATATGGCATCTGTCAGACATGGCTTTCTTACCTACTAGGCGTCTCTGCTTATCCCGGGCACCAGTGCCATAGCCACTTTTGCTCTGCAGCGTTGGCTGTGTATCAGTGTGATTGCTGGGCACTTCTGCCGCTTTCATTCAACACTGCCATGTCTGCCAAGACCTGCTGACATCACCTGCCAGGCGCAAAGTGGACCACCTGGCACTGTAGCTTCTGCCATCTCTTTCTAAGAGCTGCTGGCAAAAAATGCTGTAGATTTAAACCTATAAAGTGGTCTGTGATAAAATGGGGGAGGATGAACCCCACTTCAGTTTTAATATTTCACTCTGACAGAGGGATTTTAAAGTATCTTGCTGTTTATTATTGAGATTTACTGGTATTTGTCCATTTCTCACTCAAAGCCCCATATTGGAGATCATGACAGTTTGAACATGGTCAGTTTTGGATAACAAAACTTACCAGAATGATTTGATGCATGACATGGGATGAAAAGAGAATGAATAAATTCTTTATTTGTTTGTTTTGGGTTAGGTTTTCTCAGCAGGCCCTGAGACAAATATTTGTAAGTAGATCAGTTTTAAGTCGAAAATAGAGAGTAGAGAAAGCAGAAGCTGGAAAGGAAAGGTGTGATTTAGGTAAAATCTAAGCTCCAGCTTGATTTCATGTGGAGTTCTGATGTGCAAATTATACCTCAGGTATTTCCAAAGAGGAGCTGTGTTCTTTTTTTTTTATTTTTTAAAAGATTTATTTATTTATTTACACAAGCACTGGGTACAGTCAGAAGCACTGGAGGGTGAGAGAATTCACCAGAGTAGGGAACAGAATAAACAAACTGAGAAAATACACTGCTGAGGAGCAGCGGGCACGGCAGGAGAGGTCTGTGCGCCATGTGGGACTCTCGCTGGTGGCCGGGGATCGAACCGGCGCCGCAGAGCCTGCGGGCAGCTTTGCAGCCCAGCGCTCAACCATTGTGCCACCAGGAGAGGCCCAAGGAGCTGTGTTCTTATACCTTCCATCAGTCGTTGGCCAAGGCTGCCCTGGAGCCTGCATGGAAGAAGTCAACTTTCAAGCATTCTCAGCTGTCTCGATAGGCCGTGACTCCACCTAGACAAATTTTACCTTCTGGATGTTAAACAAGTCACTATTAGGGCATTTACAATAGTGGTCTTTGCTAGTGACTTTTATATTGTCTTTATGAAAATTATTTTACTTGTAAAATATTTCAGTCACACAGCGAGAATTAATAACACAGATACCCGTATTCTAATTAATATTTAAATCAATATAAACATTTGATCACGATTGGTTGAGCTATTATTTTTCTATCAAAATGGAAAATGTTAATAATTCACCTACAGTGTCAGATTCCATTTCCACTAAACCTCCGTGTAATTTCTTTTTCTGCAGGAGGCACATAATATTAGATTAGATTTTTTGGTTGATTTTATTGCATTTGTATGTAGAGATATACACATACAAATATTACCACATTACATATATCTTTCCACTACTCACTTGTTGCACTCATTTTTTTAAAAGATTATTCCTTCAATACTTTTAGATCTAATTTATTCATTTGAGAAGCTGTATAGAACAGTGTTTATAACATTTCCTGAGATACACAGCCATGTTGTGTTCCTGCTTTATGTCAATCAGTACAGTGCCATTGGAAACTTTGCCTGCTGAATACCTGAGCAAAGACTTCCTGTAGCAGGTGTGGTCTTACTAGGTGGTGATGCATGCATAGCTTCTCTCTTCTAGGTTTATTTTTATAAAAATTTTTTCTTTTTTTTAAGATTTATTTATTTATACAAGCACTGGGTATAGTCAGAAGCACGGGAGGGTGAGAGAATTCACCAGAGCCAGAGCGGGGAACAGAACAGACAGACCGATGAAATACACTGCTGAGGGGAGCAGCGGGCACGGCAGGAGAGGTTTGCACGCCATGTGGGACCCTCGCCGGTGGCCAGGGATCGAACCAGCGCTGCAGAGGCTGCAGGCAGCTTCGCAACCCAGCGCTCAACCGCTGCGCCACCAGGGGAGGCCCTTTAAAAATATTTTAAATCAACTCTTCACTCACAAATTAATTTATAAATTTTCTCAAAAACATTCATTTTTAAGGCAATGTGCTACTTAATGGTCCTGATGTATCATCCTTAAGCTAAAGGACAATCATGATTTAAGTTAACTAGTGTGTTTTTTCATTTGATAGCTTTTTTTTTTAACAGAATCTAAACTTCACTTGCTGTGAATTGTTACGATAGCATTAAGAATATGGAAACACAATATTAAAATTGAATTAGCTGTGAACTTGGAGGTGGCAAACACCTTTCAAGTTTGCTTTCACCTTTTACTCTTAGCATATTTCCTAAGGCAGAATGCTTTTTTATGATTAGCCATATGTGCATTTGATTTTCTTTCCCTTACCCACGAAATAAATTTGAACATGTGTGAGATAAATCTGTCTTCAGTATTTATATATAACCCTCCAACTCTCACCTTCATCCCTAAAACTGCTGTGGTTAGAAATGGAGAAGTACACTTTATAGCAACTCCAAATTATTTCTCAGAAAAATCTGTCTTTTATAACAATATGCTCTTTGAATTATGGTGATATTAGGACTTTCTCAGGTATAGACATTGTAGGGTACAAGCCACCAGATCACCCATAATCCACCACTGTGCTTCCTTCTCTCTGTTTCCACTCCTTCCTTTTCCCACCAACCTCCCCACTTTGGATGCTTCAGCTCAAGGGTTAGCTTTAAGGTTGTCTTTCTCTGGTTCTTAGTTTGGTTTCTCCATATTCTACATATTAGTGACACTATCAGGTATTTATATTTCTCTTTCTTACTTATTTCACTTAGCATTACCTCTTCCTAATCCATCCATGTTGTTGAAAATGGCATGAGTTTATCTGTTTTGACTGTGAGTAGTATTCCATTGTGTATGTATATCTATATGTGTGTGTATATACACCGCATCTTTGTAATCCACTCATCTGCTTTTGGGTATTTAGGCTGTTTCCACATCCTGCCTATTGTAAACAGTGCTGCAATGAACATGGACATGCACATTTCCTTTCAAATTAGTGGTTTTGTGTTCCTTGGGTAAATACCTAGCAGTGGAATTGCTGGGTCATATGGAAGATCCGTTTGTAATCTTTTTTTTTAAGCTTTATTTATGCATACAAGAATTGGGTACTGGCCAGAGGTGTTGAGGGTGGGGGGGGGTGTGAGAGGATTCACCAGAGACAGAGTGGGGAGCAGAACAGGCAGACTGAACTGAAACACGCTGCTGAGGGGAGCAGTGGGTGAGTCAGGAGACGTCTGCCACGCCATGTGGGTCAGCTCCCTGGCTGGGGATTGAATTTGTGCTGCAGTGGCTACGGATAGCTTCATAGGTTGCATCTTAACCCCTTGCACCACCAGGGAGGCCCCTCATTTGTAATCTTTTGA
This sequence comes from Talpa occidentalis, assembly GCF_014898055.3. Lineage (NCBI taxonomy): Eukaryota > Metazoa > Chordata > Mammalia > Eulipotyphla > Talpidae > Talpa > Talpa occidentalis. The sequence continues at coordinate 36,615,253 of NW_023605083.1, read as the reverse complement.
GAAACCTCCATAATCTTTTCCATAGGGGTTGAACCAGTTTTCATTCCCACCAACAGTGTAATAGAGTTCCTTTTCTCTGCATCCTCACTAGCATTCATTGTTTCTGGTCCTTTTGATAAATGGGGCATTCTCAAAAGTGTGAGATGGTATCTCATTGTGGTTTTGACTTGCATTTCTCTGACAATAATGTGCCTGTTGGTCATTTGTATGTCTTCTTTAGAGAAGCCTATTTTGTTCTTCTGCCCTTTTTTAAATTGAGTTATTTTTTTTCTTTTTGTAGAAGTGTATGAGTTCTTGTAAATCTTTGATCTCAATCCCTTGTCAGATATTTGGCATACAAGTATTTTTTCCCTCTCAGTGAAGTGTCTTTTTGCTTTGGTCACAGTTTGTTTTGCTTTTTAGAAGCTTTTTAGTTTTATGTAGCTCCATTTGTTTATGATCTTTTTTTGTTTTCCTGCTGCTGGAGTTGAATCAACAAAGATATTCCTGAAGCATGTGTCGCAAAGTGTTTTGCCTATGTTTTCTTCTATGTATTTTATGGTTTCAGGTCTTAGGTCCAAATTGTTTATCCATTTTGAATTGATTTTGTGTCCTCAGTGTATATTTGTAGATGCTGACAATCATAAAATGTCCTCAAATACAACATAGCAATATAAGGTACCAAGCTTTTGTGGTGATATATTCTCTAAGGCTTTCCCTTTTGGTATAGATGGGCTTGGTATTGTGTTGAAAGGGGTATAACAGAGAAAAGGGACTTGCTCTGTTATTTGAATTAGAACTAATTATATTTTGTGAACTGTTGTCCTCAGAGTCAAGCTTGGTCTAGGGTGCTATCTGATTCTCAAGGCAGAAGGACCTACATGTGGCCATCCAAATCACCACGCTTTCCACTGTCTCATGGCCTCTGTGTTAACCTTATTTATCTCAGAATTTTTGAGTTCATTATTTTTGAGTTCATTATTTTAGAGTTCATAATTTAGAGTTAATTATGCAGTGAGCATAGATTTTAATTGAAAGAATTATTGAAGAGTGAAAAATAAACATCATTTCATGTATACTATTTATTAAATGGTAAGTCCCACCTCTAAAAGGTTAGTAGGTAGTTGTCATTCCCATTTTGCAGATAAGAATGTTGAGACCCACAGAGACCATTTGTCTAAGACCACAGAGTTTGGTCCTAAATTCAGTTATTTCTGGTGGTGTTCACGTTTTAGTATTATGTCACAACAAACCTTGGTGACATAAATTCTAATTAGGATCTTGAGTGTCTCCCAACCTCTCATATTACATCAGCAACCTTGACCCTGCTATGGTATTGAAATGGAATTCTTCCACTGTGTCATCTTTCTTGTTTTCTGACCTACATAGACAAAGTCATGCTGCTGGGACAGGATTTAAGGACAGCCACATTACACTTCTCTAGAGACAATATGGTATAATATTTAAGAGCCTAATCTAAGCTCGGATTCCCCACCTCTTTCACTGTTACTAGTGTGATTATACACAAATTAACTTCCATTCTTCATCTGTAAAATAGGAATAATCACAGCACCCACTTTACAGATGTGCGTGTTTAGAGGAATTACAGAGCACCTGAAGAGAGTGCTTGCCATACAGTAGGTGTTTATTCACGTGTCCAATAGTATTGCAATTCCAGTTTTGAAATATTGTGATTAGGTACTACACACTCAGGCATAGCTTCTCTAAGGGATGATGCTTGCCTGGATGGTTCAATTTTTTTTTTAAGATTTATTTATTTATGCATACAAGAACTAGGGCACAGGCCAGAGGTGGGGGAAGGGTGAGAGGATTCACCAGAGACAGAGCAGGGAAAAGAACAGGCAGACTGACTGAAATACACTGCTGAGGAGAGCAGCAGATGAGACAAGAGAGGTCTGCCTTGCCATGTGGGTAGCTCCCTAGACAGCCAGGGATTGAACTTGTGCTGCAGAGGCTGCAGAGAGCTTTGCAGTGCTGTGTTTAACCCCTTGTGCCACCAGGGAGGCCCTGAATGGTTCAATTTGTATACCAGGGTCATGCTTCTGAGAATTTCTTCTTCTTCATGGATTTTAAATTATTTTCTCCTACATTTCTGGTTATTAAAATCTGACATAAAATACAAAATCTGTACAAAAAATACTCCAAATGACACATTGCTTTGAAACAATAATCTTGAGAGACATTGTCACCTAGAATCTCCTCTTTCTCTGCTTCAGCCATATCTTCTTCCTCTTCCTCTGCCTTGCCCTCCTCCTGCAACAACTTCCCTTTCCTTAGATTTCACCTTCAGTGCAACATCTACAAGTAGTGTGCAGAGGTAAGCTATCTGGCAGAATAAAATATTGAGTGTTATTTCTTTGAGATCTCATTGTTTTCGCCTGTACTTCACATGGCTTTAAAAGCCAACAATTGGCAGAATTGAGAATCACATTTATAACTGAAGTGGATAAAGGAAATAAAGTTTTCCCAAAACTTACCCCAAGTTAAAGTAATAGCTAGTAAACTTAAGTAGTACTCAGGAATTACTGCAATGTGGTTCTGTTGCTTAATGAAATAGGCCTGTTTTGACATCTACCTATTTCATGACTCTGTTCTGTGATGCACAGATTAAAACAACTGATGACATTTCCAAAGGAGGTGGCAGAGAGAATCTAATTTTCATATATCATTTAATAATGGAGATAATAAAACATACATCTAATCACACAATCTTATAAAATTTCCTTTCTTCACAGTGGAGCCTTTGGGTTCACTTCCTCATTGCTTCTTCACCACCCTGCACCCTGCAATTTGGCTTATTTTTTTATGAGTTCTTTCCATTAAAACATAAAACAGACAACTCTGAGAGCATTAACAATTGAACTGCACAGAATGATCATTGGAGAGACAGATTTTAGTTGTAACAATGGAGTGTCCATCCCACAGCTCAAACAATGAGTCATTCTCTGTCCCCAATCTCTGTCTTTTGGTGGCATATTACTCTGCTGACCATTCTCTTTGGCAGGTCTATCTGCCATTTTATCTCATTTGTGATTGTGTTTCATTCACCTCAGAAAGTATGCTTTTTAGTTGTCCACCACATTTTTACTCTCTTCTTCACTTATCATATTCTCTTCAGTGACTTCACCTGTTTTCCTTGGTTTAACTGACCTTTATATCCTGGTAACCTTGGATTAAATGTCTCCAGGCTTCATTTCTCTGCTTAGAACTGGGACCAATGGAAACATTCCAGCAAATATAAGTTGAACTATATAATATGTTGAAAGTCTTAAAAAATATATAACTAATATAAACTATTTCTGATTTTGTAACAGGGATTTGTCTTTGTATCTGTCACAGTGTAACACATCTCTTGTTAAGGACTTATTGGATACATATTGGATAAATGAATTTAATTTCTTAAATTCTTATAAAATGCAAGAGAAGCTGTTCTATTTGTTTGAATTATTGAGTATAAATTTATTAACATTAAGTATAAATCTTAAGGAAAAACATCTCATAAATTAAAAAACTTTCATCATTGTTTATAAAATACATTAGTAGAGCACTGTGTGCCCCTGAAAAATGTGCCATGTGTTCCCCACAAGTTCTCAAAACTGTAATTCACTATCCAGCTGTTCTGTGGTTTATGTAAATTACATTTCCTGGAAGAGCTTACAGCTGTAATCAATCAATCACTCAAAAGATCAGTTAGTGCAGTTGAGTCAATAATGCTCTCAGTCAAGTCAACAGTCCACATCTCTGTTTTCATTACTGATCTGTGATCCTGGAAATGATTTCATGTTTGTTGTGCCTCATACTTTCTTATTTTTAAAATAAGACCTTAGCTAATGTTGACAAGATTACATAAGATATAGCTTTCTAAGGAAAAGAGAACTTACATTGGTAATTAAATTATGTCATTTAGGATAGCTTTGCTATACTTATGAACTTAATGGGATTCCAGTAGTAAGAATATCAATCCAGTGATATGATATGCTGGGTGATTTTTCAATTGTTTCCCCACAAATTCCTAAAAATAAACCAATGAAGTAGGTAATACTACTCCTACTTGGAAATGAGGAAACTGCATAAGGAGTCTGAAAAGAAATGGTGAGCACCAAGGGAGAGTGGGTGAGGAGTGTTGATAGTGGGGAAGGAGAAAACCAGATTAAAATGGGTTAAGGGAAATTTGAGGAGTAAAGAGCTTCCTGAAAAAATAAGTGGTCCATGCAGTTAAATATCAAAGAGTAATTATGTAAGATGAGCTAGAGAAGTGATTCATTCTTTGATAGAGGATTCTGGTGAACTTGCTAAAATACATTCATTTTAGTGGGAGGCAGAAGAAGGGACCGGAGTGCTAGAGGTGAAGGAGTAAGTGGGAGATGAGGAATCTGATCAGCATCTGCACACCATCTGGGTCAACTTGATGCAAAGGTAAGTCATGAGGGTGAAATTGCTCAAGGAAGGCAGCTTCTGGATACAGTTTTCATTGTGGTTGTCATCACATTTGAGCGGGTTAGTTTTAAGAGTGATATTACTCAAAATTTTTATGATACCAGTAAGAATCAGAAGGAGGGGAATGAAAAATAAATAAGTTTAATAATGGAGAAGGACCTTATAATGGTAGGAAGGTGTTGAACCTCAGACACTGAAGACCAGACAAAGGGCTCAGTTTCAGAAAAGGGTAATAAAGTATAAAATGTCAGGAGTAGAAATATATATTTAAAAAGTAGGTTGGGGGCCTCCCCGGTGGCTCAGCAGTTGAGTGCTGGGCTGCAAAGCTGCCTGCAGCCTCTGCAGCACCGGTTCAATCCCCAGCCACCAGCAAGAGTCCCACATGGCGCGCAGACCACCCCTGCCGCGCCTGCTGCTCCCCTCAGCAGTGTATTTTGTCAGTCTGCCTGTTCTACTCCCCTCTCTGGCTCTGATGAATTCTCTCACCACCCCCCTCCCCCCATGCTTCAGACTGTACCCAGTACTTGTATAAATACATAAATAAATCTTTAAAAAAAATAAAAATAAAAAGTAGGCTGGTAAATTGGAAAGTTGACTTTTCTTAGGGAAAAAAGAGAAGCCCAGTATCCTGGGATCTCAGAGTCTGATGGTGTGATTATATACCTTGTGCTAAACATCAGCAAATGGGGATCTTAGGGCCTCTGCAACATGATATATTAGGTAATCAGGGAAAAAACTCCATGGCAGTTAGGTGGAGACATGGCAAGTGAGTTGTTAAGGAAGAAGTAACTCAACTGGCCTGCTTGGATTGCTGAAAATCTCATCATCTATCTATCTTTAGGACCAGTCCTTGGTAGGCTCCTGGAAGATACATCCTGAGGCCTTGGAATAGGCTGTCTGAGAACACTTTTCATATGAGCAGTAAGTGTGACCTGGGGTTTGAATAGCTAAGTCCTATCATGTGGTTACTGCTTACACCCCCAATAAAAATCCTAGAGACTAAGACATGAGTGAATGTCCCTTATTTGGCATCACTTTGCCCCTGTTGTCAGCTATTCCTGTTGGAGAGTGTAACGGGGCAGGAATGAACACAGTGCAGGTTTTCTGATTCCATGCAGACCAGGTAAAGGAGGAATCGGAGTCCTCAGTGGTTTTTTGTAGGTCTTTTATTGGGGTTCACCAGACATATGGCAGGCAGGGGTGCCGGGGGGCTGGGAGGCTGGCAGTCCTCCTAACCCCCAGCAAATCCTCACTATCTGGGCTCTCCGGCCTTCTCTCGGCTTCTGCTTCTCTTGCTTCTCTCGGCTTCTCTTTCGGCTTCTCCTACCACTGGGTGAAGGGGTGGCCTGGCGGGCTGGGTGGCCGCGTCACCTGCCTCTGGGCTTAGCCTCGTCCCTGTGCCGAGTCCACGTACCCCCTGCGGTTGCCAGCCAAGTGGGGGTGCTGTGTGGCTGGGCGTTTCTGGCCTGGAGAGCTGGAACTTTGCACATGGCATATGGGGTTGTTCCTGCTACAACTGCCCCCCAACCCTGTCGATCACTACTGCTGCTGGCGTCCCCGTGACGCCGCCCTTAAAAGGCCAGTCTCTCAGCCCAGGTGTACCCACTTCAGGTGTCCACCATCAGGCATGCATTCAGGATCACAGGGTTCCCTCATCTATCCTGATGGCGGGAGGGCAGAAAAGCCTGATACCTTTTACCTTACCCTACAGAGAGTTAACTGTGTTCTCATGCGACTCCACCAGGAGGGAAAACTTGGGACTTGGCTCCTGTTTTTTTCTGGGCCTTCACTCCATGCACATTATTCCTTTTTAGATTTTAATTTCTATCCTTTTACTGTAGATACTTTTACCATCAGTATAACAGCTCTCCTGAGTCCTGTGAGTCCTAGTAAGTTACTGAGTCTGAAGGTCACCTTTGGAACCCAGACTCAAAAGTCAGCATTATTTACTATTCTTCAAAAGGTGTGGCCTTACAGTTTAGTCACTTGATTTATTATTTATGAATGAAGCGTCCAGTTTGGCCCAGGCACTGCACTGGAAATAGAACATATACTGATGAGCCTGTGTCTGCAGGTTAACCTCGCAAAGCTTGAAGAGCTGTAGAAAAAAACAAAGAGAAAACAAGCAGTCCCAGAGAGAATAAGTTTATTTATTTTTAAATTTTTAAAATTTTTTTACATCATTGTTCATTTTTAAACAATGTTTGCCTCCCCCGCCCTCAGGTGTGGTCCCCATAGAATTTCCTTCACCAATGCACCCGTGCACCCTCACCACAGTCCCCTGTGCTCCTCCCTGCCTCCCTCTGATCCCTCTCCCTCCTCATCCCCTGCAGGATGACTCTGGTTTATAATCATCTGTTTTTGTTTCGTTATCTTGTGTTTTGTATTGTTATTATTTTTTCCCCTGATGTCTTATTTAGTTCTCCAATAGTCCCACTATAAGTGAAATCAAGTTTTTAATAGTAAATACAGACATCAGCAAACTGGCTCAGGGACACTGTGGATAGTGTGGTCTCCATTGGGATAGACTTTTGCTAAAAAGATCATGAGAGAATCTGGACAGAAGAAAAGCCAATTTAAAGGCTCTGATGGTGGAAATGAATTTAACGTAGTATTTAGTAAAGACCAACTGACTGGAGGATAAATGAATGAGAAGCAAATTGGTAAGAACTGAAATCAGAAAATGATTGGGAAATATGATGTTATCTAAGAATATGTTTTAATATTCCATATTGACATGGATAATCTATCTAATTTTGTCATATTGAAATTTTTTACTTTAATTTTGTCTTTGCATTCATTGATATTTTACTGTGGTAGTCTGATTTCTTGAGCTAACTGTTAATTATCACTACCATATTAACCAAAATACCTTTCTTTAAAACACATGGAGGATGCAATGCATTTGAACATATGTCTTAATCTTTATAGTTTTCTACAGTAGCAAAGATGATTTGAATTTGCGGTATAGTCCTCCATAGAATTTTAATGATAATCCTCAAAATCTCTGTGGTAAATACTTCCTATCCAATTGAAAGCAATTAAGAGATATATAAGTAGGATATAAGAAATCATCTAGAAGCTTTTCACATTGAATTACTGTCTTGTTTAAATACTTCTTGATATAGACACCCATTAATGACATTCCTCTTTCCTCAAGCACCTGTTCCTGGTAAAAACAAGGGCTATATTGATTCGCTGCAATTTATCTTCTCCCAGGATTTTTGTCTTGACAGTGTGAGAAGATTAATTGGAATTAATGGCATTTGCACAGCTAATTAAAGTCACTCTTCCTAAGTCAAATCAATTCCTTTAATCAGAGGAGTGACAAAGCTTTGCTACTTGTTATAGTCTGCATGTAAATGTTCCCTGGATGAAAAAGAATCTTTGTGAGCATTAAATATAGAATACAGTAACTACTTGGGTTAGCCAGGAATTTTACTGGTACTTAGTAATTTACAAAATGTTGCTTATGCCACTTACATATACCTTATGAATGGTTTAGATTAAGTGTGATTCAACAGAATTTGCATATATTTTAAATACAGTTTATCTTTGAAACTCCTTAGAGTGGTTGGCATTGACAAGTATAAACCTTAGATCAGGATAAACCTTAGACGAAGTTCACATAGTGCAGGAGGAAGCATTGGGTTAGTAATTACTTGGTTAGTTCAGGCATCACATTATGGTTTAGTTTGCATTGTCTGATTTTATCAAATTCTGTCAAAACCTTCTCCATATTGGCTATGCCATTATAGGAAAAGTGTTGATCAAAGACTTAATACAATTCAGGGCAAAAGAAAGCATATTTCTAAAGGAAAACTTAGAGAGAAGCATCAACATTTTTGCCAAAATCATTGTTCTCTATCAATGCAGTAATGATATAGCATCACACATAGAAAATGGAGTGGGGAATAAGGGACCAGCACATTTTCTTCCTGCATTTTGCAGAAATGATATCTTAACATCCTAGACAAGAGGAGAGCCTGGGGAATATAGGAAAAATAAAGCAGGTTGCTATTGGGGATCAGCTGAAGACATTTTATAATATTCGTGGCAGTAATCTTTGCTCTATGATGGTGTAAACATTAAACATCACAGATCTATGGCTATCATTCTGTAATGGATGTTTCTTAAGCATAGCTTACTCTCCTGGCCTGACCAGTGAGTCCAGTCATTGCTATACTGTTCCCTGCAGACTTCTACCTCTTTAGCATTTGGTCACCTGTCTATTTAGAGAGTCTCACTTTCCCTTCTTGAGGTTTCTTTTGACTCTTTAAGAACTGATGCACTCATGTATGTGCAACTCCAAAATTTAAGGAATCAATGCCCCGTGAATCAACTCTTGAACCCTGGGGGACAAGAACTGATAAAATGAACCCGTAACACATTCTCTAGATTCTTCAGAAGGTCCAGTTTGGATCAGACACTACTCACAGACAACACTTTTTTGTACTGGCTATCCTGCATCCTTGCCTTCCTCCTGTCATTTTCTTGGTGCCTCATTGTTGCTTCCTGGGACCACTTTATACTTAACTTATCTTTACAGAAGCCCTCATATCATACTCTTTGTCTGTGGAATATAGGTTATGACCATAATGGTGTATGTACAAGAAGCTATAACACTGCAGTAAAGACACAATCTCTGTGAGAAATGGTGTGCAATAATGAAAAATAAGAACTGATTAATGACAATAAACCAAGATTTTAAAACAATGTAGAACTGGGGCCTCCCTGGTGGCGCAGTGGTTGAGCGCTGGGTTGTAAAGCTGCCCGCAACCTCTGCAGCACTGATTTGATCCCCTGCCGCCGGGTGAGGGTCCCACATGGCACGACAGACCTCTCCTGCCGCCCGCTGCTCCCCTCACAGTGTACCTCTTCAGTCTGCCTGCTCTGCTCTCCCCTCTGGCTCTCTGGTGAATTCTCTCACCCTTCCATGCTTCTGACTGTACCCAGTGCCTGTATAAATAGATAGATAGATAGATAGATAGATAGATAGATAGATAGATAGATAGATAAATATTAAAAAAAAATGTAGAACCACTACATTGACTTTCTTTTGGAGGAGGGGGTGCTACAGGGCAGGGAGAAGGGTACCCAAGGACCCCTCAAAAATGCCTGCTCTCAATAGGTTCTTGCTATCTGCTATAATCAGAAAAAAACATAGAAGACCTTTAATGGAAAGGAACTTTAATACAATTAGTGTGGAACAAAGGCAAGACAAAAAATATCGTTTCCAAATCAAGCACCTGAACTTACCCATCCTCTCCTGGGTAAATGCCCCGTCAAACAGACAAGACCCAAAATCCTGCCACAAGTCTAAATCACGTTCCGGCGGGGACCCATAGGAAAGGGACAGAAACAGCCAGACAAGTTTGGAAGGAAAAGAGCAAAATCAAAATCAAGATAAAAGCTGCCATTGTTGACCTCCCCATGCGTCTCTCACCCACATCTGTTTCAACCAGTCCAAGATCAAGAAGCAAGTGCAGCTTCTTCACGTGTCTCTCTGCTCCACTTGCCTCCTCGGGGTCTCCTCCTGGCTCTCCATCCTGCTTCCTTTTTCCCCAGTCTCCTCTCCAGCTTCTCCTCCCTGCTCAGCTCCACCCTCCCTTGGGTGGGGTAAGGAAGTGGAATCTCCCCTTTCCCTGGGGACCACCCTGTTACAGGGGTTGTTGGAGAGGACATCCCTTAACATTAACATGTGAAAATAAATAGTTGATCTTTGAGAATTTATCATTGTTATTGCATTATTTTTGAATTTATTCAGATTGTCTATTTTTAAATCTATTTCTTTCTTGGTCTCTACCACATTAGCATCTTTCTTATAAGAGGTTTCCTTCAACGCAAACATGTTGATACTATGGCGGGGAAAAAGAAATGTTCAGGCTGTGTATTAAAAATTCTTTTGTGGACTGTGGAGAAGACATAATGATTGAATTTTATTTAATAATTACAGATTTTTACTTTATGATTCCTTCATTATTACTATTGTTATTCATTGCAATAGATTTGGCTTACAGATTGAACTCCTCATATTTTCTTATCATTCCATAGCTTACAAATGTTTTAAAAACTCTCATCTGAGTCTCACAGCATCCCTCTAGGGTGATTGTTATTTCCATTCAGGGTTTTCCATGATCTGCCCCTCATATGTGTGTGTGTGTGTGTGTGTGTGTGTGTGAGACGTGCCTCTTAAAATTGCTTGTATACATTTTTATGTGGTGTCTGTCTTCTTGATATTTAGGTATTCTTTTTATATTCTGAATACTCACTGCTTATAAGTTTATGTTCTGAAATATCTTCTTTCATTCTCTGATATGTTTTCATTTTTCTAATGTTGTCTTTCAATGAGCAGAAGTTCCTAACTGTCAAGTAATAAAGTTTATATTTTTTTAAGTTTAAAGCTGGTTTTTCCTGCCCTATTTAACAAATCTCACGTGTCCTACCATCAGGAATATATTCTCCCATATTTAGAACTGCAACTCAATAGACTAGATTGGTATAGATTCATGAGGTATAAGGGAAAGCGAGTACTTCATTTTATTTTTCCATGAGCATAATCTCAGTGCCATATACTAAAAAGTTTGTTTTTCTATTGTTACAAAACAAAGCTGATCAAATGGTCTATTGACAATGACAACAGTGTTGGTTCATATTTTGGATTAATGATGAGAGATGAACAATGAACTTGGGATCAAGTGATCTTCAGATATTAAAGCATCATTAAAATATGGATAATATCCTCTGTACATGCGTCTTATGGTATTTATGAGATTGAGATGATTGTTTTCTTATTGCAAAGTGACCTACACATCTAAGAAATATGTGTGAACATTGAGGTCAGTGTCTAGCATGTAGAAGATATACCATATATTCTCAGCTATATAAATATTCTTACAAAACATCCATAATAACTATGTCTTCCCCTTTTATCACCTCTGTTGTTTCAGCTTTGCCCATTATAGTTTAGCAATCCAGTTAAGTTTACAAATTTTCCTAACTCCTTATGATTTTATCTCTTCCATCTGTTTGGAATGAACAACCAGAGATTTAGAGACTTCTTTTTCTATCCTGGAAATAATGGAGAGAATAATTCTGTTGATTATTAAATCAATGCCTTATCTTTCTAAATCAGGATGGTTGGAAAGAGTCATTGCTCTTTGTCACCATAGGGATAGAGTTAAAAAAGAAAATTTGAAATAGCAAGCAACTTCAAAATTCTATAGGAATTATCAAAGACATACCAAAACTCCATGTGAGTTCATTCCCTTGGTTGCTTCTTTGGTATTGTAAGATTTTTTTTTTTTTTTGTAGATTTGAACTGTGGGAGGGATATGTCAATGCTAATTTGGAAAAAAAATTACAAAAAAATCCAAAGATACCTGTTACAGTGATCAAAGTGATCAATGAAAAAGAACAATTACTGAAGATTTTTGGGGGGTTAATATATGTATAGTAGAGTAGTAGTGTGTTTGGTAAGGCAGAACTTTAAATTACATCTAACTCTTTCCATATCTATAGCTATTTAAATATTTGTCAAGGCTTTCTGTGTTTGACTTCTATGGATAGTAGAAATTCTCTCATAATGGAAAGAAACAGAGTGTGTTCCTTTAGCAACATATATAAGTCAAAGGAGACAACTATTACATGAAGAATAGAAGTCTTTTTTTTCCCCTGAAGGTCAATATAGGCTTCCCATTTAATATTCAGATTATTTTTGTCATTTAATCAGTAGATTGTACTGTCAGTATGTTCCATTTCATATATTTTTTCCTTTATTTATTAAACTTTTACATTTTGTTTAGGGAAAAATTTTCCCTACCTCACAGGCAGATGAAAGACTGTTGGGATCTATGTGTACCATGTACATATGAGAAGATAGGACCCGCCAAAGAGGGTTTGGAGACAGTTCAGAGTGGGAGACTGAGAAGAGTAAGATAGATTTCAATTATTAATTGAGGACTTGAATTTTCTAATGTTTGATTAGAAGAGCAATTCAGGGACAGAAATCTAGGCCAAATCTCAATTAAAGATGGTGAGTACAAGCTCACAGACTAAGAACATTGGCAGTAGAATGTCAGCATCATGGTGCTACTTCATTGATCATATCAGGCCATTGTGTTCCCTATAAATGAGTAGAGCATGGTAGGCTTGGAGGTGCATATTGGTCAGCCACCAAACATTTATGAATAAGAATTATGAAAACTCAATGAATTGGATGTGTGTACAGATGGTTCCTGAATACTTTTTGCATCAAATTGTGAGTTTTCCAGTGTAAAAGATCTCTGGATGGTGTCATGTGGATTAACTTATATTTCCTTTCTTTGGAAATAAAGTGGGACTTACCATGGCTTCCTCCGATAACTCATCCTAAATGGACTTTCCTCTAATTTTGTTTGAATCTCCACTATATGCTCTTATATTCCAACATGAGTTGTTTTTGATGTTCTCTCAATGAAACTATTGATTACCTGGGACTGTGGCTTTTGCTAGTTCTCTCCAAGATTCCCCCCCACCCCCCAAATATCCTACTTGTGGGATTTCTATGTGGATATTTTCTTCAGAAAACAGAGTTTCCCATACATAATTGCATAATCATGGATTTTATCAATTGCTTCAACTGAAATAAGTGCTTTGCTGTTATTAAGCCTTTAGCATTTCACTTCATTCTTTGCAGCTCTTATGTTTCAATATAAATTCACATTTAATTTGTTTCCCATTAGCAGTCCCAGAAATCATTCAGTAATAATGTTTTCTATCTTCTCTGCTCATTGAATATCTATTACTATTTATGCATCCCTGGAGATATTAGTTTGCATCCTTCCCAGCAGAATTATATTTTGTTATTTTGAGCTCAGAGTTCTGAGACTTTTGCATCTATTTCAGCTGTCTTTCTCTCAATTACATATTTTAACAGTTTCAGATTTAATATTCTTGAAAATATCACATGCATATTTTCTCATACAAATCATGTTAGTGCTGCTGCGTAAGACCAAAGAGAAGGCAACCTCTTCCAGAGGTCTCTTGGCTATATTACCTTTTATTTGTTCTCACCTTTATTTTACATATGTGTTTTGGACAAAACAACTTTCTGCTATAATGCTATGTGAACAAATATTGAAAATATAAATGGCAGATAAAAATATAAATGTAGTTGAAGTTTTTCGGTGATAATAATAGTTAATAATAATTATTTTAATAATATATGTGTATTGAGTCAAACATGTGCTCCGCTTTGTTACAAGTGCTTTATATATGTTTTCCTTCAGTTAAGGCTCACAATACCTCTATAAATTAGTGATGCATTTTATCCCCATTTTTGCAGACAGGTAAATTGAGCTTCTGAAGGATTAAAGTTTACACAGCTAGTATGTGAGAGATCAGAGAGTCTAATTTTTAAAGTAATATGTTGTTATTCTTTCATTGTACAGCATTGTTATTTGTGTTTAAAATGTTAAAATATACATAAAACTCAAAAGCACTCCCCACCCTCCATAGTGGGAAAATTAAGCAATAGTAAGAAACAGTGGCCTCTATCCTAGGTTTTTCATGGTTATCAAAATTAAAAATAGAAAAAGCAACCATTTTTAACTCTTGGCCCTGGTATTTTTTCTTTTCCAGAATTTACATTTGTCTTTTAATCCACTCTTTTTTTTTTTTTTGGTGCTTCATTGTTGATAATGAAAATTTACAAAATCATATTTCCCAGGTTTAAATTTAAATAGTTATTTATCATTAGCACATTGCAGTGATCTTCAAATGATGCCATTAATTATGAACACAAAATTTTATGAATAAGAAAATGTTTGATGGTTCATTTATTATAATATACCAATTATGAATATAAAATACTTTTTATATTATTAAATAGTGAATATAAACTTTTATGAATGAGAAAATTATTACAATATAACAATTATGAAGCTCAGTAAATTTCATGTTTATCTCACTTTTAAAATCACTGATTTACTCTTCGGGTATAAAACCAACTCTTTGGATCAATCCTTCTTGTGTTGAATAGTTGCTAAAGTGTTAAGTTTCAATGGTTAGAGCAAATATAAAAAGTTGGTTTTGACTCCCCCCCCACCCCCGGTATTTTGTAATATAGATTTAAATCTGCCTCCTTTGTGTTAAACATTAAAGAATAGAGTTTACAATAGATTTCATTATGAAACTTTTCCTGTAGTATTTGAAAAAAAAAATCTCAGCATTTATCAGGACAAGAACAGCATGCAAGAAATGAGCACCTGATCTCTAAGAAGAGAAATTGCAGAGATTATGATCATGAACCAGAATTAGATTATGTTAACATCTGGGCAAATGCCAGACTCTGATTATCAACGTCAAATGCCTTTTAGTTTTCTTGTGATCACTCTCATTTTTAACCAATTTTAAACTCAATTTTGTGATTTACCAAAGTAGACAAGCATGAAATGGATTTTTCATAGTAAAGAGAGATTCTTAGTGAATAATAATGTTGTGTAGTGGTGTCACTCCTCCAGATTCGTTTAACTTCTTCCCTATGCAATGCCTGTTTTGTTGTGAGAGAAATGTATATCTCTTACTCTGTGCTCACAGCTCCTCAGCCTCTTGATAAAAGATGGGTCCACAAAACTGACCTCAGGCCAATGAAAAATCAGTGTAAGTGATGTTACCACCTTCACATATAAGTCATCTTCATATAATTCCACTCTCTTTTTTGTTTCTGTGGCCATTTGGAAGCCAAGTGTGAAAGATGGTGGGTCATACATTGGAAGGAGCCAATGTTTCTCTCTCAACATACACGCACACACACATACATTTATGACTGTGATGTTAATAAAGGATAATGTCTCTACATTAAGCCACTGAGATTTTGGGTGTTACAGTAATAAGCCTACCATGAATAATGCAGTTACTCAGTTATTCCTGGTGTATTGTAAATATGCATAGTGGTTTAAGAGCACAGGTATATGTAAAATGTGTTTGAGTCCATGTCCTGACTTTCCTTTGGTTAATTATGTGGCAAGTTAGTTAGCCTTTCTATTTCTCAGTCCCTTCACCTGTAAAATGAGAATAATAATAGGTACCTCACAGGTAGAATAATTATATAGATGAAATTATATAGTGATATCTTGATATATATTGATATGTAATTACATATTGTTATCTAGATACAGCTATTGATATATAATTAGATATTTATATGTAGTTGATATATAATTATATAAATTATGATACTAGCTACCTCACAAGTAGAAATATTGAATTATATATATGAAATTATATCTATATCTAAATATAGATATTGCTATATATCTAAATGTAGATATTGCTATATAATTTGATATATAAATAAAATTATATAGCAATATCTATAGATCTACCTATATATAGATAATGCTATATAATTTGATATATATTAGATATAATAGACATATAAGAAGTGTATATGTAGATAGTTATAAATATAGATATCCAAATATTGAATTATATATAGATATAGATCTATAGTATTTTGTATAGTATCTTATGGATAGTTAAGTTTGATGCATTAGCTTTTTTAAAAAAATCTTTTTATAGCTATTGCAATTCATTTAGGTTTTCTTCCATTTCTTGAAAAGACAAAATTGAAGATGTCTCCTAGAGTTGGAGGAACAATTATAAATTGCTATGAATGGTTAGTTTTATGTATCAACTTGACTAGGTATAATGCACAGTTATTCAGTCAATCAGTCTTACTGTTCCTGTGAAAATATTTTGTAGACAAGGTTAATAACTATATTTAGTAAACTTCAGTGAAAGAGATTGCCCTGGATAATCTGAGTGTGTTTCACCCACTCAGTTCAAAGACTTAAGAGCAAAGCTGAAGTTTCCTTGAAAACTAATGAATTCAGTCAAGACTGTGTTATCAATACCTGTTTTTGCCTCATACTTTCCAGCCTGCTGGCCTGTCCTACAGATTTTAGACTTTCTTGCCCCCACAGTTGCATAAGCCAGTTTCTTAGAATAAATCTTTATATTTGTCAGTTTGTCTCTTCATCCATCTAGCTGACTTTTCTATATATCTCCTTATCTGTTACTGTTGACCTCTCTGCCTAGACAGCATCTCTCTATCTCTCATCTATCAAGAGATGTGCCTCTGGTTCTATTTACTCTGAAGAATCCTTATCGATACATTGTTTGCTCTGATTTCTTTAATCCAGTTTTTCCATACCTGACAGAAGGTCCTCCATTTTTTGAGTATTTTCATTTAAGGACAGAACCTGCTCCTCACAGTAGCCTTTTGCATTGGTGGCTTGACAGAATTATGTTAGTGTTGTATATTTTAAAGTTTATAATAAAATCATTACCCCTGTTTCACTGTCTAGTAATCTTTGTATTTTATTTAAATATACTTAGGGTTTCTACTTTGTTCACTAGATCTTATGATGCCCATTGGACAAAGCACAAGCATTATTATAGTATGAAATGTATTTAAGTTCCATGTAAAAACATTTCTTCTAGTGTATAAGTTCTTGGGGATAAACATGGTAGGAAACTATGCCGTATACATGATTATCCTTGTGCCTTTCTAGCTTATTCAAAACTACTGTAGAGTTGATGTTGATCTTGGAATCACTGAAATCTACCTCACCAACAGGTTACCTGTTGGCCCTCTCTTTTCTTTCCAGTTCACTAATTATCAATATTGACTTCATCTAAAATTGTCTTTCAAAAGTTCAAACCCTACCCAAACCATTTAAATTGGTTTGTCTCTCTAGGATTGGCTGTAGGTGTGGGAGTTTTTAAAGAGCTCTGAAGAGCTCCCCGATGGTTTGAGTACTGAGGCAAGGTGAACAAATGCTGCTTGGAATATCCCAGAGTATCCTGCTCCTTCCCTGTACACCACTTAAAATTTTGAAGATACTTTCTTATTTCCCTGTCTCTTTCCAAAACAAGGTATTGTATTTATAACTCCAGTGGTTATTACTGTTTCCCTAGAACCTGCATTATGTAGTTTGACTTCCTCAAGGGCTCATATTAACTCATCACAGCCATCATTAGATGCAACATTCTCAGCAAGTAGCTTTTGAGTCTTTTGGAGATTATCAGCTTTTCAACTGAGATTCAGAATTTATGAAATAAAAGCTCTGGAATCTGCTTTTGTTTAGCTCATTTACCACTACTACTCAAGGAAGTTGCCATTGGCTGTTTGACCTTATGTCTGATTCCAGAATTTCTATTTAAGAACCTGTTTTGGATTTGTACTTCTTCTAAATGAATAACAGCTGAGATTACAGGAAAAAAAAAATACAGCAGACTTTGAAATCTGAAACACCATGAATTAATATCTGTTTCTACCAAGTGTAACTAAGTTTGCTTAGAAAAAGCAGTGGTAGCTGGGAGAGATTTGTTTTCCTCATCTGTCAAATGGAGAAATGCAGTAATTTCTTGCATTATTAGTGAAGATTATAAGTAACACTGTAAGGGATTTAGTATAGAATCTGGCAGTTGGAAAATGTCCATCAAATTGTATCCATTCTTATAACATCCATGAATTTAAGGTGGTCATACTTTACCTATCTTGACCTTCAGTGAAAGTGAACTATGCTACAGTAGTTTTATACCAATAACAAACATTTTAGTAAGGAAAGTATTGAAACTATGCTGTTTTGAAAGGTCTAAAAGGGAACTTGGGCTGGAAGTATCTAATTTGCAGAAAACATCCAGCACTTCCTGGTAGGTTTAGGCACAGAGATTCATTGGTTATAGACCCACCCTACCCAGTCTAGTAAGCCCACACAGGCTGGTGCTCAGCCCGGGTAAAGAAACAGTGTTGGTACAAAACCCAGTTGTGAGTATCATGGGCGGTAGGTCCCATCTGCTTCCCTTCCTGCCACACTTCTAGGTTGGAATCATAGTCTGCTGCATCACAGAACATGTGTTAAGGGAGTATTAGAAAGGAAAAATAAATTAAGCCAGAGTTAGTAAGGAAACAAAAGAAGGCACAAGGTTCCCTATTTCTTATTATCTGGCATGAAGGCATGGTGGGGGATAGGGCATCTTGCTTTGTCCCCAGATTTATGTTTTTGTTGCAATAGATGAATTCTTTGGCCTCATGAGTTTATTTATTTTGGTGTGGTGGGAATTACAGTGTTAAAAAATCAACCTTGTCTCCGGAGGAATCAGATGATTTTGACTTCTAAAAGACTGTTGATAGATGTTTATAGCTGTTTATAGGTGTTTTCTGGGAAAAGCCCTCAGGAGCCCTGGGGATGTTCTTTGCAGGAAGAAGATACTGACTCTATTAGAATATTCTTTTTGCATCAGTTCATTCTATTTAGAGAAAGGCAATCTGAATACCAGCATCTTAGGCACCCCAGTGTGAGCTAATGGGGACTGATACATTCTCTTCTACTTTTTCCTTCATCTGAAAAAAAGCAGTTAATGAAAGTATTTTAAATTTGGTGACTGTCTTAAGCAAAGTATTATTTTGTGGCTGGCACAGAGATTATTGCTTCCCAGACACCGCCACCCAGAGGTTGGATGGTTGTGGGGTACATATTAAAACACACTAAAATAGAAATAGTAGATTTTATTTCTAAGTAACTACTGGCATAACTGCCATTTCATCACGATTCTATCATGCTTTCCCTTATATATGTGTCCTTACAAATTGCTATTAAAAAAATAATTTAATCATGACCCAGGAATCAAAATTATATAAAAAATGCTTATGTGGAGAAGTACCTGTTCCTATCTTGCCTGCATATACCATGGAAATAGCAAATTTATAATTCTAGGGATTTATGATGCTTCCAATGTTTCTTGAGCAAATGCGAACAAATATATCTACATATTACAGAAATTTTTCCTAACACGAATAAAGTGACATACAGTATGCAGTGTTCCTTTAAGGTTTCTGATGACTTTTGTTGTTGTTTCTCTCACTAAGAGTGGAAGTGAAGAGAGAATAGCATGGGAGGGAGCTTTTCTATTTCCTGGCTACCCTATAACTTAATTCCCCGCAGTAACGTCATTCTTTCTTCTGTTCACCTCCTAGTTTTCTCCTTTACTATCTTTGGTTGTTATCATCCCTCCACTGCAGTACCTAAGACAATGCTGGCCATGTAGAAGGAGGTATACTCGTAAGTGTATACGAATGTGTATGTTGAATGAGTGCTAAAAAAATACCACAGGGCCTAAGATAAAGGATCTTTGTGTGGCACTCCAGAGTTGCTCCTGCCAAAGGGCCGCTCCCTATTGCAAATTAACCGGTCTTAAGAATAACCCTGTGAGGATAACATTTAATGTTGTAGTCAAATATGAAAAATGGTATTCTTCTCATGCATTGAAACAGTATCAAGTGTTCATAATGTGCTATGCACTCACCCAGTTTTCAAATATATTTTAAAAATGATTCTTAATGATTTAGGAAAAGTGCATTTTGCACAAATTATATATCTGAAATACAGTTTAACTCCAAAGACTCAGTTCTTCTCATACTTTAAATGTTAATCATTTGGTTCAAATATCTGAGTTTAGGTAAAACAAAACAAAACAAAAAAATGGGTATCTTTATGATCAGTTCCTTATCAGTTGAATGGAGTGCAAAGATTTTTTCCCAATTAATGGGGTGTCTCTCTGTTTTGGTTAATGTATGTCTCTTTTGCTGTGCGGAAGCTTTTCAGTTTGATGTAATCCCAGGTGTTTATCTTTTTCTTGACTATCTTTGCTTTGGGTGATGAGTCTTTAAAGATGTTATTGTGCTGTATGTCTTATAGTATTTTACTTATATTTTCTTGTATATATTATATGGTTTCAGGACTCATGTCCAGTTCTTTTATCCATTTTATCCATTTTGATTTTTGTGCATGGTGAAGACAGTGGTTTAGTTTCGTTTTTTTGCATGTGGTAGTTCAGTTTTCCCAGCACCATTTATTGAATAAACTGTCCCTGTTCCATTGCATATTCTTTGTTCCTTTGTCAAAGATTGGTTGTCTATATAAGTATGGTTTTATTTCTGGGCTCTCTATTCAGTTCCATTGGTCTGTGTGTCTGTTTTTGTTCCAATGCCAAACTGTTTTAATTATTATGGCTTTATAGTATAGCTTGAAGTTTGGAAGATATACCAAGAACTCACATGACTCAACAAAAACAAAATAAACAATCCAGTCAAGAAATGGGCAGAAGAACTTAAAATACATTTCTCCAAAGAGGAAATGCAAATGGCCAACAGGCATATGAAAAAATGCTCAACATCACTTATCATCAGGGAAATGCAAATTAAAACCACATTGAGATACCATCTTACACCAGTAAGAATGGCACATATCAAAAAAACAAGCAACTACAAATGTTGGCAAGAATGTGGTGAAAAAGGAACTCTTCTACATTGCTGGGGGGAGTGCAAACTGCTCCAACCACTATGGAAAGCTGTTTGGAGGTTCCTCAGTCTACTAAAAATGGAGCTACCATACATCCTGGCAATTCCACTGCTAAGGATCTATCCAAAGGACACAAAAACATTGATCCAAAAAACTACCTGTACCCCTATGTTTATTGCAGCACTATTTACAATTGGTAAAACCTGGAAACCACCTAAATGCCCAAAAATAGATGACTGGATCAAGATGATGTGGTCTATATACACAATGGAATATTTTTCAACAATCAAAAAAGATAAACTCATGCCATTTGCAGCAACGTGGATGGAGCTAGAAGGAATTATGCTCAGTGAAATAAGCCAGAAGGAAAAAGAAAAATATCAGATGATTTCACTCAGAGCAGGAATATAGGGGAACCAAATAAGACATCTGTGTAAAAAAAAAATAACAACAGTACAAAACACAACGAAGCAAAAAGGGACAATTATAAATCAGAGACATCCTGCAGGGGAGGAGGAGGAAGAGGGATCAGAGGAAGGGAGGAAGGAACACAGCGGACTGAGGTGATGGTGCACGTGCATTGGTGAAGGAAACTCTATGGGGACTACACCTGAGGGGGTGGAGAGAAGCAAATATTGTTTAAAAATGAACAATGATGTAAAAAATTAATATGTAAAAAATAAAATAAAATTGTATAGACATAAAGTGGTTTCTTTAGATGGAATCTAATTCTGGTGAAGATGCTGTGATTACTGTTGAAATGACAACAAATTATTTAGAATATGAAATAAACTTAGTTGAATAAAGCAGTAAAAAAAAAACTGGAATAAAAGTATTGCTTTTCCAATACCCAACTGTATCCAAATGCATTTTTCTGTAGTTAGAATTTTAAATAAGTAGTTGAGAAAAGATACTCGATAATTTTATAGAATAGGATTTCGAGTCTATGATGACAGTTAATAAAATTTCCATTAAAGAGAAACTGAACTGAAATTTAATCACTTGGTCAAAATTATAATTGTCCATTTAAAGTTTGAAATACTGAAATACTGAAATTAAATGATGATAGCATTGCTTTTAAATTTTCACACCCAATTCTGTTGAAGGACAAAGCATCAGGAATTTGTCTGATACCCAGGATGTATAAGTAATTCCTCTGTAGTGAAAGCATAATGGGGTTTTACCAAACTCTTTATAAAAATTAGTTCCTGCTCACATGGTGATAAAAGATGTAAGGAAATTGTGTTTTGGTATATTCATATTCAATAGAGTTTGTAAAATCCCATAAATAAACTAAGGTTATATTTTGATTTATTGTATTACTATGAGACTTACTGTATTACAATGAGACTCATACACTGAGAAGGTCAAATAACTAGCAAAACTATGAAAATCCCATAACTCAAATTTATAGATGGTATTAGAGCAGACAAGTTTTTGATATAGAATGCATTAAGTCTGAAGATTTATTTCAAAAGTATCAGAATAATGATCCCTTATGTCCATGTCCCAACCCCTCCAAACTGTGACTATGGTACCTTAATTGGCAAAAGAACTTCACAGATGTAATTTAAGGATTTTGAGATGAGATCATTTATTTTTTTTAAAGATTTATTTGTTTTTATACCAGAACTGGGGTACAGGCCAGAGGCGTGGGAGGGTGAGGATTCACCAGAGACAGAGTGGGGAGCAGAACAGGCAGACCAACCGAAGTCCACTGCCGAGGGGAGCAGTGGGCGAGACAGGAGAGATCTGCTGTGCCATGTGGGTATCTCCCTGTCTTGCCGGGAATCTAACCTGTGCTGCAGAGGCTTCCAACAGCTTCACAGTGCTGCGTTCAACCTGCTACACCACTGGGGAGGCCCGAGATTATTTTTGTTTTCTGGGTGGGCTTTATGTAGCCACAAATGTGTTCTTGTGGGAGACAGGCAGAGAATCAGAATCAGAGAAGAGGTGACAGTGAAAGCAGGAGTGAGAGATGAAGAGAGATTAAACGGGCAACACTGGCTTCTGCAAAGTGAAAGAAACTGTCATCGAAATGAAAAGACATCCTACTCAGCGGGAGAAGTATTTGTATATCATACATTTCGCAAAGGGATAATACTCAAAATCTATAAAGAACTCATACAACTCAAGAACAACAAAAGATAATTCAATCAAAAACTGGGCAGAAGAGCTAAATAGACAGATCTCCAAAGAATACAGATAGTCAACAGGCAACTGAAAAAATCATCATCACTTATCATCAGGGAAACACAAATCAAAACCACAGTGAGATCCACTTCACATCTGTGAGAATGGCCCATATCAAGAAGACCAGAAATACAAGTGTTGGTGAGGATGTGGAGAAAAAGGAACCCTCATACACTGCTGGTGAGAACGTAGACTGGTCTAATTCCTATGGAAAACAGTATGGGGTTTCCCCTAAACATTAAAATTAGATCTACCTTATGATGCAGAATCCTATCCTTGACATCTATCTGAAGAATGCAAAAACACTCAAAAAAAGTGGGGGATATTGCACTCCTATGTCATTACAGCACTATTTACAGTAGCCAAGTTATGGAATCAACCAAAGTGCCCAAAGACAGATGAATGGATCAGGAAGAAGTGGAATACTAGTCAAATGTGTATATATAAAAAGATAACTCTTCCCATTTATGACAGTATGGAAGGAATTGGAGAGGATTATGCTAAACAAAATAAGCCAAAGGAGAAATACAAATACCAAATTGTTTTCCTCATGTGGAATATGGAGAAACAAAAACAAAACAAGGTTAGACACAATGGAACCAAAAATAAACTATATAAATCTGAGTATAAAATTGACAATACCAAAGGGAAAGTGAAGGGAGTAGAGCAGAGGGTCCCAATGGACTATGGTGGCTAACAGTACCTTGGTTGTGGATATGATGTGCTAAATCTGAAGATGTGTGAATCTATACATTTGAAGCATATAGAGTAATGTTAATCAGTGTTTCTCAGTGAAAACAAGACATGAAAAAAATGGCACTTGGAAAGGACCAATACCACGGAATGCAGGTGATCTGTAAAAGTGGCAAAGAAAAAGCGCCAGGAACAGATTCTGTCCTAGACATTCCAGAAGGAAACAGACCTGCTGACACTTTAATGTTAACAAGTATGATCTTTAGATCTGGGAGTTAATGTGTGTAGTTTGTAAAACCTTTAGTTTGTGGTAATTTGTGGTAATTTATTTGTGGTAGTTTGTGGTCATTTGTGGTAGTTTGTGGTCATTTGTGGTATTCCTAGGCTCCTAACGGGGAGTATTGCTCTCTTGTAGTAAGTCTTCCAGGTCTCCCACTCAGTGAACATTGTATGACTTTACATTTATCTAGGTCTTCTTTAATTTTTCTCAACTATATTTTGTAACTTTTGATACATAATACACTGATTTTTATATATATGCTCCTAAATATTTTATTATCATTTCATTTTAAATGGAATTGTTTTGTTAATTTCATTTTTGGCATTTTCATTTCTAGTATATAAAAGTACAGCTGATTTTTTTGTATTGGCCTTTTATCATTTTGTTGCATTCATTATATATATGTATAAATATAAAATTCTTTAGGATTATTTATGTAGAGAATTATGGCATAAGACTGACATAAGACAAAAGATGTCCTCGTATTTTATTATAAAATAAAATTTTCTTAGTATTTCTCTATCAAATATATTTTCTGAATATTTTCCTGTCCTGTTAAACTGAAAGCATAGGACATGCAGACCTATTTGTTTAGGGACTAGGAGGTGATGTTTTTGCCCCTTACCTCTTTTTTTTAATATTTTATTTTATATAATTCTTACATCATTTTTCATTTTTGCACAATGTATGCATTTTCATTTTGGCTATAGTCCCAATACAATTGCCCCTTCCCCCTTATTTTGACCCTAGTCCTTCCTCTCCCTGCCTTCCCCCCACCCGGGCCCCCCGTAGTGTGTCTCTGATTTATAGTTGCTTGTTGATTTTGATTTTTAATTTGTATTAATTAGTCTTTTTCCTGGTCCCTTACTTAGGTTTTCTAAATTCCTGCTATGAGTGAGACCATCCAGTATTTTTCTTTTTCTTTTTGACTTATTTTGCTGAGCATGATCCCTTCCAGCTCCACCCATGTTACTGCAAACTGCATGTTGTCCTTTACCTCTTAATGACAGATGAAGGGCAGCATACTTTGTTCTGCTGACACTTCAGGAAATTTGTTAGAGGTTTTCGGTAGTAATATACTGACACACATATATATTTTTAACATATGGGAATAAACTACAAATTATTGTTTTTACTGGAAGGATATTTAATTCTTATAAGCAGTTTACTAATATTAAGAAGGAGATATGATTCCACCTTTGTTTGTCCCCTTTTAATCCCAAGATGTTTCTCAATGAAGTTTTAGTGAGGGATATTTACAGGAGATAATACCACAAAAATACAAATAACAGATTTGGTAGAAACCTCTGCCAACAGAGGTTTATTCTGAACTTGGTTTGTAAACATACTCTACTAAAATTTTTGCTTGCCCCCAAGCAAGAATATCATGGTTTGTGGTATGACACTAGAGATAAGTGTTAAGGAAACAAAGCTGATAAGGCTTCCTCCATAAGGAGGAGCTTCTGTTTGGTGATTACTCTGGCAGCCTAACAAAGACGAGCAAGTACTGCTTTAATTTTGTAGTTGTTTCTCTACCTCTAGTTATGCATTCTTTCCTTGACCAAAATAGTTCATCAGAAAAGATTGTGCAATGTTTACTATGAGATTTTACAGCATGTAATGGGATGCAAATAACAACAACACAAACCCAATTTTACACGTGGGATTCCTGTTTCCATACAGAAGCTACACACAAAAACCCAGATCACTCCATTTTATTTTAGACATATATTTTGAAGTGATACAAAGCATAATAAATACATTAAAAAATGTGTTTTAAAACATCTTCTCCCCAGGTTCAAGAAATAATTTTTAAACATTTCATGAAATTGTTTGACCTGCTGTGCTTTATGTGTTGATAGATTCCTGTATGATTCTGTAAGCCTTGAATTGATGTGAACCATCATCTTATATTCAGGAAAACGTATCTACTGGGGAATCGTGTCAATTGCCTGTGTTGTCTTTGGTTCAATGAGAAATGCTTCTATTATAAAATGAATGCAGATTATAAAGTAGAATAACTACCTTTGCAAATATTCAAGATTCTCATGTTTTCTCTAAGATTGTTTAAAATCTTTTCTTGTCGTTGATTATTGATTTAATTTGTTTTTAAAATATAAGCTCAATAGAAGCTCATACGGCATTACCTCTTCAGGTGTCAAAACATTTTCTAAGATGTCTGAGCACCATGTAAATATAAAAAAAACATTTTCAGGAATTTTATTTTATGACCCTGGTAATGTATTTGATGAAGAAAAACTTGGTAACAATTAGAATAAGAGCTTCCCCACCCCCCCTGCCTTGTGTTGGAAGTAAACAGATGTTAACAACCCTGTGATTATCACTTGTCTATCTGTTCCTTAAAAATAGTACATTTGAAATATTCTTGTTCTTAAGTCAGACATTTTCAGAGAAAAGATCAAATGGAACAGAAAAAAAGTCATTTTGAAATTTTTATCTGATCCTGATCCATTTAATCTTGAGCTCAAGCTACCCAGCAGCACTTTCCCTTAAACCTGATTATCAGTAGGAAAACACTTCTTGTCAGACTACAAAGAAAATCTTTCTAAATCCAGACTCCTGTGAGGTCCTCTTGTTTTCAGTAAGTCAGAGAACTGGAATGATATATTTGTTTGATTTAGGATAGAGTTGTGATTTTTGTTGCTGTATTTGTTCATGTTTATTTGCTAGAAAACAGAAGTTCTTAAATCAGTCTGTGAAACTCATAATGGTTTTAGATAAGCCCCATGGAGGCTTTTTTCTCAAAGGGGTTAACACTGGGTAAATAAAACTACTCTATTTTTCATATACAATCTTTGCACAGAGTTTTTCTAACAACAATAAAGAATTTGTGGGATTCTATATGCCTTCTCTGGGCCACGATTCCTGTCACAAGCCATGCTTATTTGCATAATAGCTGGAGTTTCAGACTGCATGCAATTGTCTTGGAATACAGTAGAACAATCAAAAGAAACTTCTGCTCTTACCTAGCCTAAGAGTTGAGCCTAGGATGTAAACTTACCAGAACAAAAGCAACACTTCTGACCCAAGTGAGGACTAAGCCCATAACCATTTTCCACTTCTGTTAAACAATCTGCATTGCAAAATAGTTGATCAGATGACTTAAAAGAAAACAATTATTTAACCAAGGTTTTAGTTGTGACCACACTGGTATCCTGTCTATTTATGACATGGGCAATTGCATCTAGATTCTAGGGCCTTAGTTTATCATTTATAACAAGAAGTGTAGCTAAATTCTGCTCTTAGAATTCCTGGCCTGGGCTTCCCAGGTGGCGCAAGGAGTTGGGTCTCAGCACTATCAGACTAACGGCAACCACTGCACCATGAGTTTGATCCCCAACCAAGGAGCTAACCCACATGGCATGGCAGACCTCTCCTGTCTTGCCCACTCCTTCCCTCAGCAGTGTATTTCAGTAGATCTTCCTGTTCTGCTCCCCACCCTGCCTCTGGTGAATCCTCTCACCCCACCCCGTCCCTCTGGCCTGCACCCCAGTTCTTGTATGCATAAATAAATAAAAAGAATTTAAAAAAAGAATTCCTGGCCTTATTTCTCTTACAATTTTATGCATTTTTTTCCCCAACCAAGTTCATAAAGGATTTAAGTAAAAAATCACGTTACCATGTTATACCTGTGTGATCTTCACAAATGTTCAAGATAAATGGAAACATTTCCCCTGTAGCAAAGGGGGAACTATGTGTTTCTAAACTACCTGATTTTTAAACCATATACTTGATTGATGTTCTTGAATTGATACTTTCACTACCTTGCTAAAAACAAAGGTGTATATATATTTGAGAGAAGCTTATCAGTCCAACAGCTCCTACAAATGTGATGCTTTCTGTTTTCACATAAAATAGCTTGTCCTGATCCTTTGTTTTTTTGCATCCCCACAGTGGCTCATTTGCACCATTTCTAGAAATACCATTTCACTTGGCAGCTTTTCATTAAATGAGGGAGGGAATTTGTCAGCGTCCTCATAGCTATATTTATGTTTATCAGAGGTTGCTTTTACATACTGTGAGCTCTCTGCAGTCCTGGGAAGGCCATGGGGAGCTGTCAGTTCTCTGGACTTTTTGCCTATTGAATTTAAGGAGTTCACACAAGCCTTAGGCTCAGCCTATAAATGAAAGCAGTTAATCTCTTTTACAGGGTTCAAATCATACTGCATTTTTAAAAGTTCAAGTCCTGTTTTATTACTAGCTGAAAACCAATGCACTTTGAGAAGAAACACAAGATTTATTTGTCATTATATATACAATTTCACAAGAAAATTATTTTCAATATATTTTCCCATTTGATCTCAATGCATTTATTTTTCTTGAGCAAATTCCGTATTCACTGATTTTTGGTTTAAGGAGAAAATATTTCATGGTGTTGAAATTCAGTCTATGTGTGCTAGTTTTGTTGAGGATTTCTATTTGAGTGCTTGTTACACATTCTGCTAATCAATCATGACAAATCTGCAGCTACCTTCAAGTTTTCACGATTTATTGAAACAGTTGTACAGTTTTCCTTTTCTCTCTGTTAGATCAAATATCAGCTTTTGATAAAATTTTATTCTATAAGAGCTCTACAAGTACATTGAACAGGCTCTGTGTTCTATAGGTCTTTGCCTTTAGTAAGATTGGTGGGAATCGTATTAGATACTATCATTGCCATATACTTATAATGAGAAACCAAGAACTTAATCTAAACAATTTATAAGAAATTTTTGCCCTTTTCTGTACTGTTCCGGGGACTGTTGAGCTAACTCCTGACAAGAGTGATTTATGAGTTCCTTCTTTTTGTTAATTTTCAGATAGACTAAAAGAGAGCAATAGAAAAATGAAATTACCAGGAAAGAGGGGGCCGGGAAAATGGAATTTTGCAAAGCACAGGGACCCTGTATTATATATTTTTTGTGACAAAATCAAAGCAGTGTCTGGCACATAATAAGTTCACAGTAGGATTTTGTTAAAAACTGAAAACAGACAAAAAATTCTGATGCCATCACCTCAGGAGCTAATGTGGCCTAAAATACTGTGTCTTCATTTTGTAGATAGTGAAAAGCTTTAGGAATCATAATCAATAATCAAATGTCAAAGCCCTCTAAATTCCTTCTGTTTAGAACAGAATGCTCTACTATTCTGAATAGTATAGGAAGGAAAGCCGCATTCATAGATCTATTGTGTAAGTAGAAGAAAAGGCACTATACTCATCTGGAAGTTGACACACTTCCCGTAGTATTTACTGTAGTGACAAGTAATTACTTTGAGTCAGCCTTATGGTTACTAGAAAACACAATATTATATAAGATATAATAATAGTTATAATAATTATAGTCATACCTAATATTCTGGAGTTTATACATGGCTTTGTCAGAACCTATACAATATGTCTATATGTATAATATTATTTATTCTCTTGAATGGTGTAACAAGGTATGTGTATTATTATTTTCAGTTAAAAATGTGGAAACCAAACCAAAGATGTAGTTTAGTATTTGCCCAAAGTTATGCAGTTTTTACATAGGACTAGAATTTGAATCCAGATAATCTGATTCTCCAGGGCCTATAACTTTCATCATTATGCTGCAAAAATGTGAAAGCATTAGCCTATTTTGTGGTTATCTTATGAGTTCACATCTCATTCTAAATAAGGGTGGGGGCAAAGGGAAGTCAACAAATTTATTAGTGGTTTATCCAGATTGATTTCAGCTACTTCCTACATGATAAACATCACTATTGGGTGTGCACACACCTACCCACCCCATCCTCTTACCTACAAACACACACTTAAAACATCTGATCCACATAACCTCAGCAATATGAACCATTTTAAAAATATAATTGTCCATCCTTGAAAAATAAGGTGCCCACCCAACCATTTTTAATGTCAAATAAATATAGGCCTCTTGGTAGTAAGACCACTGCCTAGCAATCTTTGTGTTAATCATAAATTGGCTAAACATGGAGCTTTTCTAAGACAGCTTTATCACTATCATAAAATGTTATCCCTAAAATCTCTCAAACAGTTAAGAAGTTTGAAAAACATGCCTGGATGATATCTGATGAAAGGAATATTTATATTCTCCTGTTCTCCAATTAAGGTGACTAACATTAAAATGTCCATTACAGGAAACTGTATTCTTATGTTAAGCTCACCATTTACTAGATGTGTTTCTTTTGGTTTCTAAATAGTTTCTAAGTGTCAGCAGACTATGGTTACCTTAGTGGTGGGTATGGTGGGGTGACATTGCACCTGAGGAGCTGGGATCTTATGCCTCAGCATCATGTATAGTGTTATAAACCAATGTTAACCTCAATTAAAAAAAATAAGTTAAAAAAAATTAAAGGAATTATCTTAGTAGCAATATTGGTAGCATAAGTGATTTTTTAATATATAGTATATTTATCTGAGTATGTACTCTATGCAAAGTACTCAATGACTGTCAATGATGATAGTAAGATGAACTACTTTGTCAGAAGACACAAATGTTTTTCTACTAAGATACTCCAAAATGAACAAGTTTTTTTTTTTTTTTTTTTTCTGGGTTCTATCCAGAAGTCTGCATTATCAATCACGATGCCTTATAAAGGAAAAGAGCCATATATTCAGAATGATTTCTAGACTATAGTCCTGGTTTTTGAGTGGCCTTAGAAAGATGTCTTACTAATTATGAACTTGCACCATACAAAAGATTCTGGTCTTGGCTCCCTGACTCCCTTTCTCCCCATCCCTGCCCCCTTACTATGTTTTAACTGACTCTTTTATTTGCAGCTTTATTAAGGTATAATTGATGTACAAGAAATGAAATATATTTAACGTTGGCTAATTTTTGTCTGGCCTGAAACCTACCTACTGGTTTAGGAAATCTGTGTGGAAAAGTCTCCTTACCTCTTCTTCAGATTGACTCTCTATAGTCAAATTCTCATCTTAAATTTTCATGGGAGATCTGTGATAACTATCCTATATAAACCTTACTCATTCCCTAATTTTACTGACTCTTAATAATTACCATTATCTGCAACTATCTTATGTATTATTTTATTTATGTGCTGTTGTCTGTTTTTCCTTGACAGGTAAGTTACTGGGAAAGCAAAGACCTTGTCCATTTTCTTCAGTGTATTATATCCTAACACATAGTAGAGTCTCAAATATAGGTTTGAGACAGTTACTCTGTGAGAACTAATACAATCATAGTTGCCAAAGCATCTCCTGAACTGTAAAGTACATTACAAATCATTATTAGATTGTCTTTAACACTTTAATGTGATTTCCCGAAGTTATAGAGCTAATATGTAGGAGAACTAGAACTGAACCTGAATAGTCTGATTCAATAACCTTTAACTGTAGTCATTTTGCTGCAGTGCATGTGCAACTATAGAAACTAGATAAAGTAATGATGGTCAGCTTCTTCCAAAAAATTAATTGGGTTTTTTATTGTCTCAAGTTGGTGCACCAAAGAAATCTCAGTCTACCAAACTTCCAGTGGGTAGAGTCTAACTCAATCTGGTAAACTTTGTTACATATTATAAGAACTCAGTATAGAGTATTTAACTTTTTAATATTTAATCTCCCTTTGATAGCCAAAGGCTGGTTGAGATCAATGCAGTGACCTATACTTTTCATTTTCTGATGCCACGATTAAGGGCGGGTCAAGTAAGGACTCATTAATGAAAAAACTAGAAAGAAACTAACCACACGAAGTCTATAACTTTATAAATATTTTTTTCATGACCTCCAGACAAAAATGTACCTATATTGAGTCTGATTTCAGTATTTAAGCATATTTGCCTGGAGTGAACTCTGTTGGGATTTCATTCGCAGCTGTTAGAAAGAAAATGACTTAAGAGAAACCATATGTGCTTATTTTATAGTTGTTTTAGGCATCGCTTGACAAAATTCAGCTTTGTTAGCCTTAAAATATATTTTATATAACTGGCTTACTTAGGTGTCAGTGTAGGAGTTTTTTCATAATATAATAAGGATATTAAGTGAGTACTCTTTTTTTCCCTCATCCTCTGTCAATGGCATTTTAGGTACATTTGGTTGTCTTTATAGTTCTTCTGTAATGTTGAGTATTTCTTCTAGAGCTAGAGCAAATTTATATTTTTGTTTCTTTATCAGTTACTGTATAAAGTTTATCACAGATACATGGCTTTGAATTACTAATATTCCATTTAGAAAATAAGGAGAACCTACTGGGGGTATTAAAAACTAAGGAATACAAATGTTTTCTTTTGGTCAGGTATAGTAACTGATGAAATGATAGGAACTGCATAATAAGAAAATCCTGTTAAATATCTTTGAAGATAAAAGAAAGATTCAGGTTTAATGTATCAACTCTGCTCATATTTTATTTTATTTTTTAAAAGATTTATTTATTTATACAAGCACTGGGTATAGTCAGAAGCGCAGGAGGGTGAGAGAATTCACCAGAGCCAGAGCGTGGAACAGAACAGGCAGACTGATGAAGTACACTGCTGAGGGGAGCAGCAGGCGTGGCAGGAGAGCTCTGCGCACCATGTGGGACCCTGACTGGTGGTTGGGTATCAAACTGGTGCTGCAGAGGCTGCAGGAGCTTCGCAGCACAGCGCTCAACCGCTGTGCCACCGGGGAGGCCCTCTGCTCATATTTTAAAAGGGCCTTAAAGAGAAAATTTAAAATACTGGAAAGGTTAAAAAACATATCATGTAGCCTAAGGAAGCAGGATGTGTAATCTAGCAAAGAAGAGATTATGAAAAGACAGTATTGCTCCCAAATATTAGAAGTAACAGCATATTAAAGAACCACGAGAATACATATTTTTAATATCTTCTTTGACTCATCCTTTAGAGAGCAAATATTGTATTAGGAGGTGGTAAATTTCCCATAACTGGAAGTATTTAAGTGTAAGAAGAATGTTTACTGAAGATATTACAGCTAGGAAACAAATTTTTGGATTGGTAAAATGAACTTTAGATTCCTTTAAAGTTTAAGATTTTTGTGGACTAGTCATTGGCAGGACACTTGGGTTGTTTACATATCTTAGATATTGTATATAGTGTGCTGCAGTAAACAAAGGGGTTCAGGGATCCTTTTGAATTAATGTTTTGAATTCTTCAGGTAGATTCCTAGGAGTGGAATTGCTGGGTCATATTGTAGCCCCATTTTTAGTAGTTTGAGGAATCTCCACACAGATTTCCATAGTGGTTGGACCAGTTTGCATTCCTACCAGCAATGCAGGAGAGTTTCTTTTTTTCCACATTCTCGCTAACATTTGTTGTTGCCTGGTTTTTTTTAATTGTGTACCATTCTCATGGGTGTAAGGTGTCATCTCATTGTGGGTTTGATTTGCATTTCCCTAATTATAAGTGATGTTCAACATTTTTTCATATACCTGTTGACCATTTGCATTTCATCTTTGGAGAAGTGTTTGATTAGCTCTTCTGCCCATTTTTTTGACTGGATTGTTTACCTTGTTTTTATTGAGTCCTGTGAACTCTTTGTAGCTCTTCCAGATCAGTCCCTTGTCAGTTGTATTATATGCAAAGATTTTCTCCCTATCAGTAGGGTGTCTCTTTGTTTTGGTTAATATCCCAGCTGTTTATCTTTTCCTTCACTTTCTTTGCTTTGGGGGATGAGTCTTTAAAGGTTACTGATATGTTTGTCATGTGGTGTTTTGCTTATATTTTCTTCTATATTTTTTATGGTTTCAGGTCTTGTGTGAAATAGTAGTATAGTTGCATTCTTTTGCATGTGGCTCTTCAGTCTCCCCAGTACCATTTATGGAAGAGGCTATTCTTGTTCCAGTGTATGTTCTTTGCTCCATTATCATAGATTAGTTGACCATATGTGTGTAATTTTATTTCTGGGCTTTCAGTTAGGTTCCATTGGTTTGCATGTCTGTTTTTGTTCCAGTTTCATGCTGTTTTTATTACTGTGAATTTGTAGTATAAAGTCTGGGGGCCTTTCTAGTGGCACAGGGCTTAAAGACACGGCACTGTAAACTATCACCAGTCACTGCAGCATGAGTTCAATCCCCGGCCAGGGTGCTAACCCACATGGTGCAGTACACCTCTCCTGTCTCATCTGCTGCTCTCCTCAGCAGTGTATTTCAGTCAGTCTGCCTGCTCTGCTCCCTACTCTGTCTCTGGTGAATCCTCTCACCTCCCACACCTCTGGTCTACACCCCAGATCTTGTATGCATATAAATAAATCTTAAAAATAATAAAGTCTGGAGGTATAATTCCTTCATTTGTCTCCCTTTCAGTCAGGAGAGTTTTGACTATTCAAGATTTTTTTGTAATTCAAATGAATTTCATCAATATTTGTTCTATTTCTTTTGAGAATGTCAGATTTTTTGTTGGGATTGTGTTGAATCTGTGAAGATTTTTTTTTTTTTTACTTACACATACAAGAACTGGGGTACGGGCAAGAGGTGGCAGGGGATGAGAGGATTTATCAGAGAGAGAGTGGAGAACAGAATAGGTGGATTTACTGAAATACACTGCTAAGGGTTGCAGCAGGTGAGACAGGAAGGTCTGCTGTGCCATGTGTTTTAGCTCCCTGACCCGGGATCGAACTTACACTGCAGTGGAGCATCACAGTGCTGAGATTTAGCTCCTTGTGCCACCAGGGAGACCCCATATTGAAAATTGCTTCAGAAGGGTGGCCATTTTAATAATGTTAATTCTTCCAATCCATGAGCAGGCAATATCTTCCATTTCTTTGTGTCTTCTTCTGTTTCTTTTAACAATGTCTTATAGTTTTCTTTGTATAGGTCACTTACCTCCTTTGTTAGGTTTATTCCAGGTATTTGATTTTTTTGTTGTTTTAATTGTAAATTGGATGGTTTTCTTTATTTCTTCTTCAGGTTGTTTACATATAGGAAGGCTGCTGATTTTTGTGTGTTGATTTTTGTATCCTGCTACTTTACTAATCTATTATTTTAATTAGTTTTTCTGTGGTGTTTTTAGGGTTCTCTATGTATATTATCATATATGCCACAAATAGTGATAATTTTAGTTATTTCTTTCCCTATTTGGATTCCTTACATGTCTTTCTTGTCTTATTGCTCTGGCTTGGACTTCCAATATCATAGTGAAAAGCCGTGGCAGGAATGGACATTCTTATCTTGTTCCTGATCTTAAAGGAAAGGCTTTCAGTTTTTCACTATTGAGAATAATATTGGCTGTGTGTTTGTAATAAATGGCTTTTATTATGTTAAGATATGTTCCTTTTATCCCAAGAATGTTGAGGGCCTTCATCATCAATGGATGTTGAACTTTGTCAAATGCTTTCTCAGCATTTATTGATATGATCATATGGTTTTTGCTTTTTCCTTTTGTTGATGTTCAATTACATAAATTGATTTTCAGATATTGTCCCATTCTTGTTGCCTTGGAATAAAACCCACTTGATTGTGGTGTATTGTCCTTTTGATGCGTTGTTGGATTCTGTTGTTGAGGATTTTATTGAGGATTTTTTGCCTCAGTGTTTGTTAGGGAGATTGGCCTGTAGTTTTCTTTTTTGTGTGTTGTTTTTTTTGGTTTTGGTATTAATGTAATGTTGACTTTATAAAACATGGGAGTATTCCTTCTTTCTCAATTTATTGGAAGAGTTGGTGTAGGATAGGCACTAGTTCATTTCTGAACATTTGGTGGAATTCATTTGTGAAACCATCTAGTCTTGGCTTTTATTTTGGGGAGGGTTTTGATTACCATTTCAATTTCAACCTTGTAATTGTCTGTTTAGATGTTCTATATCTTCTTTATCTAGCTTTGGATGATTTTATAGTTCTAGGAATTTGTCCATCTCTTCTAGATTGTTGAACTTGTTTTCATATAAATGTTCATAGTAATCTCTGAGTATTCTTTTCATTTCTGCTGAGTCTGTTATAATTTCTCCTTTTTTGTTTGATCCTATTTGTGTTTTTTCCCATTTTTTCTTTGTGAGCCTGGTGAGAGGTTTGTCTATTTTGTTTATTTTTTTGAAGTGTCAACTTTTGGTTTCATTGATCTTTTGGATTATTTTTTTAAATTTCTATTTTGTTTATTTCCATTCTGATTTTTATTATTTATTTTCTTCTACTGACTTTCTAGTTGTGTCATAATGAGCCAAGCTGCTGTATATGGTTGCCCAGGTTATGCACTGCTCAGGTAGGCTTAGCCAGTGAAGATTCAATTAAGATGTAACTTGCCACAAGATGTTCAAAGCTCTTTCCCCCTAGAGAGAGGGAAACCTTTTCTTCAATTTGACAAAGGAATTTTGTGCTCTGGGGGTGAAGTTAACCTCTCTGAGACTCAGTTTTTTCATCTTTGACATGTACATAATAATATTTACCTTGTGGAGTTGTGATAATTACCAAAAATGTGTGCAAATAGCCTCTCATTCCCAGGAGGCACCTAATAGAGGCTTTAGAATAATAGGACAATTGTTTTGTCTTCATCTCTGTGCATGTATGGGCGATTGTGTGCATCATATGATGACTTCTGGGAGATTGTGCATTATTTGTGAAGAAAAGGACTTGGTAGCCATATTAAGTAGGAGTGGTCAGAGTAGCCAAGGGAAACTTCCTAGCAGAGGCTGGGACATTTTACTGTAAAACATTATACCTACTTAAAGAAATGTTTTTAAAGATCCTTTGTTTTGAAAGAAAAATGCATGTTATGATTAAAAATATGAAAAAATGGCCCTTGAAAAGGAGTCTGATAAAATATAGCAAAATGTTAATAGCATCAAGGGAGCCCTGTGTAGTGAACTCTAGAGTTAGAGAGCTTGGTTCAGACCTTCTCTCAGCTGTTTACCAGCTTCATGCTTTTTACAAAGCTATTTTCTGAGTTCCAAGATCTGAAGCTGGTGCACACTTTTGCCACTGTTGCTGCTGCTTTTTACCCTGATCATCCTCGAACCACGATGGTTCTTGTCTCATGAAGCCATAGAAAGGAATTTGTAGACAGACTCTCAGATAAATAAGCAGAGAAAAGCAAATATTTGTTTAAAGACAAAGAAGAGCTTATTTAGAGGAAAAAGAACAGAAGCAAAGACTCCAAGGCAACAATGCCAAGGAGGAGCAAAAGACACTACTGTTGTCCAGTGTCTAGGTGATATTGAAACCTCTTTATTCTATTCTAAAATCTCACCATCCTACTTTATGATCGGCTTTCTTCAGTGGTTATACACTTCTGGGAAGATGTGCCCATTTTCACAGATCTTAGCTAGCTTAGAAATTCTCTTAGAGATTCTCCTCTTACCTCCCTGCCCAAGGTCTTATTCTCTCAAGTCTTACTGTTCTTGTATATTTAGTCCTCCTGGACTTTCTGACCTCATCTCTGGAGTGTTTGGTTAGCCCCACTTAGAACTTACTGCCCTTTTCTCAGAAGCCTCTTTAATTTACCCTAAGTCTCCGCCTGAAGATCTAAGTCTTCTGTCCCTGAAGATGCCTACTTAACCCCAACTTGCCCTAGGACTCAGCTCCTCAGTAAAAATGGATTATTTAAAAGAGCTATTTTATACTTAAGCTGTAAGAATGAATGGAGATCATGAAGCAAATAACTTGTAGGCTGTTATCATAGAGCAGGATCACTGTAGGTGATTCCCTCTACCTTGTTGTTTTCAACCCTATAATTAACATGAATGATGTTTATAACAGAAAAAACATAAACTTAATTATAAAAACATTCCAATCACATGAAAGTTGTGATTATATATAAGAAAGCAGATACGTTTTAGGATCAAAAGCTGTGGAAGTAGCTCAAGTTTACGTCATATGGAGCAAAAAGAAATTCTGTCTTTTGCAGACCTATTTTCAAGTGGATGCTTCCTTGGAGTTCTCTAAGGCTACTGTTCGGCCAGATTAATACAGAAGTTACCAGAAGAAAGCTAGGAGAGAGTTACATGAATAAAATTGTCAGAGGGAGAAAAATAAGAGGACATGCATTTAAATTTGAATTTCAAATAAACAATGGGTGCACTTCTTTAGCATATTTGTGCTCTCCAATCTTTGAGACATGCTTACTTTTGTATTCATTGTTTACATGAAATAAAAATTTAACTGGGTATTTTGTATTTTATCTGCCTAACCAACCCAAGAGCCCAGTCATTAAAAATTCACATTCCTTGTCTTTCCTAAGGCTGCTGAGCTCATTTCTCCCTAGGCTACCATAAGGAGGGTGAGCTACCAACATCATCTCCCTCTTCCTCTTTACTGAAGGAACAATGAGGCCTAAAAAAGCAAAACAAACAACACATAAAACTGAGCAGAGATGTTGAGAGGAGTGACTAGAAAACATCACAAAGCTTCAGCCTCTGGTATAGCAGCTTAAAATAAAAAGGAAGTGATTGAATCAAGAGATATTTTAAATGTTGGAACCTCCCTGGTGGCACACGGGGTTAAGCACAGCACTATGAAACTGTCTGCAGCCTCTGCATCATGGGTTTGATCCCTAGCTGGCCAGCGAGTTGACCCACATGGTGCAGCAGACCTCTCCTGTCTCGCCTGCTGCTCCCCTCAGTAGTGTATTTCAGTCAGTCTGCCTGTCTGCTCCCCACTTTGTCTCTGGTGCATCCTCTCAAAAACCCTCCATGCCTCTGGCCTGTACCCCATTCTTACATGCATAAATAAATCAATCTTTACAAAAAAATGTTTTAAATGTAGTGTCAGCAAGACTAGCAATAGCTCCTTAGAATATATAGCCTTTTGAATCAATTTTTTTATTTTTCTTCCTCTCCCCCCCATTCATTTAACATTTATTGAGCACATACTATTTGTCGTCACTGTTTTCAGGACTAGGGATAGAGGAGTGATCAAAACAACTTCATTGCTCTATTGGCGCTTATTCCAACGAATACAATCAAACTACTTATTTGCTATTTTCTAGGAATTTAGAAGTCATTACTTTAATAACTTGTACAGATTTTGAGGGGTTTGTTCCACAACTGCCTCTTCTATATACTTGAAAAAAAATTAACTATTTGATGTAAATCATTTCTCTGATGGAAAAGTGTATCTTATTTTAGCCTTAATAATAAGTCTACTTTTTTATTGTATTATTATTTTTTTGTGAGGTAACACTGATTTATAACATGGTATATGACTTAGGGGTATAGGTTCATACCTTAAAAAAAAAATCAACTTTTCAAGACAAGTATAAATTCACTTTGTCTAAAGAGATAAAGGTCTGAGAGGAGTAATTTCTCAAGTTTACAGACATTTGCAACCATGTTGATGTGGCAGCCAGAGCACATTGGGGAAGGGACAGAAAGCTGTCACACTTGGGATATCAAAAAGAGCATATGTAAATCTGGAATCTGTCTGGGATCAGGAATGCTAAGAGCCATCAGAAGACTCATCTACACTTGCTTTCTTTCCATAGAGCTATATAATGTTTTTGAAAGATTCATGACTTACATCCTGAGGCTGGGCTGGTTTTGTGTGGTTGAAGATTTGGAGAGTATAATTCAAGTTTGGGTTTACCTGGGAGAAGAACAGAGAGCATATCACTAAAATGTTAATTTGTTGGATGAAAACTGTTTTGTGAAAAAATGCAAGGAAATTCCCATTCTACTTTCCATTTTTGTTGTTTTTCATTAAAGATAAAGAAATTTCAGGCTGAGAATCACTATTGCTTTTACTTTTTATTTCAATTATGTAAGCATTACTTTGATCACCTTAGAATTATTTTTGTGTAAAAATTTGACAAAATGTCCCTGTAGATGGTTTATGAAAATCTAATATTTAAGATTTCTAACCTACTGCCTTTTAAAAAATTACCGTCTTTGGGTACAGTAAGGGAAAGTGCTTTAGCATATATTTGTGTGAGATTTTATCTGTTAGTATATTTTGGTGAGAAGAAGTTTTTAGAGCAATTAATAATGCATTAGCTAACAGCTTATCGTTGCTTATTTTTTTAAAAAATCAAATGTCTCGCCACACCACTTTGTAATTTAACTCTCAGACATCTGCTCACCTAGGTACTTTAACCACAATTTGGTATACATATGTGGCCTACTTTGAAAGTTTTAACATTTCTCTGGCTTTGTTTTCAATAGACGCCAAATTCAAATAACTGGATGTGTGAATGTTCCACATTTTTATACAAATATAAGCATCACAGAATGTATGCATACCATCATTACTTGAGAAATATTGTTCTTTAAACTCTTCTTAATTGACTCATTGCTTCTTGATAAAGTAATAAAATCTTAGTATTTATTTTTTGTTTAAGAAAATACTTCTGATGGTTAGAAAAGACAACTAACTTCTTTAAGATTTTCTTTCACTTGTGATTATTCTCAGAACCTTAGTGAAATAACATATTTCCTGTATCCACTGCTGGCAGTTCAGTCCCACGAATATGACTTGAGGCAGTGAAGAAGATAGAATTCTTGTTCCTTATGTCCAAGTGGTGGATGTTGTGGGATTGGTCTCCCCAAAAGGGTTAAATAGGTTTTTTTCAATACTCCTAAAGTGGAATTTTTCCATTAAATGTCTCCTTGACATATAGGGAACCTCAGGAAATCTCTTGTCATCACCAGAGGAATATAGATTATTTCTCAGTTGTTTGCCTTTTTTTAATTTTTTTAATTTTTAAGATTTATTTATTTATACAATAGCTGGGGTACAGACCAGAGGCGTGGGAGGGTGAGAGGGTTCACCAGAGACAGAGCAGGCAGATGGACCTAAAGCACTGCTGAGGGGAGCAGCGGGCGAGACAGGAGAGGTCTGCTGAACTGTGTGGGAATCTCCCTGGCTGGCCAGGAATTGAACCCACACTGCAGAGGCTGCAGACAGCTTTACAGTGCTGTGCTCAACCCGCTGTGCCACCGGGGAGGTGCTGCCTTTTTTTTTTTTTTTAATCGGAGAAAAGATCTCGGGTCCTCCTTTTCATGTCCACAAAGAATGTGGTTTGGGTTTATCATTCATGTGTAGGTTTAACTGTGAATATGGTCTTTCCTTGTCTACAATATGAAATTCTCCCTTCTCTTCTTGATGTCCCAGATCCTTAAGCAAGGATAAATACCCCTAGTCCACTCCACCATTCTTTAGAATGTATAACCATGGGAATTCTCCATATGTATCTTATTAAATTTTGCCTTTTCTCCTTCAATCTGTCTGATGTTAATTTGTTAGTTTGTTCACTCTCAGAAGAACCCAGATGGGGTGGGGAGATTTTCACCCAGACAACACAAATGGAGTAATCCATATTAAAAGGCTCATATATATGACAGAGGACTCCTCCTAACTTTTACCATGCATTACTAGACTGAAAAATTTCCCAATACATCAAAGATATGACCGTAACCAATTTGCCAGAGCCCATAAATGTTACTTTGTTTGGAAAAAGGATCTTTACAGATTCGGATTATTTGAATGGGACTTAAATATGATTGAAAATATGCTTTTAGGAGAGAGACTGAAAGGAGACACCCATAAAAGGGAAGTTTTTTAAAGATTTATTTTATTTATTTGTGCATACAAGAACTGGGGTGTAGGCCAGAGGTGTGGTGAGGGCATGAGAGGATTCACAAGAGAGAATGGGGAGCAGAACAGGTGGATCCACTGAAATACACTACTGAGGGGACCAGCAGGTGAGACAGGAGAGGTCTGCTGCACCATGTAGGTACGTCCCTGGCCTGGGATCAAAGTTGTGCTGCAGTGGCTGGATAGCTTTATAAGGCTGAGACTCTAAGGTCTGTGCCACCAGAGTGGGCCCCAGAAAGGAAGCTTTTGTCAAAGTGGAGGCTGAGATTGGAGTTATGTGTACTTAAGCAAAAAAATGATGAGAGCCTTAAAAAGGTGGCTGGGCAAAGAAGACATCTCCTTTACAGCCCCCAGAAGCAGCATAGCTCTACCAACTGTGATATGAGCTCAATGAAAATAATGCTGAATTTTTGGCTTCCAGGATTGTGGGAAGATAACTTTCTGTTGTTTTAAGACAACAAGTTTGTAGTAATATATTACGACAACTACAGGAAACTAATATAGGAACCAACAGTGTCCTAGGTCTAAATGTCATAGATGTTACTGCCAAGTTATCCTATTCTTCGAAATTATTTGTACTGTGAGGAAGATTATTTTTTCCTCAACTTTATGGATGTGGAAAATGAAGCTGCTTTAAATTGCCCAAGGTCCTACAACTGCAGAGCAGCAGGGCTAGGATACAAGAGTCAGCCTTCTTGGCCCCAAAGTTTATGATGCATTTACCTAGTCCTGTTTTGCTCAGCAATGTTACTCCTTTAAACAGCATTTTGAACATTGATGGACTCCTTTTAAAGGATTTATCACTAAGGTTCTATTTGTATTAATGGAAAGAACAGTGAACCATTGTCTTAGAGAAAACTTTCATTGGTACTTGTTATGTAAAGAGTGGTCACTAAACAGTTACCTCTACTGTTTTTTCACGATAATCGTTATTTTCCCTCAAACCTCGTCAGCATAAGACGGTGCAACTTATTTGACAGGCTGTAAAGTTGGTTGTGATTCCCAAAGTCTTGACAGTTGGAGTTTCTCTTGGTGAAATTCTTGCTCACTAGACAGAGTCTGAGAGAGTCCATTACCCAAGAAAATAATAAATTTTCATTGTCAGTTATCTAATAAAATAATAAATATCAGGTTGAAAGTGTTAAGGAACATACACACATTAAATGTATTCTTCATAAAATGACCACATATATGCATTTATGACTCACATGGTTTCCTGTTTTAACTTAAAGTGATAGACAAACATACTATTTTTCTTTCTCCATCCTCTTTTACTTGTAAAATGCTAACAAACACATTCTAGCCTGAATCTAATTTTGTTATTAATATTGTATCATATTAGGTATAAAGCTGGCCAAAGCTTTAATAAATTATGTAAATCAGATCAATAAACTTCATATCTTTGCTCAGTGGTCTACCTTCTTGCATTTCAATTCAGACTTTCTCTAGTTTTCAGGTCAATAGGGATTTCAGGGAGGAAGCACTATGTTTTATGATTTAAAGGATTATCATTAACAAAATTAGATAGATTTGATAGCCAGGATAGGGTCATTCCAGGTAATTGCAATAATGACTTGAGTGATTTTTTTTGTAGACATTATTATTAAAAATAGTCAATAAAATTGAATGAGCCTATTCATAAGAATGTAAAGAAAATGATTATTTAAACTTTGTTTTACATCGTCTTATTCATAACAAATTTATTCTTGAAAAAAGTGATTCTTTTTAACCTGTTAAATTAGAGCATAATCATTGCATTGGATGAGTCTTGACATCCACTTTTCTCTGCATTGTCCATTGAACTGACCCTATTTTTTTTCCCCCCTTCTGAATCCTGTAGTGTCTGATGACTGTCATTTTCTGTCGGGGTATTTTTTACTTGTTATGACCTGAATTGTGATTTCACATAATCCTTTCAGGTAGACTCTTTACATGTCCAAACTTCATTTTGTGTGCAGTTTTGGGGGTGGACATATCCTTACCCTGTGCACAGAGCAGATGTTTTCTCTACTTGTTAAGTCAGGAATGTCTTTTTTGTCAGTTTGGCAGTTTTTGCTGTGTCTGTAGCACCATGGCCTGCACCACCAGCATCCTCTGCTATGCTGCAGCAACAGTAATTATATTTTCCTCTTGGCAGAAAATGTTACTTTAACTAAAAATGGATTCCACCTTGAAAATTGCCATGACACTTGCTAACAACATCCTTTTCGTGGCAATATATTTTTATCTGTGAAGTATAACTTATATACAGTAAAATGGGCCTCCCCAGTGGCGCAGCGGTTGAGCGCTGGGTTGTGAAGCTGACCGCAGCCTCTGCAGTGCCTGTTCGATCCCCGGCTCTCCCTGGCCACTGGAGAAGGGTCCTACATGGCGCGCAGACCTCTCCTGCCGCCCGCTGCTCCCCTTAGCAGTGTACTTCGGTCCTTCTGCCTGTTCTGCTCCCTGCTCTGGCTCTGGTGAATTCTCTCACCCTCCCATGCTTCTGACTGTACCCAGTGCTTACATAAATAAATAAAAATAAATCTTAAAAAAATAACATACAGTAAAATGCATAAATTTTAAGTTCACAACTTGACAAATGTTGACATCAAGATGTATTTTCATCATCTAATAAATGTTCTTGTGGCTCTTTTCCACCAGCCCATTCCCTGCTCCAGTTAATCACTACT
Organism: Talpa occidentalis; assembly: GCF_014898055.3. NCBI lineage: Eukaryota > Metazoa > Chordata > Mammalia > Eulipotyphla > Talpidae > Talpa > Talpa occidentalis. The sequence continues at coordinate 36,571,164 of NW_023605083.1, read as the reverse complement.
CTGACTTTTGTCACATTAATAATTGTTGCCTCAATGCCCAAAAATAGATGACTGGATCAGGAAGATGGGGTACATATACACCATGGAATATTACTCAGCATTCAAAAAAGATAAACACATGCAATTTGCAGCAACATGGATGGCGCTGGAAGGGATCATGCTCAGCGAAATAAGCCAGAAACAAAAAGAAAAATATCGGATGGTCTCACTCATAGCAGGAATCTAGAAAACTTAAATAAGGGACCAGGAAAAAGAATAACTATAAGAAAGTGAAAATCAAAATCAACAAACAACTATGAACCAGAGACACTCTATGGGGGGTAGGGGGTGGGGAGGGGAGGGATTAGGGTCAAAATGAGGGGGTCACAATTGTATGGGGAATATAAAAATAAAATTTATAATAAAAAAAGAAAAAAGAATTCCCCACAAGTTGACTATTGTAGATGTTAAAAAAAAAAAAAATAATTATTGTTGCCTGGACTTGAACTTCATATAAATGGAATCACACACAATACCTTATAATTACCTTATACATGCATTGTGTATTTTGAATCTTTTGTGCCTGACTTATTTTACACAAGTGTTTTTGCCATTTTTCTATGTTCATACTCATTACTACTTGAGTTTTTGTAATGAATGAGTGTTATTCTGTACTGGAATGTATCAGTTCTGCTCTTAACAGGTATTTGGATTGTTTCCAGTTTGGGGCTACTATGAATAAGATTGGTTAGCAATATACCTAAAAGTGGAATTACTGGGCAGGCATTAAAAGTTGCAGCCTTTGTAGTAACACAGAATAAAAAATATGGCTTCTATTTCTAAAATTTTCAGGGTGACTGTTTTCATTTATTCATTTATTTGATAAACACTTAATAGAAGGAGAAAAGAATTGTCATATGCATGACCCTAGAAACTCCTAATGCCTCAATACAGGTGGGTTGCACCAATGATGATTTTCCTTAATAGGAGGAATTGCACCAAATCTTGCCTTCAGGTGGATGCAAGTCCCTCCCTTTCTCCAGTACATGCATTCTTAATGGTGGTGATCCTACCCCTAAAATGGCAAAATTTGGTTCTTGAGAAGGGAGTGGTGAAAAAATTGCATTCTTTTTGAGATTTAAGATATTTAGCCTTTCCAGTGCCTAGGTTCTTTCCTTTTATATTTCACTTCCAAGGTTATGTGTATATTTGATCTACAAGAAGGTACTTAGCAAAGTATAGGGACTTTTCCTGGAGTACCACTATGCGGTATTACCTCCAACCTCATCTGTTTTTCACCTGGCTTCACTATATATGATGAGTATATATCTACATTTGATAACCTGGAGCTATAGTTTTCCCCTAAAAAGGATGTTCTTGAGCCATGGTATTACACAATTGTCTCTATCCATGGTTGTCAGAAATGTCAAAACCCTTACTGTATTCTATCTTATATTTCATGTAAAACAACCCATATTGATTTGCTTGTTTCATTTTTAAAAATCTTTGCCAAGAATCAGTTTAGAAATCTATATCTTATTATAGTGAATTTCTTCCCCTAATCCCAAGTCCACTGCTCCCAATTATAACTCTTTTTGAGCATACCTAAAGAAACCATATATTGATGTCAGGACATTCACACTTTCTCTGCTTAACTCTACTGATATTTTCAAATATTTACCTTATGAAAGACCACCTGTTTATACCTCTTAAAACAAGCCGTAAATCGACTTTCCTTGATACCAAATATAGAAGTCTAGTGCCATATCCCAATATTCCTCTTGCCTATAAGTCTGACTATGAATACTTAGCAAAGTGAGGGAACTAGATAAATGCTAGGTTTTGAAAAAAGAATGTGACTGAGAACATATGCATTCCCTATGTCTTATAAATTGAATGCTTTGTGTTTTGAAATAGACCTTTGTTTCTCTCCTCCACATTGGCTCAGAGATACTCAGAACATTTAAGGAGCACTTGACTTGAGCATTGGAATATAAATGGTAGAGCCTTGCAAAGCACATCAATGGAAAGTCAGGGTTGGTCCAGAGTATCAGCATTATAAGCCTTCGAATGACCCACACAGCCTTGGACAATGAATATCTTTTTGTGGACCATAACATATAGACTTGTAGTCAATCCATAAGTTTTTCAAAGTTATTAAGTATGGATGTCTTCATGACTCTCAGGAGGGGAAAGTATCTTCTGTAAAATGACTGATTAAAACCTCATTGAACATTCAAGGAGAAGACAGATATAAGGAAGTCCTCAAAGCCCACTTGAAATCAATTTGGAACATGGAGAGTCATACACTCAAGGATTGAGAATCATATTTATACTGTTCTATTTTATATCATAGGAGCTGACTCAGTTAGACTTTCACCATGCTTTCGGAAATAGACAATCCATCTCGACTTTATATCACTTTATAACTTGCTTTATTCTTAGCACTTAATATATCTGACATAATGTTTGTTTATTTATTCTATCCTTTACTAATTTTAAGTCCCATAAAGGAAAAGCTTTGTTTTTCTTATTCACTGTTGTATCTCCTGTACTGATTATACTGCCTGGCATATGATTGGTTCCCAACAAAATTTATTGATTGGATGAATATATTAAAAAGGTCTTAGGTTAAAAAACAGGAGAAGAGGATAAAGGATGTTAAGATATTTAGTCTTGGAATATTAGCAAGCTCAAGCTTGCTAAGAAAGGGAAAATATTTTCTGGATTTCTTGAAAATAATGCAACATCATCATTTTGGTTCATTTTAACATTTTTTGATTTATCTAACACATGTGATTTCCTTTTATGTCTTATCTTTGTTCACAGATGATCCTCCTAGGGTATATCAGCAATTGGAAAGCATGTGATTTAATCAACTCTCTCTGTTTATTTGAGATATTCTTAAATTTCTAGTCAGTCTGAAGTGACCTTATTTGTGTCCCTCTTTGCATATTGTTTATTTACCTTGCTATTTTTTATTATATCTGTATTTTATCTCCTCCCCATTTCTGATTTTCCAAGGTAATGTTAGGTTATTTTCATATGGTGGAGGTTTGGTAGTCTTTACCTTCCTATTCTATTTAGTATATTTACATTTTTATCAGCATGGTATTTTGACTGCATTTTGAAATATAGAATTCATGCTAAGGAAATAAAAGCCACTCTCTTTTTTTTATTTAGAGTAAGCCAAAAAATAAATAGGAGATGAGGAAGAAATGTGAAAATATGAAAAAGAGACTCCAATGTAGAGAGCCAAATTCCAACAGATCCTCAAACAGCAGTGCATGTCATCTGAAGAAAACAAAAAAATCAGTGAGCTATAGGACTTTTCTTTACCATGAGATCTCACCAGGTTACATCTCTCTCCAACAAGAACAGTTTTTCATTTATTATTAATCTAGTGCTTAGTAACAAATCTTCCAAATATTGGTGTTTCAATCCAACTGTAATAGTTTGGTATCCTTCACATTTTTTCCTAGGTCAGAATTTGAAAGTGACTTGACTGGGAATTTTTGACTTAGGGATCACTCTTAAGTTTGTAGCCAGATATTAGTGGGGTTTGCAGCCACCTGAAGTTTGATTAGAACTGTAGAATCCACTATTAGATGATCTCACAAAGCTCACATATTGGTGCTGGGTATTACCAAGAGGTTTCAGTTTCTTTCCCTGTGGGAAGTTCTTTGAAAGTCCTTGTGTCATGATGGTTTCCCCCAGACTGAGCCTTCCAAAAGACCAAAGCAGAGACTGCAGTGCTTTTTATGATCTAGCCTGGAATCCATACCTCTGCCCTAACTATTGGCTACATAGAAAAGTCCTGATTTCTTGTGGGAATAAACTTGACAGAAATGTGAGCACAAGGAAGTAATAATCATTGAAGTTGATCTTGTGGGCTAACTTCCATACCTCTCATAGTTAAAATTTCCCTAGGCAGAATTAATGAGAGAGAAAGCAGATAAACATTTCCCTAGCTATGACTCCCCACATTATTATCTCCCTTACTAGTGTTTTTTTCCCCCTGTTATCTGAACTGACAATCAAGATTCAGAACATCCAGCTTTATAATATATTAGGACGAATTCAAGTGATGTTCAGATACACATGGAGGAGACCAAGGTAAAATATAGTCAATTTTCTTTTCTTCTCTTCCTTACTGCTCCCAACACCCAAATATCAAGAAGCTTGGCAAAACTGACTTGTTCTCATTTCAACATATAAAAACAACACTTGATCAAATGAAAATACAAAATCAAAATACAATAGTTTCGCAGTGGGTAAACTGATAAGACCTTCCTCAGTAAGCACTATAAGTGACTCATTTTACAGCCCTCAGAAAGATTTCATTGTCATTTCAATAATGAATAAGTACCAGTATTATATTATTAGATGAGAAAGCATAACACTTCTTATGAAAAACACCTTAGCACCTTGCATGTAGAATGTCCATTATCTTTAGCAATGCAAATCCTCTCTGATATTCACATTAAGAATTTGTATTATAATGCACACTCTAGTTCTTCACTTTTATCCCTAATTCATAATTATAACCATTTCATTTGGAACAGGATTAGAATCATTATTATTAGGAAAACATTCTTTCCTATTTAGAATGAGTGAATTCACTGGACACTTTTGCCTGCATGATAATTACTTGATTAGATACACCTGGACAATCATAAAAGGAAAAACCCATACAAGAGGAATTCTTTTATATTATTGTTTTTCAGATGTGTGCAGGCATTGGGGATATTAGAGACACTCAGGCTTTATAAATCAAACTATTTATTCAAAACATGGATATTTACTCATTGACCATTTTTGTTCCCATATCAAATTACAGTAGTATTAGAATTAATACATTTTCTGTAAAATGAGCAGAAGCTGGAACTAGAAGAATAAGAGAATAGTTTTATTTAATAATTTAAATTTGATTTTGATGATAACTACCTGTTCAGATTTTCTTACCCACAGAATGAAAAATGGCATGGAAATTTTAATTTTTCTATAATAATATTAACTGAAAACTTTCTTTGTAAGTAGATATGGGGAGCATAATAGAAATATTTTTGAGATTAAGGGTAGCAAGTAACTATAACCATCAATTTTAGTGACTGCTTAAGGCCTAGAGAGAGAAATTTAAGAGAAATGTTTTCCAAAAGCAATTGGATAAAAAAGTTACTTAGCATATTTAAATTTAATTAATATTTAAATATTTTATTAGGCTTCCATTAGTGGAAGATATTTTAAAGACATTTTTAAGGCATATTAATGCATAAAAAGTGTTATGAGAAAGCATTTGTCTCTATAATCTCATTCTGTAATTGGTGGAATTTGTGCTTTGAGTTTCACTTTTGGTAGTCAAAATCAGTTTCTTTAGTGGTACTTTTTTTGGGGACATTTTTTATTTAAACATCATTTTACATGCTAGCCAAAACAATTCATGAGATTACTAATTGTAGACTAGCTGGGAGTACAGTATTTTATTATAAGCAAATTTAGTGAGTTTACGGTATCAAAAAAAATCAGTACAGCTATAAATGAAACATATCCTATTAATATACAGAAAGAAAAGTGTAATCCTGTATTCTTCGTTGGGACTAATTTTACAATCAAATTACAATTATGAGAAATGATATAGTTTCAAATAAAATACAGAACAGGATATGTTTTCTAATGAATATTTGAATTATTTGAATTAAAATGCATGTTGAAGTACTGGCACATCTTGGAGATACTATGGGTGATTCCAGATTACTGCAATAAAGCTAACCACGATAAAATAACACTTTTTTTTTTTGGTTTCCCAGTGTATATAAAAAAAATATGTTTACGTTATACTGTTGTCTATTCATTGTGTAATCACATTCTGTATATATACACCTTAATTTTAAAATACTTTATTGCTAAAAAATGCTATCCATCTTATGAACCTTCAGCAAGTTGTAATCTTTTTGCTGATGCAGATTACAATAGTATCATCAAAGATCACCATAACAGGTATATATGATAATGAAATAGTTTGTTGTAAATGTTACCTCAACAACAAGAAAAAGAAATGACACTACTCATGGGTTTAGTTGGTTAGCATTTTAACTAGCTATTATTCTAGTTTAAAAATCAAGTAGTCAATATAGAGTAGTGACCACTGTGTGACTTGTAGAAAATAGTCAAGAATAGAAATAAATCCACATAAAATGGCTAAGAATAAGCTTTATATAGCAAATATAAGGGCAGAAAATAATTCTCCATTTTGCAAAATGAGAAGTTTAACTATATACTAACTTATAAATTCAATCAGCAGTTAAACATTGTTTGGTGTGTCCCCCCTCTTTGTCCGTCCCCCCACAATGCTTCCCCCAGTCAAATTGCAAATGATCTGTGCCAGTAAGGCAGGGGAGGTAGTTGTTAATGCAAATGGATAATGAGCATGTATATGTAATTACTATTACATATAACAGAATAATTGCCAATGTGATCTCATGTGAAATTTGTTATGCTCTTATGTCTCCAATTAGGGCACACACTGAGTTTAACTGACTACATGGCTAAGTTTCATATAGTCAAATGGTAGTTGGGGATTGATTCTATTAATGTATATAGATTTATGTGAGCATCCAGATTGTTTATGAATGATCAGGGCCATAATAATAAAATAATCTGTATTAGGTTGATAAAGTTAGAGGTCAAAGTTGTTCTTTGATTTATCATTGTACAGCATCTGCAACTGGTTGTACTCCAATGGACTACCGTGTTTGGCTCTTTTTGAAATTTAATGTCACCTAAAATTTGTTTAGGCATTAAGAAGGCCAAGGTTTATGGCATATGGAAAATTAAATGTGAATTAATTATTAACATGTTGGTGAACATAATGTAGGATATCACATGAGCCTCAATGAAGCACACCTGAAATGTTATACTATGTTACTTAAATAAAATAATTTTGATAGATTTAAAAGTTTAAAAAAAAATCCCCTGAAAATTAAGTTTTAAATTACATTGTTATTGTGGAATGGACCTTATATTTCGAGTTCTGTCATACTTTTTATACTTTGTATAAAGAGAAACCAATGGATGCTCTGATCTAAACTCAAGTCACACAGAATTTTAACGATAGGACAAAAGAGCCTTTTTCTTAGAAGTTACATCTTTAGAATATTTGACTGCTGCAATGAAACCATAAATTTTATCATCAATTTGGCCTCTCAAATAGTATTTCATTTTTCACTTGAAAAATTTGCTGTTAATAAAAATTTTAAGTCAGCCAATAATGGTTATGTATTTTGAGTGATTAGTTTAGATTTGATTATTTGTCAGTTTTTCTATGCTCTGAAGTCACTTCAACCAAAATAATTAATTTACTTAGATAACTACTTTTCATATTCATTTAATAAATTTAGCTTTTATTGGGTTTTCTAGTAAATAGAGGGAAGCTTGAATGTTTATTAAGTTACTTCTTTTAATCTTACTGCATGTATGTTTTAGGTTGGCAGTTCATTAAACTGATACATTCAAATTTTATTGGTTTCTCTCTATGCTCTATCAGTGGTTTACCCATTTGGGCAAGAGATTATGCAAAGAAGTATCCTAGTTAATTATATTAGTTTCTTCGCTACACATATAGGTTAATCCAATATTGTATTAGAAGTTGGTTTTGCTTATAAGTATTTAGTTATGGTTGAGCTGGAAAGCATTTGCAATTGGTGCTTTTACCCAATTATAATTTTGCTAGTAGTTCCAAGGAAGGTTTTATCCTGTTTCAAATGATCTGTACATATCCTGATTAACATTTAAATTTACATTAGTATCAATACTTCCTAAGATAAATTCAAAATTGAATTTATATTCTGCCTTGGATATCCAACTATCACGACTCTTTTTTTTTTTTTTACCTCTACCTATAAATCCTTCTAATTATTTTGTCACAGAGTTTTCCATATTAACTGTTTGCAGGCAACTCCTGTATTTTCTATGTTTTAAGTTCAAGTTGCCTTTTGTATATTATGCTCTAGTTATTCATTTGGTTATTCATTATGCCAAAGTATAAGATATAATATTTGTTTGTGGTTGTTATGAACCTTTAATGAGAAAGATATATGTGAAGTAGAGCTCAACAACACTGTGTCTGCTTTCTCACTAGGTTGAGGGTTGGGGATACACAGAGAATTAGCCAACAGGATACAATAAAAAAAGATACACAGCCAGGGAATGATCATTGGTGCCTGGCACAGTTAAATGCTGGGTTTTTCATCACTTAGCAGTATGTTGGGGATTCTACAGCAGACACAGAACAGACACTCTGACTGTGCATTGCAGCATATTCTCCAACACATCCAACTCCAGCAGCATGTGTGGAACATCATCCCCAGAATTTTCTCTTCATGTTCATGTAGAAGGTACAGAAGGAAGCAAGTGTCCCTCCTACACTTGGCGGGTTCAGCAGGTGGTGGGTGAGCAGCGTCAAGTCACCAGTGGGTACTCTGCCATACTATATATTTTTATATATATTATATCTCTCTCCCATACTATTTATTTTTCAATGTTTGTTTTATTACTAGTAGTTGTATTTGCTTGATTAGTGGTAATTGTATTGTTTTGGTTGAGGTTGGCATGGTTCAAAGTGATTTCAAGTTTAGTTTAATTCTCCAGCTATGTGCTTGGTGCTTTAAATTTAAATTATACCTTGGCTTGCCAAGTGACTTTCTAAGATGTTTACTGTTTTATTGTACTAAATTTTGAGATCAATATTGCTTATTTTACATTTTTCACATTATTTTTATTTGAGTGAAGTGGGCTATGTGTATAATTCAAGGCCAAATTCAGCTGGATTTCCTATTGTTAATTAATTAATTTTTAAAAAGATTTATTTATTTATGCATACAAGAACTGGGGTACAGGCCAGAGGTGTGGGAGGTGAGAGGATTCACAAGAGACAGAACGGGGAACAGAACAGGCAGATAGACTGAAGTACACTGCTGAAGGGAGCAGCGGGTGTGACAGGAGAGGTCTGCTGGCCTCCAGGGATCAAACGCATGCTGCAGAGGCTGCTGAGAGCTTCACAGAGCTACCCTTAACTCCTTGTGTCACTAGGGGGGCCCCTGTTAATTTATTTTTAACCTCTTAATTCCCTGAGGGTTCTAAGACTACAACTCTCCACATACACAGATCTAACATTGTTATGATAATTCTTATCATTCATCATTCTTTATAGAATTTGCTGAAAAGCATTATATTGGTTAAATCAGCAAGTAGTTATAAGGATGTATAGATTATGAAAAGGGTTCTTTTGAGGAGTTTAAAGCTACGTAAGATATTTTGGATTTTAAGCTACAATTATTAGAACTGTTGAAATTTCTTTAAAATTTTATGAATAACAATAAGTATCCTAATACATTCATCCTGGCTGTTAGAATTTATGGGAAATGCTTTCTATGGATAGCTCCAAAATAATTCTGTTTTGACACATCTTTAGAGAAGTATCATTTCCCTTTAAAATATCCCTCTGGAAAAGACACATAAATAGATGCAACTTAATACTGTTAAATTATAAAACCCTCTAAAGTCCCCAAAAAAACAAGTTTTAGATTCATTGGTTTTATATCTGTCCCCAGTAAAATGAGAAAGAATCTTTATGCTGCTGGAATATTTTCATTTTTTTAGGGCTTGGACTTTGAAGAGAACAACCTTATTTTCATTTTTAAACTGCAAATGAGAGTGTGATTGCTTATGAATGTATTAGTGAAAGACTCTTTATTTTAGTTAATTCTATGTGGTTTCTTATCTTTTTAAATATTATTAATACATTTACATATTTCTTCTCTTTTCAAAACACATTTATGCATGTAAGAGGATGGAAAGAATCTTTAAAAATGAATAAAAGGAGTTCCTGAAGTTGAGATTTTTCAAGATCTGAGAACTACTTTTATCAAGACTCATAAATGAGGAAAAGTATACTTCTTTCTAGCAGCTGCACGTTGTTTGTTAATCTGGATATAGAACTTGACGTGGGTAGGGAGAAAGTGAAAAATGACCCTTTCGGCTCACTGCTGGATGTTGACAGCTTGGCCATAATGTTCCTAGGAAAATATAAATAACTTTCTCAGAATATAGTCAATACTCTGCAATGCCACTCTGTGAGGCCAATAGAATAAGATGGAGGAAAAAGGACACTTTGCAACCACAAGATCAACTGAACATACCCTTTTGCAGGATCAAATGAGTGACTGTTATTTCTTTACCAGTAAAAATTCTAACTCCATTTTCAACCCCCTGCCTTCTAGATAAATATGAAGATGCCCAGTCATTGACTTGTCTCTGCTACCTGACAAACATCCCTCCTCAAATTATTGACAGGTCTCTAAATCCTCCTCAGAATCACCCAACCTGAGTCCAAATTTTTAAGTCTATCTCCTTTTTATAGAGACAAAAAAGTGTCTCTCTGATGCGTGTTCTCTCTTGAGGCAAGAAGCTAAAGAAACTCAACTTTGTTTGGTTACGGGTATGTGGTGGTTGTTGGTTGGTAGACTTTCACAGAAGTGACAGATGATCCCATGTGGTCAGACTGGAACAAGATCATGATGACCTAATAGAATGTATAATGCCAAGAGAATGACCCTTCATGTTTTTTTGCTATGAAAGGTGATTGGAAGATGTAAAACACAGGAAGGAACATTTTGGAATATTTTACAATATTCTTTTGTGGAAATTTAGAAGATAAATTGGTGTAAGTGTGTAAGGGAAAGACTGAAAGGAAATAATTTGGGGGACAGGTTTAGTAATCTGTACAAAAGATGATGAGGACCACAATAAAAGACTACCAGTATAGTTATTAAAAAAACAGACAGAAAAGAAACGTACAGAGCTTGGTAAATGATTGTAGTAATGTCATTTACTGAAAAGCAATGTGGGAGGAACTGCTTTGGGGAGGGTTGGATGATTAGTTGAGTAGAAGCTGTCTGTAAGAATAGTTTAATAGTCCAGAAGGCAACTCAGCCCATTGATCTGAAACTCAGGAGGGGCCTTTGTGCTGGAAATAACATATTTGGCTGTTGCTACCCGCAGAGAAATGACAATTACAGGCATTTAATTGTTACATGACATTTAGTTATATCCTATGCTGAATGAACCTAGAAGGCTATATTCTAGTTTTTGCTGTCTCCTTCTAGCAACTAACTAATTGATGCGTTCAGTCGTAAAACACCAAGTGAAATTGAATAAGATAATTTGTACTTGCTTTAAGAGTGAAGCAAACTATATTTCAGCAATTCATAAATACAGCTCAACTCAGAGGCAAAATAATAATCAAGCAAGAATGACCTTAGGGATAGAATTATTCAGCTAATTGCTCCTGTCCAACTAGCTCATGACAATGACCAGGCTCAGATGAGTTGATATGGAAGTAGAGGATTTTGCATGAAATGGGTCTAGGGTATATTGTGTGTGTGTGTGTATATATATATATATATATATATATATATATATATATATAAAGGAGTGACATAGATACTTCCCAAGAAGTGGCAATAGGGAGGATAACCTTGGTAATTCATAATCAGAGAATTTAGTGATTATTCATTTCTACATTCATTTGACTCTATTTTTCTTTACTGCAAATAACTTCTTTAAAACAGCTAAAATCTTAAAGCGTACATGAGTCCTTCAAGAGCAATATACTCTTAGAGTTTGACTAAGCAAAGCCTTTGCATGGCAGGGTTTTGTTGTCCCTAGTAATTGTAGATCATTAACATTTATTGTTTGACTCCACTTACTTGTTTTTTAGCTAGTGTTGGATGACATGTGAGTGTGTTGAAAGAATAACAATATTGGACATTCATGCAGTACACAATGTGAAACATTCATTATATACCTTGTTGTATTCAATTTTCATCACAATCTCATGAATTAGTTAATTTCATCCTGATTTTAGGATTGACACAACCAAGACTTACAGAGATTGTTTGTTGTAATATAGCTAGTAGGTATTGGAACTATTGCCAGAGGTAGAACTCTTAAGTACTGTACTTTCATTTACACAGTACAAAAATTAGTGCATAGTCTTCTGAAAAGGAAAAAAAGTCACAAACCTAATAATATTGTTATTGTTTGATAGGCATATTTATTTTTTATTTTTTAAGGATTTTTTATTTTTGCGTGCAAGAACTGGGGGTGTAGGACAGAGGTGCAGTGGGTGAGAGGATTCACCAGAGAAGAGTAGGGAGCAGAACAGGCAGATCTACTGAAATACACTGCTGAGGGGTACAGCCGGTGAGACAGGAGAGGTCTGCTGCGTCATGTGGGTCAGCCCTCTGGCCAGGGATGGAACTCATGCTACGATGGCTGGCAATAGCTTGATAGTGCTGAGACTTTAATCCCTGCATCACCAGGGATGTCCTGATAGCTATATATATATTATAATTTGCTTTTAGGTTTTGATTGTTTTCAAAATATATTCTAGGCATATAAAATTTTATATGGATATTGTTCATCTCTGATTTTAATAGTACTATGGTTTCAAATTCTTGGAATATAAAAGCATATTTATTCTCTCCCTTTTTTCTCACCTTAAAATTGCAAATTGTCTTCTATAACCACTGTTCCTTTCAGGTATGTTCTCTTCAACAACAGTAGGCTCTAATATGAACATATTGGCCTTTTTGCTTTCTGCTGTTGATCTGATTTATATTCTCTATAAGCGTAAGGAACGCTTTCCTGATCTATCACCTTACCTGCTTTTCTCCTTAGATAACCTTTGGCGTCCTTCCTATGACCTTGGTGTGCTGACTTAAAATGAAGTTTCCTGGACTCCACCTTGTATTTACTCAATCAGAATCTTTAAGGATGAAGCCTTTGAATCTGCAATTTTAACAAGGATTCTGAGTAAGTCTTATGTACACTCTAGTTTGGTGACCACAACTCTGGGAAGAGATGATTGGACCTAATTGTCTAGATGATTTACACAACTGCTATTCTTAACTAATGGTGAATAGAACATAAAATTTGTTTTTATTTCTTCTGAAATTGCAAATAATACATTAGTACTCCACATTCCTTATAAGTAGTGCAAGATATTTTTGGTTGCACATAATTAGTACATTTGTATAATTATATATATAAAACTCAAGTGTGAAAAGATTTTATTTTATTTATTTAACACATGATTCAGTGTTAGAATTCACAAACATAAAATAACACTTTTAAAGAATTAAAAAAGACCATAGACATGAACACAGAAGATAAAGTTTCATACTGAAAGAAAGAAGACCCTAAGTATTCCTTGCCGTAGAATCAGCAAGGGTTATAGGTTTTTCTCCTTTTTTTTTTTTAGATTTATTTATTTATTTATACAAGCACTGGGTACAGTCAGAAATGTGGGAGGGTGAGAGAATTCACCAGAGCCAGAGCAGGGAACAGAACAGGCAGACTGATGAAATACACTGCTGAGGGGAGCAGCGGGCGCGGCAGGAGCGGTCTGTCACGCCATGTGGGACCCTCGCCAGTGGCCAGGGATTGAACCGGCACTGCAGAGGCTGCAGGGGAAGGGAAGTTAATACAATTATATAAGCCAAAGGTATCATGATTCAGTTTATCAATTATCTTAGAAGAAAAAGAATTAAGTCTTGCCACTTTCAGAACTGATATAAACTTAACATTACAGCAAATAAAGTGAATATGAGTTATAATGATTTTCTTTTATGTCTAGATAAGGAAATAGAAAGGACCCAGGGATAACAAGGCCAGAAAGAGAAGCCACAGAGACAGAAAATAAGAGGGCAGAGGTAGAGGGCAGGGTGGGAGGTGGTGGTTATGCCTTAGCAATCATGGGGGAAAGCTGAAGGGGAAAAAGCAAACATCTTTAAGACGGCTAGTTGCCACACAATATCCATTTCCTCTTTCCTCTTTAGTAGAAGGCTCTATTCTCACAGTTCTCAGCTTAATGACATTCCCAGCCTTCCCTTATTTATATAAGATATCAAGATAAAATTTGAACCAATATGATATAAGAAAACCAGAGAGGGTGACTAGCAATGTTTGCCTAGTTGGGGGAAGCACCTTTTCTCCTACCCTTCTTCCTCTGTCTTGCTGCCTGATTTGGACATGGTGTACAGAGCTCCAGAAGATCCTGGACAGTAAGCTTTTGGGACAGCACATGATGGGAAGCAATGTGTCTCCTCGATGATCACACCAACCCTGGGCTGTCCACATATGGAATTTTTATATGAGAGAGACATTCTATCATGATTAGGCATCCATAACTTTATTTGTTATCTGAAGCTGATATTAATTTCAGTTGAATCAAAGGTAGAAGCCAAAGAGAATAAGTACAGATTTTCACATATTTATAGAAGGGTGCAGCAACAGATCTTATGGAACCAAAACCCTAGCCCTAACTTTGGCTCTAAACTGGTCATAGTGCATAGATCATACAGATTCATGCCCAGGGAAAGCTGTCCTACACTGAAGAAGCCAGGCAGAGACTCAAAGAAGGTGGCATTTTAGAGTTTCTGCTTGCTAATCAGCTGTTCTGTTTAATGTCATTAATGATGTTATTGATCAGTATCTTTAATTCTCCCAAGAAACTATGACTGACTCATATCCAGTACACAATGATCTCAGAACCCCAGACAAAATCCCATTGGTCTTAGATTCTGTACTTTATCATTACGCTTTTCAAGCAACTGCCTTCTGATTTACCTCTATTAGTTTGACCTTTATTTCTTACATTCTGAAAGTGCTGCTTCAGAAAAAAAGCAATGAGGAAAGACCTTGAAGCAATGAAACCTATCAGCCTTAATAGGTTTGATAATGTGCACATTTGTAAATGAACTGTGTGAATTTTTTTCTCATAGTGATGATCTAGGTGATCCACATTTAACATAAGAGTACTCAAGATAAATTGCTAGAATCACAAGGTCTATATTTGTTCCTATTTTCTTCTTTTGTTCATTGCAATACTAACTCTGCTCAATCAACAGTAGTAGTCTTGAGTTCAGATGGGCTAATCATAACATTGTAAACACAGTAAGTTTACCCAGCAGGAAACTTACTGAACTTTAAAAAATTTTACAGGATAAGCCCCCACACAGCACTCTTGGCAAGAGTATGACAGTGAGGCACATTTTCAAAAGCTGGGCACACTCTGAACACATATGGTGTCATGAGACAAGGCTAGTGTATAACACGTGCGGCCACATGAGAAAAGGGACCAGGGAAATCAGCTCAGGGAAATCCTCAAATCTTGGGACACTTTAACTTTTAAGCCTAGATAATAACTTAGTGGTTTGACTAATACATTTTTCAGTGCAGTTGTACCTCATCAGTGAGGATTACTCATTAATGCAATAACCATTCTCAGAAATGACAAATAGGTGTTTATTTTGGTTCAGATTTTAAATTACTTTGATTTTATATATTTTCTCATTAATTCTTTATTTAGTGTTACAAGGGTCAAATTCTTTTATATATCCCTAAGGCTAGAGAGCAAGGCTTCCAAACCAGCTATGTTCATCCTTTCCTTTTGGGCATTTCCAGAACTGCAGTGCTTTATATTGTTTCGCTTCTTTTTTGAATAATTTGAGTTCATTTAAACTTAAATAATTTATAGTTATATAATGCTATTTTTTCTTCTGATATGTCTACTAATTTTCCCAAGTCTGCCACCATGACTAGTAGGGGATGTAATTAAAGGTGGTGATAGACAAATATTTTGTCTTTGTTGCCCTAATACTATAAAAGTGTTTACTAGACAGTATAATTGAGAATAAATTCTCAACAAATTAGGGAAAATTGTTGAAATAACAAGAGATGGCCAGGTACAAAATTCACATAATTCACTAAAATGCCACACTAGAAATGTTTTCAAGTGGAAATTAAATGTACATAGTGTCTTTATTCATAATTGATCCAGGAATATAGATATCCACATTTACTATAATTTTAAAAGTGCAAAATTATTCCTTTATCAGCCAAATTATGTCTGTAATAAAAAATTAGAGATACTTAAATACCAGAGCACTCCACTCAGCACAAAGAATTGGATTCATGCTTTTATCTTTGCTCTGTCCTAAACACTCACTAAAGTTGTAATAGACAGCAAGGGCCAAAAAAAAACCAACAACAAACAAACAAAAAACAACCAAGAGAGCACATGACATATTTGTGAAAGTGGAAAAACAGGTAGGTAAGTGTTCAGTGGTTTAAAAGAGTAGGGAAATTTGAAATCCAACACTCAATCATGGAAGTTTGGAGAAGTGATCATACCACCCTATGCCAAAAAAGCTCAAATACAAAAGCTCTTGCAAATGGAGGTCCAACATGGAGAGGACTTTTTAAAAATTTGTATAAGATGTTGTTATCTGATCCCTTTTCACAACCAACTAACAACCACCTTCAGTGCCTGCAGAGATAAGAAAGTACGTTTGTCAACAAACTAGAGGGAATCTGGGCTCTGGAATATCAGTACAAAAGATAGAAGGGTATTGAGTGAATTTTTTTAAAGAGCTGGGGTACAGGTCAGAGATGTGGGGGGGGAGAGGATTCACCAGAGACAGAGTGGGGAAAAGAACAGGCAGACTGACTGAAATACACTGCTGAGGGGAGCAGCGGGCAAGACAGGAGAGGTCTGCTGTGCCATGTGAGTTAGCTTCCTGGCCGGCTGGGGATCGAACTTGAGCTGCAGAGGCTGTGGATTGCTTCATAGTGCGGTGCTTAACCCCTTGTGCCACCAGGGAGGCTCTGAATTTTTTTTTAAGATTTATATTTATTTATTTATGCATACAAGAACTAGGGTGTAGGCCAGAGGTGCAGGGGCTAAGAGGATTCATCAGAGACAGAGTGGGGAGCAGAAAAGGCAGATCTGTTGAAATATTCTGCTGAGGGAACAGCACGTGAGAGATGAGAGGTCTGCTGTACGTTGGGGAGTTCCCTGGCTGGGAACTGAATTCAGGCTGTGGCGGTGATAGCACTGAACCTAATCCCTGAGCCAATGGAAGGTCCCAATATTGAGTGAAATTTAATACACTGAACTATGAGGTTCACCAGCCCATTTCCACAGTTACCATAACTGTCATGCTGGAAATTCCTAATTGGAAAAGAAAAATTTTCATTTCTGAATAAAAACCTGTATGACATAATATTCTTTTTTATTTAATTTAATCTATTTTTTAAACATCATGGATTAAAATGTTTTGTTTGTTTTTCATTGAGGTAACATTGGTTTATAGCATTGTATGTGATTCAGAGGTAGAGGACCACACCTCTTCAGATGTAGATTATCATACCACACCCACCACTAAGGCACCCCTTGTCTTCCACTCTAGTCCACTGGGCCCTTCCCTATTTATTCTCCCCCTTCCTCTCTCTCTCTGGTAGCCTCAATTCTATAGTCATATTTATGAGATTTGTTTTTCATTTGTTTCTCTCATATTCCACATATGAATGAAATCAGCCCATCTTACTCTTCAGCCTTCTGACTTAGCATAATCCTCTCTACTTCCATCCATGTTGTTGCAAATGGTAATAATTTATCTCTTTTTAATAACCGAGTAATATTTCATTGTGTACATATACCACACATTCCTAATCCACTCATCTCTCTCTGAGCAGTTAGATTGTTTCCATAATTTAGTTATTGTAAATAAGGCTGCAGTGAGCATAGGCGTGCATATAGCCCTTTGAACTTGTGTTTTTGTATTTTTTTATATATTTTTTATTTTTTACATCATTTTTCATTTTTAAACAATATTTGCTTCCCCCCCACCCCCCTAGGTGTAGTCTCCATAGAGTTTCCTTCACCAATGCACCCGTGCACCCTCACCTCATACCTAGGAGGGATTTTGCTGGATCATACAGTAATCTGTTCTTAGTATTTTGAGAAATCGCCATACTGTTTTCCACAGGGACTGGACCAATCTACTTTCCCACCAGTGGATATAGGTTTATTCCTAAAGACATTCAGAGTAGGCCATTCCCCATCTCATTACCTTGGCTAGACCTGGATCACCCACTTGTTTGTAAGCCCTACTGGGAAGCTTCAAGATGCTTCCCAGTTTTTCTGCTGAATAATAATTTATAGCAAAGAATGCTAAGGAATTTTGGTAAACAACTGAATAGGAAAAACAAACACCAAAACAAAGAGATATAAAGGAAATGATAGGAATATATAGAGTGCAAGAAACAGAAATAAACATATATATATATCGATCTATATAATTAAACTTCTCAGAGGAAATGAAAAAATGTACATTACAGAAGAAGAAAGATGGTAAAGATAACCTTTGGAAGATAAGAAATGATTATTTTATTAGGAGAAATTAGTAATAAAATAATCGGAAGTAACATTGAGATATTCTCTGAGAAAGTAAAACGAATAAAGCCATTTGGCTAAAAATAAAACAAAACATTAATGATGTGAGGGAATAAACATCAATAGTCCAATATCTGAATTGTAGAAATTCCAGAAACTTAATGGACAAAATGGATGGGAGAAAATTATCAAACAGCAGATTATTTTCTTTCATTTTGAATAATTGAATAACTCATTTATCAAGATAAATGGGTACAAAGAATCCAATTAATGAGGAGAAAGAATATAAATGAATATAGGTCATATTATAAATATTTGAAATAATAATAATGGCATTCACCTCAAAAGCCATATTAAAGGAAGAAGTTCCTTTAAAGCACTGAAGGAGGGCCTCCCTGATGGCACAAGGGATTAAGTCTCAGCACCGTGAAGCTATCCACAGCCACTGAAGCATGAGTTTGATCTACTGTAGCACGAATTTTACCCCTGGCCAGGGAGCTAACCCACATATGGTGCAGCAGACCTCTCCTGTCTCGCCCGCTGCTCCCCTTAGCGGTGTATTGCAGTTGATCTGCTTGTTCTGTTCCCCACTCTCTCTCTGGTGAATCCTCTTACCCCCCACATCTCTAACCTACACCCCAGTTCTTGTATGCATAAATAGATCTTTAAAAAAAAAACAAAGCACTGAAGAAATATTATTTTGAACCTAGTATTCTCTACTTGACCCAGAAACAAAATAGTTGTAAGTGCAGATTATAGACATTATTAGAGAAGCAAGATATCAAAAATTTGCCTCTCAGAATCTTTCCAAGGAAGTTAGTGAGCAAAGTACTAAAATATGAAATAAATTAAGAGAATGAAATACATTTTATGAAATAGAGGGTTAGAACTATAGCTAGGAAATTATCTCCCAGGAAAATGGTTTGTGAATCCAAATGACAATTTTGCACTGAGTTTGGAGAAGCATTCTAGATTTGAGTAGAAGGATAAAGGACTCCCAATGAATATTTTCGAAAAGAAAGCATCAAATAGGATATGTGATGGTTTTTAATTTGTTTATAAAGGAATTTATAATTATGAAGAGTAATTTGGGAGTCAGTTTCTGATAAATTAAAATACAAAGAACAAAGCAAACTAAACAAAAATAATTATTTCATTCAATAAAAAGTTATACATAAAAGAAAATGAGATCACAGCAAACCTCAGCAGTGCATTTTATTTACAATGTAATAACTACATTGACGTGCATCATTGACTTAAACAAAATTATCATACATCTCAATTGGGGAGATGAAAGCAGTGGCACTGTGTTTTGAAGTTCACCATATAAGAGACCGCCTAAATCACATTAGATATTTTTAAAACCTAATAACGAAGAAACAAATGTTTAAATATGTCATTTAGAAACTTATCGTTAAATACAAAATCATCGGCTGAAAGAATTGACCTCTGAAAGAGTGAAAGGGTGACCTCTGAAGGAGAGTAAACCATAGAAGTTTAATTTTCTTTTCATAAAAATGTCTTGTCATTTCACCTACTATGTTAAACTACAATATTTTCATTTGTAATTCTATATACAAGTTATTGACTAAAAAACCACAAACATGTCGTGTTCATGTGATAAAATTGTAAGGCTGCCATGCCTTTGTTATTTGTAGTATATATATATGCATGTGTGTGTGTGTCTATATATATAGTCTATGTATTAGTCTATATATTAAGTCTATATATTAGTCTATATATATATATTTAAGATTTTATTCAATTTTTTTTGTAGAAGGACTGTGGTATAGGCCAGAGGTTTGGGGGTGAGATGATTCACCAGACAGTGTGGGGAGCAGAACAGGTGGACTGACTGAAATACACTGCTGAGGGGAGCAGCAGGCGAGACAGGAGAGGACTACTGCACTATATATGGGTTAGCTCCCTGGCTGGTCATGGAACTCAGGCTGCAATGGTGATAGCACTGAGACTTAACCCCTGGGCCTCAAGGGAGGCCCCTGTAGTAGTCAATATTATCAGTGACTTCCTAAGAGCTTTGTACAGAGATGCAAAAGCAAGGAAACAGGGAACACTGTCACTGTCACAAGAATAGAAGATGAAGACTCAGTAACACATGTTTTATACTTTCTAGCTTATTCTGGTTCTATTTAAGAAACTCAATCAAGATCTAATGGCAAAATACCAAACATAATCCATTATTAAATTACAAATAATAAGTCAATTCTAAAATTAAGAAAAATTGCAAAACACCAGAAATTATTGAAAACTCTCTCTCCCCGACCCCCTACAATTATATTATTAGACAATATGGGTTTTGTTTGACTATTGCATACTACAAAATGACTCAAGCTAGGACTTCAGCTTTTACAGTGACTTCAAATTATTTTGTGCCATTGCAAAATGATTTACTTAATATCATCAGGGCTGTATTTTTTAAAATCATTTCTATTCTTCTGTTACCATTCTTATGCCACTTTCTTTTGGCAATCAATATTAATGCTATTTCAAAGCATGATGGGAAAATCAATCCAGGGATTATTATTTTTTTTTCAAGGGCTGCCTCCAAGAACCTGTTTACAAAGTTGTAAGTTTTCTTAAGGACACTTCTTTCTGATGTGATTGAGTGGAGAGATTAATGAATTCAAACGTACTTGCAAAAAAATCTTTAAAGAAAAATCTCTATGTAGTACAATTTTATAAAACAGGAAAAACCCTGATCTTTAAATAATAGAGATATGTTATCTCTCTTTCTTTCCATCCCTACACACACACAAAACACAGCCACGTCAATCTAAGTAAATGCACCTATCCATCCATCCATCCATCCATCCATCCATCCATCCATCCATCCATCTACCTACATATTATAACCCTATGTATATACCTCTCATAGCCCTATCATATAGAATCACATATCCAAAGGTGTGTTAAACTGACATGGCCCAAAACGATGCAACTTTTACTACTTTACTGTTATTTCTTCACGTAATTCTGAACTGGTTATTAATGATATATGGAGCATTTAATATGCTTAAATTCATTGTCCAAAGCAAACTGAGAATTCTGTAGTTTACTGTTCCTCAAATATATATTACATAAGAATCTCTTGTTATTTATTACATTTGCAAATTGCTGCATCATTATCAACAAAGTTACCATGTCTGGAAAGCCCAGAATATGTACTTTCATCTTTATGAAAAATTTTGAGAATCACTGCTCTTGTCCTGGTGCCTACCTTATATTTGTTTTAAATTTTTTAGGACGAAATGGAATCCTATTGCCATTAACATAACAACCAGCGTCTACAATTATGATTCAAATAATTCACTGCACTGTGAAATAATATGAAATTTTTAAAAAACATAAAGCAAATCTAATTAGATTAAACCAGTGGCTCCCCAAAGTAATTCTATGTACTTGCTTCATCAGAATCTCCTAAAGGTTCTTATTTAAAATTATTTTGAACCTTTCCCATAGCTAAAGATTTATTTATTTACACATACAAGAACTGGGGTATAAGCCAGAGGTGCAGATGGTGAGAAGATTCACCAGAGACAGAGTGAGGAGCAGAACAGGCAGACTGACTGAAATACACTGCTGAGGGGTGCAGTGGGCAAGACAGGAGAGGTCTGCCGCATGCACCATGTGGGTTGCTCCCTGACCAGCTGGGGATTGAACTCGTGCTGTAGTGTCTGGAAGTAGGTTGATGGCACTGTCTTTTTAAAAAAAAATTATTTTATATATTTTTACATAATTTTTAATTTTTGCACAAAGTGTGCATTTTCATCTTGGTTATAGTCCCCATAAAATTCCCACCCCCCTTATTTTAACCCTAATCCCTCTTCCCCCTTCCCTCCATAGTGTGTCTCTGGTTTATAGTTGCTTGTTGATTTTGATTTTTACTTTATTATAATTAGTCTTTTTCCTGGTCCCTCATTTAGGTTTTCTAAATTCCTGCTATGAGTGAGACCGTCTGGTATTTTTCTTTTTCTTTCTGGCTTCTTTCGCTGATCATGTTTCCTTCTAGCTCCATCCATGTTGCTGTAAATTGTATGAGTTTATCTTTTTTGATTGCTAAGTAATATTCCATTGTGTATATGTACCACATCTTCTTGATCCAGTCATCTATTTTTGGGCATTTGGGTTGTTTCCATAGCTTAGCTATTGTAAATAGTGCTGCTATAAACATAGGGGTGCAGGGGCCCTTTTGACTTAATAATTCTGTGTCCTTTGGGTAAATACCTAGGAGTGGAATTGCTGGATCGTGTGGAAGCTCCATCTTTAGCAGGTTGAGGAATCTCCAGACAGCTTTCATAGTGGTTGGACCAGTTTGCACTCCCGCCAGCAATGTAGAAGAGTTCCTTTTTCTCCACATCCTCGCCAACATTTGTTGTAGCTAGGTTTTTTTTTTTTTTTTTAATATGTGCCATTCTCACTGGTATAAGATGGTATCTCATTGTCGTTTTGATTTGCATTTCCCTAATTACAAGTGATGCTGAACATTTTTTCATATGCCTGTTGGCCATTTGTATTTCCTCTTTGGAGAAGTTCCTATTTAGCTCTTCTGCCTATTTACTTTGCATTATTTTTTTTTATTTATTTTTTTTTTAGAGGCATGTTTTATTTATTTATTTGTTTGGTTGGTTGTCTTGTTTATACATGCATTGGGCACAGTCAGAAGCGCGGGAGGGTGAGAGAATTCACCAGAACCAGAGTGGGGAGCAGAGCAGGCAGAAGGACCGAAGTACACTGCTGAGGGGAGCAGCGGGTGGCAGAAGAGGTCTGCACGCCATGTGGGACCCTCCTCCGGTGGCCGGGGAGCAGCCGGGGATTGAACCGGCGCCGCAGAGGCCACGGGCAGCTTCGCAACCCAGCGCTCAACCGCTGCGCCACCGGGGAGGCCCCTTACTTTGCATTATTTACTTTGTTTTTGTTGAGTCTCTTCAGCTCTGTAAATTTTTATAATCAGTCCTTTATCATTAGTGTTGTGTGCAAAAGTTTTCTCCCAGTCGGTGGGGTTTCTCTTTGTTTTGTTTATTGTCTCTTTTGCTGTGCAGAAGCTCTTTAATTTGATGTAGTCCCAGCTGTTTATCTTTGCCTTCACTATCACTGCTTTGGGTGAGAGGGTACTTCCCTGCACCCATGGTCTGCCCCAGTGGTAGCTGGATCCCCCTTGATAGCTCTGTCTTTAACCCCTGCGCCACCAGGGAGGCCCTGCAGTCATACTTCTTCAGAATGTGTTCTAGTAGCTGATAGATAACAATTGAGAGGTTCCCTACTACCTGCTTAGACCGAGATTATTTTTGTCTTTCACAAAGTTTAATTTATAATTATAATAAGCAGTGAATAAAAATTGGAGAACTAATTTATGACAGTTTTAAGGTTGTTATTGCATAAGTCACAGTCCTAATAACTGAGTTAAATCTTCCCTGGATTTAAAGGACAGATTTAAAGGACAAGAAACCAAAAGAGGGGAAAAAAACCTTTGCTTTAATTTAGCACTAAGTTTTGAACTCTAAGTGAGGAAGTAAGCTTGCTTTAGCATGCATGGGTAGTCAAGTAGGAAAATGAAAGAAGAGTTTTTAAAAAGAAAACATGTTCATAGGAAATAATGAGAGAAAAAGGCTATAAAATGACCATCAGTATTTCTTATTGGATAACAATTTATCCCATTTGTTAGCCTTCAGCTACATGAAAGCAAAAGTCAAATCTGGACCAAATTGCCAAACTGGATCCTAAATAGAATTTCTAATGCTTATACTTTAAGTAATTATCCTGCTACTCAAAGTGTTTATTGATATCTCCAATCATTCATTAACATAACAAATTACTACATTTTTTGAGATGATATTGAGTTCTTTCAGCACGTTGATGTATGAAATTGCTACCAGGAAATAAATTTAATTATCTGAAAAGTGAAATTCCAAAATACTTATTAAAAAAAGCAAAGAGGATTTTTTGAAGTATTTCTAGGGACTGTTAAGAATAAGTATTCATTTGTTAACCAATTAGAAATTCACTTACCACCTTTTTTGTAGAGTTCTGTTGAGATGATAGAGAATGAACGAACTTTGAAGCTTCTTGAAGCAACCTCAAGAAACAAGCAGAAGTTGAGGAATAATAGCTCACATACAGAGCGCCTCAAAAGGGACAAATTTAGGGTAATGGAACAATTATACTAATACATAATTAGTGCCCACTATTTATGAGGTTTTGCACTAGGAGCTAGAGATAGAAAGTTTTGAGGAGAACACGATTCTGGATTCTGGAGCAAGTAAAAGGATTAAAATGAAATGAAGCTAACATGGGAAACTAATGGGATTAGTCTATTCCACATATTATGAGTAAATGGAAGAAAAGTGGGAAATAAAATTAATATTTAAACCTTACAATAATAATAACTTCTGTTTATAGATTGTTCAGTGTATAGTTAGAGATCCATTAACAGCATTAACTGCATTATGTCATTTAATCCACCCGAACATCATATAAAATGGACTTGTCTTATTTCTGTTGATAGTTTTTTGCCCTGAGGCTCAGAGAGTTTAACTAATTCTCTAAATTTACACAGTATTGATGGCAGACTAATCTCAGAGTCAGTGTCCCTAATAACTACACAGTGCAATCTAAGAGTTATATATGAGAAAAATAGTGAGGGACTTAAAGCTTTTAGTAAATGACATTCTCAGGCTCACAAAGCTTTTATGAGAAAGAAATGCTATTAAAAATATTATCTACATGATTTAAGATTATACCTCCCCCCTCCCCACTTAACCATATCTGCCTCCTAAGATTAAAAGGGAAGTTAAGGATGAAGAACAAAAGTTAGAACTGAGAGGAAATAAGGTTGACTGGGCAGCAGGGTGAGAAATTGTGGGAGCTACATAATTCATAGTTACGCAAGCTGTATATTTTTATATTATAATTTGACACCTTCACTGCATCTTAATTTGCATGAATTTTGCAAGGATTAATTTAATGAAAAAGCATATTTAATGTTTCAGAGGAAGAATAAAAACAATATTTTACTTCTGCATCCGATATAATAGGCCCTACAATGGCTAGAAACTTAGTGAATGAGTAAGTAACACTGTAAATCTTTCAAGAAAAATGAGTTCTTTAGATTTTTAACACAAATAGTATGGTTTCAGAATTGGCATTGTGCACTTATATTACATTTGAAGAGAAGTAACTCATTTCCTCCAACATGTTGGATGCCCAGCTTTATACATTACTGTTTCTGATGTGGTCCTGACATACTCACTGGAGATTATCAGAATATTTGAGTGTGTGTTTGTGTGTGTTGCTGTTCTATTTAATTATACTTTGTAACCTTTCTTGGTTAAATAGTTTTCTGAGACATAATGCATGGTATGTTAATTATTTTATATTGTTAATAATGACAATACTATTTTCATTTTCTCCTTCAATATTCAGTTTTGAGCAGTCTCTGAACTAAATTAAAATGTTTGCATATTCTCTTCTAGTTCTTTTAATGTCTAATAATGACATTTTCAAACAAACCTGTTATAATTATTGCTTTAGACAAATGGCTGCCATAAGAAGTATATTTATTGATTACCTGCCATTTTCTTTGTTTAAAACCTTTGCATGGGGCCTCCCCGGTGGCGCAGCGGTTGAGCGCTGGGCTGCAAAGCTGCCCGCAGCCTCTTCAGTGCCGGTTCAATCCCCAGCTGCTCCCCAGCCACCGGAGGAGGGTCCCACATGGCACGCAGACCTCTCCTGCCGCCCGCTGCTCCCCTCAGCAGTGTACTTCGGTCCTTCTGCCTGCTCTGCTCCCCGCTCTGGCTCTGGTGAATTCTCTCACCCTCCCGCGCTTCTGACTGTGCCCAGTGCTTGTATAAATAAATAAATAAATCTTAAAAAAAGAAAATAAATAAAACCTTTGCATGCATTACCTCATTTAAGCATTTTGGGTGTTATATTATTAGCCCTGTTTTACCAGTAATACTTTCTAGGTTAGAGAGTTTAAATAATTACCCAAAGCCACAGAGAAAGGGTTTGAACTAGACTGCATACATATGCTTGTCATTTTCATTCCTGGATATTTCATTGTGGTGTATTTTGTAGTGAGATTATACTGTGTTTACTGTTTGCCAACAAAAAAAGTTTTAAATGTTCACACAATTTCTACTTACACAAAACAATTTCTAATTCCTCTTTCTCTACCAGGCCCAGAAACTAGTTGTTTAATATATTTATATAACACCTGATCAGAACTATTTAAAGATATATTCAGTAACATATTCAATATATGCATACAGATTTTTGACAATAAAGCTTTCATATACACAAGGAAACCATTCAACAAATAAGCTTGCCTGTGTCTTCTTTTATGAGACCTTGCCCCATCATAAACTTCTCTTTCCAATGCTTGTTCCAAAGAAAGACAGATGTTGGTTTTAGTTTATTCTAATGGGTTCTTTTTTTTTTTTTAAATTTATTTTTTATTTATTTATACAAGCACTGGGTACAGTCAGAAGTGTGGGAGGGTGAGAAGATTCACCAGAGCCAGAGCAGGGAGCAGAACAGGCAGACTGATGAAGTACACTGCTGGGGGGGAGCAGCGGGAGGCAGGAGAGGTCTGCCAGCCATGTGGGACCCTCGCCCAGCGGCCGGGAATCGAACCACGCTGCAGAGGCTGCGGGCAGCTTCTCAACCCAGTGCTCAACTGCTGTGCCACCAGGGAGGCCCCTATTCTAATAGGTTCTTTTTGCTTTATGGGTTCCATTTTTTCCTGGCTTTCTCTCCCACCATGTTTATCTTTCCTTCACAACAGGCAGGCCTGCTAACCTCAGACCTTGTTCCAGATACAGATGCAACAAACTGATATTCGACAACTTAATCAGCTTTTGCAAGCATGTAAAATCTAATTCATACCTATAGTCTTATAGTTTTTTGTCTTTGAGTTCATCCTTACAAATAGAATTGCCATGTGTTCCTCATGTTCCCATTTATAAATATTAAATATTTATCATATTGAATATGCTGGCCAGTTATCATGAATGGCATAATGTGTGTGTGCTCATTTAGCATAAGTAAATTATAACTACACCATTGCATGGTAGAGAAAAGACACTGTTAGGAATATAAAAATCATATTTCTGAAAAGCAATGCTGAAAGGATTTAAAAAAAATGACTTCTACCATTGTCTTTTTCTTACCAATCAATTCTCTCACCTGCCTACCAATGTCTGTTTTTTTAGGGGGAGTTGCTGTCTTTTCTGACATATTCTAGGGATTAGAAACACCTCCGAAGCAGGCTGAAAAATGGTTCCTGACATCAACTCTGCTATTTTTCCCCTCTTTTTTTTTTTTTTTTTTTTTTTGGCTTGGGAAACTATCCCTAGGAAATCAATGATGTTCTATTTCAAGACTGACCTAGATATATTTATCTTAACTTCTAACTTTACCATTTCTTGAGGAGTAGGGCACCTGCTCTTATGACTTTGGAGTTGATACAGGCAAACATTCACACAGGGAAACATTCTTGGGTGTGCCTGTTCCTTCTGAGGTTTAGGGGTTCCCTGAAAAAATCTGAAATGCAGGAGGACTATAGTTTAATATTGTTTTTTCTCTGTGCACATTTCTCTTCAATTCTTTCACTGTTTGCAAAATTATTTGACTCCCTGGAGGAGTAATGATGAAGAAAAGGGGATCTTTGTGTACATGAGATTTATTTCTGAAAACATGATTAATTTTTCTAGAAGACAGGGCATATTTTAGATAAATAGCTATAATTTAGACAAGGGTTCATAAATTGTAAGAATTAGAAAATCTTGAGTATGTAATGCAAAATGAATGGGCAAGCTTGGGAATCAATAACTGCCAGACGTATTGTTGGAAGATACAAAACTACTAATTTATTTTAAAAAATCAGAATAAGCAGAACATATATATGAAACTACTCATTTATTTTAAAAACGCCAAATAAGCAACACATGCATGTAAAATCATGGTTGATCCTTTATTTTTATAGGAATCTAAAAAAATCTGAAGTGTCATTTTTTTTTTTTTGTTAATAGCTGAGCTTTCACCAACGCAGTCTTGCATCCCCTTCATATTTTACTGATTTTTTGTTTTATGGAAGATCTCATTCCTGTGCCCCCTCAGTCTAATTGAAAACAGTTAAGTACCAGTAAATAAATATCTGTCGTTACTACATGTAACGACAGAGAAATGCTCTGTTATTGTCAATATCCATAAAAGAGATATTTTGTTGGAGTGCAAATTGTTTATCCCTAAAGGATTATGCAACCGTGTTATTTATTTATTTATTTACAAAAGAAAATACAATAGCAAATGCAATCCTTTGGATATAAAACATGGTTTAGTTAGGGTAACCTTGTAGATTCAATCATGGGGTGATGAATCAAGTTTCTGATTAAAGGGCAGAGGTGGTTTTATTGTCAAGTATAAAGGTTTAACCACAACCAAAATATATACAGTTGTTCTCATTATTTGCAGGAGTTATGTTCTATAAAAATCACCATGCAATCTGAATTGATAAATACTGAACTGTTGCCCCAAGGGGAAGTGCAGGATTATAAGTTCCTATGAACCTCTGGTCACAACAATTTTCCAACTGTATTGCCATTTATATTCTATAGGTTTGGTTGCCAACATCCTGTGAAATGACTTGGTCTGCGCTCCTACACAGCTCTTTTTCCTGCATAACACTTAGCAGGTAATATTAAAATTTTTCTGCAGCATCTTGATCTGCGGAACCTGACTCACCTCCAAGTTTAACACTTTTTCATGCCATGTTGCCTTTTGAAATGTGTGAGCCATTCAGCCCTATTAGGAATGGGTTTAACCTTTTCCTGAGGTACTGTGACTGTGAAATCATTAGGCTTTTCACCTCATAATGGTGCTGTCCAGATATGCTTTTGGAAAAACCAGTCATCATCTCCTGATTCCACAAATTTAGCCACTTTTTAATATTTTTCTGTAGTTTCATCACACACTATAGATGTTACTTTAGCACTTTAGCTGTTTCACATACAGATTTGTGAATTTCCTCTTCCTTTTCCTGTGTGTAACTTACTCTGAATTCAACCTGGAAATTTTACATTTTTTTAAATCAATAGGTGTCATTATTAATCTAAACCTGGTAATAAGCTTTATTTACTTGAAGCTTATTAGAAGTAACAAGGTATTACTACAATCTTCTTTCAAGTATGTTGATTCAGTTCAAGGGAAAACTAGATTCGAAAAAGTTAATTACTCTTGCTTGTGACATCTGTCATTACTATCGAAGGCAAGTCATCACTGTTTTCTGATTCCTAATGAAAGACAGCCTTCAATGTATTTATGTATGTAGCAAACATTTGTAATAGGATTTGGTCTAATTGTCCATTATAAAGTTCACTTTAGGGCATTTCTTATGTTACAGTAACCTATAACTTCTAGAATATGCAACAAATTCAATTTTGTAATTTACTGTTTATATTTGTCTAAGGTTAGCAGCTTAGTGTTGCAAAATATTTTAAAGGCATGTAAAATGGAACTAGGTGGACAAAAGCACTACAGAAGAATATATTTAAAAAAATGATTTGACTCAAATCGATTTGAGACCAAGGGCCAATTAAAAAAAAAAAAGTAGATGTGACAAGAAAAACCTGTATGCCAACACCTATTTCTTTTTAGATTTGTTTGAGAACTGGTTAAATGTTTGTGAAATGTCTACTGCCAAACCTTTGTCAGAGCAAATTTATTTAAATTAAAAATATTGATTAAATTTATTACCTGTAGCATTTATGGAAGTGAACTTTTACCTTAAGGAAATCTGCTTTTGCCTGCTCTCTTCACATAACTGACATTAGTGACTGTTAGAAGTTACCCTAATTGATCTGACCATAGTAGAATTGTGCTGAAAAAAATCACAATTTTACTCTTAAAAATCAGGTGAAATAGTTTTTTCACCTTAAAAGTGACAACATTAAGTAACTGGAATGAATGTGTATAGACTTTTGAACTTTGGATTCTGATAGTTATTTTTAATCCTGAGTCCTTAGCAATAACTCCCACTGCTGTTTTATTGATTTTATTCTTTTAAATTTTATCACCATTGGACCAATGTGTAGAATTATTCTAGAACCACCTATAATTTGGTAACAATACCTCTGGGAAACCATACAAAGTGCACAATACCTTATGCTACCATTTAAAATCATAATTTGTAAAAATTATGCATTTTGGATAAATGCATAGTTAGTTATTAAAGAAGTTAGAGTTTCAAAATATATAGGAATAGTTCATTCCAACAGCTAATATGGATGCTTTTTCATGGGATAGTTACGTAAGTTCCATTTTATTTTTGAATTGCCTGTTTTGAATATAAATATTTTACATATTTTCTAATTGTACTTGTACAGAGTTTCTACTATGAGTCTCACCAAGATCTAGTGCTGGATATTGTAGTGCTGAAAACACTCCACAGTTACTATAATCATGAAGCATAATTTCTAGAAGAACTAGCCAATTAATAGTCATATGTACATATACAATACGTACATGCAGTTATGGTGTATATATGTATACATATCAAAAGTTATTGGTGAGCGTGGTAAAGAAAACAAATAAAGGAACATTATTTCTGATAAGGCTATCAAGAGGATGGTCCATATTGTAAATGGTGGTCATCATTTAATAAAGTCAATTGGTAAGGCAAATTCTTTCTCTTAAGGTTGGACATATATACACTAGATATTAGATTAAACAGTTTAAAAACAATCAAACAAATAAATGAAAATTTGTTGCAGTTGAAGAAGCATAGTAAAAGGGTATCAATTCCTTTGCTGTTTAAATAAGGAAAAGAGGTAAGCAGGATAAGAAAACTATCTCAGCTGTATTGCTGGTAAATTAAATTGTAGGATATGGCTCTGAAATATCAGATTTTTTTTTTTTAATATTAAACCCCAGGATAGAATTAGTCCATCCAAGCATAGATGATGCTGGAAAATTGGAGCATTTCCCCATAGGTTCCTGTCCTCATAAAATGTAATTGTTTTTGTTTTTGTTTTTTTTAAAGATTTATTTATTTATTTATACAAGCACTGGGCACAGTCAGAAGCGCTGGAGGGTAAGAGAATTCACCAGAGCCAGAGTGGGGAGCAGAACAGGCAGACTGATGAAGTACACTGGTGAGGGGAGCAGCGGGTGGCAGGAGAGGTCTGTGTACCATGTAGGACCCTCACCCCATGGCCCGTGGCCAGGGATTGAACTGGCGCTGCGGAGGCTGTGGGCAGCTTCACAACCCAGCACTCAACGGCTGAGCCGCCAGGAAAGGCCCTGTAATTGTTATTTTAACAAATCTGAATGTTCATCATGTATAGAACACAAAGTATAGTTTACCACCTCCCTTTTACTAGGTGGAGAAGTACTACTCTACTTCACAGGTCTCTGCTTGCTTTAGGTTTGCTTGAGATTTAAAGCCACAAATGCCAATTCATCAATAAAATGCCTGGGTCAAACTAATGCAAACTCGAACTTGGTTTAATCTGAACTGTTTCCTGTTCTGTCAGGTAAGCATGCTTTCAGAGAAGGCATTTGCCATTCCCTACTCATTTTCTGCTTTTTTCTTTAGCTGCCTTTGGACCATCTTTTCTAGGTGGGGGAGTAAGTCCAGGGACAGGCAAGGATTCGGCTTCCTTACCAAATAAGTGTGGGGAGGGGACTTAAGGGGTAGAAGAGAGGGTAAACAGGAGAGCTGAGAGAGTGAATTTTTGCAAATTTTCTTACATCCATTATTAGTCCAGTTTGTTCTACAGACCATACCAGCATCTCCTATCACAGGAGTCCATTGAAGTCACTTGGCTTAGAACTGGTCCAAAAGCATGACCCTGAACTTCCTGAAGCATTTTCTCAAATTTGGAAATTCTAGATTTGGTAACAAGCTTATAAGAACATTTGTTTCAGATTAGAAACAGTTTACATATTCAAGTTTCACTATTCAGTCACCAAATAAATGACATTAAGTACCATTGACACCCAGACTCTCCTTTGAATGCCAGTATATATAACAGAAATCAGTGCAAGCCCCTGTTTTTCAAAACCGTTTTCTCAAGTTGGTTGACATGCCCAGTGCATCCTATCAGTTAGATGTGGCTGATAGTAGAGAAGATTAATGTCATCTTAGTCTTTTTAAGGCTACTGGAACAG
Organism: Talpa occidentalis; assembly: GCF_014898055.3. Taxonomy (NCBI): domain Eukaryota; kingdom Metazoa; phylum Chordata; class Mammalia; order Eulipotyphla; family Talpidae; genus Talpa; species Talpa occidentalis. Next base: position 36,538,700 of record NW_023605083.1, on the reverse strand, counting down.
TGGGTTATAAGTATCAGAAATTCTTTTCTCACAGTTCTGGAGGCTGGAAAGTCCCAGATCAAGATGTCAGCAGTTTCAGGTGTGCAAGGTAGAACATCTTATCAGACATCTAAGGAAGATCATTAAAGCTTGGAAGATATAATGCTCAGGCTAAAGCAAGTAATAAAATACTTTTTACTTCACATTAAATGCTACAGAGATATTCAATGAAATACATATATGTTTACTATAAAACATTACTGACCAATGTAACAAATATATGTTGAGGCAATATGAAAAGAAATATAAGGAGGTTCAATACATTATTTAGTATGTATGTTTATACAAAGCATTAATTAATAGATTATATATTTATGAATCACGTGGTTCATTTCTTAGTGAATATGATGCCTAGCTTGAAAGGTGTTTATGGGCCTCCCTGGTGGCACAGCAGGGTGAACGCAGCGCTATGAAGCTGTCTTCAGCCTCTGCAGTGTTGGTTCAATTTCTGGCCAGCCAGGGAGATTCCCACATGGCGCACCTCTCCTGTCTCGCTCGCTGCTCTTCTCAGCAGTGCTTTCGGTCCATCCGTCTGTTCTGCTCCCCGTTCTGTCTCTGGTGAATCCTCTTATCTTCCTGTGCCTCTGGCCTGTACCTCAGCTATTATATAAATAAAAATGAATCTTAAAAAAAAAAAAAGGTGTTTACACACAAAAGAGAAAAGAATGTGAATGTTACCATTTTTTCCCTAATAATTAAAGGTTTCACTACTGCTGCCATAACATACTCTGCCTTTTCAAGACACAGAATATGAGATCCCTGCATTACAGATAAATAGACATAAGAAATAGCAATTCTTATGTTAATTTGATCATCATTTGTTTGCTGAGTCAAAGTTAGAGAAGAGCAGACTGTAAGCATCATCCAGTGGCGCTCCTATATCAGTGCAATCACAGTAGGCAGTTAATAGAATACCTACACTGTGTCTCCATGTTTAGCACATGCTCAGCACACATGTATCTTCAATCAAGCTAAATTATCCTAAATTAATTTGATGCATGTTGTACACTTATTCTATGCAAAATCTAGCAAGAAACAAGTTAGAACATCTATACAGATGGTGTAAATTTCATTAGCTAGGATAAGAGAGAAAGATAACTTATGCAAGATGCAATACAATAAATTTTATAAGACAGATGTAGACAATATGCTGTGGACGCTCAGGAGGAATAACACGGAAATTCTTAAATTCTTGAAAAATAAATAAAATAAATCTAAATAAAAGTATGAGACAAAAATGGTTAGAACTCAAAATACCTTTTAGCCATAGAAAGTATAAGAAAATGAAGAGATGCGAAGGTTTATATATATGGAGACTCATAATGAAGGAATGATTAGATGGCTAATTAATTCACTAACATATGTTGAGCTGCTGGGTTTAAGATAAATAAGATAAATACAGCCACTGGCTTCATAGCATTCACACTTTAGTGGGAGAAACATATCAGTAAACAAATATATAATAAATTTGATTATTCTAAAAAGGAATTCAGTAAATATAGGTCCAACTAATTCAGATTTTATGGATGAGGGGACCTGATATGGGAATAAAGAGTTTGGATATTGAAAATAAGTAAGAATTAATGTGACTCTATATTGGGCTGTCCACAGCCTCTGCGGCACAGGTTGGATTCTCAGCTGGCCAGGGAGTTACCCACATGGCATGGCAGACCTCTCCTGTCTCGCCGCTGCTCCCCTCAGCAGTGTATTTCATCAGTCTGCCTTTTCTGTTCCCTGCTCTGTGTCTGGTGAATCCTCTCACCCTCCCATGAATCTGGCCTGTACCCCGAATCTTGTATAAATAAATAAATCTTTAAAAAAAAACTTCTTTGAGACAGTCATCCACTTTTCCTATTTCTGACAAGTGAATGCAACTGCATTTTGAGGGTTTGTTAAAACATTTGAAAAACATCTGTGCTTAGTGAATTTCAGGGTGAATTAAAATGATATTGCAAAGAATACATATTATGATTGAGGCATCCTTACATGAAGTACACAAAAATATACAATGTGCTATTAAAAATTATTTGGATGTGAGCAGTTTTTTTAACATGAAATAGGAAAAAGATATGTTTACTCTAAGTTTTTATGCTTATAAGAAGTCATTGCTAAACTTAAAAAGTGATTTTTGAGAAAAAAGATTCAAAGTTTGAAAGAATCTCCACTTCCCTTCTGGAATGGACAGGACTGATGCTCATCTCAAAGAACTGAGTGACTCATTTGCTTCTTTTAAAGGTTGTTACCCAGGCTTTTGTGTGTGTTTATGTCTATAAGTATTCACCTGAAATTTAGAGGACTGCCCTCAATCTGCAGAAGCCACTTGATCCTCCCCAAAAATACTTTTATCTTATTATGGGACCTAACTGATAACTGATAGAATTATAAAAGCCCATTCTCTTCCAGTTGGGAAACATTGAGGCAAAATGCTTTTTTAGAGTTCTCCTTCAGAATCAGGCTGAGGTTACTCTCTAAGAAATTTGCTTGAAATCATATCCTTCTCTTTCCAGCCACCTCCACTTTTTTTTTTTTTTTAATTGTTCCGGAGAGCACATTCTTAATAAATCCCTGATACAAAACCCTTTTCTTCTGGGGAAACCAAATTAAGACACATCAGCTACAGTGTGTGTGCATATATAAGAGCAATGATGGGAAGAGTAAGTAGTTATTTGACATTGCCCTGTTTTTATTGCCATTTTGTTCCAAATACAGACAATAAACCTTGGCCAGAGAGAGAAGTTAGTTCAACTTTTGGAGAACTGAGGAGAATAGAGACAAAGAAAATGAGATGAGAATAAATTTACCAAGCTTAAAGTCCAGTAAGTAAAATAATATAGAGTGAATGAATTTAAATTTATGGTCATGAACAAAGGCAGTAGCAACCAGAGTGCAATGGGAAGATATAGAGGTGACATAAGAATAGTTAAGGTTTTAAGTGATATGAGTTAGAGAATGATTGGCAGGAATGCTAATGGGAATTAAGCCAGTTTTTAAAGAAGAGGTAAAATTTGTATTGGCAGGAAAGAATTGTGAGAGTATTCCCTTTTGTGTCACTATGTGGACAAAGATGTAACAGTTAAAACATTCAAAGACAAGTTTATGCTAATAGGTGAATAAAAATGAACATAGTAGCTAATAATTATTGAGATTTGTATGAACCAAACACTCTTATATGTGTCAATGTCTTGTATTAATATTTATTTATTAACACCTCTGTGAGGTAGGTGTTGTTTTTCTGCTCTATTATACATGAGTGTCAGGGAGACAAGGAATGCACAATTCGCTAAATGATATGAAGATTAATATTCAAAAATAATATATTTATGGAAGAAAAATTAGATGTTAATTTTAGAAATGCTGGTTCAAAGAAATGAACTTTTAACTTTTACTCAAATTGAGGACACTGAAAATAGAAATAGCAGGGACAGAAGTTACAGTCCTCAAAGTGCATGCCTAGTTATATGTTCGTTTCATCACCCTCAGAAATGTGTGAGATGCAAAATAGTTAAGAAATACTAGGCTACAAAAGAAAAGACCAGTTAGGAGACTTTTGCATGTACTTATTCATAAGGTAAGAACCCAAATAGCTACAGTAGATGTCAGCTGTAAAAAAAAAAAAAAAAAAAAAAAAGAAGTGCTGGGTACAGTGTAAAAAACTGAGGGAAAGAGGTGTGTGTAAAACTATCAGATCATTTTAGCTTTCCTTTCTGCCTTTGAATATAAGCAACAATAATATCAACCTCTATGCCACAACATAAACCCTCTTGAGATTTGAAAATCCACTGGATATTAATTTATGTCTGTATACACACCTATGTCCCTACAAATTACATTGAAGTAGTATTCTTAGAACATTAATTAAATCTGAGTGAAATGCACAAAAATAAGCCTTCATAAATACATTGGCTCACCAAGCCATTTTATGCTGGATTTTTTCCCAGAATTTAATAAGAATTTAGGAAGATGATATTATTGTTGGCATAATTCAAATTATTGCAAATATTTTTTTAACTTTAGATTTTGAATATTGTTTCATTAACTTTAGTGCTAATGTCTTCATAGTTGCCATATACATTTTTGAATTTTGAAATCATAAATTCAAACTGAATATTAGAGATTCAATTAAAGGTGTCAAAAGGACATCTGGGTATTAGCAATTATATTATATAACCTCTTAGAAATATTCTGCCTCTGTGAATTACTATTAAATAATCATCCATGACTGAAATTATCATATCTTCCCACTTGTAGGAAATATATTTTGAAAGTTTTGCAGAATTAAGTCCCACTTGGGTTTTTTTTCCCCATTGGTTGAAAATAGGGTTAACTAACATGATTTTGTTATGTTTATATTCAGCTATTCAAGTAGATGCAGAAGAGGTTGGGAACTTTTCTTAATAAGGGGAGGGTAAAAAATGTACAAAAACGAATATTAAAAAAAGGTTAGATGTGAAAAATTGAGACGGGGCATGAAAGTTGATGACTAAGAGAATAACTTTGTTGTACACAATGGACTTAAAAGAGTTTGAGGAGAGAAATAAAAGCATGAAGAAGGTGAGGAATGTAAATATATGATATTATTAATAGAGAATAAATTTAAATGTTCTATTAGACTATTAGAGGAACAAAGCTAGGAAGATAGACGATATTAATAAAAGAATACAGTAATGAGTGAGTGTGTTAACTAATTATTGATTATACTAGAGATGAAAATGTGGACTGTGACCATAGCTAAAAGTGACTAATGTAGGGATGGAAGATGAAGTCATTGGGAGAGAAGACGTCAAAAAATCAAATTTTAGTATATTGGAAGTAACATTAAAATGGATATCAAAATCACCAAGGATGAAGATAACAGTAGCATTGCAGTGATACAGGTGCTAGAGAGATCCAGTTTTAAAATTCTCAAGGGATGAAACACAATGCTGAGGAGGCCTTGATAGCAAAAAGTAGTGTCTGGTATTGTCTAATTAAGTAAAAATTAAAGCTCAAGAATTCAGTGGTGGAAAGGGGGAATTGTTCTGAAAGCAATGAGGAAAAAGAAGGTAACATGTCAAAGAAGGTATCAGGTCAAATGATATAAGGTGTATAGAAACATTTTTTTAAGCATGAATTACTTAATCAAAATCACGAGTGGAAGAGTTGAACTCACACTCACATCCTTCTGTCTTGAAAACATATATTCTTTTCACTTTTCTTGGCATGCAAAACAATATACTTGATTCATTGCCCAAATGTACTGTAAGTAAAGCTGAGAAATGTAATGTTCAAGAGCGACCAACAAAATAAAATAGAATTGTGAGCATCTCACCAATCTGCCAAAGCCACAGATAAATAGAATTTATTTACATTCTTATGAAAATAGAGTCATTCTGGGATAAGAAGGTACAAAAAAGAAATTATGAAAATACATACAAATATGTTGAGAAAGAAGCAGAGAACTTTCTAAATATAGCAATGAGTCAGACAGCAAGCTGTCAGCAGAGTTCAAAAATAAATATAACAGCTTAGATGTCAAGAATCTTGAGTGACTTTAGTTGTTTGAAAGATCATTAGAGTTACATTATTAATACAGAAAGAAAACTTTCAGCTTTAAAACGGAATAATACATGTAGCCATAGAGTTGGTCAAATAGAAAATTTTAAAAGGAATGTAACATCTTGAAGGATTTATGCTTCATGAGATATTGAGAAACCCTAGAATGTATCTGAAATAAGGAAACAGAAAGGGTAAACATCATATAGCAAAATTAGCTACTTAAGTAAAGATTTGGTAGGAAAGTAGAGGCGGAACACTTCCAGTGTGGAGTGGGAAAAACAACTAAGAAAGTGGTCTATATGCCTTTGGTTTTAATGTTGGGGTATGAGATGTCTCTTACAAGTTAGTCAACAAGATATAAATGGTTATAGCAAATAAGATTTGTCTTCAGTAAGAGTTATATGGGGAAATTTATCTCTGGTAAATCAACCTGAATAACTGATTGCATATTTTTGTAATTTTGGTAATATTTGGTATGTCTTGAAGAGTTGATCATTTAGCATAAGTAATAAAAAAGTAAATGACACTCTTATATGCCGTCACCATTAAAAATATTTTTTTTTTTGGATACTTATTTTCTGGGCTGAAAAGATGTTAACAGTGATTTCTTAAGTAAAGTGAAGTTTACCAAAATGCATAGTGTTCATTGCAGGTATTTACTGAGCACCGGACACTTGATAAATAAATGAGAATCGCCTATTATGTTATATAAATATCTATGCATTTTTATATGAAAGTTTCTAAAAGGTCTAGAAATAATCTCTACAGAGCAGTACATTTTAAGATATTTTAGCATTTTCAAATTATTTGCTTCTGGATACTCTAATTGATGCTGGTATGCACTGTTAAGTTAGCCCTTTAACCACCACAGGTTCTTGTCCCATGAAGCTGTAAAAAGGAATTTGCAGATATTTTAGATAAGTAAGCAGAGAGAAACAAACTTTGTTTAAGGAAAGGAAGGTTTATTTAAAGGAAGAAAGCAAGGACTCCCAGGTATGCTGTATGTGGGGGGAGTAAAAAGCCATTGTGGGCCTATGTCTATAAATATTTAAACCTTTTTTCCCTCTATTTTAAAATCTCATCATCCTACTTTGTGATTGGCTCTTTCTCTTAGTGGCAATATTCCTCCAGGCAGATGTGCCCATTTTCCCAGCTCTTATCTTAGAGTTTTTCTTTTTACATCCCCTGTCCAACAAAGGTCTCTTAAAATTTACTGCCCTTATGTCAGAGGCCTCCTGAAGTCCCTGCCTACACTGTCCCTGAAGCTGCCTAATTAACCCTAACTTGCTCTGGGACTCATAATGTTTTTAAAATTAACTTATTTTTTTGATAGTTAAAATGTAGAAAGGACTTATAAAAAAAAAACAAAGAAATGTCACAGGAGAGTCTATTCCAAAATATGATAAATGCACTTATTTAAAACTTTTTTTGGGAAACAATTTTGCCACACACCAAGTTAGGAGGGAAGATTATGATATAGGGAAGCAAAGGGCACTAAAATTGGCCAAGGACAGTGCCCAAATAGTTTACTGATCACCCTCTGAGTTCTTCACCAGCATGAACAAATGCAAGACTACTTAGGTTCAGAGAACAGCAATAATGGGATTTACTTAACAAACCAGGGAAAAACAAAGTTACTGAAGCCAAAAATGGCTATTTACCTCACCCGAAGCAGTGTCCAGTGTTTTAAAGTCATAAACACAAACACTCCCAAGATGGAATCCTCCCACCACTATGGACCTGGTGCATGTGGCAGCCAGACTATAGGCTGGGATCCAACTCATGAAGAAAACAGAAAACACAACAGGAGATGCTCCCCCAGGCTGTAGAGATGCCCCAGACAAATGACACTCAAAACAGCAGCTGCAACAGCCAAACAACCCAACAAATGGCCACATGCACACAGCTCAGCAAGGTGCCCGCCTCCCAATCTTTCACCTTCCCTGCCAGGCTGTAACAGCAGCAAAAGCAGGAAAAGTTTCAGTTGCTCGGCTACTTGCAAAGCCACTGAACTTTTCCTTTCTGGGCTTGGCTGCTGGAACCTTCTCCATGTCCTTCAGAGGTCCACTATAGCCTTCAGGAAGATTGGCATGGTGGGGGCAGATCACAGACCTGGGTATCGCTGAAGATCCAAAAATGCTGAAATCTCAAATACTGAATCCTGAACACTCAAGCTTGAACACTCAATCCTGAACACTCAATCCTTGGGGCTGCTTCTGCAGTCCCTTCTATTCCTTGTCAGGGTCTCCATCTCACATGCGATACTTTTCCTGTATTTTCCCTGGGGTAATCTATGCTTACCAGCACCCCCTCCAGGACGTGCCACCTGTAACAATCTTTGGCTCCAGCCACCGGTTGCAATTAGACCATCTTTTTCCAACCTATGGTCACGAGTCATCATGGAACCTGCAAATTTCCATTGTTCTAGTCCCCCAAATAGGTCAGTTGCAAATACTCCGATGCCTACTTCAAAGAGGGCTTTCAAAACTACCAGGGGCATCAAATTATATCATGCACCATCACATCTCTTCCTAAGACACTCAGGACTGCAGATCTGGCATTGCTCAGAGAGGGGAAGCCTAGCAACTGAAGCTGAAGTGAAAGGTAATATAACTGTGAAGTCCCACCTTTTATTTAGACATAAGTATATCATTTCACTTATTAAAAAAAAAAAAAAACAGTGCTGAAGGAGCCTAAACTTTCAGCATGAGCCTGTTTGATTTTTTTTTTTTTATTTTTAAATTTTGAAATATAGAGCAAGTGTTTAGGCAAGACCTAGAGAGAGAACTGGGGCAGAAAGATCAATATATACCATGCAAAATAAATCCCTAGGGCCAGGATAATGACCTCCATTATCTCTGAAGAGATAATGCCAGATCACTTATCTCCATGTGTCACACACACACACACACACACACACCCTCAGCCTCCTCACCAGCAGCTGCCATTCAGCAAGTGTGATTCATGGCATGCTGGGAATTGTAGTCCTAGGTGTATGAAATGCTAGCATCATAGTGCCCGTTCCCACAGTGTGTTGATGCTCCTCCCCTTTGGCAATGATATGTTCTGTAACAAGACCACATAGGCAAAGTGCCACTTTCAACAACTGTATCTTGTCTTTTTTATTAGTTTGCTGTGAATGCCAGAACAAAATACTACAGATTAGATGACTTAAAACAATGAAATTTTCTTTCTTACAGTTTTGGAGACCTGAAGTCTAAGATCAATATCAGCAGGGTTGGTTTCATAGTGAGGCCTCTCTTCTTCGTTTGTAGATGGTTGCTTCTTACTTTGCTTCACATGGTCTTTTCTCTGTGAGTGTTCATATTATCTCATTTTGTGTGCACATTTTCTCTTATAGGAACACCAGTCAGGTTGAGTTCGGGCTCACCCTGCTGAGCAAGGTCAGGATACAGCTGCAAGGAGATAGGGAAGCAGGGCCTAGGAAAGATGATGGCACCAATATCCAGAGGGGAGATGGTGGGGCCCTGGTCCAGAATGCAGCGATCCAGCAAGGCCAGGGGACAGCGGCTCCAAAGAAACAAAAATGCAAAACTGCCCCCTAACTATTCCACCAAAGGAGAGCACAACGGCTAACACATACTCAAACAGATAAAAGCAGCCTCCCGAGTCTCACTAACAGCAAGTTTTGTTTTCAAGACTTCTCCTGGCAACTGGAGCTTTTTGCTGCTTTATTGCTTTTTCTTCAAATAGAGATTTCCTGGCTTTGTTTCAAATAAACGTTTGATGTGCATATCCCACTGTCCTTTCTCCTGTTTTTGAGGCCACTGGTTCCCAACCCTTCTGCGGTCTGGGGAAGCCAAGAACTCTCCTGTGAAGTTATGGATGGCCCGTTTTCACTACTAGTCTCATTTTCACTTACCTTTTATTTTCCAATACTTTATTTTTTAAGGTCTTTTTTTATTTATTCATGCATATAAGAACCAGGGTACAGGCCAGATGTGCGGGAGGGTGAGAGGATTCACCAGAGACAGAGTGGGGAACAGTACAGGCAGATTGACTGAAATACACTGCTGAGGGGAGCAGCGGGTGAGACAGGAGAGGTCTGCTGCATCATGTGGGGATCTCGCCAGCAGGCTTGGATCGAACCGGCACTGCAGAGTGTCCGGGCCAGCCGGGCAGATCAACGCGGTACCCGGGGGAGGAAGCAGAGGCTTGGTATGGGACAGGGGTACGCGAGGAGTGGAGACAAAACCAGGATCATCGCCAGTCTCATTTATTCAGGAATGTGTACAATGTTATATAGGGTTCAGAGGAGGAGGTCTCTCGTTATCTCTAACAAGGAGAGACCACCAATGCAAACAAGCCACAGTAGCAAGCAGGGGGAAAGGTTCAGTCCTCACAATAGGAAACTTGAAACCTTCACTCGAGCTAACATTCAGTACCTGCTTCAGGCAAGAACCCGGATGTTCAGGTCTGGGCCCCAAGTCTGGGCCCCGACAGCAGAGGCTGCGGACAGCTTCACCTCCTGCGCCACCAGGGAGGCCCTACTTTAATTTTTTAAACCAGTTTTACTTAGATATTCAGCAAAACTGAAAGGTAGAGTTTTTACACAACCCCACTACCATGCACACACGTGCAGCCACTTCATTATTAACGTCTCCCACCGGGATAATACATTTGTTAGAGCTGATAAACCTTCATTGACCTATCACAGTCACCCAAGTATTTAGTTAATATAGCTTGTAACTTCCTGATAGCCAAACATGATATACTGACTGAAAGTGTTATAGGGCAGCCCCGATTAAAACGGGGTGCCTGACTGTGGGTCCTCACCCGCACGCTTAAAGGACTTATCAATGCTCTACTGCAGGCACACGCGAAAGGTTAATAAAAGGTTAATTTACAAGAGAAGGGGAAATGAGGAAATGTACAGCTCAGGGAGAAAAGTGGGAGATAAAGTTTTAAGTGAGTCCTACTCGATCCGCCGATCAGGAATCCCAAAATGGCGCTCTCAGAGTTGGCCGCCAGCCAGGAGCCGTGAAGCCAGGAGGCAAGCGATAGCGAGTCACCCCAAGGCCCATGTGTTTGGTTTTTATATCCAACCTGGCTGCCCAACTCCACCCTTAGGTCCCAGCCACCCTCCCTCTGGTGGTGATGGGATTTGTCTTTCCCAATGTCTTGATGGCTTTAGTCTGGGGTGGGGGTGGGGTCCACAAAGCCTGTATGGGATTAGCTCAGGACATCCTTTCCCCCTAACAAAAGGAACTGCTGCAAGTAGGCCTTTAGTAATGTGATGTTGAGGTTAGGGGACTGGGGCAAGTTCTATGATTTGGTCTTAACATTTTAGTGAACCTGTTTCTCTGTATGGTGAATTTCACAAGTGTTTCTCAAGTTCATATTTCTGTTCCCTTAATTAAAGCAGGATGACTGATCTGGGCAAGGGGTGGATATTTTCCCCTCATCCTAGGAGGAGGGCTGCAGAGCTCTGTAATTGGGTCTTTTCGTTCCTCCAGGTCTGAGGTTCTGACAATATCTCAGTAGGATAGCCCCTTCTTAACTAGTTTCTCCTGAGGGCTTGCTTTGTTAAGAACAGAGTGTTCTGGTGTATTCACAGTTGTTGATTTTTTCTTCCCCAGCCACATGGATTAGATTTTTCTCTGATATTCGCTGTGAGGACTTGGTCTAGTTCCTGACAAAAATTGTGGGAGCCCCCCGATGACTGAGTTCCCTTGGAATTTTTAACTTCAGAATTGTCCATAATGAATATAGGGTAAATGAAGATTGCTCAGGCTTTTGCGCTGTTGACCTCTGTGGCTATCATCTGTGGCCTTGAATGCAGGAGGCACTTAGGAACGTGGGCTTGAGGTACGCATGCCTGATGGTGAACACCTGGAGTATGGTGTGGATGTGCGTAAGTGGGCACACCTGCGCTGAGAGACAGAGCCTATAAAGGCAGTGTTGCAGAGAATGGTGCAGTGGAGAACAGCAGCTATGAGAGGATGAGCAATGGCTGTGAGAGGAAGCCCAGGAGAAGGAGCATATGGAGATTTGCAGGGGTCCCCAAGTTGCTGTCTCCTTGCTGGCCTGTTTTCCCCAGCATCCTATTAACATAACCTGTGGGGGTGATGCCTAGGGCTCCAAGGTTCTCTTAAGCTGCCTGAACCAAAGGTCAACCTAATCGGCCTGGGATGGTTGTAAAACACTGAGCCTCCAGCAATTCCTCAATTACAGTTCTATTTTTCTTCCTTCCAGTATCTGTGGCATTTTCCACTCCAGATTCTCTGCTCAGGTAAGCCATGACTCCCTATATTTTCCTGTTTATCTTTTCAATCCTGGTGGTAGAGGTTTGGTGTGTTTTCTTTCCATTCTTATAGATCTAAGGAAATTAGTTGTTTTTAAAGTCTGTTCAGCTATTTAGTTGTTGTTAGGATGGAATAAGGACTGCCAAGCTCTTTATATGCACATGTGAAAACATTAGTGACATTTTAAGAATTTTCTTAAATTTTTGAGCATGTTTTCATGTGGACACAGGCCAAATGGATATTAAGTCTGCCCATTCAGCTTTCTCATCCTGGCATATACCGTCTGAGCTTTCTTCTGCTTTGACAGTAGATGGCAGTTCTCAAATAAGAAGTAGATATTCTCTCAATATCATTTTGTCCTATTGAAAAGGCAGTCCAAAGCAAATTCCATACAGGCTTTGTGGACTCACCCCAGTCAAAGCCAAAGACACTGGGAAATCCATCACCATCTGGACCTGGGTTAAGCAGCAGGTGGATACAAAAGGCAGACACGTGGGCTTTGGGGGCTCTCTCCATTTTCGGCCAGCTCGCGGCGTCCGTCTAGCTCTGAGAGTGACTTTGGGGTTTCCAGGTCGTCGGATCGGGTAGGACGCATTAAAGACTTTATTTCCCTATTTTCTCCCTGAGTTGTACATTTTCCTTATTTCTTTTTCTCTTGTAAATAAACCTTTTATTAACCCTTTTGCGTGTGTCTGTAGTAGAGTATTCATAAGTCCCTTTAAATGAGGACCCACAGCCAGGAACCCGTTTAATATCGGGGTTGCTCTATAACACTATCTCTTTTATCCTTCTTAACTTGGCTCTTCTAAACTACATATGGTGATCCCTTTGTCCATTTAGAAAAAGCCACCTTTAAAATTTATTTTCTGTGTTGATTATTTGCAGAAATTTTACATTAAAATACTTAACATCAAATTGAGGATTTTGTTATTTTTTTTTATATGTCCTGAGTAAAGAAACTGGTTTGTGAAAAATGGCAATCCTAGGCCCTTGGATGGTCAAGGATTTTATAACAGATTTGAGCCTTCTAAAATGGACTGTTTGGGCTAGTAAGTATACTTTCTTTATAGGTAGTTGACATCTAACTGGTGAAGATATTGTAGAAAGAACTGGAAAAACAGTTAAGAATTAATAGAGTGGTATTATGAGGTGTCTTCCTACTCAATGTGTCTGTAAATTTATAAATTAATTTTCATGCAGTTAGTGATGATTTCACATGAATTAGCCTTCATAGTCACCTTATCTTCTGACCAAAAAAATTAGAGGTAGGGAGGCAAAATATCGGCCGATACTAACTCACTAATAGTATTGTTGTGGTTTTTGGAGTCTGTGGCTTTGGAGTGCTTGTAACAGGGTGGTCCCCAGGAAAGGGGGAGGTTCCCTGCCCCACCCAAGGGAGGGTGGACCTGAGCAGGAAGAAGAGAAGCTGCAGAAGGGACTGAGGAAGGAAGCAGGATGGAGCCAGGAGGCCTGGAGGAGGCGCATGGAGCCTAGAGACAAGTGAAGAAACTGCGCTTGTCTTTTGGTCGTGGACTGGGTGACACAGATGTGGGTGAGACCCGTGGGGAGGAGACAATGGCAGCTTTTATCTTGATGTTGATTTTGCTCTTTTCCTTCCGGGCTTGTCTGGTTATTTCTGACCCTTTGCTGTGGGTCCCCACTGGAAGATGCTTTAGACTTGTGGCAGGCTTTGGGGCTTTGCTCTGGGCCAATCCCATTTGGATGGACTTTTACCCACGAGGGGACGGGTAACTTTGGGTGCTTCATTTAGAAACTAGACTCTTTGCCTTACCTGTATTGTTTCCTAGTTTTATTAAAGTTCCTTCCCATTAAAGTCTCCTATGTTTTGTGTTGATGCGGTGGATGGCAGAACCCATTTAGAATAGACAGGTTTGCGGGGTTTGGGCTGCCCCTCTCCCTGTCCTATAACATGCTGGGGAAAGGTTTCACCAGAGCTCCCCATTCAGCGACACGTGGTGAGTTTCCCAGGCGAGCTTCTACACGAGACAGAGACATTAGTTATATTTAAAGGGCAGGTTTATTAGGGAAGGGATAAAACAATTAACAACGTTGCAGAGACACAAATAGGCAGGAAGAGCTGCCCCAGAAGGGATAGATTTGCTGAGAGGGGCCTGCATGGTTGCAGGTGGGCGGCTTGACAGGTCATGTGCAGGCAGGAAGGCAGCTGTCCTGCAGAGGGAGACAGTTGGTGAAAAGAGGCACCTGCATAGTCACAGGTGGGCAGTGGGATTGCTGCCCTGAGCCAGTGTGGAGACTGCACTGATACAGTCTTCTGTTTGGGAGGGGTCACCCATGTGAGCTGTCACTTGGTTGCTGATTTTGGATAACTGTAGAATTTGAAAGGAACTGGGAGATTCTACAATGGACTCAATCTCCATATCTTTACCTTTGGGGCCTGTTGGGCTCAATCTCCCCATCTTTATCTTTGGACCTGTGCTCTAGACACTCCCTCCAGCCGTCTGATACCTGCTTGGATGTTATTCGTTGTAATCTAGGCATCTGAGCCTCAGGATACTAGTTTCTGCAACTGTGTCCAGGGTTATGCTAATGTCTTCTGCACCCCCCTCCTTGTGTGAGCCAGGTTTCTGGTCTTGTGGTTCTTTTTTTTTTGTTTTTAGTTTTTTCTTCTATTCTTGTCCTCCCTCAATATCACATAAACCAGATCCTTGAAACCACATATTATAAACTCACTTTGAATGTTTTATGATATATTTACATGCAAATGCGATTTTGTGCTTTAAATTTGTAAGGGTTTTTTTTTGGATAATAGTCATAGTAGTTTTGGAGTAAGAAACTAATAAAAGCTTATTTCATTTGTATGAACACCTAACTGGCTATAGAAAAGATCAGAATTGAAAGATGAAAGGAAGGTCAATCTGACTTATGAAGGGCTCACTTTGATTTGTGAGGGTGAGGATGAAATATTATTGTGGAGTTTGGAACATAAGAGTGATACAAATAGGAACAGAGTGTAAAAGATTTGTGACTGATGTGAGGTAATATATAATTTTTGTGATATAAAATTGATGTAGAAGGGGTCAGCTATCAAAGTGTCGAAGCTCCAAAGACCAGAATTGGAAAGAACTTTGAGGAGCCAGTGAAGGACTTTGAAAAGAAGTTGCTTTGAACTATGTGCACTTTGCAAAATGATGCAGTTCAATTTTAAATCTTCTGGCGTTTATTCATGTGATTTTTGGGGACACCTAGTAAATGGGATCAATATTGATGGCAAATTGAATTTTCAAAAAACACTCAAGAAGCATTCATTTTACTAAATAAAACAGATTCATTTTTTATGAAATAAAAGCACTTTAAAAAAATCATATTAGGTCTAATAATATAAAAGTTGGTGGCTATTCATACTAGTTTGTTCATTTTATGCCACTATGCTCTTACTCTGTCAGGTCATTTTCAATTCATTTTGTTTGAAATGAGGTCTATAAAACATGGTGATGCTTTTTAAGTTTCTTTCAGTTGTTCATGATTGGAATATACATTTGTAGATAAATCTTTCTGGGGCAACTCCTTTACTTAATCATCACTGGTTCTTTGGAAATGAATACATTATTAATCTTTGCAGTGATTTCCATGACCATGATTGAATTGACTGTCTTTGGTGATACCATGAACTCTACTAATTCAATACATTCCATCGTTAGAAAAATAGACTTGACTTTCCTAGATGGAAGATGGATTAGTAGCTCCAGGATATCATGACATTTATTTTTAAAGTACAAAATAACATTTTAGCTAGGAGAATATTCAATAGTGCCCCACTCTTTTTCCTGTTTTAGTCACAGTAAACAGAATGCTGTGAAAACAAGAGTTGTGGTTCATCTGAGCTAGCAATCATAGTTATAAAATAAATATCTATGTCAATAATTTTTACATGATTGAATAGAGCTGTTTCAATCCTCACTCACAAGGGGAAGTTTTTTTTTTAAAATAAATACAAAGGTTAATGGACACCCATCCATAAAAATGAATAGTTCTTTTTCGGTTAGATCTGTTATGCAGCATTCATAAAATTTACAAGCTTTATATGGTTTTCAGCAGCATAACTGGATTGTGAGTTACCCAAAATTGACTGTGGAACAAATTAGGGGTCCTCAGCAGGGTTTTAGAAATAGCTTCTTGTTAGTAAATAAATGTTTTTAAGAGTGAGTTTGTAAAGATATTTCTTTAAAATTAACATTTTCTAGTCAAACCAGAATCTATAGCATCCTTTGTAACTTTATGAAAACACTTGAATTTAAAAATATCTTGCCATAGTGTTGATTATTTGAAGTACAATAGCTTAAAGAAAGGACGTTTTGAACTTACAAGTATTACTGTGAGCACTTGGTTTATTTCAAGAAAAATATAATCGATTTAAAAAATAAATTTGGTGTTTTGCTGGTTATTTTGAAGATCAGTGCTTTAGGAAATACACATCATTCAATTTTGTATTTTATACTATAAATGCTTAAAATAAAAGTGATAGTGTATAAAATTTAATAGTTTATTCCTACTTTATTACTGGTGTCTTAGATTTCCTATGCTAATTTGCTGCATAGGTATGTGTTTGCTTTATATCTAATTATCTGATTACATTACATTTGAAACTGGAAACTAAGGTAGATTTTTCTTCATAAAATACCAATACTTGTTTTCTTGTTTAATTTTTTATTCATGAAGATTATAAATATAATTTTTAGGTTCAACAATTCTCCTAGGACACCATAATCAAGGAAAAGGAAATGCAGCATTGGCCATGAGACAGAGTTAAAAATGCAAGTTTTTATTTGTTTGGAAACAATTCTAAAACTACTCAAATTAAAATTTGGTTTTAACAAATGTAGATATGTCATAGAGGTCAGCATGATATTTAATGCATCATATTCATGCATAAATATTATAATATTGTCAGGAATTGTGACTGTGTCTGTGTCAGAATGCATGTGAAACATAATATGTACCTCAGCCTGTTCTGCTCCTCCATCTGTCTCTGGTGAATCCTCTCAGCCCCCACACCTCTGGCCTAAAACCCAGTTCTTATACACACACACACACACACACAAAAAAAAAAAAAACCTGGCAAACCATCTTCCACAGTGTTTGTACCATTTTTCATTCCTACTAGCAATGAACGAAAGTTCCTATTCTTCTATATCCTTGCCAGAATTTGGTATAGTTAATGTTCTGGATTTTTACCATTTTAATTGGGGTTGTTTCTCATTTTTGCTGATAGTTAATGTGATATAATTCACATATCAAATATAATATCACAATAATGTGATATTATTGATGATATTTGATGTTGTATATCTTTTCCATTTGCCTTTTTGCTATCTCTGTGCCTTTTTTGGTGTGGTATAAAGGTTCATATTTTTAAATAGGTTTTTTTTTGTCTTATTACTGAATTTTAAAAGTTCATTGCAATTTTTGGATATTAGTCCCTTATCAGATATGTCTTTTGCAGATATTTTCTCACCATCTGTCATTTGTCTTCTCATTCTCCTTCAGCATTATGCATTTAAGATTAATGGATTTATTATATGAAATAAAGTTCAAGCAATTGTAGAATTTTGGGATGTGAAGGTCCAGAAGTATTTACTGGAGGATAAAAAAAATAGTCACCAACAGCTTAATCTGACAAGACAAGTAAATCTGACTGATAAATTGAAATCATGAACAGAGTTCCAAGATAATTCTGTGGATTTATTTACTTTGCATAACTTTTACTTCTGTCAGTCTAGAGTTAAGTGAGTGGCAATGGGCAGGGGAGCACTGATAGAGCAGTGACAACATTTGGAAATAACTGGATGCAAAGTGGAGGAAAACAAAGAAATGTTGGAAGCCACTGGGTACCTCTGTCTGCCATATTGTATGATTCCACGGAATGGAAGATATTGGAGTTGGCGGGGGGAACTTCAGAGAATGTTGGGCATTTATGACCTAAAAAATCTCAAACAAATTCTTCTGTTGGCTAACAGAAAAAGGAAGTGAACCTGTAAAACAGCTCCAGCATTAAACAAACTGACACAGCAAAATCAAAATACAATCTTAATATTTTAGTCAATAATTAGGCTAAACTACATTAAGCATGCAAATATTCATGCACAAAAGATAGAAATAATAGACGCAAAGAATATCTACAAAGTTTCTCTAGGAATTAGAGAAAAGTTGAGCCTACAGTAGTAGCTCAGAAATGTCAAGAAAATTATGTAAAGCAAAGCATGTATAAATTGTATACAATAAAGGTTAATAATTAGTAAAAGTGAACATGGCAAGGAAGTAATCTGAAAATGTAAGATAGTATTTTTTAAAAGTTTACAGTGAATAAGGAAAGCAGGAAACAGAACCTTCTGAAAAGGAAATTAGTATCATGAAAGACAGATTTAAGAAAAGCTTTACAACATGAAGAGTCAACATATAAAAAAGATGAACAAGAGAAAGATGATAGTACTGGCCAACAGATGGAAGAGATTCTAAAAAATAAAATGTTACTTGGAGGGTATAGGATAAATCCAGCTAACTGTTTTTTTCTCAACAATTTAAATTGTAGAACAATGAAATCCCACATATTTAGAATTCAGTATAGCTCATATATGAAGGAAAATGCATTTTTTTAGCTTTGCGGTAGCACATGAAGTATCCATTACTATGCGAAAGACATGAACAGTGAATCAATTAACTAAATAATTTTCTTACAAAAATATTAAGCAATTATCACACAACAGGGACATTTCCAAAGAACACTTACAAGTACAAAAATACTACACTGTCTTTTTTAGAATTAACTGAAAGCTCCTGACTGATATAAAATAGAAATAAGTGCAGAATTATGTGTTTTGATACATACATTTATTTAAATTCTAATAAATATTCCCCATATGTGGATTAATTAATCATTCCTGCATTTATTTGCCTATTGAGATAGATTTTTTTTTTTTTAGTTATCTAGATGGACCAGACATTATTCTTTTTTTTTTTAAAAGATTTACTTATTTATTTGTTTTTTTTTTAATATTAAATTTTATTTTTATATTCCCCCATACAATTGCAAACGCCCCATTCTGACCCCAATCCTTCCCCTCCCGCCCCCCACCCCCCAAAAAGTGTCTCTGGTTCATAGTTTTTTGTTGATTTTGATTTTCACTTTCTTATATTCATTTTCCTGGTCCCTTATTTAAGTTTTCTAGATTCCTGCTATGAGTGAGACCATCCGGTATTTTTCTTTTTCTTTTTGGCTTATTTCGCTGAGCATGATCCCTTCCAGCGCCATCCATGTTGCTGCAAATTGCATGTGTTTATCTTTTTTGAATGCTGAGTAATATTCCATGGTATATATGTACCACATCTTCTTGATCCAGTCATCTATTTTTGGGCATTTGGGTTGTTTCCATAGCTTAGCTATTGTAAACAGTGCTGCTATAAACATAGGGGTGCAGGTGCTCTTTGGAATTGATGTTTCTGCATTATTCTTGATAGTAGGTCTGTGATGTTTCTGCAATGTTACTTAATAATAAATATGAAGAAAAATCTGTTTAAAGGATAGGAATAGTTAAAAATCTATTCCAAATTAAAGATAAAAAACAATGCAGACTGAGCTTGAAGATATGACATAAGAAACTTACAAAACTGAAAAACAAAGAGGAAAAGAAATGAAAAAAAAAGTACAGACCATGTTAGAACTGGGATTACTATAAAAGGTAACATGGGTCTAGGTATAATGTAAATACCAGAAGAGGAAGTCAAAGTGAAGTGATGAAGACCTGGACATACTCCTCTAAGATTTAGAACCTGCAGGAATGTGGTACCCATTATTTAAACGTGTTATATAGTCATGCCACTCTCATAAGAAAATCCTCTGTCACTTAAGATCTGTACATTAGATAGTCATAGGTTGTGGATCATGGTTTTCACCCATACTGCTAGTTTGTGCACTCTGCTTTTACCTATTTCATTTTTGGCTTTGTCTATATCACTTTGTTGACTAATATGTCAAATACTTATTAATACTCAATGAATTAAACATATACACACAAAAACAAATCATGGGTATATAAAAATGTGGTATAATTTTGAGAATAGCAGTGTTTAGAAATGTGAAAATCATATTACTGTCTTGTTTGTTTATGTTATTTTCTCATCACCTGTTTTTGACAGTAGATGCAACATAAAAATTACATGGGAAAGTTAATGCAGATGACTTATTTATGCCTATTATTTTATGATTCAACCCAAACTGAAAGTATATTTCAACAATCTCATATAATAGAATATAATTTTGAGCTGACTATGAAACTTTTTACTGCTTTATGTGGGCTATAAGAAAATAACCTGTTTATATAGGAGATTTTGAGACTATCCCATAATTACTCAGCTGTGCTTCTATAGAAAGTAAATGAGATAAATCATTTGTAGTTTTAAGAGGGAACAGTTGAATTGTATTTCCCATGGTAGCCAGTTATTTAAGATGGAGTCCTGGGCTTCTGAAATAATAAGAAGAAAGGGAATTACATATTTGATTCACAATGTGATTTTTTTTTACTAACTCAAATGACATTTAAATTTGTTCTTTTAACTGAATAGGTAATTCTGAGTTTTTAAAATCATTGTTACCAGTTACGAAGACTGTGTAATTAATGCAGTGAAGATTTTATTTATTGGAGGAATTTGGAAGGTTTGTTTTTTCTTTTACCATGTGTTACAGAAATAGTGTGTGAAAGACTACATCTGTCAGATTTGCTCCAATGGATTTTTGAAGTCAATATCTCCAAATAAACATATGACAGTTACAAGTAATCATTTCTGCCACTTTTGAATATCTGTTTGTGTAAACAAGCTGGCTTCCCCCCCTGATGGACTAGT
Organism: Talpa occidentalis; assembly: GCF_014898055.3. NCBI lineage: Eukaryota > Metazoa > Chordata > Mammalia > Eulipotyphla > Talpidae > Talpa > Talpa occidentalis. The sequence goes on along the minus strand of NW_023605083.1, from coordinate 36,517,983 downwards.
ATAATTTATTGCCAGTAGGAACTGCTGATCAAATTAAGAGGCATTATAGTATTGCATTTTCTCACATGAGTTTATATCAAGAGAGGATGTTGATTAAGAATTTCATGGCAAAAATGTGGCTTTTATTTGTTAAGAGTGTATCAGTAGCTGTGTCCACAGAATATCATGTGTCTCCCTCTGTTCTTAATTTTAATAGTTCAATTTTTAATGGAAATTGCAGTAAATCATCTGTGTGATGTTGACTACTATAATTATTACAAGTGTTAATTACTTTAGTGCTATAGTTACTGCTTTATCTAGATTATGTGGAATCTAATTGTACTAATACACATCCTCATGTTATGACATTTCATATGTATGTAAAATACAAATGTGCATAATTGCATCAAGTGACTGCTTGAGTAGAATGACTGTCCTTGATTTGAAGTGTCATGTTTATGAGTTGTCTTAAATAAGCAGTCAGAGCCTTAAAGTAGTATAGATTCTAAAATCAGATTCTAAAGGAAGTAGGTAGAAACCAAAGCTTTTAATAAAGTAGTAAATCAATTAGAATTGGTAAATATATATTTATATATAATATAATTGCCTAAAAGACACTAAATAAGACAATAAAATACTTAGTGTTTAAATAAACTTTATGATACATGAAAACTCTAGGACTCATAGCAACAGTGATAGTTGAATGACCAGGATCAAGAACTTTATATTCAAGCAGACATGAAAAGCAACAATTTTTCTAAACCTTGCATTAATTTTGATAATTGTTATTTGAAGGAATTTGTCCAGTTTGTCTAATTATGAGATTTATTATTTTATATATGTTAATAATGGTTCCTCTGTTAGCTTTTTAAGTATCTGTAGGTCTGTAATATTATCCTTTCTCTCACTCTTTATGCTACAGTACTTATAGTCCTCTTTTTGAATGATTATCTAGATACTTGTAAATTTTCTTAAAATTTTCAAAGATGCAATTATAGCTTTGTTCATTTTCTCTAGTGTTTCTTTTCCTCATTCACTAACTTCATTTCCTTGTTTCTTGAAGTTCATATTTAGATAACAAATCTAATGTTTGTTTTTTTGTAATATGAGAATGTACATTTCCCTCTTCATACCACAACTTACATGATTTCCCTATACTAATTTATATGTGTGTTGTTTGATATTCAAATTTTGGATTTTTCTAGAAATATTTATTTTCAATTTCATTATGTTTTTGTCAAATAACATATTATGTTTACTTGAAGGGAAGCAAATAAATTCTTCCCTATAGGGAAGGTAGTTTTGAAAGTGAATAGTTGAATTGTATTTCAGTTCTTCAGAAACTTAAATCTCTGCTCAGCTTTTCACTCTTCCATATACTGCTTTTCCTCATACTCTTAGAGTCTGGTGCCCATATGAAAAGTTCAGAGGTGAATTAAGTATTTAGCAGTAATTTGTATGCATAGTTGGGGGATCCCTCCACTATAACTTGGACCTTATCCTGATTTACCCAGTTCTAATTTCTAACCACTTAGATGGTCCCAGTCTCCACTGATTAATAGGCCAGTAAGACTTCCACTGGTGACTTGAATTGTATAGTACGGTATACCTCATAGGTTCTATGCTTCCCAGTTCATTGACATGATTTGGAAATTCATATAAAATTGACTCTTAAAATATGATTACTTTTTTGGGTCTCCCCGGTGGCGCAGCGGTTGAGCGCTGGGTTGCAAAGCTGCCGGCAGCCTCTGCAGCACCGGTTCGATCTGCGGCTGCTCCCCGGCCACCAGAGGAGGGTCCCACATGGCGCGCTGAACTCTCCTGCCGCCCACTGCTCCCCTCAGCAGTGTACCTCGGTCCTTCTGCCTGCTCTGCTCCCGGCTCTGTCTCTGGTGAATTATCTCATCCTCCCGTGCTTCAGCTTCTGACTGTACCCAGTGCTTGTATAAATAAATAAATAAATCTTTTTTTTTTTAATTACTTTATTTCTAGTGTCAGATCCCCTCTTAGAGTTTGCCTTTTTTTTTATTACTCCTCCTTCACTTGAAATATATATTCCCTCCCAGTATTTAATAACCAAATGAAGGACTCTTACTTGGATAAAAGATACTCCACTATTACCAAAACTAGAACTTGTCTGCAGGAATTTTAATTTATATTATGATCATGAATTTCTTACTATGATTTTAAAAAGTATTTGCTCTTGCTCTTAATGATTAACCAGGGACACATATCTTTTGTTTCCATCAGCAGTTTCCTCAACAGCAGCTTTAAAGTTTCAGGTTCACATTGAGTTCAAGCAAATAAGCTGCCCAAATTATTATTTGACTCAGATATAATTAATCTCCTTGTTAGAGCATATTAATTTACTCCAGAAAATGTTATTCCAGGAGGTGAGAGTATTTTGAAAGAAGAAACAGACAAATCAAATGGAAGGATCACTGTGTTGCACAGAAACTAATTATTGACCCAGATATTGCGTTTTTACTGGAGAAAGCAAAATAATTACAGTGAACAAAATAAAACTTTAGGAGGGAGGTTTTCTTAATGAATGATATTGAAAGGGAATAAAAAATATAATGGTCTTAAATATAGACATGCTGTATGGCCAATCTAGAATTTTAGCAGATTTTTTTTCTTTTATTTCAAAGAACTTTTTGTTTAATTTCTAACTTGTTCTGTGTTTAGACTTCACCATCCCCTCCTGATCATGTTCACAGAGGGGTAATGAAAATAGTATGGCAAGTGTGATATTCCCAAGTGTGGCACCAGACACTGGCTTGTAATCCCTCTATAAATCCTGGTCCATAAAATTGCCCAAGTGTCTAAGATGAATGTAGCAATACAAGTTATTTACTTTTCCATTTAGAGGAAACTAAACGTGACTGTTGTGCTCCTTCCTGTTCTGTCTTCAGTTCTCTAAATGTCTATATCATCTGCAGGTATATTTTCATTTTCACGCATATTTGGTTCTAGTTTTGACCTCAAAGAATCATGTTCCATATTCTTCTTTCCTCAAATGTGTTGTCTTACCTAACAAAGATGTTAATTGGATTTTTCTTTTGGACTAGATAATGAGCCTATTAACCAAACCTCAACTTTCTGCTACCAGAATAAGAGATTAAATACCAAAGACTTGTCTTTCCTTTCTTCCATATCTACTAATTCAGCAAGAACAAAGCACAAATAAATACATTAAATTTTCCTGTCTTATTTATCAAATAGTGAATTTTTCTACTTCCTGAACTAAGAGACTCACACACAAATTATGATAAGGCATCTTTATTAACTGGGTCTTCAACTCTTTCAAGTATAGGGAAAACTAGGAATAGGATCACACATATTTATAAAGCTAAATTATATCTCTTAACTTTGCCTAATTCAACAGAAGCCATAGCCTCTTCCTTATAAATGTCAGGTATTTTCATGAAAACAAATTAGTACAATAAAATGTTTTCTAATAGAATGCACAATTTAGAATTTAATGTATTGATTTCTTGCCAAAAGGAGAAAGATGTTGAACTGTACTTATCTAAGAATTGCTCTTTGAAGACTGTCAGTTCTCAGCATGAGGCAAATGTTTAAAGAAAAACAAAAACAGCTGCACTCACACTACATGAGATATAAGAAAGTAAAAACTATAAATTCCATATTTTTTTACTTCCATTTCTCAGCGGACATTTATAAAGCAAATCTGTGTTTCTTAAGTTTTGACATGACAGTCAAAGAAAATAAGTCAAATTGTTGCAGCAGTTATAATCATGACGAACTGACATTTTGGCTCGAGTCTTCATATTGTCAAGCAAATATCAGGAATAAACAGCATGAACAGACCACCTGATGTTTGCCACAAATTTTTAAATCTCAGGTCACTAATTGCACAACTTTTTTTTTATAGTGTTATAATTAACATGTAATATTTCATGTGCAGAACATACAGTTCAATATTTATGTTATGCAATTATAGCAATATGTTTAGTTAACTTATGCCATTGTACATAGTTATAAAATTTATTTTTCTTGTGATGAGAATTTCAAGATCTCTCTTATCAACTTTCAAGCATGCAATACTGTATGATTTACTTTAGTCACCATGGTACTGTTTACCCAGTAGTTAAGTTTCTTTTCACCATGTTATTTAAATAACCTCTGTTGCCCTAATATGATTTTTCCACTATTTTTCAAACTATCCAACTTAAATTACACTGCATTGTCACTATTTTCTTTCTCCACCTTTTCTTTTCCTTTGTTTCATTCCTTCTAATTCCTTCCTTTCTTCTCATATCTTACTGTGGTTCCCCTTGAGTATTTGAGCTCTAAACTTTTGTGGGTATCTACTGAAATAAGCAAGAAACAACTTCCACTTTGTATTTATTCATTGGAATAATTTTATTATTGACTTCATGTATGATGCATTATATTAACCTCTGTGAAGAAGAAGATATTGAAGAGGAACATTATCTTTTTAAAGTAAACGAAAACTTATAGGACAATAAGGTAATTTAGTGTGATAATATACATCTGAGGGATGTGATCCTATACTTTTAAATCATACAGTGTTGTAAACTATTTTTATTCAATTAAAAAAACAATATTGAAACATAATATGAATGGATTAGATGTGTTAATGAAATACAACCTATAGGCAAATTATGAAGGTTTTGTGGATAAAATTTTCTCTGTATTCTTGGAAAACTAGTGAAGATTTTAGAAATGCAGAGGCTGAGAAAAGAGAATGTGAGTGAAGAAATGACTTGGAATTACTGTAGAAAATTACTGTTTTATTAATTCATTTAGTCTAAAACTTATTTTAAATAGTAACAAGTATTATTTAACTGCTGTGAAGGTTATTCTGCTTCCTTTAATTGTGAAATGTTCCATAATACAGCTATGTATATATGTGCATTTTTAAGAACTAGAAAATCGATGTCTATGTACCAACATCATATTTAATAGACTATTAAATAAATCTCATGACCTGCTCTCCTCTTCCCCAAACTATAGAATTTCCTTCACATTGTCTTAGGACCTAAACAAATTAATGATTCTGAATTTACTGTTTCTTTTTTATTCACACTGTATCTTTCTTTTTTTAATTATTTTTTTAAAGATTTATTTATTTATTTTTATTTTATTTATTTATACAAGCACTGGGTACAGTCAGAAGAGCAGGAGGGTGAGAGAATTAACCAGAGCCAGAACGGGGAGCAGAGCAGGCAGAAGGACCGAAGTACACTGCTGAGGGGAGCAGCGGGAGGCAGGAGAGGTCTGCGCACCATGTGGGACCCTCCTCTGGTGGCCCTGGGGGCAGCCGGGGATCAAACCAGCACTGCAGAGGCTGCGGGCAGCTTCGCAACCCAGCGCTCAACTGCTGCGCCACCAGGGAGGCCCCTCACTGTATCTTTCACATACACAAATAAGTGTTTCATTTGGCTTGCTTTAAAGTTCTATAGGTGCTATATTTACTATATTTTTCCCCTTTAACTCAGACATCCATTAATATTGATACATCCGGGTGGAGTAAATATACTTTTTATTCATTTTCAAGTATACAGCATATTCATTATATTACCATGTCAAAGTACATGGGAATTTTAGTCAGTAGGTTTAACTGGCAGATTATTTCACTAAAACAGACAACAAGCCATAGAATAATTAATAGATAATTAATGGCTGTGAATCAAAGATTGACTATTCACATATTGATTTTTATTCATTTGTTAGCAAATATGTATTTGACCACTTGATGCTCGAAACCATTCCAGACACAGAATACAGCAATGAACAAAGGTGGAGTCCCTGCTCTAAAAAGTGTAAATAGATGAATTTATAATATGCTAATTGGTTGTAGTGCTACAAAGCTTTAAAAAGATTAAGGAAATAAGGAATGAGTGTGGAAGCTATATATGAGACAAACTAATTGATGAAGTTTGATTCTTGATGAAAAACTAATTTGCTAAATTCATAATGGAAAGGATTGTGAACTGCAGTTAAGATACTGAACACATAATCTCTGCAGATAAGATTTCCAAAAATATAGTGAGTGTGTGTACATAAGGGTAGAAGATGTGTAAAGGAAATCTGCGAGTACATGTCTTAAATTTGCCAAATTTAAGAAGAAAATGTAAATGTAATGGGAAAAAAAATCACTCAGTTGAAGATAACCTGGAGTATAGAGTGAGTTCACCAATTAAAAGTGCAATTAGTAGGTGAATTTGACCAACAGCAAGCAGAGTCTTGGCAGTAGAGCTCTGCTTGGACCAGAAGATGTGAATAAACTTACACTTATTTATTTGAAATTCCAAATAAGTTGCTTGAAGTTTCTAAAAAATGAAACTTTGCCTGTTAAAAGTTTCAGTATTAGTACACTTGAGTTACTTCTTTTTCCCCCATTTTACTTTGCTTCCCTGCATTTTGAAGCTGCTTTTTCTGGTTCTTTTTTTCCCCTCCTCAAGACTTGTGTTTGTCAATAGAAATCATTTCTTTTTAAATATTGGGGATCCAGTGTCTATACTTCAATTTTTTTCCTTAAGAACTCGTCTTTGTCGTTAGAAATGATTTTTTTTAGATATTTGGGATCCAATGTCCACACTTCAAAGTTATGTGTATTTAAAAAAAGAGTAATGTGCAAGGTGAAATGCTTTTGGATAAACATGAGCCTATTTTCTGACCAAAAAAAGTGCAATTAGTGAAAATAACCTCACTTCCAGCTATTGTGTAGTTCATCTTTGCAATGTATGTGCAATATGTGCTATTTGCTGAGTAGTAGTAAGTTCTTTGTCTTCAGTATATTATTTCTCTCTCCCCCACCTTTCTATCCCTCCATATTTTTCCTTCTTTCTTTTTCTTTTCAGCAATCCTATTGATAGGATTCAGTGACTGGGGCTCTTGTGTTTCTTCTGAGAAAGATTTCAGCAATCTCCCATCAGTGGACCACAGGATCCTTAAGGAAAAAGATGTCTGCAGAGACACAAAGAGGCAAAGACTGCATTTTGAAAAGGCAAATTATTTTTTAGGAAAAAGAGACATCTGTGTAGACACAGATGGGTAGTTTTTAAAAGGCAAGAAACTGCCTTTGAAAGGGGCAGGTTTATTAATTAACAAAAAGATTCCTGCATAGATGCAGGCAGCTAGTCCTAGAACAAGAGCTGTGATTTGCCAGAGCAGAGAGTATTCTTATTTATTATTCTTTGGGGTGAGTTGGGGGTTCATTCCTTTGTGGAGTTTTATCTATTGTGGAATCTATCACTTCTAAGGACTAATGTTTCTTTGTAATGAGAGACAGTTCTCCATACCCCCACCTCAAGTTTATGTCTTTGCCTCCAGATCTCCCATAGCCACTTTAATGACTCGTTAATCCTTTCAGCTCTCATTTCTATCTAGTTTCTGGCCTTCCGAAACTTCCATCATCCTGGCAAAACTCAGCTATGAGGTTCTTTTACCTGAGAGGAAATTGAAGCTTAGAAAATTTAAGTCAGCTTCAATTGTGAAGCTGAAACATGAATATCGAACACCTAATGCTTGGAAACATTGGCTGGCTAGACAGAACAAGTAATATATCTTAAAATGCTAACATTCACATGTTACAAAACTGGTTTTTAATTTTGACAAATACAAGTAAAATTTATCACATAAATAAATAGAAATATTTATGATTTAAATTTTTATTTATAAATTACAGGTAACAGCCAAAAAATGCATACTCTTAAGATTAAGAGTAATATTATTAAAAGATGTGATCTAAAATTATTTACAACCTCTTGTGAATGTCCTTGTTTTAATGACTAATTTGAAAATAATACACGCTCTAAGTTTGAATACTTGAGCTTCTACATGCTCTTTTGTTTTGCTACCCTTTTGTCTATAAATTGTAAATATTTTAAAGGATATTTTGATTCCAAACTGATTATATAATTTCTCAACTAAAATTATTTATAGATCATACTAACTTTTGACAATATGTTTAAATGGCTTCAAATGTGTATGCAATGGATGAAATTTGTTTTTCTTTCAGTTGTAGGAAGCTAGCTTAATTTTATTTTCTTGTGTTATTTTCTGAAATAAAGCCAAAGTAATATTGATTCTCAAATTTTATCTAATAATTATGATTACAAAAATTGGCATTTTGATCCTAATAGGTATAATAATAAAATAACTGTAACCAAACCTTTCTCCTAATATGCAGACCATGTATGATGTCTTATTGTTATAGGGCAGCCCCGATATTAAATGGGTTGCCTGGCTGTGGGTCCTCACCTGCGTGCTTGAAAGGGACTTATTAATACTGCACTACAGGCATACACAAAAGGTTAATAAAAGGTTTATTTACAAGGGAAAAGGAAATAAGGAAAATGTACAACTCAGGGAGAAAATAGGGAAATAAAGCCTTTAATGCGTCCTACCCGATCCGCCGACCTGGAAACCCAAAGTCACTCTCAGAGCTGGCCGGATGCTGCGAGCTGGTGGAGAGCCAAAATGGGGGAACCCTCCAAAGCCCACGTGTCTGGCTTTATACCAACCTGGCTGCTTAACCCCACCCTCAGGTCCCAGCTACCTTCCCTTTGGTGGTGATGGGATTTGGAGTTCCCAGTATCTTTGGCCTGAGGTGGGGGTGGAGTCCACAAAGCCTGTATGGGATTAGCTTTAGGACATCCTTTTCCCCCTAACATTATTAGGATCTTTGTGATTTATGAGATAACATTTTTTAACCAATGCAGGAGTTATTAGTAGAGTTCACATAGTGTTAAATGTAACACACCTGGAACTGGAACAAATACAGAGTTTTGTGAAAATTTGACAAAAGTTAAAGTCAACATACTTCCTAACATCAAGGGTTTTCTAAATGAAGTCACTTGAAAAACTTCTGGGAATCCTGTTAAACCAGACACTTGACATAATTTTGTGTTATGTCAGCAGACTAGCTGTAAACTAAGAATTTTGTAACGTGATCACATTTAACTTCTTAGTGCATTTACTAGAAGATGTGGCTATGCAGTTGTTATGGGTATTTAAGGAATCGGGGAAGCAGCTAAATCATAGTACTCTTCAAGGAATGAATTATTAAGAGGCTGTAACTATAATAGCAGGTGGTTACAGCAATGCCTTTTCCTCGTAGATCTCACAATGAACCTAGTTAATGTTATAGAGCCTCTGAGATGAGTAGATAGAATGATTTCTCCATTTGTAAACAATAAAATTGTATCTCAAGATGTGCCACTCATAATTAGGAAGTGATGTGGAGGACAGACCAAAAATACCTGCAATTTTCAGTGCATATCAGAAAAAGCTTATTAATTCTGATTGTATATATAAAAAAGTTCAGTCATTAACAGAGACTACAGAGGTTCACAGAGATCTAGGTATATTGAGTATCATGTGTAATTTTAATTTATGGCATAAAATTTAAAATGTACAAGATTTGGATTTGGGAAAGCTATGTGACAAAAATGCTATTTATATCACTTATGTAAGTGATAAACATGAATTTAAGATTTTTTTATAAGATGATTTGAAGAAAACTATGTTGATGAATAATCTTATTTGGTAAATATGTTAAAGGATGTAAATCAAATTCAATGGACAGGAAATAATCTAGTTTTATGTGGCAGGGTTTTATTGCCGTTTGCATTGTGTTAAATATTTTTATCATTACTGTATATAAGGCTTAGGTGACACATCAGATGATCTTACTATAGGAAACTAGAATGATAAAGACTGTAAGTATTGAGATATTCAGGATTAAAATAACCTTAGAAGGACAAAAGAGTGGAGAAAGTATAACCAGGTCTGTTTTACTTAGATGAATATATTTATATTTACATTATCAAAAATGTCTACAAAAATAGATAATGAGAATGCAGTTGACACAAGTCTATAATCTTTCCAATGTAAGAAATGGCAGTCTGTGCTTACCTCCCACAATCCTAGGCTGCCTTAAGTATCATAAACAATAATGATTATGATTTTAATATTAATTAAATTAAGCTTGCTTTATATATTTTCTGATTTCCTGTTTAGAACAACACTGTGTATTAGGAAATAAAATATTGCAAGGTGATGAGAGACTCCTCCTTGTCACCCCCATCCTTGTTCATGTAAGTGGGTCTTTTTCTATAAAGAGGATATTAGGTGATTTGTGAATGGTACATATTATGAAAGGGTGTTCTTGGCATCACAATCATGCCCAGACTTCCATTCTCTGTAAAGAGAGCACAAGTGATGCAACAGGAAAAAAATAGTGGGTTCTCTGAAAGAAATTATTCCTTATGGACACAAGGCAATGTGCCTTTTTGATACTGACCCAAGACAAGACAATTACGGCAACCCTCTTCATAAGGATTCAGAATTCCATTTAGAGACCATAAATTATGAAGACCATGTAAAATAAGTTTCATTGAAAATTTTTGGTCTCAGGAAATTTGCACAACTTTTCCTTAGAAAATGCTAGATGACATGAAATATTTTTCTAATACACAGTGGGATTAATAGCTCGACTGACATCAGGAAACTAGGACATTTATTTTAGAGAAGTAAACATAAGCTGACATGACAACATATTTCTATTCTGGGTTGGAAATCGATCTTCTTTGAGAACTTTAAATACTGCTATTTCCCTTTTACCTGCAAAGTTTGCACTGAGAAGTATGTGGACAGTTTAGTAGGATTCTCTTGTGGGTAACTCTCTCTCAATGCTCTTATAATTCTTTTCTTGTTTTTAGTTTTCAGAAGTTTGTTTATAATGGATTTTGTGAGTGTATGTGTCTGTTTGGCATTTCATTTGGGATTCTTGGATCAGGATATCTGATTTTCCTAGATTATTAATAGTCTCTACTCCTATTTCTTTAAATTCTCTGTGTCTTTCTCTTTTTCAGGCACTCTCACAATATGGATATTATTCTGTGAATTATTCTGAAGAACTACATTTTTTTTTTTCCTTTTTGTTGTTCTATTTGTGTGTTTTCTGCCACTGTTGAATTCAAGTTCACTGATTCTGCTTGTTACTTTCATTTGTCTACTCTTGGGGCCCTCTTTCATGTTTTTAATTCACTTGTCGTTTTGTTTAGATCAACTAATTTTTTTATAACAAGCTCATATTTTCTGTATATTTATTCCTGTTTTTTGTTGATCCATTTTTTTCCCTTATTTTAACAAGTATGTATATAACTGTTATCTTAAACTCCTCATCAGGCAGAGTGTACATTTCTACTTTGTTGAAACTTCTCTGAGATTTTTTTTACTCTAGTATTTGTGGTATATTCTTCTGTTTCTTGATTATCTGTTTTTATATGTTGATATATGGAGCTTCCTTTTCTGTTTTGATAAGTAGGTCTTACACCATACTTACATGTAGCTGGGTATAACTGAGATTTTTTAACCTAGAACCTTATTTATTTTTTCAGACTGGTCTATGGCTCTGTTCAGATGACCAGGACATCTGTGTTGGCAAGGGATGGTAGATAGGAATGTGCAGTAAGACACCAAAACATCACCTCCCATTAGCACCAAGAGTTCAAGCTTCTTAAAGTGGTATGGCTACCTGAGTTATGTAGTAGGGATCCACAGTGATCCCCTCCCCTAGACAAAACTTTTCATCCAAAACATGTGAACAGTCTTGTGCCAGCACAACCTCTAAGCTATGATTGCATGATGGATGTAGTACCTGGAGAGGATTATATTAATAGTTGAAACAGGGACACAGGTGATGATTTATTCTCTTTACCTTCCTTACAACAGGAGTGCTTGCACCTGTTATGATCTGGGTACATTGAACTCTGGTTAATGACAGTACACCGTTTAGTTATTTTCTGGGCTTTGGCCCTGGGTACTAAGGCAGGTGTTTTGCATAAATTAGGTAGCAGCTGCAGATAATACCCTCTTCTATAAGGTGATCCAGTCTAGTTCTATCCACCAGTTCAGGCTGTAGCCATTCTCCTCTGGGAGTCACAGGGTCAATCACCACCTCACACAGACCTCATGCCACAAGTCACAAAGACTGTCTACTGTCCTCACACTCTGCACTTTAGGGATGTGAGGAGTTTCTCCAGCTCCTAGTGCCTTGTTGTTATCTGGCAGTACAGTGTCTGAGTTTTCAGGCATCTGTCTACTCTTCTGTTGTTCTGCTGAGAGTCTCTGCACCCTTACTCCTGTAATTCTCCAGTGGTCCACCATATTCCTGCCCTCTGCCCCTGTGCATTTTCTTCTCCATAAAGTCCCTAGGTGGGTGTGAATCTTCAGCCAGCAAGAGTACAGAGATTTCTCAGGGGAACTGCCCCTCTTTCTCTTTGGTGGCACTGCCCCAGTGTCACTTCCAATAGTTAAATGACATTTTTTCTACCCCAGACCACCATGTCCCTCTTGATGCATCTGACTGTCATCTGTTCATCACTGAGGTGTCACTGTTTTTGTTTAGGTAAAATTTGGTTGTAAATATGTGGAGGAGGTGAGCCTGGAGGAGTCTTCACTCTTCATATTTCCAGACTCCCAAAACATTCCTATTACAAAATGTTTTTAATAACCTCAATGTGCAATCTGGCTTCTTTTGTTCTCTAACTCCACTCCTGATAATTTCCTTCTCTTCCTCTGCTCCATCTACTGGCCTGCTTGCTGTTTTCTGAACTGAGACTGCACTAGCTAATGCTAAGATGCTTGTCTTTCAAAATGTCTTCATGGTTTTCTCTATTTTTGTGGGTTCTGAACTCAAATATCCTCCTATAGGAAACTTCTCAAATTGTTTTTCACCCCAAATTCCTCTCCCCATCTTAGGTTTTTTTTTTTAAGATTTATTTATGCATACAAGAACTGGGATGTAAACCACAGATGTTGGGGGGATGCAAAGATTCACCAGAAAGAGTGGGGAGCAGAACAGGCAGATCCACTGAAATACTGCTGAGGGAGCAGCGGGCGAGACAGGAGAGGTCTGATGCGCCACATGTGGGTCAGCTCCCTGGCCAATTGGTGATCGAATTCCTGCTGCAGTGGCTGGCAACTGCTTAATAGCACTGTCTTTAACCTCTGTGCCACCAGGGAAGCCCCGGTTCTTAGGTTTCTTATTCCTCGCCAGTAACGGGCACATTCTACTTTTTTCTTAGTTCTTTCATTTTTTTTTTTTTTGTCAGACTTCCCTAATGAGAATGTAAGTTCTATGAATGTGGAAATTTTGTGTATTTTGTTCACTGCTATGTTTCCTATGCCTATAATAGTTAACTCTCATTTATATTATTAAATATAATATCTAGATTATTTTTCACTCATATAGTCAACACAAAACTATTCCATTTTGGTATTTCATTTCAGAAAAGAGACTGTTTTGATTTTGTGTTTTTTATATTAATATTAAATGATTAGGTTAAACAGATGGTACATTTTGTAAACAGGCATTATATGAACAGCTGCTAAATTGAAATATATTGGACTTCACAATACTTACAATATAATAAAAGCTCATACAAAGATGGTTAATTCTCTATTAATATCCATAAATTACAAATCATTTTGAATCTGTAGTTGTTGCATTTTATTATTCCAGCAATAAATTGATAACTATGAGATAAAATAACAGGAAAGAATAAATAGGGATGTTTAATTTCTATTAAATGCTATCTTCCCAGCACCAAATGAGAACTGGAATCACTTGAACAGGGAGAGACTACTAGGACAAAAAAGTCCATAAATTGACTTCAAAAAGCAAGTATCTTTTTCCTTTACATCCAAGCCGTTGATTTTTTTCTGCCCTTACCTCTAATACTACATTTCAGAGATATGACAAATGCAGTTGGAACTACAGAGCCTGAAATGAGTGACCAGTTACCATAATTTTTTTTTTAAATTAAAACTTTCCTTTCACTATTTTTATCCCTCTGCTTATTTTCTTCTTTTTTTTGCTTCTTGCTGAGTATGTTTCACTTTCTTTCACATTCTTGATGAATCCATCTCTCCAGCTCTCAGCAGGGCCTTTGAAACACAAAGTGAAATTGTCTAGGAGGATGGATGCATTGAGGGTAAGAAATGGCAGGCTGCCAAAGAGCTGTCCCTGAGTGACAGATAGTTGACAGAAGGCTAGGGACCTCTTATAGAAACAGACAGAAAGCTAGATTTCTGTTATCAAGTACACAAGAGGCTAGGAAGGTGGTCCAGGGGTTCAATTACTGCATTCTGTGTGGAGGTCACACTTACAACACTCTCAGATTTACCAGTCCTCAAACTCTAGAGGGTCTGGTGACCAGTTCCAAGTACCTCTTTATCCTAATTCAGAACCCCAGGATCCTCACTACTAGCAAGTCAGCTTCTCCACTTATAAGTTGCCTGTGACTTGCTACCATGGTAAGCAGCTGCTGGGACATTCTTATATTGCAAATGTTTGTCTCTGGTGTGCACATCAGTGTATTGAGTCAGTTTTGCTCTGTGGTTGCCACAAACTCACTTGATAATACAGTTCCCTCTTCTGGGCATGCAGTACTGGGGCAGGGGAAATCTTTACCATCTATTTGTAACTACATAGCTCACCTACAGTGATCTGTAAAGGCCTGTTTTCTGAGAAATTCAATCATCTAAAAAATAAATAATGCACATGTAATTATATGTATCAGAAAATTAAATGTATAACAGAAAGTGACATTTCCATGAAAATAATTAAAGCAGGATAAACTACTAGAGGGTGATCAGTTCTCTCTGAAAGGTGGTATTTGAGGAGAGGTTCAGTTCTCACAATAGACCATGCCCAGTTAGATGTAACTCAGTAGGGCAAGGATTTACATTATCTTTACTCTAAACCTAGTGCCTAGAATAGTGCTGATATATATTGTTAATCAAAAATATTTATTGAAAACAATTAATGAATGAAGTAATGTTCTTGTTAGCCCTTTCTTTTACATAGGACATACAATTTGGTGATATACATTAAAATAGTTCTATTAAATGTGTTAATATATAATCTATTTCTAAAAGTTTAATCCTGTCATACAGATATACTGACTAATGGTATCATTCATTACCAAAATCATCATCATCATCATCTTCATTCAAAACAAAAAGGGGTCCACAAAATTAACAGTGACAGTATGGAAGTGAAAAAAGTCCTTTGCCCCTCCAGTTCAATTCATTTGATCTGATCTGGATTTCTTTCCTGCCTAACAGGGGGAATGACTTTTTTTGCACTTATGCTATAACACAAAATTTTTCATCAATGAATTTCATTTTCTTCTGAAAGGAAAGGGAACCGTGGATATCAGAGTCAAGTCAACCTTTCAGAATCTACCTGTCAGAAGTGTGGCTTACATATAAAATAGTAAAGCAAAGAATAATGGCAGAAAGACTCTTGAGACCTTTCAAGATTAATAGGTTTTAGAATCTTTCACCTCCTAGTGAGTTCCTCAAAATGACCTATTTCAAAGTGGTCAAGGTGAAACATCTCTGTTATATATATTTAAAATCCTATTTTGCCTCAATAAGTAGTTTTTAAAGGCATGGAGAACAAAAGATGAACAGATAGTGAGGGCCAGTAGATGAGAGTCAAGGTAATGGAACTTGAGTAAGTTTTGAAATAGAGGCAGTTCTTGATTAATTTGTCTTCCTAATAAAGACATAAATCTAAACATGTCTTTATTGATAAATTATGTTTATAATATAGATAAAGTTGGTATCCTGATACCCTGAGAGTTAGTATAGACAAGAAGATTTTTTCTTTTTTTGAGTTTGGAACTATTAAAATAGAAACAATGATAAGTTGACACTTGCACTTTGACATAGCAGAAATAGATCATTTCCCCTTTCTCTACTTTTTGGGAGAGTTTGACAAGAGTAGATATCATCTTTGAAGGTTTTGTAGAAATTACTAATGAAACTGCCTGGCTTTTGCTTTTGTTACTTGGGAGACTCTGGATTATTGTTTGAATTTCCTGGCCTGTGATTGGTCTATTCTGGTTTCCTATCTCCTCCTTGGTTCGGCTTGGTGGGTTGTAAACTTCTGTGAACTTTTCCATTTCATCTAGGTTATTCAACTTGCTGGCATATGGATGTTCATGGTAATCTTTTATAATGGACTATATTTTTGAAATGTCTGTTGTAATTTCTCCTCTTTCAGTTCTGATTCTACTTATCATATTTTTCTCCCTTCTTAGTGAGTCTTGCTAAAGGTTTGTCTAATTTGTTGATTTTTTTCCTTCAGTAACACATTTTTGGTTTCATTAATCTTTTGGACTGTCTTTTTGTTTTCTATTTTATTTATCCTGCACAAAGACACAAGGTCCAAATAGTGTCACACACAGAGATTTGCAAATATTTGTATTTTTTTTTTTAGTTTAAATATGACTTTAGGGGCTCCCTGGTGGCACAGGGGGTTGAGACACTGCCTTTGAAGCTGTTTGCAGCCTCTGCAGCGCAAGTTCGATCTCTGGCCGGCAGGAGAGCAACCCACATGGTACAGCAGACCTCTCCTGACTCGCCTGCTGTTCCCCTCAGCAGTGTACTTCGGTTGATCTGCCTGTTCTGTTCCCTGTTCTGTCTCTGGTGAATCCACTCACCTCCTGCACCTCTGGCCTGTACCCCAGCTCTTGTATGCATACATAAATCTTAAAAAAATGTGACTTAAACTATTTGAGGGCATTTAAAAAAATAATAAACCCCCCAAAATTTTATATAGCAGGTATGAGTGAAAAATTACAACTTTATATATGATGAGCAAAACAATAATCTGAACTATCTTTTAATAAAAAAATCCAAGAGTGTAAGTATAATACATACGATCAAGTGGGGTTTATTCTAATTATTCAATATTAGTAAGTTCATTACTATCACATTTTAATCTACCTAATAAGAAAATCATGTAATGCTAAACTGCAAAGGAAAATAGATTTTTATGTGGCAAAATACAGGAAAACTAGCTCAATAGCTCATCTTATTATATTCAAATTATTAGATACTTAATAATTTCAAGAAAAGAGTGATGTATGTTTTGAAAGTATTTAATATGCACAATAAAATAGGGAATTGAAAAACAATTCTAGGGGTAAAAGTTGAAAAGAAAGAGAACAAAGCTTTTTATTAGGAAAAATGTGATGACATTCTACTCTACTTATTTTTCTCTTTGACAAAGTGGTTATTAGTCTTGATCACATTTGGAATGTGGTCACCTGAGGGAATTGAAGGGGAAAGAGATAAATGAACCTTACATTAAGTTTGCCTCTATACCTCGTATTGTGCCAAACTTACGTAATCGCTTGGTTTGCTCAGCATTATCAAGAGAACTTTACTCACTTTGTAGCATAAAGTTAAGAAGCTTTTCATTGGCATATTTTAGAATTACCAAATTAATCATGTGTTTTAGGTATGTTAGAAGACTGGTTAATATTCTTGCATTTCTGCACACATTCTCATTTTTCATGTATCCTATCCTAATTTGATCTGTCATGTGATGAAGACAACCCCCTTATTCTCTGCGAAACCTAATAGAGAAAAACATGATGGGCAAACACAAGCATCCTGGAGAAGAAGTTTTAGGTCCTTATAAAAGCAGAGCCACAGCTCACCATGTACTCTTTCCTTTCTCTTTTCTAGGCGTCTGTTTCATTATCTGTGAAATTATCCTCAGTCTCATACTGACACTGTTTATATGGGTTGAATGAAAATAACATTGACATCATGAAGTAGAGTGCTCTATATAAATAAGATGTATTATTTTTACAAAAATGAATTATTTTGGAAAATTGGGAACATAACCACTTAAGGGGTGGAACATAGCAGCTGTTAAACAGTACACTTATAGAACTACAGTGCAATTTGGAAGAGGGTGCCAGGATCTGCTGTCTAATTTTATTTTTCAAAATGAAATTACTGGAAGAATTTAGCTCTGCAGCACAGTGCAATTATCTAAATGGGAATTGGCCAGGGAACAAGGGTTAATAACCTCATCCCTTTCAGAGTCTTAGTTTTAATTTGATAAAAAAAATGAGTTGATTTATACATTACCAAAAATGAAATGCAGATTAATAATATTTAAGTTTTCTAGTGACCCAATCCTCAGTTTATTTTCTATTTTTCTATAGGTAGATCCTAATATATTTATTCTATCTTAACCTAGACTGTTCAGATTATTGAAGCCCATATCTTAAAAAAAATAATTGGCAAATTATGATGAACTTAGAATATTGGCAGCAAACCTATCTTATAGAGAGTGGTTATCATTTTTAAAATCTAGCTTGATTTATGTGACTTTCAGCAGAAATATTCTGTCATAATTCCACCACCCCACTATTTCATCATCTTCAGTATACTCAGGAGATTAAGTTGGACACAACTTTATACATAGAATAGCATTAATTGTACTATGCAGGAGATAACTGTTAGTGTACAATTATTGAAGGCTTCAACCTGATGTCATCTTACTCCTTTTATTGCCAGTTGATCATTTTCTCATATAATCTAATTGTGCAAATAATTTTTAAACCTCTATTTTATATAGCAGCACAGTTATCCCCATCAATTATTGGAATGGAAAAGTGAAAATGAATGTAATTAGCTAGAATTTCTTTATTTTAGAACAATGCTGTAGTGGAGGGTTCTACCTTCTGAGTTTGGGGAGAAAATTGACAATAACGAATTGACTGACTCTGTGGGCTTTAAAGACCCATAGAGGTTTTAAATTTGTCTGATTGGTTTTTCTTTCTGCATGTAATCATATACATGAAGTTCTATTAAATAGTTTGTTGGAACTTATTCCAACAAGAATAAGAGGGCAAGAGGAAAGATATGAATTGCAATCTTGAGGGTGAAATCACTAATTCTCCTGTCCCCTATTGTTTTTAATTCTTTATTAATTTTGCATAGTAGAACTAGGGTCTAGGTCAGAGGTGTGGGGGTTAAGAGGATTCACCAGAGACAGAATGGGGAGCAGAATAGGTAGATTCACTGAAATATACTACTAAAGGAGCAGCGGGCAAGACAGGAGAGGTCTGCTACACTGTATGTGTGTTAGCTCCCTGGCTGGGAATAGAACTCAGGTCTTGGTAGTGATAGCACTGACTTAACCCATAGGCCACTAGAGAGGCCCCTGGTCCCCATTCTTTTCTGGGAGAACTACACTAATTATTCTCATAGTTGGACCTGACTTATGAGCACAATATGATTGATGTTCTTTGTTCCCTTTCCCCATGGCAAATCTTGAAGCCTTGGCTGATAGGTGTTAGAAAATAGTGGTGTTAACCTCAGCTTCTGTCCCTTACTGACCTTAAGAAATAATGCCCCTGGGCCTCCCCGGTGGCAAAGCGGTTGAGTGCTGGGCTGCAAAGCTGCCTGCAGCCTCTGCAGCACCAGTTCGATCCCTGGCTGCCGGGCGAGGTTCCCACATAGCTTGCAGACCTCTCCTGCCGCACCCGCTGCTCCCCTCAGCAGTGTATTTTGTCAGTCTGCCTGTTCTGCTCCCCGCTCTGGCTCTGGTGAATTCTCTCACCCTCCCGTGCTTCTGACAGTACCCAGTGCTTGTATAAATAAATAAATAAATCTTTAAAAAAAAAAAAAAGGAATAATGCTCCTGAAAAATGGTACTGGATATGTTGGGTGAATGAGAAATCCGCTGAGAAATGGAGTTGTTATTAACTACTGCATAAGTTATCCCATATTTACAGTTATACTCCTAAGTGACTTGTAATCATAGGTTACCTAATTATACACAACGTAAAATAAGTCAAACCAGATCTACTTCACTAATTCTTTTTATGTTGAGAGCAATTGATAATCTCTTTTACCAGAAAAGTGATAAGTATGTAAATACTTTCTAATGCACACCAAAACTATTCTGAGATTCAAATTAGGTTATTCATTTTAATCTCTTTTGAAAAATTTATAAGACAATTTAATGAGCACTTTATCTTTTTTGTTTTTTTACTTTATGTATCTTACTAAACTCATATGAGAAAAAGTAAGATTTTTAAAGTTTCCACACATTAGTAAATATATCACAGTTGCAGTTGTTAGTAAGATTTGAAATATTGGCTTGTTTTGTGTTCTTCATATCATATTTCTGAAAGGCACTTATTTTAATAAGGAATACCTGCCTTATTATATGCAAGAAAAAAAACAAATGATTTCATTAAAAAGGCAACTCAAAATTTCTTTTCAGATAATTTTGTAAGTCACATTTTGATACCCATAGCAAATGGTTGAGAGAATAAGTTTAGGAACTACTAAATGGAAGATGTGGAGATAAAAAAAAAACTTCATTAATCAACAATCTAACTGCTGATAATCGAATCAATAAGGGCTCAGCTTTGTACTTCCATTTACTCATGTAAATCAAGCTAATGATTTTGACATTTTCAGTTAGGAAGTGTTTTCTTTAGTCTGAATATCTCATCCTACCTTGGGTGACATATAGAACTGAAATTAGGGAGGCACATGGTAAAAATAATACTTTGGATTTTTTTAAAGGGGCACATTTGCCTTTTTACATAAATGTCAATAAGTATTTAGTACACTGTTAAAGTCCAATAAGGTATTCCTCCCAGTGACACTGGTAGATACTCATTTTCTTGAATTCCACACTTCAGTGGAGTTCATCCTTTAAAAAGCAAATTTAATAATAAAAGTTCCAGAAGCTTGGAAAAAAAGGAGGACTGATGGCATAAGAAGAGCAACTCTTTTCACCTCACTTGGTATTCTTCAACTTAACTTCCATCACAAGTCTGACAATTCTGCGTATCCTCAGGAATTTTGCCAACTTGCTCCTTTCTCTAAAATCACCCATGGAGAACACCAGAAAAGCAATTGTTACAATACTATCTTGTTTTATTATAATTCCTTTAACCTTTTCTGTAGATAAATTATACTATAAATGAAGAGGGAGGCAGATTTACTGTGAAATTAATGAGCTCAAGGTTCAGGTTATTTATACACATGAACCCCTCTGAGTATTGGAGTTTATAGTGTTCTAGGCAGGGAGGGGAAGCAGGATTGCAAGTAAAAAGCATTTCTATGCAGCCATTTCTGGTAGAATGCCAAAACACTACTCAAAAGAAAGTTATTTAGATTTCTGAGATGTCTGTTAATTTTTTTTCATTTTTTAAAAATGTATTTACTTTCATACTTAGATTCATATTTATAACCTATTGTTTTTCGTAGATGAGGATCAACAATTTTCATTAAAATTTTGATCTTTAGAATCCTCCATTTTCTCCCCAGGGAAAACAAGTTTAGGTGGTATCTGTTATACTTCTCACTGGTTTTTAAAATAAAGCCCCTATACACTAATCTACTGACCTCAAAATGTTACCCATTGTCAAATCTCAGTGGTTCAAAACAACATGTATTAATTTAACTCATGAGTCTATAGGAGAGTGATTTCAACCAGGTTGAGCTGAACTCACAAATCTGTGGTCAGTTGACTGGAAGTTGGGCTGTGGTGGTTTTAGTTTGGATAACTGGGGTTACTTGGCTCTATTCTATAATCTTTGTCCTTTAGTTTGCTAGTCTGGGCATATTTTCAAAGCAAGGGCAGAGGGAAAGTAGAGTAAGTTAGAGGAAACTTGGAAAAGCTTGTTGAAGAATCTCTGCTTTCCTAACAACCCACTGACCAAAGCAAATCACATGGATGACCTAACTCAGAATCCAGGGATGCAAAATCAATTCATAACTCTGGAAAAGGTTAATCAAAAGTTGTAGAGGCTCTACCTTTTAAAGAAGCAAAGTAAGACATTTGCTGTTGAAATTCTAGATTTGTTTCAAAATAATCTGAAAAGAAGCAATGGATATGAATGAGTGAAATAACATGGATCATAAACTGATGATTGTTGAGGATGGGAGATGGTATGTGTTAAATTACATTATTCTCTCCACTTTTGCAAATGTTTTGTAGAATTGAAAGAACCCTAATTTGCAATCACTACACTAAGAATAAAGGCACCACTTTTAGTAATACTTTGTTTTTTTCAGTATGGGAGTTCCATTATTTTTATAAAATATATGATGGGTAGGGGAAAAAATGGACAATAAGAATTACCTAATAAAATATTAGTTAACTGTATAAAAAAGAAAAAAATGTTTTATCAATGGATGCTGTTAAGTACAGGTTTCTTTCTCATTAGTGTATATACAGATTTACATATTTAATAACTATTGAGTACCACCTATACACTAGATGCATTTCTAAGTTTTGACTTTGAGACAGATGGACGAGGCTTCTGATATTTAGGCTTTTATAGTTGTGCTAGTCTTCTATTGCTGCTATAGTAAATTAACACAATCTTGGTAACTTAACACAAATAAAATATCTTACAACTGTGTAGGTCAGAAATCCAATGTGGCTCTTGGGCTAAAATCAAAAGTATTGGCAGGGCTACATATTTTTCTTTCAGAACTAGGGGAGAATCTATTTACTTGTTTTTTCCATCTGCTAGAGGTCCCCTATATTCTTTGACTTGTGACTCATATTCTCAATCTTTCCAGCAACCATGTTGCCATCATCCGTACTTTTCTTTTTTAGTCTTTGCCTCTGACTACAACTGAGAAAGGTTCTCCATGGTTTAAGGATTCCCAGGATTAAATTGACCTGCCTGGACATTCCAGGATCATGTCCCATGAAGGTCTTTAACTTTAATCACAACTAGAATGTCCCTTTTACCATGTTAGGTAAAGTATTTAGAGGTCCCGGGATTTATTTAGAATGTGGACATCTTTGGAAGGTCATTATTCTGTGTACCACAGTAGCTAAATCCTGTGAGAAAGAAAAGAAATACATAACAAATAAGCAAAATAGATAACTTTCAGACACTGATGTGTATTATAAAAATTCATAAAGCAGTGATACAATAGACAGAAACTTGCAAAAAAACATTTAAATTGAAACTTTTCTGACAAGTGGAGATTATCTTGCAAAGTTCTGTTGGTAGATCTTTTTTTAGTGAAAGCAAAGCTAATGGAAATCCCCAAAGTGAGGGAATGGAATGAAGATAAATGTGCTGGATCCTAAAGAACTAAGAGGAAATTAGCATTTCATGAGGGTGGAGAATTAGTCAGGGCTCAGTATTCAATATGCAGTGTCTGATTTATCAATTTCTTAACAATTATTAAAAAAAAACAAATAGGGAGGTTTAAGGAGAGAAAAGACAGTCTAAGTTTAGAAATGACATCTAGCTGCTTTGTAGATAAAGTGTAGTTGTCTATTCTCCGCAACACCTTGATAACATCTCTTTAATTGATTAATGTCAAGTTTTGAAAAGGATCACTATGATATTTGGAATGGATACTGGAAAGATAAGTGAAATTGATAAAAATGTCAATATTAATTATTTTGCAAAAGTATTCTTCCAATAGAAGTTAGACTGATAATTAGGCATTTTCTCACAGGCTCAAATTGTAATAAGAAAAAAAAATATATTCACATTTATTTTTAACAAATGCCAGCTTACAGTGTCTGAAGTTCCCTATCATATTTTTAAAACTAGAGGAAATCAACCATAATGTTTAAAACCAGTGCTACTATTTACATTTATGGTTAGAAAATCATTTTACAAGTATAGACATAAAAATTCCTAAGTTTGGCAGAAGAAGACTGAAAGAAAAATATCAGCAATTTATATTTTGATGAACGGGAGAGAATGATCCATGTTTACAAAGTGCATTGTGATAAATAGATAAGCTATGTTGTTTTCTTTTGTAATATATACTTAATGTGCTTAAAGGTCAGTCCGTGAAAAGTAATTCAGGTGGTAAATTTTGTCATTCACTAGCAGGTGGTAGCTAGAGGAAACCAACTATAACATTTAATAAGTAAATTTGACTGCTAAAGAAATACATGAAGCCCATTTTCCTCCCTGCTGATCTAGCCAAATCAAGTACCAAGTTCTTATTTTGTCAATAAAGGGTTCTAAAATATACCCACTTATCTATGGTGTTAATACATAATCCTTTCTGGTCTCCATATAAGCTGGCCTACCTTTCTGAGTAGTGAGTAGTGGAAGCTTGATCACTTTGATTAAAATTGAATTTAAATTTAGAATATACTTTGAAAATTAAATTATAATAAAAGAATTTTCAATGTTATTTTTCTAATTTTCACTACAAATAAATTTAATCATTGCATAATTACATCAGAGGATAAACCTAGAAAATCATGATGTATTATACTATGCTTTAATATAATATAAATCTGATTTTCTGTGTGTGTATGTGTAATAGTTATAACTTCATAATTACACTCATAAATAAGAAAGTTTTTAATGTAACTTGTTAATAATTTTAAAAAAATGCATATTTGAACTCCTAAACTTCACCTTAGTTGGGCAGTATGACTGTATTCCAGTGCTCTTCATGGTTGTTTATGAACAGCTTGGCCACAGTAACCCACATTCAAAACAATGGCTAATTCATTGGAAGTGAACATTCTTTCTCAGTGGCCTTGTAACATTATTACAATAAATCTATAGTTATGAAATGATGCAGAATCAGTTATGGCATCTGCCATTGGTAAATAAAGATGTAACAGAATCCAAGACATTTTTCCTCACCTTGAACTCCAGTGAATAAATAAGAGGAAACCACACTCAACAAGCTGCTTTATTTTCTACCCCCTTTTTAATCTCCTCTTGCCTTTCTGCAGACCAAGGAGAAGTAATAGAGCAATTAATCATGTGATATTCCTATCCTGACAGCACCAGCCTCTTCTGACTACATTTATTGCTGTACTGCCAGGCCTTTCTCTGCCATATCCTCTGGCTTGTCATAGCTTTCCCAGTAAATCTCCACACTATCAATTATTTAGTGCAGGCAGCATTATACCTCAATTCAAGAATGATTATTTAGGAAAGAAATCAATAAATGGAAGGTCTATTAAAACCCAGGTAATAATGGAAAATACCGGAAAGATTATATTCTAGCCTGTGCTTTGCACAAAAGGAGTTATCATAAACTAGAGTTCGCTTACAACGGTAAGATCATTGAAACATTTTTAGCAGTAAAGCTTACTTACCTCAATATTCTGACTTGCTAAATAGATTTCTAAAGGAGGTACAAATTGAGCTTCTCACAAAAAAGACTTTTGAAGTTTCAGATTTTGACAGACCTTGAGAGTACCGGAGCCACACTATTAGTCATTTTCCTTTATGAGTTTCAGTGATTGAAACACTCTAAGGGGTCTTCTGGAGACGACCCAGCCACTTATAACTAGGGAGATTTCAGGAGGCATTATACTCTCGATGAAATTGAAATTTGTTAAACAATTTCCTAGTCATTTGAATAAGTCTCAATCTCCAGCTCCTTTTCAATGTGTGGGAAAGACGTGATAAGACTGAGACCTCAGCAAGCAATTTTCTTCCAGAGTTCATAGGGGAATTCTGAGTTCTTTTAAGCTGGTGTATTCAGGATGTTCTTTCAAGGAACAGCCTCTTAAATGTTGCTATGGCTCCTTTCCACCACTGAATGTCAGGTGTCCATCTTGGTGAGTGCATTGATGGTGGAATGGATAGCATGACACTACCCAGCAGTGCAGTCTGTCCTGAAGAGCCTTGCCAGACAGTCGAGTGGCTGGGAAGTACTAAATCATGTCCAGATCATAGAGGGCATATTTCATAATAGACTCAATACCCTTGAGATTCACATGGGTGCTTATGTTCTTCATCTTTCATTTTATGTAAACCAGAAAAAGGTTTGGGATGACTGGCTTCATTCAACAGTCTCTTCCCTAAAGATGAAAGACTAGACCATAGAGTGATGAGACAATGTCTTGATGTCCATTACAGAATAATGAAAAATTATGTTTATACTCTAGAATAACAAGTTTCTGGCTGACTTTGAAATCGCTCTTCATGATGTATAATTATCAATGTTAGTATACAATATGCATGAGTATACAAAGAAGTTTTACTATTTCTTGTTTGGGCAAGATCATCTGTGCTATTTCTAGCTGGATTCTTTTTATGTCTGTTCCAGTGGCAACACTGGAAATGCTTACAGCCTCATGTGCTGCATACATGAAATTAAGTACAGGAACTCAAGTTCTTGCAAAATAAGAAGGAAAAAGAGAATGAGTAGTTTATGTTCTTAGATATTATGTTCCAAATATAAGGATGCCATATCTTTCTGAAAATAAAACTTTGCTTATAGCCCTGTTGATATGCTCAGTAAAAATATAGAATCGTGATGGATTTTTTGTTGTGTCATAGGTTTGGTTCCAATGGAATGCTTTTGTTTCTTTCACTCTTTCTGTAACTTCACAGTTTATTTTTCTTTATATTAAATAGTAAATCATGTTTAGCTCTAGCCATGGCAAAGGAAAAATGAAGTCACTTGCTTCCATGTCATTCCTACGGTCATTTTGTTTTTTTTCATCTCTAGAAATTTCAGACATAAAAGAAAATGGGTCTAGGGGCCTCCCCGGTGGTGCGGCGGGTTGAGCACAACACTGTGAAGCTGTCTGCAGCCTCTGCAGCACTGGTTAGATTCCCGGCCAGCCAGGGAGATTCCCATGTTGCGCGTCAGACCTCTCCTGTTGCACCTGCTTCTTGGCTCAGCAGTGTATTTTGGTCCTTCTGTCTGTTCTGTTTCCCGCTCTGTCTCTGGTGAATCCTCTCACCCTCTTGCTCCTCTGGCCTGTACCCCAGCTCTTGTATAAAAATAAATAAATCTTTAAATAAAAAAAAAACAATTAGGTCAAATTAAAAAAATACATATCAACAGCAGGAGTGACAACTAAGCACATTAACCATCAAAGCCATTTCTGACTTTGTGATGTGACTAATAGTCATTCTACCTTAGGCATTGTGTACAACCAGTTACAGAAGACATTTTTTAAAAAAGATTCATTTATTCATGCATACAAGAACCAGGGTACAGGCCAGATATGCAGGAGGGCGAGAGGATTCACCAGAGACAGAGTGGGGAACAGAACAGGCAGACTGACAAAATACACTGCTGAGGGGAGTAGCAGGCAAGATAGGAGAGGTCTTCTGTGCTCTGTGGGTAGCTCCCTAGCCGGCCGGGATCAAACCTTCTGCAGAGGCTGTGGACAGCTTCACAGCGCTGTTCTCAACCACCTTCCATACAATCACATATCTAGTTCTCCAGCAGGCACAAACATACTGATTCAATTTCTATCCATCTTCACAGCTGCTGGTCTGAGCTCAAGTCTTTGATTCTTTGCTCAATACCACAACATTCATCTTACTGGTTACACTGCCTTATCTATAGCTCTTTCTGTAGTCCTTGATTCAAAAAACTGCCAGAGTGTTCTCAAATACCAACAAATTTAGATGCTTCTCTTGGTAAAACACCTTCTGACTTTTAAGACTTTCAAATCAAAATAAAGGCCCATCTCCTCAATTTGACTGACAAGTAACGTAAGATTTGTTCAACTAACTGAATTTGTTCTCTAGCTTTCTCCTACATCATCCATTAGGCTCAAATCCTTGCTTTCTGTTCTTTGAACCCCAAACTCATTTCCATCATAAAATCTCTGTTTGTCTAGAAAGCCTGTCTTCCCCATATTGTTTTGTCTGATTAAAGGCACTTTGACAGCAATGTCTCCCTTCACACATTCTAAACATCCCCACTCCTGTCCCAACCTCACCCTAGAACTTCCTATCACATCAATCATATTTCCATTTTCATACTCATCGCTTTTTGAATTTATGCTACCTTTTGAACAGGAGTGTGTCTGTCTGCTTGTGTGACATAATCATAGGATTAGTAATGGAGAATGAATAACTTATCAAAATGGGTGATTTCTTATTATTAAATGTGTTTCTAATCTATCAGTACATTAGTTCCTTTATATTACATATGAATTCCTCTCAATTTTGACTGTCCTGTTTTGCAATTTGTAGCTGTTTTCATTTGTTTCCATTATGATTAGAACTTTCTAGAAAATATGTGCTGTATTTTCACATGAATTGAGGAAAAATTCGTACCACTCTTCTTTCCAAAAAAAAAAAAAAAAATCTTTAAATAGTGAATTTCTTCATACCATGCCAATTCTCTTCTCTGTGTTTGCAAATAAAATAGTCAAGTATGTATATTTAATAGATACTTATTTTCTTTTTGGTGGACTAAACATTGTTTACAGGTTATGTGGATCTTTTCTGTCAAGTATCATTTGTGTCTGTAGCCATTTTCCTAGAAAATTGGCTTATTTTATTCAGAATACTGAAAATTAAAAATAGTATTTCCACCATTCTACATGAGAAACTATTCTAAGATAATCACATATAGCCATATTTCTTATCCTCTATCAATGCAAATAACTTTTCTGATCTGTACCTTCTAAAAGTGGCCTAGTTTAACCTTTAGAGTTGTAGCAAAATAAGAGTTCTTTCATATAGCTTTATTGTTGCATTGGGCAACACCACACTAACAAAAACACGGGAGTGGTAGAACAGGCTACATAATGCAGGATGCTGCTGAGAGCAAGAGCCTGGCCGTTTTTATTGATAGAATAATCATACAGCATCAGCTACATGCATTAGGGGGATTTAGAGACCTGTCGATAATTTGAGGAGGGATGCTTGTCAGGTAGCAGAGACAAGTCAATGCTCCATATTGTCACTCAGGAATCGAGGCTAATGAAAGTTCCAACACTGAATAATTGTACCATCTGGGATATATGGCCGGCTAGTGCTACATCAAAGGAAGACCTCTGTAGGCATCTTGCTGATTCTTCGGTGCTTTGATATAGAATAGACATTTGACGTCCCTGCCCACAGTCCAATTGATGTAGCGAGTTATCAGCCCTTCCTTGGAATTGAATGGAGCAGTAAAAGGTTTACTGCACTCACACGATCTCCACAAAAGGTATGAACAATGGATGGAGGTAAGTCAAATAAGATTATTTTGTAAAAGGGTAAGAGTTCTATTTTAAGAAAGTATTCTCTAAGTCTCTTATCTGTTTTGGCTAAAAGCAATGAGGCATATGATCCAGATATATGCAATTTTTAAAAAAATACTACTTTAAAAATCTATTATCTAGATATAATTGAATAAATAATTATTGTCAAGTAGAAGCAAGAATTTTTCCTTGGACTTATCCTGTTCAGGCCAATTAATATTGAGATAAGATATGCACTGCTATATATTTTCTACTGATAAAAATTCTGTTTAAAACTTGAGCATTTATGGGTGTCCCTGGTGGCGCAAGGGGGTTTTAGTTCTGAAATAGAAAGTACCTATTTTAATGTAAAACATTTAATTACTCATTCAACAGGTGAATCCTGTTCCATTTATTTTTATCCTTCTGATTGTTTGCTATTTAAGTTTTATAGATATTTTATAGATATTTTATTGGAGCTATGAAAGTCATTATACCATCCATTTTGTATTTACATATGATTATTTCATATTATTAATGACTTAAGGGCAAAAAGTTAATAGAATATTTCAAGGTAAATAAAAAAGAAATAAATGTAAAGTTTGATAAATACAAATTCATGGTCTGAATCAATAATATTTCACTTGTTCCATACCTTTAAAAATTATTTGAATAGTTCTTTGAGTATATTGTCTTCATGGATCATCCATTACCTTCTTGCTGTTTCTTGTCATCTGATTATTATTGTACAACTTTCATATTATACACTATAATTTGAATGCCTATATCTTCCATAGACAGACACATACATGTACCATTCTGCTATCAAACAAAACACTACAATCACTCTTAAATAGTTCCTTGTTCTTAGAAAAAGGGGAAATAGAAACAAGTCAGTTATAAGGATATAAGAGAAACCATGATGTTTATAACAAAGCCAGAAAAGGAGAGAGCTGTCATGGAAAAGTTAATGAGAGACATCAGGCATCAAAGACTGTTTTATATGCATTGGAACTCAAACATAAGGGTAAGGCCTCAGGAAGCCAGAACAAGAGAACTTGATTTCCCCAGAGATGAAAGAAAATAGGTAATTTTATGTCTCGTGTGCTTAGAAGAACAAAGATGAATTAAGAGTTGATGAGGAAAATAAAGGGCAAAATCCTGAGCATACTGACAATTTGAATTTAATAAATTGTATTTTGTAAATCACGTAACTATAGCATGTCAACCCAATATTTATTTTGATGTAATATAGATGTAAAAAGTTTCAGTTTGGTCTTTGGTCTCCATTTTGGAAATGAAAGGTCCAATGACAATAATAATTACTGTTTGATTTCATCTCTTCTTCCCTGGGAAGATTATTATATCCAAGAAACAAAAACTGAACTGAATGTTTGGAAATGCATTCTTCGAAGCCCAAAATTGTTTGCTGATTTTTTGCATTTTTCTAGATTTTTTTGAAAATTTTTTCTAAAAAGTATCTTTGCAGAAACAGTGTAAAATCGAACTGCTTTGATTCCACATATATCTCTGAGGAGTATTAAACTGACAGCATTACTTCCTCACACTAACTAATCTATGGATTAATTTCCCATAAATTTGTCAGATCAGACTTATGTGGATAAGTGGTATGTGTATCTGGCTATTTTAAATAAGTAGCATACCATTTTTTTCTGAAGCTTTTTAATGACCATAACATTAAATGGATGTATGTACTATACCTTAACAAGCTCTTGTGTAAAGACTGTGTAAAGACAATGTTTATGTGTCTTGTGTAAAGACAATTTTTTATGTTATAAACATTGCTGCAATGAACAATTACAGGCATATATTGTTGAGTAGTTTTAATTGTTTGCTTTAAAAATTACTTGAGGTGGACTTAATGGGTCAATGAAACAGTTAAAATAAGACTAGATAATTAGGAATGCTTTAGTCTTCCTCCTTACACAAAAATGACATTTTGGCCTCTGTTACTTTCTACATGGAGAGAGTAATAATAAAAAAGCATGCAATTCTTTGCTCAATTCATAAGGTACCTTCAAAGAAGACACAGTATTTCAAGATCTTAAATGAGTAGAATGTCTAGGCATCCATATGTGTATGTGTTTATGTATAAAGAGAATCTGTTTTACATGATCATCGTCATAACTTAAGGCCATTAGGTATAAGTGCTGTGACACATCAAGCAATGTTGTAAACATTTTTTACTGTACTACAACAAAAATGTGCAAATGAAGAAACACAGTAATAACATACCCAAGCTCAGAGTAATTAAATTATATGACTGGATTTCTAAGCTTTCACAACTAAAAGTTATGAAAGAGATGAAATCAGCTATCAATATGAAAATGACTTTTGATCTTAGTCTATCACAAAAGAAGCAGAATCTGCTGCAGTCCTGCATTATAGAAAGTCAAAATCTATTTCCTTTTTGAAGATGAAAATTCTTATTTGTAGAAAAATAGTAAAGAGTGGCAGACATATCAGGTACAAAAACTGGCAAAAAGAAAATTTCCAGATATGGAATTGTATAAAAACAAAGTAGTTAATAGCATGATTTAAATATCAGATCCAGAATTTGCTTTGTAATATAAACCATGGGTCATCATATCTCCTGTTGTAGCATTTTTTAAAAGCATATTCTAAATTGGGATGAACCCTGAAAAATACTGAGTTTTTTACTTTAATATCTGCTACTGTAACTTCATTTTGACACAATGATGACAATGTCTACTATCAAAGCCATTGTGGTGATAAGAAAACAAACTTTGATTGCATTTAGCCCTGTTCTAGTGCATCCATGGCTAGAAATAATATTAAGATATATTCCCTGATAACTTGGAAGTAGTTTGTCCTGTGTAAGTGGAATTGATCAAATGGAAACACATTAGTCCTTATTAATTGTCTAGAAATACTTTGATATAAGTAATTAATTAGCAATTAACTGAAAAATAAGTGCATGATTATTGAATGAGAAAATTGTGTTGAATGAAAGAAAACAAGCATCTTGACAAAGCCTTCACAATGAGTCCTAGTTATCATATCAACTTCCTCTTGTTTTGAATGATCACTTGATAACTACTTACTCTCATATTACAGTATACCAAATTTCAGTGTACCAATTATAATATACCAAACAATGGCTTTGCCATTAATTAATTTCCCAAACCATGATAAGAGGTAACTTCATGGGCGGTATAAGCAGCTCCATGCTGAAATGGGCCATGGCTCTTTACTTGTTAATTAAAACCAATTAATTGCTATCCATTAATTTAACTATATTGAATTTAGCCAGAACAGTCTTCCTGCCTCTCTGTGTTGTGACAATAAATAGCTTTTAGTCCAGCAAGGCATTCATAGTCTTCAAAATGAAGTATTTGGAAGGTCAGTTAGCACTCCTTTCAGAAGAAATTTTTCCTACTATGCATTATATCATTTTTTGTAACTTCAAAATTTATGTATATAAAAAGGACAATAACTAAACTATCATATGCCAAGCGATAAAGGATAGTGTTAAAATATTCTCTGAAGTTTTTTTAAAGAATAGCTATAAAACAGTTTTAAAATAATAGATCAATTTGTACCAAGAAAAACATTTATTAGCATGATAAACAGCTGTTTTCTTATCTATTTATTGTGGTTTAATTCAAAACCATACTTTAATTACTGTGGGTTTTTATTGTCTTCGTTCAGTCTAATTGTCTGACAAATCACTCTTAAATAAAATTAAAAGATAGGATGAGATCCAGACAACCTTAAAGTTCCATTAAATTGCACATTCACATTTAATATATAGAGATGTAAATATAGACAGGTCTTATTTATTTTTTACAATTACTAAGGCTGGAAGGAATCCAGCTGCAGATAAAAGAAAAATTAAATTTCTTAAAATAGAGGTCTGTAATGAATGTACTTCTGATCTCTTTGTATGCTAAAGCACATCTTTAACCTCTCCTTCCACTTCCACAGCTCATTTTAAAAACTGGTTTTGGTCTATAAGTCCAGGGGAATTCTCTACCACCCCAAAACTTTACCTGACAATAAAAGGATGGAAATAGAAGAACAAAGATGTGAATTTTATATATCCAGTTCTGCACTGTGCTTTCATTCCACAAAACAAACCTACAGTACTTCCTTGCCTTCAGAGAAGATTATGCATCTATCTTAACATAAGTTTTGAAGGTTTTGTTTTGTTTTGAGTTTCTCCTCTCTCACATCCTCAACCCCCACCCTGATCTAGTTCTCAAATCCCTTGCTTCTTGGAAGGATTGAGCTCCTAAAAATAAAATATTACCTGGGTAAACAGCAGGCAGGAAAGAAGATAAAATTTCCATCAATGTTAGGATTATACCTTTCAGGTCTGAGCAGGGACAATATATTTTTAACTAAGTTTTTTTTTTATTTTTTAAGATCTATGTTGTAATGCAACCCTCTCCGCTTCCAAAACATTAGGAAAGCTTTTTAGGAAAATCATCCACATATTTATTCAAGGAGAGCTCCCTCTTTGTTTGCTTATTATTTAACTCAAAATGCTCTAGGAGAGATATAAATAAATGGACATGGTCTCTCATCTTAAGATTGTTAATAGAGAAACTTAAAATAAGGCAGTGTTAGAGAAGTGATCAGAGGTCAGAGCGTGCTCTGAGAGTGTTAGAGTGGGAGCAATTGTTTCTGGCACGGGGGATTAGGAAAACATTCACATAGGTAAGACTTTTCTGAGTCAGATCGCAGTTCTTAGGAAATGGCAGAGGCAGAATCACCAGATTTAGTGAATAGCATAAAGTATGAGTTCATGAATTTTGTCTTGTTTATGGAAAACTTGTTAGAATGAAGAAGTGTTTACAATCGTTTCTTTTTACCTGATGCTTTGTAAGTAGAGTCTAGAAGTTAATAATCTCTGTCCCTATTTTACGAAAGAAGTGAAAGGCCCGTTTGACTTTTTTTTTTTTTTTATGGTAACACTCATTTACAAGACTGCGTGATTCAGAGATGTAAGATCCCGCATCTTCAGATGTAGGTTACCCCACCACACCCACGGACAAAGCACCCATATTCTTCCACCTAAGTCCATTTGGCACCTCCTACCTCTGCTGTCTGCCCTTTCCTGCCTCCACTGGTAGCCTCAGTTTTGCAGTCAGACTTCTAGCCTTTGTTTTTGGTTTGGTTTTTGCGTTAGTCTGTGCTTTGTTTCTCTGTATTCCACATTAAGCAAACCATCCAGTTTTTATCTTCTTTTTCTGGTTTATTTTGTTTAGCATAATCACCTCCAGTTCTACTCATGTTTCCATAAATGTGAAGAATCATATTTTTTTTAATTGCTGAGTAACATTCAGTTGTGTATATACACCACATCTTTTGAATATACTCACCTGTCCTTGGACATTTAAGTTGCTTCCACAACTTGGCTTTTGTAAATGCTGCTTCAGTGAACATAGTGTGTGTGTATTCCTTCAAATTAGTATTTTTGCATTCTTTGGGTAGCTATTGAGTAGTAAACTGGATGGATCATATGGCAGATATGTTTTTAATATTTCGAGAACACATTTGTCTTTAAACTATCAATCATCTAACTAAATTTGGCATACTAATATAAAACTAGTGAGCAAAATCAGATCTGATACCTCCAAAATCCATTCTTCCAAAATCATATTGCCACCTAATTCAGAAATTTCAAGGTTCGATTACAAAAGATAGGTTATGTGGATGAGAAAATCTTTTCTGTGCTTTCCCGGCTATATCTAAGCCCATTTCAAAATGCAAGTATAATTGTATCATGTTCATTTATTTTGCCACACTCCATATTTTTATCATATAGTAAACATGGCTATACCATCAAGTGAAAAATGAAAATGTCCAGAAATCCAAAAGGTTATTCATATAAAATCCTGATTATTGTGTACTCCCACCTTCACAAAATGTAGACACTATATTGACTGTAGTATAGTCACTTTCTAACTTGCCTTTTGTAGATTTATATCATAGAATAATGAATTTATAAATGTTCACACTTTTTCTTTATGAAAAACTTCATATAAAAAGGTCATGTCATATGCGCTTTCATGTATATTTCTTTTTTGAATTTCTTTTTCTTTTTTTTTTAAGATTTATTTATTTATACAAGCACTGGGTGCAGTCAGAAGTGCGGGAGGGTGAGAGAATTCACCAGAGCCAGAGTGGGGAGCAGAGCAGGCAAACTGATGAAGTACACTGCTGAGGGGAGCAGCGGGCATGGCAGGAGAGATCTGCCGCGCCATGTGGGACCCTCGCCGGTGGCCGGGGATCAAACTGGCACAGCAGAGGCTGCGGGCAGCTTCGCAGCCCAGCGCTCAACCGCTGCGCCATCAGGGAGGCCCCTTTTTGAATTCATTTTTAATTGAAGTAACACTGGTTTACAACACTGATAGTATAGGTATATAATTTGATTGTATAGGTTCACATCCTTCATATATATATGAAGCAAAGTACTCATAATCCTCCACCACTGGAAGAAAATGGGGCTGCGACAGTTTGTAGCTCTGGCACTAATAGTGATGAAAATCTTGTAGGGTGAGATGACAACTTGTGACTTTCCAGAGACATGTTTAAGGATTGAAATCCCAATCCAAGGAATGAGTAAAGAAGCAGAGAGTTACTGGAGGTTTAAAGACTATCCTTTTTGAATTTCAATTTTTAAAACACATCCACCCCTGTACATATTTATACATATTTATCTTTTAATATGTGTTGTATTCTTTTAAGTTTTCTTAAAAAATTTAAGTTATATTTTCTCATCAAATTTCAACTTACATATAGTGTTATTAGCTATGACTGTACTCAGAGATACTGTGTCATACATTAGAGCCTCAGGATTTACTAATCTCATAACTAACCATTTGTACCCTTTTCTAAAACTCTCCCTTTTTCTCTCACCCCCTTAACCCCTTCCAGCCACTTTTCTGCTTGCTTTTCTGTCTAGTAATACCCTTAATATAATATCTTCCAAATTCATCCATATTATGACAAATGTCAAGGTTTCTTTGCCTCACAGGGATGGCTAATATTCATGGTATACCCCCTTTTCTTGGTCCATCCGTTTCCAAACACACAGTTTCTATTCCTTGGCAATTGTAAATAATGCTGCAATGGAAGAATAGATATAACTTTGAGATATCTTTGTGATAATCTTTGGTTTCTTTAGATTTATACTCAAAAACTGATCATGTGGTTATTCTATTTCTTTTTTCTTGAGGAACATCCATACTTTTTTTTTTTGCTAATGATTGAAGCAGTTTGTGTTACTGCCAACAGTTTACAAGGATTCTGTTCTCTTCACATCATCTCAAGCATTTTTTTATATCTTGTCTTTTGAATAACAGCCATCCAATAGGTGTGAAATAATATCTTTTTTTTTCCCATTTCTCTGTTATGGGTGATGTCGAACACCCTTCCATTACCCATTAGACACTTGTCTCCTTGGAAAAATATCTGTTCATGTGCTTGACCAATTTCTAATTGGGTTACTTTGGTTTATTTTTTATCTTGGGCTTTATAACTAATATGTTTATTTCAGATATTAATCACTTATCAGATATGTGATTTGCAAATATTTCCTCCCATTCCAATGTTTCACTATTCATTTTTTTGATGGCTTCCTTTGCCAAGTAGAAACTCTTTAGTTTGATGCAGTCCTATTTGCTTATTTTTGCTTTTCCTGTGAAATCCAAATATTCAATGCCAAGACAATTTTCAAGGAATTTAACTCCTATGTGTTCTTCTATAGAATAATATGGTTTCAGACCTTATGTTCAAGTCTTCAATCCACTATGACTAATTTTCCATGCATTGTATAAGATTAAAATTCCACTCTCATTCTTTTGCATGAAGCAATCCAGTTTCTCCAATACATTTATTAAAGAAACTATTCTTTCTCCATTATATATTCTTGGCCACTTTGTTGGAAATTAAGTGACCCTATAGTTGTGGGCTTATTAATGGGCTTTATGTCCAATATCTGGAATTATATCTAGATCATTTCAGCTTCTTTGTTCTATGCATCTTATTTTTATGTCAATACTGTAGTGTTTTGATTATGGAAGATGTTTTGAATATGTGAATAGTCTTTTTAGCTTACGTACCTCATGCTATTATTATGGGAGACAGCCGTTAAGGAAAGATTAATATGAAACACATCAGGATAGTTGATTATTCAATTATAATAATTTTTTTGATGATCTAGGTAATCTTGATTATATCACTTCTGTTATACTAAATATTAGAATTACTTCTATTGCATGACATGGAGGTTTTTAACTTACTCCCTTTTACTCATTAATGATGATTGTAGCATGCAATAGGTAAAAATGTAGTCCAAAAAGCTCAATTTTGCTTCTCTGACACTTTTTTCTAAACAATTTATTGGAACATCAGTTATTTATGAATCTTCTACATTTAGTAGTAGGAGAGTTATTCATACTCATGTCTTTTAAGGCCACACTATAAATTAAGGCTAGTTTAATGTTTTCCAAGATGGATTCTGAGTTCCTTTCAAGGACAATTTAATTTGAAATGCAATATTTAAAAAGTGGCAGATGTATCTTTAATGTGAGCCTATTTAAGCATATAATGTTCTTAATTTTGAAAATGATCACACTTTTATAGTCACCACTATCGGTACATTATATATATGTATGTGTTTATATATTAATGATGAATTATTTATAATTGAATGAAGCAAACTCATTGGACATTAAATCAATAATCAAAGTAAATTAAAATTTACCTGTACCACTGAACACAACACTTTATTTTCTTACATCATTGTTCATTTTTGTACAATATTTGATTTCTCCCCTCAGGTGTAATCCCCATAAATCTCCCATCCCTACCTCACCTGTGAACCATCACCATTGTCTTTTGTGCTCTTCCCTCCAGTTTTGACTCCCTCCCGCCCACTCTCCACTGTATGTCTCAGATCTATAATTTGCCTGCAAGTTTTGTCTTTTTTTTTCCTCTGACCCTTTGTTCAGTTCCCTATATTCCTCCTTGTAGTGAAATCATCCAAAATTTTTCCTTTTCCTTCTAACTTATTTCTCTGAGTATAATTCCCTCCAGCTCCTTCCATATTTCTGCAAATGGCATAAGTTTATCTTTTTTGATTGCTGAGTAGTATTCTATTGTGTATATATGAGACGTCTTTTTGATCCAGTCATCTGTTTTGGGGCATTTAGATTATATCCCTATCTTAGCTATTGTGAATAATGCTGCAGTAAACAAAGGAATGCAGTTTTCCTTTCATATTAATGTTTTTGTGTCCTTTGGATAGATTCCTAGGAGTAGAATTGCTGGGTCATATGATAGCTCCATTTTTAGTAACCTGAGGGTCCTTCGCACAGCTTTCCAGAGTGATTGGACCAGTTTGCATTCTTGCCAGCAGTGTAAGAGGATTCCTTTCTCCACATCCTCGCCAACATTTGTTTCTGGGTTTTTTTTCATGGGGACATTCTCACTGGTTCGAGATGGTATCTCATTGGGGTTTTGATTTGCATTTCTCTCATTATAAGTGATAGTGAGCATTTTTTCATAGACCTGTTGGCTAATTGTTTACTCATTTTAGCTCTTCTGCCCATGTTTTGACTGGTCTGTTTGCGTTGTTTTTGAGTCTTGTGAGCTATTTGTAGCTCTATGTAATCAGTCCCTTATCAGTTGTATAGGGTGTGAATATTTTCTCCCAGTAGGGTGTCACTTCATTTTGGTTATTGTCTCTTTTGCTGTATAGAAGCTTTATAGTTTTATGTAGTCCCAGCTGTTTATCTTTTCCTTCATTTTCTTTGTTTCTGGAGATGAGTCCTCAAAGATGTTTCTGAGATATATGTCATGGACACAACTCTCTCTCTTTTGGGTGTTTTTGCACTTTTAATATTTTTTATATCTTATATATTCAACTACTTTTGTTTGTTAATATTTCACTGAAATCATAGTATTAGTTTTATCTACTTAATGTTTCTTGAAAGCAAATAGAAGAATGCTAAAATTTTATTACAGTCAGATTTGCAACATCATTTTGGTAGCAATAGAAATAATTTGATTTTTATACCTAAAGGTTATCATTGCTGATTAAGATGAAATGATACAAAAAAATGAATGATTTTTATCAGTTGTAAAAGTAATATTGTCTTCATAATTTAGTACTTAAAATTCAAGACAATGTTTTATCAATTTATTATAAAATGTATCCAAATCACTATATAAAGAAGTTTTTATAAATACAGTATATAGGAATAGGCAGTATATTGACAATATATCAAGAGATGTTCCTTACGGACAAGAAGATAGTTACGAGCAAAGTAGACCATCAAAATTAGGTTTTTACAATTTAAATTCCAAAGCAATGTAAATTACTAGGGATATCAAAATATTTATTTTAATTAAACACTGTTTTTGAATGGTGTCAACATGAGCTAGTAATGTTGGATAGAATTTAACACAGTGGACAGTTTAAAAATAAGAATAAGCATGGAGAAAATTGGGTCAAGGAGATTGATCCAGTTATGAGACAAAATAAATCATAGCTTTGTTATAATATTAAATGTATATTTTAGGGCCTCCCTGGTGGCACTAGGGGTTAAATATCAGCACTGTGAAGCTGTCCTGCAGCCACTGCAGCACGAGTTCAATCCCCGGCCAGGGAGATAGCCCACATGGTGCAGCAGACCTCTCCTGCCTCTCCCGCTGCTCCCCTTCGCAGTGTTTTTCAGTAGATCTGCCTGTTCTGCTCCCCACTCTGTCTCCTCTCAGCGCCCCCGCATCTCTGGCCTATACCCTAGCTCTTGTATGCATAAATAAATAAATCTTTAAAAAATAATAAAAATATATATATTTTAGTTAATAAGGTCTATGGAACAAATAAGAAAAGGAAAAATTCTTGGTAAGGGACATGTCATATCAGTTAGGAACCAGGATAGGTGTATTTTAGTTTTAGTCATGACATAATAGTTATGTGCTTTATTTCTTCAGTTGTATGCTAGAAGTAAAAATTCCACCCTAATAACATTCTCTGGTTTATTTTGAAGATTAAATTTGATAATGCATATGAAAGTATGTTGTAAACCACAATGTGTCACGAATACATTTTATCATTATTAAGAAACACTTGCTGTTGTGTTATTTGTTGGCTGTATATCAGGGTTCTCAGTTTAAATATCATTCACTAACTATGGATAAAGGCATTATTACGCTAACACATGATAGCTAATTACATAAATTTATTCAAGCATGAAATTACTTTGTTAATACATAAAGGAACAGATTTGTTATATGTGTTCTTGTAAATGAATACATCTGTGTAAACAGTGACCTTCACAGTATACTTCATTTTCTTTCTTTCTTTATTCTTTTCCTAGTAAAATAATATTTGCACACAGAACTCCCTTTATCACTTGAAAACATGATAAGATTCA
This sequence comes from Talpa occidentalis, assembly GCF_014898055.3. Classification (NCBI taxonomy): domain Eukaryota; kingdom Metazoa; phylum Chordata; class Mammalia; order Eulipotyphla; family Talpidae; genus Talpa; species Talpa occidentalis. Next base: position 36,477,789 of record NW_023605083.1, on the reverse strand, counting down.
TCTAATTTCACACCCATGGTCAAGGAAATAATGATAAAACATGACACTGTTAATGTAGAGCATAAATAAGAAATGTAAATGTTTCTGTGAGTTGAATGGCTATTTTTCTTTTATTTAAATTAATATTACCAAACCATTATGTGAAAATGAGATATTAGCATGGTGCTCTTTTTAACCTAAAATATTCTCTTGATGTTTCTTTTCTATGACTTATGTTGTTAATTTCCTCACTGCCTTAGTGGAATATCCTTTTCTTTTTTTCTGAAGTAAACTTATCAATGGGATAGATTTATGTGCCATAAACTCGTTTTTTAAAAAATAACAGATAATGTTAAGATACATAAGCCAAAATGCTGGATAGCCAGTACAAATTCATTTGGAGAATTGCCACTTGAATTTATCAAATCAGCTATAATTAAGTCCTTTACTTTTACTATTTTTGCCTTGTCTTTATTTTCCTAAGGAAACTGAAATTCATGAAATAATGTTTTTCTTTAATTAAAGCATTTGATGTTCTATAGCAATCACTGAAAATTGCAAAATAGGAAGGTGTGTGCTAAAAAATGGTTAACTCATCTTAGTTGTTTGCCAGTCATCTGTCAGTTAGTACAGCCTGCATCTTTCATTGGAATTTGTTTCTGTCAACTTCATACTATTGAATGATTATGTATCCTGTAAGAGGATGGTAATGAGTAAAGAATAACTCTGTTTCATTTTCTCTCTAAACTATAATGAGTTTAAAGAATTATAGATGTAACTCAGATGTGACTAACAGGGAACAATATGTATGCAAACAATTGCCTGGGATAAGTTTAAAAATGGAACATCAGAATAAAGAGTTAACATAAACATGGGAGTTTTGGTCATGGAAATAATTATAATTTGGATAGTTGGTTTTTTAATGGGATAACTTTGGCTTACAGCCCTGTGATTATTAGATATTGTTAATGATGTGTTATCAGAGATAAAACATCCTCAGATGCATGTTACCACACAACCCCTACCACCATGGCACCCAATAGACTTCCACCATGGTCCATTGGAACCCCTCCGTAACCTGCTTTCCAAACTCTGTCCCTTTCTGGTAGCCTCAGTTTCAAAGTTAGACTTCTAGGGTTTGTCACTGGTTTGGTTTTGTCTGACCCTTTTCTTTGTTAGTTTCTCCATAGTCCACATATCAGTGAAACCTTGTGATAGTTGTCTTTTTCCTTCTGATATATTTCAATTAGCATAATCCCCTTCAGTTCTATCCATGTTGTCACAAATGGCAAGTGTTCATTTCTTTTTTATAGTTGAGGAGTATTCCATTGTGTATGTACCAGATCTTCTTATCACTCATCTGCCCTTGGACATTAGGTTTGCTTCCATAACTTGACTATTGTAAACAAAATAGGGCTGCAATGAACATAGGAGTGTATATATCCTTTTGAATTAGTGTTTTTGCATTCTGTGGGTGGATACCTAGAAGTGCAATTGTTGGATCATATGGTAAACATTTCTAATATTTTGAAAAATCTCATACTGTTTTTCATAAGGGGTGGACCAGTCTACTTTTCCACTAACACTCGTTGTTTCTGGTATATTCATATTGACTGTTCTCACAGGTGTGGGGTGGTATCTCACTGATTGGCATTTATGTCATGAAAAGCGATGATGTGCAACATTTCTTGTGCCTGCTGTCCATTTCTGTGCCTTCTTTGGGTAGATTTTGATGAATGCAGAGGGGTTTCAGTCTTTTCCCACTAGAAAAGAAAACAAGTGGAGATGATGCTACAAAAGGGCAGGCTTTTCAATTGGCAAGGAGAAAATAATGAATAAGTGTAAATTAAGGTGTAAATTAAAGCAGAAGTAGTAGTAACCTTGAAACAGTTAATGTGTGTTTGTTGGTGTGTGAAATCACAATAGAAACTTTACTACAGGTAAAGGAACATCCAGGCATGTGAAGGCTGGATATTGCTTGCCATTACTAAAATCATAAAGGAGGTGATAAGTACTGAACTCCAAGTTTATCCCAAGCACTTTCTAAAGCACTTCCTTGCTTTATCTCATTTAGCGTTCTCATCCAGTGCATGAAAAAAAAATGTAAACATTACTTTTATTTTTTTTCCACGTGAAAAGCAATATATTCTCATAGGTACTCATCACATTGGAGGAAGATTTGTAAATTGGTGTGGCCACATTTTAGATAATTGATTTCTAGAAATATTTTTAATAAAACATTAAAAAAGATAAAGCTTTTAAAAAACATTTAAGAGAGAATAATGCCATCGTATGTTAAACCTAATTTAAATTCAGTGATATTAATATATCAATTGTCCTGGAAAAGTGGACAGATAATAGAATTATTGGAAGCACATCCAGATTTACATATGAGTATTTACTATATATAAAGATGACCTTTTCATATAAGAAAGAGAATATTCTTAGCGCAATTGGGGATTTAGAGAATAAAAATATAAACAATGTATATTCCATCCTCACAATGTGTACTAAATGTGTACACAATGTGTACTAAATTAAAATTTAGGATTCTAAGAATGGCTTCTTTAATAAAATCTCATAAGGACTAGTAACATAAATGAATATAAATCTAAAGTAAAAGACTATACAATAACAATAAAATGATGAAAAATATTAAATTCTCAAATGAGATGACAAAGAAAGGACAAATTAGGAAAAGTATCTTTAAGGTGTTAGAAATATAATCATCAATGTCATATAGGTGCTAATAATTTCATAAGTCAAGAATAAGATAATTAGGAAATAATACACCAATAACAATAAACATACTATAAAAAGAAATTTCCCAAATAAGTTCAAGTATCCCACAGTTAATAAAAAATCCTAACTCACTAATATTTGAAGAAATGCTAAATAAAACAAACACAAAATATGTTTTATTAATGAATTTGATAGCATGTGAAACAAATGATAACATGGGCAAGAATATAAGGAAAAAGCAATAAATTTAGGTAAAATCTTACTAGAAGACAATTTGAAAATATAAAAAAGACTCACATTGATCTAATGTTTATATAATAAGAATTTTTCCTGAGCAAGTGGACAGAAACTTGCACAAATACTTATTTTCCTTATATAGTTACAGTATGATTCCAATTTTAAGAACAAACTCACTAGGAAAAAATGAATAAATACTTAGGATCATCAACATTAATATTTCTGAAAAATGAAATGATGTGTATTTTAAGGAAATTATATAATTTCATAAATAATTTTAAGTTAAAAACTTATAAAGATAAAAAGAAGCACACAATACAACTGGGATTTAAACTTAAGTCTGTCTGACTCATGTTATTGATATATGCTTTGCACAGCAGTATTATATGGATGATAGGAGGTAGGTGTAAACTCTCATGCCTGATTGAATAGCTGTGGTAGCTTGTTTTATGTTAGTGTAGTGTTCCTAGTGGTAGCAGTGATTGTAATAATAAATCAATGGCAGTGGTAGACAAAGATGTGCGTGTGTACGTGTGTGTGTGTGTATGACTGTAGGAATAGCAGAAGTAGTAGCGATGGCAGAACATAAATATATATTTTTTAAGATTTTATTTTATTTATGCATAGAAGAACTGGGGTGTAGGCCAGAGGTGTAGGGGGTGAGAGGATTCACCAGAGTGGGAGCAGGACATGCAAGTCTACTGAAATACACTGCTAAAGGGAGCACTGGGGGAGATAGGAGAGGTCTGCTGCACCATATGTGGGTTAGCTTACTGGCCAGGGATAGAACTGAGGCCATAGATAGCATGATTGTGTGATAGCACTAAGATTTAACCCCTAATCCACCAGGGAGAGAGACTCCAGAACATAAATGTATTTAAGGTTTCCAATAGTTAACAATAGAAAGTCAAAACTAGAAAAGTAGTAGATTGCTTAGTTGGAAATGTGATGAATGGTAAGAAAAACAACTGAGGTGCCACATGATAGCTTTGTGACCTTAAAAAAATCTGACTATCTGATATTGATGTCTGTTTCCTCATCTGTAATCTGGGTTGCATAGCATTATGCTTATATTGAAAATTTGTTATTCTCATGTAGGTATGATACACTCTAGAGTATGACCAAAAAATTTTGTTTATATGAAAAAATATTCTTCATTCAAAAGTATTCATACAGATTATTAATCACTAAACCCCAATCTAGTTATAAAATTTGAAATTTTTAAATGTAATGACATACTTTTCCTACATCATAGTTTCAACTTTGAATATATGTTTTCTCCTAATTCAGTGGTTTTAGCCTTCAAGGATAAAGTTGGCGACATAGATTTATTGCTCTTAGCACTTGACATATGTCATGGGAAAAAGAAGATTTTTTTTTTCCAATTGAATTTAAGAGGCAGGACTAATAGGCTTACTATTATTTAAAAAAAGAAAGTAGAGATGAGACTCAGTACTTAGTGCAGTTTAAAACTAATGCTTTAATATATAAATTCATGACCATGAATTCATAGGAAATGACACAAAGATGAATATCACAGCAAGTAAGAGAAAACAACTACTTTGGGTGAGTGTGTGTGTGTGGGTGTGTGTGTGTGTGTGTGTGTGTGTGTGTGTGGTCTTGAGAAAATACTCTGTGGATACTGGTTTATGAGGAGATGAGGTAATCCAGACAGGATGGAAGTAATATCCTAAAAGGACAGAAAGAATTCTGAGCCTGTGGAGAGAAACCACACTCAGTGTCAAAACTGGTAAGTGAAGAAATTGCTTCAGAAATAGAGAAAAGTTCTTGAACATTGAAAGTTTTTTTTTTTTTTTTTTAAATGAGGTAACATTGATTTACAACACTTCCTACTTAGGGTCCAGTTCTTCTAATGAAGTTACAGTTGTTTCAACACCATGGGATTATTAGATATTTTGCTGCAATGTGGTTACTATCCAAAGAGGAAAGATGATGTTTCATAATAGATGATTGAAAAGAAAAAGGTGCTAAGGTTTTAGATGACAAATCAGGTGAGATCGCTCTAAGTCAAACCCTGAATCTCTTAGGGTTTTATTGGATAGAACATTGATATCTCTTCCAAACTATCTCAAGCCTCCATAGTATTTTTTCTTTTTCCTTTTTTTTAAAAAAATATATATTTATGCATACAAGAGCTGGGGTACAGGCCAGAGACATGGGGGGTGAGAGGACCCACCAGAGACAGAGTGGGGAACAGAACAGGCAGACTGACTGAAATACACTGCTGAGGGGAGCAGTGGGTGAGTCAGGAGAGGTCTGCCATGCCATGTGGGTTGTTCCCTGGCAGGCTGGAGATCAAACTTGTGCTGCAGAGACTGTGGATTGCTTCATAGTGTGGTGCTTAACCCCTTGCGCCACCAGGGAGGCCCTCTTTTTCCTTTTTATATTAACCATTGATGCAGCAACCAGCTTTATACAGTTGTGAACTGATACTGGCTCATTTCAGTTTTGTTTTCTTCCATCATGCCATTTTTCACAGTGGAGATTTTCTGGTATCTCTGCTGTGCTAACTATGGAAATCCACCCAATTCCCCTGGAATTTTTAAGAATAAGACTTGATTAATAAGATATGGAAAATGAAAGATAAATAGCCTATTATTTCTTGTCTCAGTATTGAAATTCTTATTCTACTGTTATGAATGTCTTTAGTAGAATCCTGTACCATGCTCACACAATGTTAATCCACAACATAACACAGTTGATTTTGCTTTCCTCCTTCACTTTATTATTTTGGTTCTCACCGATCATTGCTTATGAGCATCAATTTCCAAAATAAAAAATCTGCATGCAAGCATTTTTACATGCTTGCATGAAACATATTTATTTATTTATTTTGCAAGGAGGCCAGGCTAAGAAAGTGGGAAGAATGACCACAGAAAGCACTCTTAGGTTAGTATTCTGGACCTGGTTATTTCATTGTCAGTCAGAAAAACCTGGTTATGGAAAAGTAGAAATGTGGTGGTCCCCAAGTTATAGCAATGTCATATAGCTCAATAGGGTTGTAAAACATTTTACTGTTTTACATTTTGTGGTGGATTTTAATGCTTTACAAATGAAATTTGAAAATCTGGCTTTTGCAATAGTGGAGGCACAAATGATAATGGACAATTGTATTTTTTAAGGACTGTGGAGGTGACTGGCTTTGTAGTCTTGGAAGTCTTGAAGAAAAGAAAGTGACCACTTCATTCTACTCAACTGTTAACTAAGGTACTTTGTAAAAGTCAGAAGGGCCTCCCTGGTGGTGCAGGGGGTTGGGCACCACACTGTGGGGCAGTCTATGGCCTCTGAAGCATGGGTTCAATCCCCAGCTGGCCAGGGAGCAAACCACATGGTGGGGCAGATCTTTCCTGTCTTGCCTGTTGCTCCCCTCAGCAGTGTATTTCAGTCAGTCTGCCTGTTCTGCTCCCTATTCTGTCTCTGGTGAATTATCTCACTGCCCCCACCCCCATCTCTGGCCTGTGCCCCAGCTCTTGTATGCATAAATAAATAAATATTTTAAAAAATAATAAAAATCAGAAAACCCCCATGGCAGTTTATAAAGAGCTCCTTATTTCTGCAAGTTCAGGGAAGACTTTGATAAAAATCTGGCTCATTTTGTAGTTGGAAAAGCAACATAGCTCTGGAAGAGACTGAAGACATACTTTTTTACAGGACTTCTGGGTCAAATTCAGTGCTCAAATAGAGAAAGAGTAGGACTTTGAGACTTGGAAAATAGATATTTTCATAGAAAACCCTGAAAAATTTTAAACCTTAGATTCTCCTGGACTTTCTTGGCTAGAAAGTACAATTTCCTCCTTTATGCAGAGATGACCCTCCCTTGGCTTAGAGAGAGAAGAACCTTTCCTGGTATGTAGCTCACAAATTGATGCTTGTCTTCCATAAGATCTAATACTATCTCTACCCTTTTCCTGTAGATAGAACCATTCTGCTAATGATTTTACTAATTTGAAGGAGTATAATCACTCCTATGTTCATTACAGCACTATTTACAAGTAATAGAAACAACTTAATTGCCCAACAGCAGATGAATGGATGAAGAAAATGTAGGGATATATACACATGGAATTACTAAGCTATCAAACAAAAAAAGTGAATTCTTGCCATTTACAACAACATGAATTGGAACTGGAAGGGATTATGCTAAGTGAAATAAATCAGAAGGGGAAAGACAAGAACTGGATGTTTTCACTCATGTGGAATATAAACAAACAAACTAAGGAACTAACCAAATGAAAAAAAAAAAAAAAAAGAATCTGCAATAGAATTGAGGCTACCAGAGGGAGTGCATGTGGATAGGAGGAGCAGGACAAGGAGGCCCAGGGGGCTATGATGAAAGATTACAGGTGCTACTTCGGTGGTAGGTGTGGTGTTATAACATACATTTAAAGAAGTGTGAGGCTATACCCCTAAATCATATACAGTTGTAAACCAATGTCACCTCAATAAAAAGCAATACTACAGCTTACTTACTGAAAGAGTTACTTAAATATACATGTCTCATGTACAAGCAAGAATGAGGGAATACAGCTGGAACAAACTTGCAATTATTAAATCAGAGATAGTAGAAGATAGGAGAGAATTTGATGGCATAGCAGTTAAACCACTGAATTGTTATGTACAAGTTTTTGTGTATAATATTTTTATATTAGCCTATCATACCAACTAATTAAATATTAACCTAAAGTTAAGGAAGAGTTTACTAGGGGAGGTTTATAGTAAAAAAAAAAATGAGAATTTACAAATGCAATGGTATTTAAGTCATGCATGTAGAGGGACAAGTGTGCGGAAATTTTCTTAGAGTCAAGGCAGAAGTCTTCAATTTGAAGGAATATCTATCCCTACCCGAGAATTTGCACCATATGAGAAAAACAACTAAAACTGTTACAATTTCGCTGGAGTTTCAGGATATTGTAGACATTGCCAACATGAAATCATTTCTATCTCTAACATATGCTACATTTATCTTTATGATTCTGGCTCAGAGAAGAGAAAATGAATGCCAGAAAGATAAAATCTACATTTTAGTTTGAAAATCTGAATGTCAAGTTGGAGAAGTATCATTTTCCCAATGTAAAATATTGATTCAGAGAAAAATGTTTTAGGTTCTGCTTTCCTTCTTAGAGCTTTATTCCTCTTGGACTACTTTTCCTCTTTTTAATAGAGCCCTTTTATTCAGATTATTACATTGTTTCATGCTAATAGTGATAGCACAGTTGTTTGGATTGGATCTGTTTTACCCACAGATACTTACATCTTCGATTTTATCAAATTGCAATCTGTTTCTGAATTGCTGCAAATGGTCTTCAGGTCTAGTGGAATTTTTTCCTACTCTTTTGATATACCTACCTCTAAATATAAACCAGTATACTTCATTAATGCTCCCTAAGTGACACTCATCTATAGAATGTCAAGAATCAGTTGTTAATTTTCAAAAGCTTTTGTCTATCACTGCCTAACCCTGTCCTGTCTAGCTATAGGGGTAAAAGCATGTTTCATGTAAGGTTGATTTCTCCCATTTTCTGATTCAGTTAATAGAATGCTGGTCAGCATACTGACAATGCTTTTAGCCTCACCAGTAGCTTAAAGCAGATGGTTTCCCCATGTGAGGTATGCCAGGAAGATGTCCATGTGTGTCTACATGAATACTAAGCAATAACTATACCTCCCCAAGTGCCTGTTGATACTAAACATAAGATTATTTTATAGGCTTCTGTCTAATGACAGTATATGGCATCATTATATGTCAGAGGTAGCACATCTTCCCAAATGTGTTGACATTTGCAATGTTATTAACATCTATTATTCTTTTTGATTTAAAATGAGATAACTGCATGTTTCAAATATTAAGATAGTGTGTATAACGTGATTCATGTAGAACTTGCTACAGTTTGATAAGCTGCCCTTGTGGTTCTTCTTATTGAGCACACCAGGCCTCAATAAATATGATAAATAGCAGCTAGCAATATAATAATGAATAGAAGCTCTTTGTCTCCAGATATTTTGCTTCCAGTTAGACTATATAATAAAATTCCAAAAGATAATTGCTTCTATAATAAAAAATCAGAAAACAAATGATAAGTTAATATCTGTTTTTTTAAGTCAACAAAAATTGGGGATTCAAAAAATCTAAAGATAGAATTCCAAAGACATAACTGAAATTTCCTTTAAAAAAACACACAAAAAAGCTGAGAGAGTCTTCTCTTTCTTCAGACATATGCTGACACTTGGTAGCTGGATGGGTAAAAGATCAGAGTAGTCAAACATAGATGAACTCTGCCTGATCAGGAGAAACCAGCAAAACAAGCCACTAGGGCTGGTATGATGGATTAGAGTGACCTTATTTTTATCATTCCTGTTTTTGCCTCTGTAGTTTTTCTATGTTTAGTTATAGTAGGGTTATAGTTCGGTAATCTTGTCACTTTGACATTTTGACAAAACAGGAAACTCCATAATATTATTTTGAGTAAATAACCCCAAACTTCTTAATCAATTCGCCATATTGAGCTAAATACCTGCCATATTTTTATTACAATGTGTGTTTAATTCTTATTTCTAATATTGTAAATGTTATAATATCACAATACATATTTTGAAACTTTTTCTTAGCATTAATTCCAATAATTATGATCATTGGGTCAAAGCTTATTAAGATTTGTGGCTACACACGCACACACACACACGAACACATTCCCATTTTATTTTCTACAGATTTTAATTTTTCATGGTGTCAACATTATAAAGAAAAAGTCTGAGATTATGACATCTCTATCTTAAAGGAGGAGGGCACAGAAGCTATTCTGTAATTCCCAGTTCTCAGAACTTATTCATCAAACCAAAAATAAAGGGAAAACCATGTAGGAGAAACATGTTTCCAAAATCAAGTATTAGCAACAGCATATATATTTATTAGGGAAGGGATAACTAAATCCTGTAAATACTCAAGTGATGGGAAATGAAAAATAATTGAGAAAGGACGCATTGCCTATATATTACCCCATATAATGATATTAAGGAAAGTTTGGTATATCAGCCTTCGTTTTTAAAGCCTATCTCAATAGTGGCTAGAATGTTCATTGATTTTTTTTTTTTAATGCTAGAGAGATTTCCCTGGTACATTTTTGATATTCAAAAATGAATGGAAATTAAAGGATGATTCCCCTTTTCCCCTGACCATTCGCTCCATTTTGATCAAATATATAAAATGGAACATTAAATTGAAGTGTAAAAAAGATTATTAAAATGATCATCCAATTTAAATATTACTATTTATTAATTATATGTGATTTTAGCATAATTTAATATTTTATAAGATACTTGGAAAATTAGCTACTCGTTCATTCAGTTGAAAGCAAATTTAAATACCCTAAAAACACTCTAATTTAAAATACTAAAACTGAAGAAGTTTTATATGAAATGTTTGATACTACTAATAATAGAGTATCATGATTTATTTTAGTTAAGGTTAACTTGTAAGTAGCTCTTGCTACTGTACTATTACATCACATATTATTTCTAAGGCTTTAGATTGTTTTCATTTAAGGAGCAGCAACATTAGTCTATCCTTTTTCTAGACTGAACACAGAGCTCAGAGCTCAAGTAGGTTGGAATTAAAAGGGTATGTGCAACAATCTGTGTAGAATCACCATTGACATGTCTCTCTTCTTTAAAACACAAGCAGATAAGTTAACATACTAGCAAAGTACCCCAAATCTTATTTTGTTACAGGTTTCAAATAAGGAATTCTTTGTTTGTTACTCTACTAGTTCCTGGTTTGTTCCTTACCATAGGTTTCATACTTGGTACTTAAATTTCCCAGGGAAACACATAATAAAATAGGATTAGCTTCATTAATGTCAGTACCTACTGATGATGTAATACTTACTTCAGTCTTCTTTATTTGCATGTTCATCTTTTTTATTCATTGCTAGACCAAAAGTTTCCTGGTGGATGGATGGAAGGATGCAATTTTACAGGTTTTGCTCATGAATCCAAACATACATGCTTGCCTAATGATGTATAGCTATGGAGATGTATCTGCAAAGCAAAAGGGCTTCAGAGCCAACCACTGTAACTCTCATTAATTGAAAAAAAAATATTTGCTATATTGAAAAATGTCATCAATTTTAATACTGCTCTACTTCAGGCCTACCTAATAGTAGCAAAATGGGCGAAATAAGTAATAACCAAATAACTAATAACTTCAATAGCAATGTGGCATAGTTCATACTGCATATGGAGAAGTACTTATGAGATTGGAATTTGGATGTGTGTTTTAAAATTGGGGCACTGTTAAAATATCTGGCAAAATATCTTACATTCACTCCTACTTATAAGATAAAGCATTTAAGTCATGTATTTTTTTCCCCATGTGCTGCTTTGTTCTCCAGTGTGACATATTCTAGCAGCATGGATTAATAAAACCTTGCCAAAGCATCTTGTAACTATCTTTTGCCAATAAGCCCAGGCAGGCGCAAAAAAAAAAGTTGTTATTTTTCAATTTCAGATTGCTAGGTAACTTTCATTTTTCATTTGCCCATGATATATTACCAAGTTAAAATATAAACTTGTAAGAATGAAAAAATGTATTAATTAAAATAATAAAAGTCATGTATGTATCAACATACATATATATGTAAGAGCTGTTGTTACATTGTAAATGAGAAACATATTTATTGAAGTTTTTTTTCACTATGGAAGTAAAATAAATGTTTGCAGAAGTGAATTAGGGATAGTACCATTTATTTCACAACTCAAAAATATGTATGAAGTACCTGAATATTTAAGAAAAACAATCTGAGCAACAAACTGATGCTTGAAGATAGTTACCCACATGTAGTGGATTGAAGATCCTGGCATTCAAACAATTTTTTTAAAGATTATTTATACAAGAACTGGGGTACAGGTCAGATGCACAGGAGGATGAGAGAATTCACCAGAGCCAGAGCGGGGAACAGAACAGGCAGACTGATGAAATACACTGCTGAGGGGAGCAGCGGGCTCGGCAGGAGAGGTCTGAATGCCATGTGGGACCCTCACCCGTGGCCGGGGATCAAACTGTTGCTGCAGAGGCTGCTGGCAGCTTTGCAGCCCAGTGCTCAACCGCTGCACTACTGGGGAGGCTCCATTCAAACAATTTCTATTGGTCTCCACTGCTACCGTCAACAGGTGTTATCAAATTGTGGTCACTCTGTTTTCCTCTTTGGATCTTGGCATTGGGTTAAGTTCAGAGAGTTTCCTTTTGTGTTTGTTTTGATTTGTTTCTCAGACATAGAAGATTCTAGAAAAATAGGTGTTTGTTTCCAGGTACATCTTTCTTCTCCCTGGTGATAATGGTAACAGTTGACACTATCATAAGCCAGACTGTTCCAAACACATCTATAATTTATTTAATGCTCACAGCAATAGTATGAAGTACATTCTATTATCATCTTCTCTTTAAATATCTTGAAGAAATCACAACACAGTTTAAATAACTTGCCAAATATCACAAAGCTGGTTGGAGATTCAAGGCCTTCTGTTATTCCCAGTGTGAGCCCTACTGGAAGGGGATTTCTATACAGGCTAGAAGGAGCTTTTTCCTAGATTTAAAAAAAAAATTGCTCTCAGCAAAATGAAAGAAAAAGATCCCTACGTAGCACCAAACATTTCTAGGGCCTTGCTTTGAACAGTCATAGGCTAAGTATATTTACACAGGCTTAGGAAGTTTTGAGGAAGCCTTGAATTTCAGAAGTCCTGTGGGTTCTCAAAGCACTTTCTCTCCTCTTTAGGAGCATTCGGAGGAATCATGCTTTCATGACTAAGATGTGTGTGATTGTCTTCCCAACAGATGGAGCTGTTTGCTGTTCCTCTGTACAGGCTAGAGGTGCATAAGTGTTGGTGACAGAGAATCTGCTGTTAGACTGTTTTCAAAATGGAATGTTTGAAGGACTTATGGTCAGAAAGGAAAGTTGGGAGAGTTAGAAGAAGGGTGATATTCTGAGAATAAAAATTACATTATCGATGGAAAGACACAGGTAGAAGTTGTTTGACAAGATGATGCTTCCTCTTTAGATAAGTATTTAAAACTTTTTGTTCTTTTATAAGTTTTTATTATGCATCTTTTTTTTTTTCTTTTAGAAATATCCCAGTCATATAAATGGACACCTTGATACAACTCACAGTTATACCCTTTCAGGGTGAAAAGTAAATTTTCCTGTAAATTCAGAAATGTGCTGTAGCCAAAAAGGGAAATAAGGTCAAAGTCAGAGAAGCATAAGAACAAACAAACTTGCATAACAAGATAAGTCAAGAACAATGGGAGTAAACAAAGTGTTTAATAAGCATGAAGAGGGCCTCCCTGGTGGAGCAGCAGATTGAGTGCAGCGTTGGGAAGCTGTCCTCAGCCTCTACCGTGTCGGTTCAAGTCCCAGCCGGCCAGGGAGATTCCCACATGGCATGGAAGACCTCTCCTGTCATGCACGCTGCTCCCCTCAGCAGTGCTTTCGGTCTCTCTGCCTGTTCTGCTCCCCACTCTGTCTCTGGTGAATCCTCTCACCCTCCTGCACCTCTGGCCTGTACCCTAGCTACTGTATAAATAAAAAATAAATCTTTAAAAAAAAAAAAAAGCATGAAGAGAGCTAGACCTTGGTCCAAAGAGAGGACTCCACATGGTCTCAGTATACCAAGCTCCTCAGATAATTGTCTGAGTTCAGAGAAAAGATTATCCACATATCATTTAGATTGGTATCATTTTCACAATAGGCACTGTGTAAATTTTTTAAAATTTTAATCCTAACATTTAAAATTGTTTCACTTTTTCCTTGAAGAAGGATAAAAATTATCTAGATTTGGCTAAAGAAATTATTGTGCATTTGCATAGCACATTCAAATTTATTAACTTTAAGGTAAATTTTATTTATAAGCACCATTAAACTGACATTAGGGAATTATATTTCCTTATATGTTTATTTCCTTATGTATTTATTTCCTTAGGAATGCCCATGATTATTAAGACCATTTCTTGATTTCTGATTACCTATGCATATAAGATATAAATGCATTTTAAAACAGCACATTATAATTTACAGCAAACTTGTACAATGACAGTTCTTGCAAATCAACAGTTTTCTTCATTTCCTCATTTTTCTGAGTTGCAATACAGCTATAAAAATTATATGTAACTTTAAAAGGTAAATCAAATTATCTTTATTTGCATATAACACTATATTTTAACCCAAGAGACAAGAAAATCATCCCAAATGAGTTAATAAACTATTCTGTATTTTGGCTAATCAGAACAGGGGAGGGAAAAGCACAAGAGACTATGATGATGGTTCACGGGTGACTTGGTGGTGGGAATTCTATGGGATTACACCTGAGAGGAACAATGATGTAAAATATACATATATAAAAGTTTCCCAATAAAACACCCAGAATTCCCCATCCCCTCATTGGCAAATACCCAGCCAAACAGTGTTAGCCCAAAATCTTGCCACAGGCTAAAATACCTTCTAGCAGGGAGTCATAGGAAAGGGGTTCTGAAGCATACACCTAGAAAGCTGGGACAAAAGTAGATACCACATCAAGATACCTGCTGCCTTTATCCCTGACCCAGGTGTCTCACCCACATCTCCCCCTCATGTCCCTTTCAAGCATCCCTATCTAAGCGTGTCTTCTTCCACTTCAACTTACAGCAGTACCAACGTGCAAGTCAGGCTACAGAAGCACAAACTCTTTATTCTTTTCAGCCCACAGGCCTCCCTTGTTATATAGCTTCACCAGTTCATTCAGCTCTGCCTCATTAAGTGGGGGGACAGGGAACATAGTTCTTCCCCTAACATATTTATTAAATGGATAAGGAAAGCTTTTCTCAGGGGAGGGGGCTCATTCTGTTAGCAGCGTTGAGTTGTTATATAATATGTATATTCACAATTTAGTCCTTCCTCCCAAATAGATGAAAAAAGCATTAGAAATAAATTAATAAGAAAAATGATGAAGCCCTATTGAAAGAAAACACAATTTAAATATCAGTTACTGAATGGAAAACTAAAGATTTCAAAAATTCTCCCAAATTAATGTTTAACTTCTTGCAATTACTGTAATGTATTAATATGGCTTTTTGGCTTAAAAAGTAATTCCACAGATAATTGTGAAAATAATGGAACAGAGACAGTCAAGAGCATACTGAAAATAAAATGAAGATGTAGTTTCATTACAGGTATCTTAATATTTTCCAAAAGCATTTCAACAAATTAAAGAATTACATTATCATTGGGGAAATAACTTTTTAAAACATGATATTGGACAATTAAGAACATGGGAAAATAACATTACCACAAGATATACTTACATGAAAGTATTCTACACCCAACAACTTGAAAAAATAGATTGAGGAGGTACATGAACAAAATAAAGCATTTAAATATTAGAAGAAATGGAGGAGAATGTGAGATCAGTATTATTTGCTTGGGTTCATTGGCTCTTTTTGTATAAAGATAAGGATCATTTAAAAAAAAATCTTCGAAGTACGCTGGATGCAGAAAGTTCTGGGAAAAAGAATGATCGATTTGACTTTTGTCTTTGTACCACTCTGAATTATCTGTCTCTTCAGGGGAAATAAATAGTTGCTGAAATGTGAGGAGTGGAATGCAAATGAAGTCTTAGGTACTACCATACTTCTGGCAGGGAGCAAAAATTCTCCCTTATAGGCTTGGCTGCCATCTGTAGTCAAAATTGATATATTCAGAATTGGTATTAAGTGTTGGTTTGGAGGAAGTGCTTGATCTCCATGACTCTAGGAAGGATGCATGATATCATTTCCTTGCAGTTGTATCTGTTCTCCTTTTTATGTTTGTTTTAATTCTATCATTTTTACTAATGCTGATTTCCAGTACTATATTTGATTTAAGATGGTAGGTGCATACTTCTTTTGATGCATATTAGGAAATAGCTGGTTGGTTTAGATAATGAGCACTTGCAAATGGAGATCCCAAACCACAGGGAGATCAAGGAACCACAAGGCTTTCTTTAGCAACTCATGTTAGGATCACAACATCCCTGCTTCCTCAGCAAGCTATCAAGTCAAGAGGAAGAGCTTGGACTTATTATGCCCTACACCTGAGATCTAACTAACAGATCAAGATAAATGACAACACATTCAAAACTGAAGAGAAGTCTAAGAGAAAACTAAACTAAACAAACAGTAAAGGTCAGTAATAGAGAGTAATCAGTATTTACTGATTAAATTCATATGGAACCACAAAAAAACATGAATAGCCAAAGCCCTACTGATGAAAACAAAAGAGAAAGGTGGTATCACACTTCCAAAGTTCAAGCTATACTACAAAGCAAAAATAAAACAGTTTGGTATTGACACAAAAACAGACACACAGTCCAATGGAACTGAATGGAGAGCCCAGAAATAAAGCCACACTTATATAGACAACTAACCTTTGACAAAGTGTTAGGGGGAAAAGGCAGTCCCAAAGCTAATTCCATACAGGCTTTGTGGACTCCACCCCCACCCCAGTGTTAGGGGGAAAAGGCTGCCCAAAAGCAAATTCCATACAGGCTTTGTGGACTCCACCCCCACCCCAGGTCAAAGCCAAAGACACTGGGAACTCCAAATCCCATCACCACCAAAGGGAAGGTGGCTGGGACCTGAGGGTGGGGTTAAGCAGCCAGGTGGATACAAAAGGCAGACACGTGGGCTTTGGGGGCTCTCTCCATTTTGGGGCCCTCGGCCAGCTCGCGGCGTCCGTCTAGCTCTGAGAGTGACTTTGGGGTTTCCAGGTCGTCGGATCGGGTAGGACGCATTAAAGACTTTATTTCCCTATTTTCTCCCTGAGTTGTACATTTTCCTTATTTCTTTTTCTCTTGTAAATAAACCTTTTATTAACCCTTTTGCGTGTGTCTGTAGTAAAGTATTCATAAGTCCCTTTAAAGCGCGCGGGTGAGGACCCACAGCCAGGAACCCGTTTAATATCGGGGTTGCTCTATAACAAAAGGAGCAAAGAATATGCAATGGAACATGGACACTTTGTTCAATAAATGGTGTTGGGAAAACTGGACCTCCACATACAAGAAAATGAAACTAGACCACTACCTCTCACTGTGCACAAAAATCAACTCAAAATTGGTAAAAGAACTGGACATAGACCTGAAACCATAAAATGTAGAAGGAAATAGAGGTAAAACACTACAAGACATACATTTCAGTAATATCTTTAAAGACTCATTACCCAAAGCAAAGAAAGTCAATGAAAAGATAAACACCTGGGGTTACATCAAACTGAAAATCTGCACAGCAAAAGAGACATTAACCAAAATAGAGAGACACCCCACTGACTGGGAAAAATTTTTTGCACTCCATGCAACTGATAAGGGACTGATCACAAAGATATACAAAGAATTCACAGGACTCAAACAAAACCAAAGTAAACAATCCAGTCAAGAAATGGGCAGAAGAACTTAAAAGACATTTCTCCAAAGAGGAAATGCAAACAGCCAACAGGCATATGAAAAAAATGTTCAGCATCCCTTATCATCAGGGAAATGCAAATTAAAACCACATTGAGATACCACCTTACACCAGTGAGAATGGCACACATCAAAAAAACAGCAACAAATGTTGGCAAGGATGTGGTGAAAAAGGAACTCTCCTACTTTGCTGGTGGGAGTGCAAACTGGTCCAACCACTATGGAAAGCTGTCTGGAGGTTCCTCAGTCTATGAAAAAAGGAGCTACCATATGACCCAGCAATTCCACTCCTAGGGATCTACCCAAAGGACACAAAAACATTGATCCAAAAGACCACCTGTACCCCTGTGTTTAAATTGCAGCACTATTTACAATAGGTAAAACCTGGAAACAACCCAAATGCCCAAAAATAGATGACTGGATCAGGACGACGTGGTATATATACACCATGGAATGTTATTCAGCAATCAAAAAAGATAAACTCATGCCATTCGCAGCAACATGGATGGAGCTAGAAGGAATTATGCTCAGTGAAATAAGCCAGAAGGAAAACGAAAAATATTGGATGGTTTCACTTATAGCAGGAATATAGGGGAACCAAGACATTAGTGTAAAAAAATAGTAGCAGTACAAAACACAACAAAGCAAAAACAGATAATTATAAATCAGAGACATACTGCAGGGGAGGAGGAGGGAGAGGGATCAGAGGGAGGGAGGGAGGAGCACAGGCGACTGAGGTGATGGTGCACAGGTGCATTGGTGAAGGAAACTCTATGGGAACTACACCTGGGGGTTGGGGGGAAGCAAATATTGTTTAAAAATGAACAATGATGTAAAAACTAAACATTAAAAAAAGTGTAAGTTTCTGGGATTGTCTTCAATGGGTTATTAGAAAAATATTGCTTAATAAAGGAAAATGAAAACAAAATTTCACAGTGTATATGCATCATACCTGATAAAACAAATTCACTGCTTCCTTAGCAAGAAGTTTTAGAAGTACCTATCAGACTACTACATTCTTTTTAAGTCTTTGCTATAATTTTGCTTAACTTAAAATATATGGAATTTTCATAGCAAATTATAGTTAATTAATTCATCTTATTACATTCCTTGTGTGTGTATGTGTGTGTGTAGGAAGTTTGAAAACTAATCGAAATAAAATATTTTGTAAACTATAAAATGATTTATAGAAAAATGATGTACTCGCCATTCAATTACTGTCAGGCAGGTTTTCATACCAGTGGAAGTTTCTTTCCCTTCTCCATTTCTTTCTCCTCTCTTCTCCCTCCAGTATCCCTTCCACCCTCCTCTCTTCTCACCCTCCTCTTTTCACCCCCCCTTCTTTCTTTTACTACTTTCTCTCTCCTTCCCATTTCCTTTGTAAAGACAAAGCAAGAGAGAGGAAGAAATGTACTAATCCATAGTTTAGAGCATGAGTTGAAAACTGGAAAATTAGTGATTTATATAAAATCATAAAGCTTTCAGTGTAAGGTAGGTACTTGTTCCACATTGGTAGAAATATCTCCTCTTTGTAAAGTTGTGAAAATTCTCGCAAAAGTAATTTTAGCCATATGAGAAAAGTAGAATATTTCAATAATATCGTAAAAAAAAATTCTCAGACTTTAATAGACCTATTAGCATATGCTATTTTCTTTTAAAAATGACTCCATGGCTCTATAAATATTATTTACATTCAATTTAAGGAAAGCAAACATTGCAGAAAAATGCAGAGGAGTGGTAGGCCATTATTTGAAATTTCTCCATTTAGCAATACCTATCATTAACGTAGATGCGTATACTTTCAGACATTTCTTTGCCTAGATACAGATGGAAACAGACTAAGAGAACTAGACAGATAAACAGTCAAATGAAAATCATATGCTGTTGAAAATATGTTAAATATAAAACTGTTGGGGGGATTGGATGTCCTGATCGAACTCCACAGATAGGTTTTATGGACCCTACCCGCACCCCAGACCAAAGCTATCCAAGACACCAAGGACCCCAAATCCCATAATGGCATCACCACCAAACGGAGTATTGCTGGGGGCTTAGGGTGGAGTTAAGCAGCCAGGTTTGGTGTATAACCAAACATGAAGGCCTTGGGGTCCTGGGTTTTTCCCCTGCTCTCAGTGTGCTATTGGGTTTCCAGATCAGCAGAACTGGTAGGACATATTCACCAATTTATCTCTTTCTCCCTGAGTTATTTATGTCTTCATTTCCCCTTTTTATAAATAAACCCTTAATTACCCTTTTTGTGCATGCCTGTGGTTGAGTCTCATAAGTCCCTCTTAAGAGTGCCGTGGGTGAGGACCCACAGTCATGGCAACCCATTTCACATTAGGGTTGCCCTGTAACAAAACCATCAAATTTAATTTTGCTTTGATTTACAAGAAGAAACAACACAAGTGAAACCAAATGAACACTGAATATCAAAGAAAGTCTTTCTAGATTGTATTTATTTGAATATTCCTCAGAGGCAAATTGAAAAGATTATAAAACACATTTAGTCATTGTAGTCATTTTTAAACACGATGTTTCCAAATTTGAAAGTATTATTTTATCCCCCACTGGAAGAATAAACAAATTATTCTTCTCACTTTGATTCCCAACAACCCTCTCCTCATGTTTGGATGTTGATAACATTTTTATTTTAATAAGCTTCATTTATTTCCATAGAATTTTAACTTTCCTCTAAATTCTTAATACTAATCCTAGATGTGGACTTACTATATCACACTGCCATTGCTACTCTTCCTGTTTTATGTGTTTTTTTTTTTTTTTTTTTTTTATAGAAGGATTCAGCGATGCTATTTCCTGTCTAGGTACTTCTGCTTAGTGATTTTATAGTTCAACCAATCCTTTAGTTGAGGCTTTTTAAAAAAGATTTATTTATTTATGCATACAAGAGCTGGGATGCAGGCCAGAGGTGCAGGGGGTGGGGTAAAAGGATTCACCAGAGACAGAGTGGGGAACAGAACAGGCAGATTAACTGAAGTACACTGCTGAGGGGAGCAGCGGGCGAAACAGGAGAGTTCTGCTGGGCCATGTGTGTCACCTCCCTGGCTGTGGATAGAAGTCATACTGCAGTGGCTGCAGATATCTTGATAGTGCTGAGACAACTCCTTGCGTCACCAGGGAGCCCCT
Organism: Talpa occidentalis; assembly: GCF_014898055.3. Classification (NCBI taxonomy): domain Eukaryota; kingdom Metazoa; phylum Chordata; class Mammalia; order Eulipotyphla; family Talpidae; genus Talpa; species Talpa occidentalis. Next base: position 36,457,206 of record NW_023605083.1, on the reverse strand, counting down.
AAAGAGCATGTTCTTTTTCAGTTACAGTTTACATTCCTTGGAAATTTGAGGACTGCTCCATTGGTTTGCTTTTTTGTTGTTGTTATCTTGCATGTGGGAAAAAAATTAAGGAAGGCACATTCAAGAAGTCAGGAAGCATATTTAATTCCATGTAAATCTTAAATTGTGATTGGTGTGTTTGTTATTCTTTCAGTGCATTTCAAAAATTGAAAGGGCTGGTGATTTAATCAGTCAATCTAGAATACTTTTCACCCTTAGGCAGGAGTCTGGGATCAGCCACTACATTTTACATAAAATGCACATAAAGATCTTCCTTTGGTTTTTCAAATGAAATCACTTTGGTTTCCCTGCTTATGTCAATGGGAAGATGATTTGAGTACCTTGAAGTTGAAAATGAGTTATCCACTGTAAAAGTGTATCCTGTCTGCTTTAGACTCTTAATGATAGAGGTCTTAATTTTTCAGTCTTTTTAGTATTTTAGAGTGTGCTTTGTTATATTTATCTGTCCCCATTCTTACTTAGATCAACTGGCACCCTTTCCATACTGCACCCCTTCAGTTAATAACCAATTAAAACTGGCCAGATTTGTACTGCAACTTTTCATATTTAAATGGAGGCAAAAAAAATCCTTTCCAAAACATTCCAGCATCATAACTTGGAACATATGCTACTAAATCACTAAAGACAAGGAGATAACAAATGGAAAAGAGAGATTTGGTTGTTAGCAGTCTTATTGTTATATGGCACAAAGGAAACATGAACACAGAGCTAACAAGCAGGTTTAATGCACCAGTGCTTACTCAGCAGATTTGTATCCCAAGGCTAAGCCTGGTCTGTAGGAAGTCAGGGGTTTATATATACTAGTGTCTACAAGGTTGCATCACCAGGGAGCCCCTAAAGAGCATGTTCTTTTTCAGTTACAGTTTACATTCCTTGGAAATTTGAGGAGGAGGGTTTGCACTCGCAGCTGTACTTGGTCAGATAGGTCGTGGCTATATACCGAGAGATGAGTTGTATAATTGCATATCAAGGATGAATAAAAGGTGAGTAAAGGGTCATCAGTCATGTGCGCCTCCCCCACCCCCCCCCAGGTTCATCCTGTCTGATGGGGTATATGGTCTAACATGAAGCAAGATTCCTATCAGGGACTAAGTTGCATACCAGGAACTGTGCACAATGTTCTTACTAAGGTCCCCAGACTGCTTATCTCAGGTCACTGTGCTTCATTATGTACATAGACAAGTACTTCAGAAGTTTTTAAGTAAAAAATGCATTGCGATTAAAAGAGCATCTGTACACCTATGTTTATTGCAGCACTATTTATAATAGGTAAAACCTGGAGACAACCCAAATGCCCAAAAATAGATGACTGGATCAAGAAGATGTGGTATATATACACAGTGGAATATTATTCAGCAATCAAAAAAAGATAAACTCATGCCATTCGCAGCAACATGGATGGAGCTAGAAGGAATTACACTCAGTGAAATAAGCCAGAAGGAAAAAGAAAAATATCGGATGGTTTCACTTATAGCAGAAATAATAGGGTAACCAAATAAGACATCAGTGTAAAAAATAACAGTACAAAACATAACAAAGCAAAACCAGACAGTTATAAACCAGAGACATCCTGCAGGGGAGGAGGAGGGAGAGGGATCAGAGGGAGGGAGGGAGGAGCACAGGGGACTGAGGTGATGGTGCACAGGTGCACTGGGGAAGGAAACTCTATGGGGACTACACCTGAGGGGGTGGGGGAAGCAAATATTGTTTAAAATATGATAAATGTTAAAATAAAAATTAAAAAAACAATAAAAAGACCGAAAAAAAGAAAATGCATTGCATGTAAACTAGCCACAAAACAGCAATTGCCTGATCTTCTTAACAGTGACATGGTCCTGGGGTATTATAGACTAATACTTCAGCAACAAGATATATTCATAGGTCCCTAGTTTGACAAAAGGAAAACAGTGGAAGCAATATAAGCTAATTAAAATTCTTCCATTAATTGAAATATAGACAAACTGAAATAATTTAGATTTAGTTCTGGATATTCATCATGAAAAGAAGATTGTAAAGGGAATGTTTAGAACTTCTAAGAACAAATTATTTCAAACAATTAAACAATAAATAAATAGAATCAACAATTTGCAAATATAGATTGTTAAATTGAGCATTTTTTCATTTCATAATTATAGTATCCCCTAATGGACGACAAAGCACATTTATTTATTTTGAATGTTTATTAATTCAGACTGACTTTCTACCCTGGTATTTAGTAATTCCATTTAATAAATGTTTCCTTAACATCTGCTATCCATAAACCACTACAATAGATTATAATTTCTATTATATGTATTATTATATTATATTATATAAATTTTATTCTATTATATTATATAAATTTTTCATTAAATATAATCTTTATAAAAACAGTGAAACTTAGAAATTATACACATGCAATTAGAGAGGACAATTGGTAAGGAAATATACTATGGGTGTCTGGCTACATCAACTGATGTCTAAAATGTTTCCTGCATTTTGATGTATGCTCCACACTTCTACTTTGGTTCTTTAGTTTAATCGGACTATAGACATGAATTATTATCTCCACCAAAGTATATGTTGTTCTTGGAGACTCTTCATGACAAATTCTGAAGAGATTTATATAGAAACCATAATTTTCTTTATTGAATCAAACAGATTTTAATACTAGGAGATGACTGACTGTGGTCCCATTTTCCCAGAAATTTTATTTTGACTTACTGATTTGTCAATGGCTTATTGAATACTATGGAATGATCTGAAATATTTAGATATATTATTTTTTCATAAACATGATGCTATGTAGGAAAATACAACACAAAGATTTTTTTTTCCCCCACAAAGCAATTCTATCAGATAGAAGCATCGATCAGATTCTAGTTTTAATCATTGGTAAAGAAGCCATCCAAAAAGTTTTTATTCTTCCAAATACACTTAAACAGGGAAAATATAATTCTCCTGCTACTTGAGATTGATGGAAAAATTTTGTTGTTTGAGAGTACTTAATAATGATTTGAAAAAAATCAGACTTCAATCATAGCATTAGAGCTTGGCCTATTTAAGTGTAGAATTCTCTCTATTCATTTCATTTATATTTTTAGTTTTTATTTTTGAGTGTCTGAAATGGGATTTTATTTTCCCATCAATTTGTAGGTATCAAATCACTTTAACAACAAAAGGGATTGAATTAGAAATATTATTCACATACCCTTAATGAAGCATAGTCATCAAGTACAGATTTGATGGTAAGTGATACTGAAGATGAACTGTGGGGGAAAAAAAAAAACTAGCTTCGTGTTATATGTATTATATTTAGGATTCAGGTGAGAAAACCAAGGTGTATTTATGGTAAATAATCTGCCCATGCTGCATTTTAGATAAGTAACAGTCAGGCTTTGGACCAGACAACAGTGATTAATGATTCTGAGTCATATTTCTATATTAAATAGGTAAGAAAATAAGCTTGGTGTTTATTTTTAATCTTCACAAAAATAATGAGGAAGGCAACTGATAATAATAGATAAGAATTAAAGAAAAAGGCGGGACCAAAATTAGGGTGGGCAAATTAGATCCTCAGGGTGCAAAATTTAAGGAAGTATTTTATTTCAGGTTTGTGTAAGTGCCAATAATAACACTCACAAGGCTCTGAGAGAGGGTAGCTCCTTAAATCTTAGATAATTTATTTTAAAAATGAGAGAAGACACTTGTGTAGAAAAAAATAGTTTTGGTGTCAGCCATCAAGAAAACAGCTTCTCCTAACTACCTGCTCTCTGATTTTTGTATGTGCACATTTATTAAATTTGCAAAAAGCATTAGGAAGGCACCCTGCCCCTCCACCCCCAATGATGAAGGAAAAGAAATGAGACTCAGATCATATAGGTGGAAGCAATGGCAGATATAAAGCACAAAGTCCTATTCAATAGGACCCTGATAATTAAACATAATGCTACCTTTTTATATAGTTAAGTGTGTTGTAGATGGTTGGTTCTGTTTTCCAAAGGAAGAAGCAATTGGTTGATAGTAGGTTATGGGTGGATGTGAAGAAGGTATCTCTTAAAGGGAGGTAAAAGCAATCTTTATAAGTCATGATTCTTGCAAATGCACTTAATTACAAAATAGAAATAAATGTAAATCTGTAAGGGGGAAAAAAGCCACCATTAGAACAAAACTTAAGCTAATAGGAACATGCTAAAAATGTTTGGAAAGTTCATATAAACGATAGATCAAAAACTTCTCTACATGCTACAATCTTGCATGAAATATGAATGTAGAGTGATATGATTTTGACACTGTCTTACAAAAATTATTAGAATTTAAAATTTTTGAATTTTAGTTTGCCTCGCTATTGTTTTGTAGTGTTTTCTCACATTTCCATCCTATATTTTTACTTATCACCCACATTACCCATTATTACTGCTTCTTTAAACTAAAAAATATTAGTTTAGAGTTGGGCACTATTTTCTCACTTTCTTCTTCCTCTTCCAACCTCTCTTTTTTTTTTTTTTTTTTTTTTTAGTTGAGCTAGCATTGGTTTACATCACTATATAAGATTCAGGAGCTTAGAGCCACACTCTTTGGATGTACATTGCCATGCCACACCCTTTGGATGTATATTGCCATGCCACACCTACCACCAGACCTCCCATATTCCTTTATCACCCATATCCATTTATCATTTTTATATCCCTCCAACATTGGTCCCCTCCTTCCTTGATCCCTCCCCCTCTGGTAGACTCAATTCTATAGTCATATTTCTACGCTTGGTTTGGTTTTGTCAGTTTCTTTCACTTTCTTCTTTAGAAACTTGGGTTTTTTTTTTTTTTTCTATTTGACTACAACTATATTATTCTGTTCTCTTACAGTTTCATTGTGATATCTCTTTGTATATTTGTATCTTTGTATATTGTATCTTCTGAATCTGAGATTTCACATTTTCAATGAATTCCACGATATGCTCAGGTGTTTGCTTTTTGATATTCTTGCTGCTATTTCTAGTCTATCCATCTGCAAAGTGAAACTCAGGTTAACATAGTTTCACAGTTTATTTTTTTATGTTTCTTAATTTCTCAATCATATGTTTATTTTTCTTTTTATATTTCAATAACCAGGCCTTGTATCTAGCTATGTACATGGTAAATAGACTACATCTATTGGGCAGTGTTGTATTTCTTTTGCAAGATTGTGCAACAGTCTATGATTTTGGCCTCCAGACTGGTGCCGACTTAAGTGACTTATGTGGGCTCATGTACTGAAATGTGTGGAGCTGGAAAATAAGACATATATGTAATTATTCCTTTTCTACATAGTCTCCTAAGCCTTAATGATGTATCACTGTGGATCATATGGGTGCTTAAGTTTTGTAGCATGTTTTAATGAAATTATTCAAACATAGGGGAACACCACATAAAATATTTCTTGAGGCAACCACATACCTTACAAGCATCCCTGAGAAAACCCTTAATTCTTTGTCAGGGGTACACATACACTTCAAATGAATCTTATTTTTCATTGTTTGCATCTCTGAATGTCCTGCACTTTTTAAGAATACATAAACTTTTAAAAATATTGTTCATTTTTGAGAACCTGGAAAAAATTGACTAGATTTATTTTCTTTCTTTAAATAGATAATCCATATAGGGATAGTTAAGACTTTCTATGTAATAAGTGCTCACAAACCCTATTGATATTTACTTGTATTTAAAAAATGGGGAATATTTCATAAATAAGCATGGATAATTTCTAATTTCTATCATATTCTAATTGAGTTTCTAAAGAAAGTCATTCTTTTTCTCTAGTTTCCTTATCACCTCATTGTTAAAACCACTATTAAATATATAATATGCATCTTTTCATAATATTTTAAACAAAATTGTGTATATATGTAAACATATTTGTTTTTCAGTACTTTAAAGATCTACCCCAACAACTAAAGTGTTTTCATCTGCTAAAATCATTGCACACATTGCATTCTTTTTGCTTTGTTTTATATTTGCTGTTTTAAACTCAGCTTTATTAAATAGCATTAAACATGGCTGGTATCATTACATATGTTTCATATATTTTTTTTTATTTTTATTTATGCATACAAGAACTAGGGTCTGCACCATAGTGGTACTGGGGGGTGGGGTGAGAAGATTCATCAGAGACAGTGTGAGGAGCAGAACAGGCAGATCCACTGAAATACACTGCTGAGGGAGCAGCCAGTAAGGCAGGAGGGGTTTGCTGAACCATATGTGGGTTAACTCCCTGACCAGGGAATGGAATCCTTGTGGCAGCGATGACAGCACTGAGTCCAACCCCTGAGACACCAGGGAGGTCCCTGTTTTACATAATTTCTAAAGGGTAGGTATAGTACTGTAATACCCCAAATTACAGAAAATTCCTATTTTAACCACAACTATCAGTTTATTGTTTTCAGAAAAGGTACTTATTTATAGTCCAGTGAACAGTGTGAGAAGTTTGCTAATGCCCACTCCACCCAATTTCATTTCTGTCACTACTAGCTTTGTGACATGAGGGAAACATCTTCATCCCTGTGCTTTAGTTTTCTCATCACTAAGTTTAGATCAATAATTGAATCTACCATATAAGATCCTATAATGATTAAATGAGATGGTGCAAGAGAAGTGCATTAGAAACTGCTTGGAACCTTAATAAATATGAGGTAGTATTTCTAGAGATCTAATGCAGATATATTAAATTCCTAGTTATAACTCTGCTTACTTATATGCTCATTTTGGTAATATTTTAAACACTCAAAGATTCACAAATAAATATTATTATTATTATTATCTCAAATCTAGAGATACTATGATTCCTATATCTTCCATTATATATAATTTAGATTAAATATTTGAACTGAATACTTTGTTTTTATTGTTAAATTATGATTCTTGCAATCATTTTGGAATTTTTTTTAATGTAAGAATGGGAAAATCATAGCATATTTACTGAGATTCCTTCTTTGACAATTACAAAAGACATGCTTGATTTATGGCAAGTGTTAATTTTATTCATATGTCTTCCAGATTGTCCAACTATGTATTCTGGGACAGAAAATGTCATGCTTACTGAAGCACTATTTTTTTCCAAATAGAATCTATTAAACTATTGTGGGGTAAATGAAGCAGCTAAGGTATAATGAAATGTTTATTCACTTGTTTGACTCATAATAAAAAAAGGCAATATTGCTTTCTCTGATATCTTTCCCTCTTGGGTGCTCAATTCACTGAAAACTGGCTTTTACTTTAATGTATTTTGGCTACATTACATTAATGTACCACTTCTGTATTTCTGTTAAAATGAACATCACTGTCTTAAAGTATTCCTGGCATTCCCAGGTAATAACAAGAAAAGGCAAAAACCAGAGGTAGAGGACAAAAGAATCATAGTGGGAAAAGTCATCTTAGAGTGTATTTGTCAATACAAGTAATTTTTTAAATGAGAAAACAAATAAAAGATACCTAAGTTGTTGGCTGATTACGCATAAAGACAGATTTCATTTGAAAATCTAGTTCTCCCCAACTTCATGCCCATTGTATAGTATTGAGAGCTTATTGTGTTTAAAATATAAAACCCAAATGTCAGCTAAAATAAGTGTGAAGACACCACCTTAAGAACTTGAATTATTTCTCTAGAATAAATAACTTTCTGAAAAGCATGACTTGAAGAATATTTGACTCTTTGATTAGACTTGACACATTTGTGTATGTGCATGCAAAGTGCCTATAAGATATGGGCAATTCTAATGTGTTCTTGTGTAATCATTTTATTTTCCAACAGAAAATGATGCCAACTAAATAGTTATTTGAAATTTAGCATGCTGGTGTGTCGGTTATTGATTGCTTTCCTCACTTTAATATTAAGTGTAGATTTATTTAGGGCTAATGTGATAACTCCTTTTTAAAGCTATAGGTGATCTCTGACAGTTCTTAGAAATATTTTATTCAGGAAGTACACATTTGCCTGTGTAAATTATCCCAGAGGACTTTATTTTTATTCATAATATCAAGTTCCAATGCAGTTATAATATAGTTTCACTCATCATTACTTCACCTGAAAAATTCAATTGTCAATGTCATTTCCTTTTTGAAATCTTCCAAACTGCATTTGGATTCATCAACTGATATGAAATGTTCTTATTTTACATTGTTGCTCTATGATAATTACTGAAGAATTATTTTATACAAAAACATTTCAGAGGCCTTGGGTTAAGTTTTCTTCCGTATGTTCAAATACTCATAATGATTTACTGGCTCAAATATATGATTTCTAACCAATTGTTTATTGTATTCTGAAGACAACAATATATTTAAGGTTTTTGTTTAATCTTTAAAATCCTAGGAGCACTTTAAACAATTTGCTGACATCTGGTAGTATCATAGTAATATAATATTGAAAACATGACGAAATTGAAGTTTATATTGTTAAACCATTGGTGCTATAATTTATAAAACTTGCCTATTTTCATACTTTTTCTCTTAAAGCTTTTTCTACATAATTAATTTCAATTTTGTAAGTTAATTTTACTTAAGTAATTTATCTTTTTGGAAATAATAGAAAGTACTTCCAAATTATATTTAAGATGAAAAGATATCTGCAACTAGAATTAAATGGAACAACTTATTAAATTGCATTGGTAAAGGAAGGTGGGAAAGGGAGGTGGGGAAGGATGGAAAAAAAATCATTTGCTAAGATCTAATTTTTGCTCTTAAAGATTTATTAGTGTTGTAGATGAGCAAAATTACTTCTTTCAGACTATGAAATATTCTGTAGTCAGTCACTGCAGAAGCATTTATAATGTATACACATGCTATATTATTATAATATATTGTATGTATTATAATACATTATATCATGTGTGTATATCTCCTCTAGCAGAATAAATTAAGAATTAATCAGAAATATTAGCATATAAAGTATAAATGTATATGATTGACTGTCATTCCTCAAAAATTTGCTTCCTAACACTGATAAGGTATCTCATTTTTCATAAGAACAAACTTAAAATCACACTTGCATTTATTTCAGGTGAGCTGATAAAGTGAACTTTATAAGTGATTTTGTTCACAAAGGCTCCAATTAGACTAAGGACCTGTATAACATTTGCCGGACCATAAATCCCAGAAAGAACACATGATTTCATTTAATCATTATATTTTCAATCCTAAAATTAAGCAGTATAAGGTGATTAGAAAAGTTTATTTTTTATTTATTTTTTAAAGATTTATTTATTTATACAAGCACTGGGTACAGTCAGAAATGCGGGAGGGTGAGAGAATTCACCAGAGCCAGAGCAGGGAACAGAACAGGCAGACTGACAAAACACACTGCTGAGGGGAGCAGTGGGCATGGCAGGAGAGGTCTGCACACCATGTGGACCCTCATGCCATGTGGGACCCTTGCCTGTGGTTGGGGATTGAACTGGTGCTGCAGAGGCTGTGGGCAGCTTTGCAGCCCAGCGCTCAACCACTGTGCCACCAGGGGAGGCCCAGTTTATTTTATTTTTAAACAGAGGAAACATCAGAGACACTTTTTTTTTTTGGACAAATGATAATTTTTTTTCTGATCAAAATGTTATATATCTCCTACAAACATGCCTTGAATAATTAATTTAGTAACTAGAGGATATATAACTATGGATTCTCAGAAACCACTATTGCTAGAGATACATATGGATATTACTAGGTTGTTGAACTCCACCCATATGTTATAGATGACCATTGGAGAAGAATTTTATACCCTATCGTAATATAATACATATTAGAATGTTTACTGTTCAACTGCCATACAAAAGACAACTGGAAGCAAGAGGATGAGAGCATGAGGAAGTTCTAGAGAGACAGCTGCATCTTTAGTTTTTACTTCTTCCTTCCCTGAGAGAATTAGTATTTAATCCAATAGGGAAGGTTTTCCAGATCTCAAGTTCTCACTAGTGTCCTTCAAGTATATAACCAGGTCATTTTCCCTGACATTCATGCCTTTCTCTATTAAATTACCAGGGTAGGTGATATCTAATGACAGAATGGTGTAGGTGTTTCTCTTACCATTTGTATCAATCTAAAAGTATTAGGACTTTAGGATATTGACAGTTTCTATGTCACTCCATAGGTTTGTAGTCCAGAGACCAAATATTTAATGCACTGCGATTACTGGTATTACTAGTAACACAGCACTTGTAACACAACTCAATAACTTGCCAAAAGTCTGTGCTTCCTCTGAGTTAAAACAAACTATCTCATTATTCCTCTCTAAAGCAATGTTAAACATTTCTTTCTACATATTAAAATAATCTGCTTTTTTCCCCACTGATCGATGCAGGCAATTTATTTAAAATTACAAAACAAAAAGACTGAATTCTAGGATTCCTACTATCCTAACCACTTCTTTATGTTATTTCAGTAAAAAAGATGTTTGATTGGATTAATGATGTATTGTCTCCAGCTGGGAGGAGACAATAGGAGTCTCACTCAAAAAAAAAAAAAAAAAGATTTTTTTTTTTGTAGTATCTACTGAGGCTATAAAAACAATACACTTATTTACAAGAGATTACTGGTCTTGAAGATAAGCTTAGTCTTAATGGTTTTGTATACCTTGCTTGCTCAAGCTACAATGCCCTCATTTTGTTGACATTTAAAGAATCCATTATAGTCAATTAGAGAACTGAACGAATAGAATTACCACCTCCTAGACCAAATCTCAAGAGGCAGAAAAACTCCCATGAAAAAGCAAAATGATCCATTTAATGTAAATCAGTGGTTTTGCTATTTCCCTTTCTGCTAGTTTTTGGAAAGCACTGACACAGTGTCAAGTAAGCATTTATTATACTCAACCATCTGTAGGGCAACTAAGAATGCTTTGCTTAATTTTGTGTGTCTGCGGGTCAACCAGAACAGCTCCACTTCAGGCTCTGAGGCTGAGAGTTGACTGGAGCAACTCTACTGCATGTTATCCTTCTGGACCTCAGGCTAATAGGCAGCCATTTGACAGACTTGGTCTTTTCAGACTAGCAGCATAGGTGTAAGTGAGAAAGCCCAATTGAGCAAATGTATTTTAGGTCTCTGCTTCATTTCTGCTAATATCCCATTGACCAAATTAAGACACTTTCAAAACCAAAGTCCTGTGGTAGGAAACAACTTTCTATAAGTCTGTAGCAAAGGATGTGAATATTATACAACTAGAGGTGAGGGAAATATGAATAATTATGAAAATTATTATAACAAGGTCATACAATAATATAATTATGACAATATAATATTGTTGGGAGGACAGTATGCCCTAGATGAACTCCACCCTCCTCCTTGCCAAAGAGATCCCTAGTGCCTAGGACTGCAACTCCCATCATGCCATGTTTATGCCATAACTGTTGGAAGGGAATTGCTTGGAATGAAGGGTGGTGTTAAGCAGTCATGCTTGATAGAAAAGAAGACTTGTGGGCTGGAGAAAACTTGGTTTTGCCTGTCTTCAGGGTGCACCTGTGGTCCTAGCTCAGACAACCTTACCAGTAGGATGTATTACCAAATATCTCTCTATCTCTCTCTCCCACTCTATATGTATTACTTATCATATTCTTTATTCAGCGAGGGCTACTTGCATCTCCAACATTCTTTATTAACAAATCATTGTTGATACCATTTCTTAATCATGGAGTATACAAGGTGTGTAAGGATCAATCTTCTGGGTTTTGCCTAATTTTTTTAAAGATTTATTTATGTGTATAAGAACTGGAGTATAGGCCAGAGATATGGGGGGGTAAGAGGATTCACCAGAGACAGAGCGGGGAACAGAACAGGCAGACTGACTGAAATATACTGCTGAGGGGAGCAGCGGGTGATACAGGAGAGGTCTGTTGTGCCATATGATAGCTCCCTGGCCGGCTGGGGATCGAACTCATGCTGCAGAGGCTGTGGATACCTTCATGGTGTTGTGCTTCACCCCTTGCACCACCAGGGAGGCCTGGGTTTTGCCTATTTTGGATGAAAGTCCTTTGATAATGTATTGTACATTTCATGGCATTCTTCAACCTGGTATACTAAATATAACTTGACCTTTTAAATAAGTTCTGGTCATTATTATAAATATCATTTACTATCCTGTCCTATAAAACTGTTTTGTAATTAATAAACCTGTACATTTTGAGTTATCACTTAGATTTTTTCCCTACAATTTAGCCTTTTGAAGTCATTTTTATTGCAGCAATTAATATTGGAGTAAATTGTGATTCATTCAATAATTATAAACTTTAAAACCAATTACCTTAACTAAATGTATTTTATTTGTGATACGAATAAATAGACTCTAAATGAAGTGCAGGGAATGTATGTTTAAATTACATAAGTTTTCTTATATAGACTTATTTATAATTTCACTGGTAAGATTCAATTTTACATTCTTCTGGATGCATTCCAAATGGGGGAGGTATTACTCTATTACTCTTTCTTACCTTGCCTAATATGGAGTAGAGTTCCTTGATATTAAATTGTATACTTGGGGCCTCCCTGGTGAGCTAGGAGTTAAGTCTCAGTGCTATTATCTCTAAGGTCTGAGTGACCTGAGTTTGATCCCTTCCAGGGAGCTAACCCACATGGCACAGCAGACCTTTCCTGTCTTTCCCACAATATCCCTGTGATGTGTATTTCAGTGAATCTGCCTGCTCTGCTACCTACTCTGTATCTGGTGAATCTTTTCACCCCCCTGCACCTCTGGCCTACACCCCAGTTTTTCTAATAAAAATAAAAATTAATGGTGTACTTATATGATCATCTGGTTGCTGTCAATTCATGGAAATTGTCTTAAAAGTAATGAGTTGTGGGCCTCCCCTGGTGGTGCAGTGGTTGAGCACTGGGCTGCGAAGCTGCCTGCAGCCTCTGCAGCGCTGGTTCAATCCCTGGCTGCTGGCGAGGGTCCCACATAGCGTGCTGACCTCTTCTGCCATGTCCGCTGCTCCCCTCAGCAGTGTACTTCTTCAGTCTGCCTGTTGTGTTCCCCACTCTGGCTCTGGTGAATTCTCTCACCCTCCGGCGCTTCTGACTGAGCCCAGTGCTTATATAAATAAATAAATAAATCTTTAAAAAAAAAGTGATGAGTTGCAATGATTTAATTCCCAACATTTCTTAGCCTTATAAACTGTTTGATATGTCCTCTCAGGTATTTGATAATCCAAGTTTAATTTTACAATTTTTCTCTCTGTCACATAAAATCTATTTATTGTTACTGGAGAAACTATTTCTGTATAGGCTACAGAACACATTTCATTTTTAAATTCACGGTAGGCATCTCATGGAACATTAATATCCAGGGAAAGACGAAATACCTTCATTTCAGTGCATCAATTTTCTTTTTGAAAAAAAATGAATGATTTATTTATGCATACAAGAGCTGGGGTGTAGTCCAGAGGTGTGGCAGGGGGTGGGGTGTGTGAGAGAATTCACCAGAGACAGAACAGGCAGATTGACTGAAATACACTGTTGAGCAGTGGGCAAGACAGCAGAAGTCTGCTGTGCCACGTGGGTTAGCTCTCTGGCCAGGGATCAAACTCTTGCTGCAGTGGGTGCAGATAGCTTCATAGTGCTGAGACTTAACCCCTTGTGCCACCAAGGAGGCCCTCAGTGCATCAATTTTCTAATGAGTGAGGATATTTTTAACATACTGATTTGCAGCTATTTTCAGTATAAAATAATCTGCTCATGTATTTGCCATCATGATGAGACTGACAAATCCATTTATTTACATTTAGGTTATACTTTTTTAGTATTTTTGAGGTAGAACAGGAATATAGCACAATGGCTGTAGCCTCTACTTCCGTCATCCAATATTTCTGAAAAACAGCTGTGCACATTTCACACAAAGTGACTCAAACCCTATTATTCAATAGTTTATTTTATTCTAGGTGCACTAGATGATAAATAATGATAATAACTTATAATAACTTATGTACTGTATTGCAAGCACTTTTCAAAGTATTTTTATATGTTATTGATGGTGCTCTGGGGTGCTGAGGGACCCTGGAGGTCCTTGACTTCTGTACAGAAAGAATCCATGTGGAGTAGGAATAGATGAGTTAGAAATGAAGTTTTATTGTAAGGATAGTGTAAGTGGTAAGATGTTGGGGTTCAGCCAGTGGGGTTTTTTGGGTATCAGATAAATGAGTTTAGCTGATTTCCTCATTTATCACCATCTAGGTATTTTATAAGAAAAGGGAAAAAAGATACCTGCATAGACACAGGCAGGCAAAAAGTACATTTTATTTTTATTATTTTCTTAAAGATTTATTTATGCACACAAGAACTGGGGAACGGGCCAGAGGTGCAGGGGGTGAGAGGATTCACCACAGACAGAGTGGGATGCAGAACAGGCAGATTGACTGAATACACTGCTGAGGGGAGCAGTGGGCAAGTCAGGAGAGGTCTGCTGTGCCATGTGGCTGGTGAACCAACTCCTGCTGCAGTAGCTGTGGATAGCTTGATGGTGCTGAGACTTAACCCCTTGTGCCACCAGGGAGTCCCCCAAAAGGTACATGTTAAAGGGGTAGGTTTATAAAGGAAAGAGAAAAGGAAGAAAGAGGACATTTACATAGATGCAAATAGACAGTTGTTAATGGGCAAAAAGCAGACTTTTTAAGGGGCAGGATTAAGAAAAAGAGACTCCAGCATAGAAGCAGTCATGGGGCAAGATCTGCATTTTGCCAGAGCTAGGGGTATTCTTATTGTTTTTAAGTGGAATTTTTTTTATTGTTCTTGGTGGAATTTGTCACTTTGGACTTCAGTTGGTTTGCTGATATGATTGTTAACTTTTTCCTCCCCTGCCTCAGGTTCCTGTCTTCCCCTGCAGATCTTCAATAACCTGTTTAATGGTGATGTTATAGGGCAGCCCCAATATTGAATGGGTTGCCTGGCTGTGGGTCCTCACCCGCGCGCTTACAAGGGACTTATTAATACTCCACTACAGGCACACACAAAAGGTTAATAAAATGTTTATTTACAAGGGGAAAGGAAATAAGGAAAATGTACAACTCAGGGAGAAAATAGGGAAATAAAGTCTTTAATGCGTCCTGCCCGATCTGCCGACCTGGAAACCCAAAAAGCACTCTCCGAGCTGGCCGGACGCTGCAAGCTGGCAGAGAGTCAAAATGGGGGACCCCCCCTCCAAAGCCCACGTGTCTGGCTTTATACCAACCTGGCTGCTTAACCCCACCCTCAGGTCCCAGCCACCTTCCCTTTGGTGGTGATGGGATTTGGAGTTCCCGGTGTCTTTGGCTTTGGCCTGGGGTGGGGGTGGAGTCCCCAAAGCCTGTATGGAACTAGCTTTAGGACAGCCTTTTCTCCCCTAACAATTCCCCCCTTTCACTTTTTGCCACCATTTCCATCTCTGGCTAGTCCACGAGGCAAACAGTCTTGGGGCTAGGGTGAACGTGTTTTCCTTTCCTGACAGAGTATACTATCAGGGATATAGCACAATCAATTTTTTAAGTTTCCAGAAATCCAGTTAATGGTTAATCTTGAAGAGCAGGCATAGGGAATGCAAACCAGTGAGTTTTAGCAGTTAATTCTAAAGAGAGGAAAGAATGCAGTGGTCAGAGTATAATTCTACTTATTCTATGTTTTCTGCCCTGAGCTTCTGTCATTATGGCATTTGTTTTTCATATCAAGGCCATGGGCTAGGTACTGTTGTTTATATCCTTATTTTTTAGATAAGAAATCTGAAGATCAAAATACATTGTGAACTTGCTCAAGGTTATATAGCAAATGGTGAAGCTGTGCTCTAGATGTATCTGATGTCATAGTTATGTCCTTAATAAGCACAGGATAATGCCTCCTAAAGTCTTTTTTTCCCTTTCTGTGAAACAATAAATGTAACGGTGACTCAGTTCCTTGTGATGGTTTGTATAATTATTAAAACTTTAGGCTTAAAGTTAAATTCTACATATTTTATAATTGTGTGGTATCATTTATAGTGTCGTTGGGTTGATATTTTCATAACTTTTTTCATTTTAAAAAATAAAGTATGACTTCATAAAAAGGCCATATGAAATAAGTATATTTGCACATTCAGGTAATGCATACATAAGTGCACCTGGTATTCATCTGTGAATGAGCTTCGATCAATGTGCATCTCTTTGATGAATCACATATCTTTATGATTTGTAGGGAATAGGGATGCTGATGTTTTAATCTTCCAGGAGTTAATTGGAATTTGTATTATGTTCTAATAATTCTCTGTTGTAGTTATTTTCCAAATTCCATCAGTCTCTTTTAGTATTGTATTTTTATTACAAAACTTTTAGATTAGCACTAACTGCAGAGAAGAATTTGACCAATTTTAGAGTAGTTTTTGTGGGAGAAAAAAACAAACAATAGACAGACAATAAGAATGCATAATTCTGCTACAAAAGCTTAACAGCACCTGAAGAGAATTCATCTTTTCAGTATGAAGGCTAAAGTTTTAAAATTAATTGTGATAGTTTTCTGGGAAAAGATAACTTACCTTTGTAAAACAAATTGTGACTGTGAGTGCTATTAAAGTTAATTTCTCAAGACACTTTATTTTTACTTTGAAAACACATTCACATAAAAGAATTGTCATGCTTTCTAAATTTTAAGAGCATTTGCATAATCATTTTGTAAAAGCTTGGCTACCTAGAGCCTAATCAGTGATCATTTAATGAGTTAATTATCACTAAGATTGTTAGATAAAATGATTCTCCAATTTCTATTATAGTTTACAGCCCAGCCATACAAAAATTTCTAACATTTTAAGTAATCCTCTAATATAGTATTCCTCTAATACTGTATTTCTCAAGTTTTTCTCAATACGCAAATTTCAGTATTATGAGGCAAATCTTAGTCCTTCATAAAACACTTTATATGAAAACTAAAATTTGTGACAAATACAGATTTAGTATCTATATCTTAGCTAACATTTTTTCTCCTCCAGAGAGAATATAAATTATGACTCATGGCATGTATTTCTAAAGAACCTAGATCATTTGCTTTCCATTCAAACCAAATATTATCACTGATAATTACTTAAAAAAAAAAAACAACTTGTGTCTCTCCTTTAATTCTAATTTATAACAAAATGCTCAATTAAGTAACATGGGATTGATAACATTCTACTTCTACATATTTTAGGCCTTTTTAACTTGAGGTATGTTAAGAAACTATGAATCATTTTATTCTGGAACTCTCAGGTATTTAGTTATATATCATCTAGATTATTCTGAAAAAGTAGATTTTTCTCAAATTTTATCTGCTTGGGCCTAATTTTATTAACAATTAGTTTTATCGCTTTGTTATGCAGTTGCTTGATTATATTATAATTTAATTTTAACACCGCCAATTGATTAAGGAGGCATTTGACTCAGAGTATTTTTCCCTTTCATTAAGTAACCTCTAAGTTATAATTATTTTGGTCTTAATCAATAATATGGAGATTAATATTAATTGTAGTAATTTGCACTTGAAATCACCCAGCTAATGCTAATTATAATATGAGAACTCTATCTGTATTAACCTTTACTTCAAATAAGTGCAGCAGAGGATCAGTTATCAGCAATTTCCCTGGTGTATTGTTTCATTGTGATTGTGATGATGATCTCATCAGAGCACAGAGTGGTTTATCAATTAAATGGGAGCTTTTCAACATACAAACAGGTCTCTTGTGTTCTTCTATCATTGGTCTAGCACATCAGCTGTTGGGATTTAGCATCAGGCAGCCCTCATTTTCTGCAGTGGAGAACCTGAGCCTCAGGGAGCGTTGAGTGACTTGGATCTGAGGATACAGAAATAAATAAAACCAGAAAGACAGCTGGAGCCAATGTAATGATAGTTGCTACCATAAAGCATTTTGCATATACTCTCTAGACAGGAATATTTATATGAAGGAATTCATTTGTTCAAGTTTACATAGTTCACATGTGACATTTTGGGGTATAAGTTCAGGGATGTGTGATGTTTTGCAGATTCCCTTTCCATTAAATCACACAGACTATAATTTATAGGCAAATACATTCCCAAGTAAATAGAATGTGTATTTTCTTTCCAAAGCACAATGTTTTTGGATACTTGAAGTTAGAAGTATAAAATTTCTGAAAGTTATCAGAGTTTTAACCACCATAGTTTTAAAATGTGAATAGTGGATAGGAAAAACAAAACAAAATAGTGTAGGCAACAGAAAGGAGTTACAGTTGTTAGCAAAAAAAAAAAAAAAAAAAGTGGTTTATTGTCAGTATAATACAAATCCCTTATAGGGCATGCATATTTGCTTACTATAAAAATAATCAGGAGAGGGCTGTGTTCCAGGGAGATGTTGGGCCAGGACCCAAAACATTTGCCAAGGTTCCTGTGTTACTCCAGAGTCACAGACCATGCCAAAGGACTATTGTGATGTGGTAGCAAATGAAGTAGACCCCTATGAGGTCTCTTCTTAGGGGAGATTGTTGGGCTGGGCAGGCTGGTGCTTAATTAAATCCTTCCTGGATACTCCAGTCCTGCCTCTGCTCCCAAAGGGAATCCTTTAAGTCTTCTTTAATTTTTATTGATTGTATTCACATTTATTGTTTTTCCCCCTCTTTTATGGTTCATTATTTTTATTGGAAAACATTGTATATTAAAAATTTTAGAGTCATTTTTGAAAATTCAACCATTTTATCTCTTTGGTGTGAATTTTTATTTCCTACTGGCTAAAACTAGATTAAGAGCAGTACTATTTCCATATCACTTTAATTTTATCTTAAGGATTCTTTAGGCCCCTTGAAGGCCTAGGTTTTTACATATTTTATTCACAAAGAATCTGATATAGTCTCTGAACTTCAGTTTTGTTATCTATAAATAGAAACTACTAATACTTTGATTATTTTAAATGTCATATCTTTATGTATATTCTTAGCCAAGGAAATTAAAATACTTCAAATATAAAATTATTCATACTGATGTTTAAAATGTCTAAATAAGTGAAAAATTAATGCTTTATAACATTTAAATTATCTCCCTTTTTTACATGTTTTCTTGAGTATAATTGCTTTAATTATTTTTGATTTTTATTTCTTTAATTGTCCTTTTTTATTGAAGCAATGGTTTATAGCACTGAATATATGCTTTATAACACTGTAAATACAAAGTATATAACACTTTGTAGGAACATACTCCTTCAGATACATGTTACCACGCCAGCCCCACCATGAAGCACCAATTAATCCTCCATGCTAGTGCATTGAACACCTCTCTTTACTCCCACCTCTTGTCTTACATAATTTTATTTGTTATTATTGCTCAATTCTGAGAATTTGTGGTACCTCTTAATTTCATTAGCTATACAAAGTGATAGGTTATAAATGGATGATCTTGCATTCAATGTTAAAAATATTTTTGTTATTATTTCAGGTCCTTTCATTTCCAAAATAATCAATTATTTTCTGTCATTGGAGCCAGTAGAATATTTACCTTAGATTTATCATAATGCCTAATGGTAGATATGGTGCTGGAAGAGGCCAATGATTTGAGAGAGAGAGCCAGTGGGGTTGATGGAGGTGATAATTGATTTAGAATTGTATCTAGACATGGGACTAAACACCACGTTAAATTAAAGAAAGAGTAAAACTATCTACATTTTATTCAGATCAATACTTTGAGGCACTGTATCTTGCTGGTAGTAATGTATGAGTCCCCAACACACTAGACTGGCTATATGTGAAATAGTCACTGTTACGAGGGGATGATAAATTATGCAGTCAGTCTCATTGATCCACAAGAATGGTTCAACAATCAAATATATTAAACATTTGTCATATAGTTAAGATGATAATTTATTGCAATTTTACCCAAAATCGAAGTGTTATCTGACACACAGAATATGAATGGCAAATGCACACATAAAAAATACAGGGCATTATATATAACACAAAGGGGTAATAAATTATTAGAGTTATTCCACATCATCTCCTTTCTCAGATACCTAAATACACATCCAACAGATGTTAAATTTATTTTAGATGATTATTGTAAATAATATTTAAATGTAACATACTTGAATATAGTTTGACAAGTGATTTCTAAAGCTAGTAAATATTCATGACATTTATAAGGGTGGAAAGAAATATGAAATTAAAGTATTGTTACTTCTTAATTTTATTTATCATGGTTTACAATGGAATTTAAAGTTCTTTCAATAATCCTCCAGGTATTCTAGACTATATAAAAGTACTCCTGGGAAATTTCTGCTGTGTTAACATCTGGCAGGTAGCATATGCAGCTAGAGAAAGCATCACCAATTTTAATTGGCTTTCTCAATTAATATTTTTCATGTAAATTTAAGATATGTTTTAAACCATGTAGATTAGGAACAATCTTTAGAAACTTCAGAATTTAAATCACTTGTAAGTATGTACAAGATAGAGAAAAAGGTCTTCACCTACTTGACCACATATATATCAATACATGGGATGCAGTATATTATCAATATTTTCATGTTTAATATTCATATGCTGTTTGAAAATGTCCATGAAACTACTCAAGAACTCAATATCGAATGCTTACTACTTCTTTTCATCTTTCATATTCCCTCTTCTGCTTGTCTTCCTAGCTCTCTCTCTTTCCTAAAATATTAAGTTATTTGTATGACTAGACTTTTGTGTAGAAGTTACTTACTTAAAACTTAGATAATATAACTGCATCATCTAACTACTATTGAAGTTACAGCTATCCCTGTAATAGAGAAGAAAATATTTTTATTCTTTATTAAATATAAACCAAAAAAGTAACCTACATTAACTTGCTCTAACTGCCATAAGAAAATACCACAGATTGGGTGGCTGAAACTACAGAAATATATTTTCTCATAATTCTAGAGGTAGAAGTCCAAGGTAAAGGTACAGTCAGGTAGTGATAAGAGCATGTGATGATAGCATATGTATATAGACATGCAACGAAGAGTAAACAAGAACAAATGATTGGAACCTGTTTATATTTACTTTGTGAAAATCATTTTTATATCCTTTTAAATTATATTCTATTCAAATATCTCTCTCTCTCTAGCTGCTATACTCTCTTTAATGTACCCATATCATACACCTTATAATTTTCTATCTATTAGTAAATTTATTTTAGTAAAATCAGATTGTAAGAATTTATCAGATGCTAGATACTTGAATTCCAAAAGCCCTGTTTCACATAGACTCACAGTTTCTAAGGAACAAATAATTGGAATATATTGTTGCTCTATATTAATAGGCTATATAATTGTGCCTATTTGAAAAGTGACCAAATTATTGATTGATAATAATTTTATTGATCCTTGTTTAGAAATTTATTAAAAGAAATTACTGGCTGTACAATACTGGCAATTATGCACCTATGTGTGTGCATTTTTTATTTATTGTGCAAAAAATATTTAAACTAATGTTTATCAGATAGTTATTACCCAAAACCCAGTGTTTTAAATGAACCTCAGTGTGAGTCATTTGGAGGCTTCTTACCTGCACTCTGTTTGATTAATCTCAACTAACCTGGATCATGTTCTGCAGTCAGAACTACTTTTATCACCTGCTGGGTGGTTGGCTTGCTGTTGATTTGGTCAATGGGAATGATTGGGCCAACCTTCTGCCATCATAGGCTAGCATAAGCTACTTTTCACAGTTGCAGCAATACTCCAAAGAATTTGTTAAGGGAAACAAGTGTTCTTGAAAAGTAAACTCAGAACTTAAACTCCGTAAAATTCTCTGAATTCTATTCACCCAAATAGTTAAAGTTAGTCCATATTCAAATTGGAAAAATAAATTCTACTCCTTAATGGGAAAAAATTAAAAATTGCATTAGAAGGGGTGTGGATACAGAAGTAGATATGAATCACAACCTTTTCAAAGTCAATATATTGCACTAGAGTTTGCTTACTTGTATTTGGAAAACTTTACAGAGCAAAAAAAAAAAAAAGTAGCTTTGAAAATATTGATTGGGTTCCACCATCTAGTGTTTTTCTAAAGTAAGAGTATTGCTTTTTGTTAAAGGTGATGACATTAAAGCTCTTTAATTCCACTGTGCATTTTAGGCTTTTCCCATACAGAAAAAGCAAATTGCATTACAGTAGACACTTGACATTTTCTGGAAGTCATGTGAACACTTTGCCAATCTCTAAATTAGCAAGTATCAGATTAACACAGAAAAAGAATACCAAAGTGACTTTTGCAATAAACATGCCATTTTTGAGATATGCAGTTGGTAAGCAAAAGTTACTCTTTAATATTTCTCACTTAAATTTATCAAAAAAATACATGTAACAGTAGGATAAAATGAGTCATAAAACCTGGCAACATTATAGTGGTGTCAGACATCCCATGTTTTGAAGTAAGTCTCAAGACCACCTGGAATATGCTAAAAGATTTAAGAATTTTATAGCATTCGTGATCATCATCCTTAAACCATGTCAGCAGCTGAACTAGTCAATAGGAAGGAAGTTAGACCATATGTGTATGTGTGTGTATATATATATATATATATACATACACACATATTCATGTATTTCAATATATTTCATGTGTCTAAAAAATATAAGCTAGTCAGTAGTTCGAAGTGTTGAGTGATGGCAAAGGGGCATTCAGAAATGGGGGAGGATGAGGTCTTCTTCAGTCAATAGAGAGGGGATTGAAGAACTCATTGGAAATGTCTATTCCAGCGGTTTTGCAAGAAAAGAGACTAGACAAAGAGAGAGGAAGACAAACACCCCACTGCAGATTTCTTTTTTATTGTTATTGTGTAGAAGAACTGGGTGTTGGCCAGAGTTGGAGGGGGTGAGAGGATTCACCAGAAACAGAATGGGGAGTAGAACAGGCAGATCTACTGAAAAACACTGTTCAGGGGAGCAGCAGGTCAGACAGGAGAGGTCTGCTGTACCATGTGGGCCAGCTCCCTTGCTGGGTTTGGAACTCAGGCCTTGGCAGTGAAGATGCTGAGACTTGACCCCTAAGTCGCCAGGGAAGCCCCCCCAGTGCAGATTTCTCAACCTGTAATAAAGGTGAACAGAAGTTGGAAGAAGCTTTAACCTTAAATTTAGAATTTGGACTATTGACCTGGGTTAGAATTATTAGTTCTTAAATAACACTGTTCTTTTGATTAAAATAGCATATGACTCAGAAAGCTATGGAGTGTGCATGCTTTTTATACAGGTGGAAAATAACATTGAAAGAGAATTTGAAGAAACTATGGGAGGAAAAGAAACTAAAGTTCCTTCATCTTTCAAACCTGTGAAGTACAGTTCATTTAATTAAACTGGTTATTTTTCCACAGTGCTATATTACTTCTGTTTTCCCCCCACTTGTTACTTTTCATACTAAAAGTTGAGCGTTAGCTTCTCATTTGAAATATAAAACATGGAGATAGAGATGAACATCACAGTGGGTATCAAAGGTCTCAAATAGTTTGGACAGAGAAACCTGTGTGGGTCCTCCCTGGTGGCACAAGGGGTTAAGCATAGTTATTTTCATTTACAAATCAACCCCAAGATGTATAATGATGTGAACAATATAGAAGTTAATTTCCGGTTCACCAACATGTGCTGTGTGACTTCTGGTGGCTGACAAGTTCTACATGGATGGGGAATTCTGTGTGTCTGTTTCAGAAGCAATGCTTGGTGACAGCCAGGGCTATGTTTCTCTTACTCACTCCTACATTCAAAGTGACTAAGCCAGAAATAAGAGCACAGAATAGGTAACAGAATAGTTACTTTAAATGACAAATTTAACGGTTGAATGAATTACATGTGAAAATAACTGAAAGGTAAAGAATTGCTAGTTAAGATGAGAGATCAGGAATCCATAGGGCTGATTCTAAATAGCCCTGTAGCTCGGATGAGAAAATCATAGAACCCCCATGGACAATTCTTATTACTTAGTAATCTTATTTCCAAAGTATAACAGTTTTCTGGTTTTCCTCTTAATTACCTTTGAGACAGTTTTTTTGGTGTGTTCTTATATAGAAAATATTCTTTATCTTCTTTTTAAAAGCCACAAGAAAATGGCATTTATTTATTTATCTACTGCACAGTGCTATGTACTTGAGAAAGATTATTTCTCAAAACATGCCTGAGAAAAGGGTATTATCTTCATTTTCTTAAAGAAATTAACACTGTAGTTTAGGAAGGTACTGAACATACAGTCACATAGCTCACAATTGGCCCAACTTGAATTTTATCTTTAGTTTGTAATGTCAGTGCATCTACTTTTAGTAGTGCTTTTAGTAGTACTACTTTTAGTAGTGCTTTTAATGTCAGTGCATCTATTCAGTGCATAGTTTTCTTCTTTCTTATCCAGTTCTCTGAGTGTTTTCATTCAGTTGACTCTTGTTTGAAAGCTCCTGATATTTTACTTATTTGTTTCATCTGCTTATTTTATATACCAAATATCTACTATGTGCCCTATATGCTGGGCATGGTTCTAGATGCTAATATATAAGGCAAAAATATCTCTTGCTGTGTATGGACATTAAGTTTAAGCAGGGAAAATACAAAGAAAAAAGGAAACACCAGGTGGGAAAGAGCTATCAAGAGAAACAGGACCGGTTTTGGTGAGGGACTGGCAAGGACTGTGTTATCTTTTATAAGGTGGTCAGAGAAGTCTTACAGGATAAAGTATCATCTTAATAGTGACCTAAAAGAGGTAAATGGATGACCTGGGTGATATTTGGGATAAAAGATTTCCAAATGAATAGGTAGAGTACATGTGGGATGCCTGGTATGGCAACTTGGTGGGCTGTGCAGGAGCATCATGTAGGACAGTGTCCTCATAATGAGGAGCATATGTGGGAGAACATTAAGTGATGAGGGAGAACTAGATTTTAATCAGTGTGATATGAAGACTTTATGACAGGTTTTGAACAAAAGAGTATATTTTATTCTGTTTTTACAATGAGAGAACTTGCTTGCTGGTTTTATGGAATTTGAGGTATCAGTGTGTAAGTATTGCAGCAGGTGACCAAATGAAAAGCTACTGTAATGGTCAAACAAGGGACAGTGGTGTTGGACTGTCTGGAGAGGTGGTAAAAAATTGTCATTCTAGATACATTACAATGGTATCTCTGAAAGAAACCAAACCTTTATATTATTAGCCTACAACTTCTTCTTGAGCCCCCAGCAAATCTGTTGATAGGCTTATTTAATATTACTGCCTATATTTACCATTGACACCTCGTTTGCTGTACTTCAAGCCAAGGGTATCAACCTCTGTACCAAACTTCCTCATGCCCAGTATCCTTCCTATCTGATCTCATACTGGAAGTTATTTAGGGGCTCTAAAATGTTAACTGTGTCACAGGTAGCAAAAAATCATATTCTGTTTCAGGATGGCTGTGAGAATTTTTTAAGACTTTTTTTATTTATGCATACAAGAACGGGGATACAGGCCAGAGGTGTGGTGTGTGAGGGGATTCAGAAGAGACAGAGTGGGGGACAGAACAGGTGGACTGACTGAAATACACTGCTGAGGGGAGCAGCCAGCAAGTCAGGAGAGGTCTGCTGTGCCATGTTGGTAGCTCCCTAGCTGGGGATCGAACTCTTGCTGCAGTGGCTGCGGATAGGTTCATAAGTCTGAGTCTCAACCCCTTGCGCCACCAGGGAGGCCCTAGCTATAAGAATTTAATGAAAATATTTGTCGATGCCTCTTCCTTTTTTACCTGCCTCTACTGTTGCCTATCCCCATACTCCCTGCTACACACATTGTATTCTAGAGATGCTGAATCTCTTTAGTTTAGAGCAATAGTTCACAAATATCCATCATAACAGTAGTCACTCAAGTAATTAGTTTAAACAGATCCTCAGTCCCCATCCTATACCACTGCACCCAACACACACGAAAATACAGATTCTGACATCTTAGGTCTTGATTGAAGAAACAATATATGTTCCTTTCTTTCACTTTTCCCCGAAGATCTCTAGGTTTTCCAATTTTAAAATTCTGCCAGGTCTTTCATGCACAGCCAGACTTCCGTGAATAACCTGGCTCTTACACAGCACCTTGCTATTGTTTCCTGAACATCCTTTTCTATGCCTGTCAGCTGGGAAAACTCCTATTTTTACCTCAAAAGCACAATTAAATAGCACCTTCTTTGAGAACTCCCTCATGTTCCTCAATCACTTTATTATTTTTTGTCTCTATACTTGGAAAAAAAATTAGCATGAAAGCGTTTTCTTTGTTATATTTATCCCATGGTAATGTAAGTTTTTCATTTATATGTCTTTCTTCTCAGCAGATAGCAAAAGCATTGAAGAATAGAGTATGTTTGCCATCATATTGCTATTTTCTGGCATAGTACATATTGGATGACACAGAAGTTTATGTTAAGCTTTCTTCCAAATTGTTGTCCCTTATTGTGAATACAGTCCTTATTTAAAATAAAAAAGGATGGAAGGAGAGAAGGAAGAAAGGAAGGGGAAATGAGGGAGTAGTGGTTGCCTTTCTACCCACTACTCACAATTGGTCCTACACAATCATTTTCATTCCAGATTTTAAACATATGTAGTCACACATTTCCCATGAAGTAGCTTAAGAAAGAAGCAGCTTGATATCTTATTTCAGCAATAGTGCAATATCATGATTATTTTTGTCTGTATTGTCATTGGCATAATGTTTTTCATTTTACATGAAGAAAAATACAGCCTTTCTGAGTATAATTTTTCTGATGCCCAACTTATGTATGCCTTAGGTACAGTCATTTATATTCAGTTACAGGGGTTAATGAATGGAAAAGCTATGCACATTATGAGATTTTGATGAGCTTGTTGTTATTTTTTTCAGTGGGAAATTTGTGGGGAAAAGATACAAATGGAGCATAACAATAACACATTAAAGAGCTGAGTGCTGGGTCTACAGTTCTGAATACTGTGTCTCGTTGAACTAACACTGCCAGAGTGCCAGAGCAGTAAAAGTTTTGAACTACGGAAGTAGGGACTTCAAAAGCAAACCTCTTCAGGAAGAGATGGGACAGATTGTCCTAGGCCAAATTATTTTGATTTCTACTCAATCTCATAATAGAATGGACGCTAATGACTCATCCATTGAAGAGCACACAGTGAGCATATTCTAAAGAAATAGGAGTATTGAACCACTAGAGTTCTTCCTGCAGGTTTCCCTAAAATCATAAAAAAATCACTTCAGATATTTAATTTTTCAGCATTATTGCCAACCGAATAATGCACTTCATTCTCTACATCTTAAAGTATGTAGACATGCTAAATGCTATGTAGTATCTTAAGAATTATGGTTAAAACTTAAATTTGATATTCTGTTATTCATTGTTGCCTCACTACAGAAAGGTCACAGTCATATTATGCCCTAATGAAAGATGAGAATAATAATTAGTCCCCTGTCGCCTATTCACATATAAGCTAATTGAAGTTAAAAACCTACTTCTGGGGAAGATGAATGAGCAAAGAGTTCTATTTCTGATGTTGATTGTAGGCAAATAGACTAGAAGATCAACAGGTTGCAAATTTGGCATGGATTGCTTTGCTGTGATTCCTGACTTGTTTGAAGGGTGAAATTTGACTTTAACATTTTACAGGTGATAGTTATGTAACAAAGAACCCAATTGTCAAATGATGCATGTCTCTCACATTGCATCTGTCACATCTAGCTTGAAATAAAATGCCGTGATCTCATAATTATGCAAAATATTGGTAAATTAGAAGAAATTATTTCTACTGTTTTATTTATATACTGATATCAATATATACTATTTATGAGCTTACCATTGA
This sequence comes from Talpa occidentalis, assembly GCF_014898055.3. Classification (NCBI taxonomy): domain Eukaryota; kingdom Metazoa; phylum Chordata; class Mammalia; order Eulipotyphla; family Talpidae; genus Talpa; species Talpa occidentalis. The sequence continues at coordinate 36,429,432 of NW_023605083.1, read as the reverse complement.
ATCAGTAATTGATCCATAAAGATGAGTTGGGAAGGATTGAAATAAACTATCTTCCTCCACAGAAAATTCCTTTGGTGACCTATTTCAGCAACTATAAATTATTTCTAGAATACCTACAAATTTTCTATCTTACCTCATAAATATAATAGCTAGAAATTGCTATCTTACATTATAAATAAGAGTTTGATTTTAAAAGGTAAAAATTATATGCATTCTCTGAACACAATATAACTAAAATTTAATAAGATAAAAAGAAACCAAGAAAGGGAAAAACCCAACCACTTAAGCTTTAGTTAAAATTTTTCTTCCTCAATAATTTTGCGGTCATAAATAAGACTTTAAAAATCACTAGAAAGGCCCCCCTGGTGGCACAAGGGGTTAAAGATGCAAAGGGTTAAGACATAGCTCTCAACAGCCACTGCAGCAAGAGTTCAATCCCCGGCCAGGGAGCTACCCACATGGTGCAGCAGACCTCTCCTGACTCGTCCTCTGCTCCTCTCAGCAGTGTATTTCAGTCAATCTGGCCGTTCTGTTCCCCACTCTGTCTCTGTTGAATCCTCACACTCCCACCCCTCTGGCCTGTACCCCAGTTCTTGCATGTAGAAATAAACAAATCTTTAAAAAATAAAAATCACTAGAAGATAATTAGGATGAAAATAGAATAATTAAATATATGAAATTTAAGCAGATATTTACTGGGAGAAATCTTCATAACTTTAAGTATGTTGATTGTTTTAAAGAACAATTGAATTAAAATTAAAAAAATTAAGTATCTAAAAGGAGCAAGAATATTAGCTTAAGTTACTTTATTATTATTTTAAAGTTATTTAAAGTTTATTTATGACTATTTAAAGTTACTTTACTTAAAGGTAATAACATGGTAAAAAGAAAATAATTAAAAATATGAAAATAATTACAATTATAAAATAAAATTTAAATCTCTATTGTTGTAATCAATAAAATAACGTAAATTGTGAGGTGGTTTATATAAATGTGTCCTAATCCAGGTACAGACAGAGATGCTAGATGATGCCCTATTTAATGCACAATGAATACCCTTTTACATTTACAAGTTTTCTAGCTGTTTTCTGAATTGAAGGTTGTCTTAATTGGTAAAGTTTAGCCTGAGTTGTCACTGAGGCATGCAGTTTATGGAGACTTTGTGGTTAATACAGGCTAATCTGAATATAAAATAGCCCTTATCAAAGTCTCACACCTCTGAAAACATTTTACCTATTATATAGAGAAATACTTTGACCTATTACTCCTGGAACAATGTTTACCCATGGCCGTTTCTGCTGAAACATAATGATGATCATGAGAATAATATACTAATTAAGTTAATAATGTAATTATATTTATAATGTGATTAACACAACTAAATAAAGACTATATAATTAATTAAAAACAATTTAACTTGATAAAATCATTACACTTAATTAAATCAATGCTTAAACTATATAATAATAGTCTTCATCATTACTGTATCTCTCATTTTTTAAATTGCTTTTAAACTGCTGCTCTGAAACTAAGTCATTACTTTGTATCCAAACTGAGAAAACATGGGCCTCCCCGGTGGCGCAGCGGTTGAGCGCTGGGTTGCGAAGCTGCCCGCTGCCTCTGCAGCGCCGGTTCGATCCCCGGCTGCTCCCCGGCCACCAGAGGAGGGTCCCACATGGCGCGCAGACCTCTCCTGCTGCCCGCTGCTCCCCTCAGCAGTGTACTTCGGTCCTTCTGCCTGCTCTGCTCCCCGCTCTGGCTCTGGTGAATTCTCTCACCCTCCCGTGCTTCTGACTGTACCCAGTGCTTGTATAAATAAATAAAATAAATCTTTAAAAAAAAAAAAAAACTGAGAAAACTGTGTTATGCTAGGGAGGTTTAAAAGCAGGCCAATTTTATTTTTCCATATTACCATATTACTCCAGGAATTCAGAATTTTTTATTTTCAAATAAGAATAGGTTTTATTTTCATCTACTCAAAAGGGTATTAGATAAACTCATCAGTAATGTGAACAAAGCTAAGTGGGAGACACAATTAATTTGTAAACATTTCAAAGCATCTTAAAATCAATTGACATTCAAATATCTGATGTATGTCATGCATTCAATAAATATATTCTTTGTAGAATCTGAAGTTAGAAATATGTTATTGTTACTTGAGTTACTAGACATACCTTTGATAATAAAATTAAGTTTTTGTATATTGTCTAATAATTCAGTTTCAGATATATCAAATAGCTGTCTCTCAATAGAAATTTATTAATAAAATTATTTAACATTTTAAGTAATACATCATGGTGGGAATGGAAAAGATATATAACATATGAATGATACTATGCTTTTTTTATATCAATAGAATGTGTGGATTATTACATAATTAGGAGTCTGATTTTTAAAAACATTTTATTTTTTAAAGTGGTTTGATGATCAAAGCAAAATTTAGAAGGGTTAGAGATTTCCCCCACACTATTGCCCTGCTCCCATACATGCAAGTAACTATTAATCACCCACCCTGGCAAATATTGATCGTTTTCCTCTCTCCATGGTTTTGCCTTTTCCAGAAAATCATATAATTAGCTGTGTATAGTTCAGATTAGCTTCTTTTACTTAAAAAATAAGCATTTACAGTTCCTTTATGACTTCTTGTGATGGCATAGTCATTTCTTGTAACACTGAATAATGATATTCCATTGTTTGACTCTATCATGATGTAGTTATAAATTCACCTACAAATGTCTTTTGATTACTTTCAAGTTTTGGCAATTATGACTAAAACTGCTATAAACATCTATATGTAGGTTTTTGTGTTGACCTATGATCTCAGCTCCAATGGGTAAATGTAAGAGAGTGACTATTAGAATACATAGAGTATGATTAATACGAGTGTTTTTTTTTTTCAAACATTGTAACTATTTCCATGGCATATTTTTATATTTATCCCCATAAAGATGTTTACAAAATGCAATTTACTTATCTAGACTAAGATATGTTAAGACACCATTAAATAATGCTTATTTTAAAGTCTAGGTCTGACTGGATGTATTTTATGAGGAAAGATAGCCTTGTATAGATGTATTGAGAATGGTTTTAGTTCTCCAATAGGGCTCCTTGGACATGAGATTGACATGAAGACAACAAGATCCTAGATACAGGTTTATTGAGGGCCATGAAACTAACTAGACAAATGGACTTTAGTACTTATAACAATAATCATTCAATAAGAAAAGGGAATTTAATAGACACTAGTACTTAAGAGCTAAATAAAAATATTCTTTTTGAAGAGTTTCAGAGGTTGGGAAGGAAAAGTTAGCAAATAATAATATGTTACACCCCTTTTCATCATTTCTAGATCTGCAGAAGAAAGCAGATCTAGAAATTTAGAAATACTGAATCAGCAGTGTTTGAGACCAAGTGGATTCAGCTATGTGGAAAATCATCAATCAGGGACTGGAGAGTGGGTTAAACCTTGGAAAATGCACACCACTTTAACTATGACTGGAAATGTTAACTACGACTTTGCATTTTATGGGCAAATGTTTAAACATCTCCATTTCAAGATTCTGGATAGAGTTATTATTGCTAATATGTGACAATTTAGTTGTCAATGATTTTTTAGAACATATTTTATATACCTTTGCTTGTATCCAAAATTGGCCATGTTTTCGATTAACAAAATGGATTTCTATTACTGATTCAATGTCTTCCTTTAAAAAGATGCAACTTTAAGATTATTTTTTAAAATCTATTTTTTTCATAGGAGAACTACAGTGTAGGCCAGAGGTGAGAGGTATGAGAGGATTCACCAGAGACAGAGTGGGGAGCAGAGCAGGCAGATCTACTGAAATACACTGATCAGGGGAGCAGTGGGCAAGACAGGAGAGGTCTGCTGTGCCATATGTGGGTTACCTCCCTGGCCAGGGATCAAACTCAGGCCATAGTGGTGACAGTGCTGCAACTTAACCCCTCGACTACTAGGAAGCCCAGAACTTTGAGATTATTAGCATGTTTGATGCAGTTCCTGCTGATCGCTTCTTACCAATTCACACAGTACATAAAGATAGAAAATAGAAAGCCCCAACTCTGTGTGGCTTAATTTCTTCCCTCATATAACTCTGGCACAAACTACATGCATGCTTAAGAGCTAGTTCCAGGGTCATGCACTATTTATTACAAAATAAAATATTATTTGATTGTACCACCTGAAATAAATTACCTGCAAATGCTCATCAATATTAAGAAGAAGCTAGTGTTGGAGTTTATTTTTTTAAGGTTTTTATTTATTTAATATTTATTTATGCATACAAAAACCAGGGGTGTAGGCCAGAGGTGTAGGAGTGAGAGGACTCAGCAGAGACAGAGTGTGAAGCAGAACAGACAGATTGACTGAAATACACTGCTGAGGGGGTCAGTGGGTGAGACAGGAGAGGTCTGCTGGGCCATGTGGGTTAGCTTACTGGCTGGGGATCAAACTCATGCCACAATGGCTGGCTATAGCTGACAGCACTGAGACTTCAACCCCTGTGCCACCAGGGAGGCCCAGGTGTTAGTGTTTAAAATTGGGTTGATAATTCCTGTCTGTGTAGGAATTATTAGATCAGTTTCTCAAACTATGCTTATAAAATCATATAGAAGCATGAAGAGTAAGTGGATTTGTTCTATACTGTCTAGCCTCTGATAACAAGACTACCTTACTATATGGCTCCTTGCTGAAAACAAATGTGTATTTCCTGGTGAGTAACTGATCGACAGAACTGCTGGCTTTGAAGATAGCTTTGAAGGTCCCACTTGGTTAGGGCTCCTGACAACTTGAAACAAATGTACATGGAACCAGAAAAAAAAAAACAATTATTGCCTAAAAAAAATGTAAAGGTGCTATCCATTGGCCAAAATTATTAATGGGTATTTAAGAATACATTACAGGTATAATTATATTGTGAGATAAACAAAACTGGTTGAATATCAAAATAGATAGAAGACTTAAGAAATATGTGAATGGAGCATAGCACCATAGTAGTTCCATATGTTCAGAGCATTAAAGGCTGCAAGCAGTCTGTAGTATGGGACAGTCCCTCGAGCAAGGGACTGAACTGCTAGGACAGAACTGAGTAGTTATGGCAGACTATGTTGCTCACTGAGGCTAAATGATTTGCTGTTTTGTCATTTAAAGAAAGTTTGCCAATCTCATAGAGGATTTAGTTCACTTTTAAAAATTGACTTTGTATCCAATAATTTTGCTGAATTTATTAATCATTGATTTTTCTACACAATTTTTAAAATTTTCTATGTATGCAATTATGTTGTCTTGTAATAATAGCAGTTTTATTTTTGAGGTTCCAATCTTTGTACTTTCTTTTTCATGTTGACTGTGTAATTCCTCAAGTTTAAGTCTTGTTTTTGAATTCAGGGGAGGATAATTCAATATTTAGCCTTTGAGTTTGAAGTTTGAGATTGGCTTTTTATTTTCTTTATAAGATACCTCTAATCATTATACATTTTTTCTTCTTTTGTTTCTACTTAACTGGTGTTTCACATCTTATACATACTTTTAAAAAAAGTTATGGTTTTAATATGCTGGATTTTTATTAAAAGAATTGTTATAGGGACCTCCCTGATGGCAGAGGGGTTAAGTCTCAGGGCTATTAACCCTGTGGCCTGTCCCAGGCCAGGGAGCTAACCCACATGGTGCAGCAGACCTCTCGTCTTGCCACTGCTCCCCTTAGCAGTGTATTTCAGTAGATCCACCTGTTCTGCTTCCCACTCAGTCTCTGGTGAATCCTGTCATTCCTCTGCACCTCTGGCTTATACCCCAGTTCTTTGCTGCAAAAATAAGTAAATCTTTAAAAAAAGAAGATTTGCTAACTCTGGTATATACATTCATGTACAAAGGTACACATAAATGTAGATATGTGAGACTATATAGGTAAGGTATTAAGGAATATATGTGGAAGGACATGAAAGAAAATATTAGTCTTTATGTCTTCTGAGTGAGATAGAACATCTTAGAATGAAACTGATTTTCATTTCATTCTTTGTTGTATGTGTATATAATCATTGTCCTTTTATTTTTTCATAAAAATAATTATATGCTTGTTAAGGTTTTTTAAAAAGTACATGCCGCAGCATTTTATGTTCCTCATAGTTATAAAATAATTTAACTTTCATTTAAAAAATTCTTAAGAGTTCTTATGATATATTAGGAACTGTGATTGGTACTTTACACATTGTAACTCATGTTCCTATAAAAACAATAAAAAACATTCCCCAAATACTCAAAATGTCACCTCGAATTAATTGGATTATGACATTTTTTAACAGATACTTTCAAATTATATTAAATTTTATTCATTATTTAAGATTTCAACTAATTAAAATTTTAGGAATTATTAACCTACCATCATACCTAATGTGAATAAACAATAAGATAATTTTATTTATGTGGATACTTTATGATTTCCACTTTTTCTAGGAAAAAAGAGTGGTGATTGCTTTGTAGCAGAGATTCTTATTTTAATGTTGGAGTTTGAAACCATCAGATTTCAGTTTGTGCTTAGAATTGATTAGATCGTGCTGGTTGTAATGACAGATATCTACATGCCCAGGCACCTGTTACTTTTAGGTCTAAATATCATCCTTGTTTAGTATCTATAAAAACGCCAGAGTTTTGAGATTGATTCCTTTATGGAGCAGTTTGCTATGTCCCACAGCTACCAAATAATTACCTTCTACAATTCTCTGACCCCAACAAAACAAGATTAATTAAGGAGAGGATATAGATTGATAGTTATAAATACATTTCACCCAGTATTGGGTGGAGGGAACGTTCATTCTGCAACCCTGTCATTTGGGTCAGCTTCTAATCTCAGATCAGAATGATGCAGCGCAAGCATCCTTTGTAGAAACAACTGTCTCATCTAAATTGCACAAAGTGACTGTAGATATTTTATGCATGTATACATCTCTCATGTTAAAGAAAAAATATTAGCCTATTAAATCTAGCTAACCTGTCAGATGTTGATAGTGTGATTTAACAAACATGTTTCTGTTCAGACATCTCCCGAAGCTCATTGCATGCTGAAATCTCAAAATATTCTGAGTTCTCTATTCTCTAACTTTGCATGAATGCTTGAAGTTATTTATTCTGTGGAAATGCAAATACTGTTCTACCACCTGCTTATATCTGTTTTTCTTTAATATAATTTGCCGCTGGGTTAATACTGTGCTTTACTTGATAACCTAGACTCTCTTTGGAGAAAGTAACTTCTATTGCGATAGCTAAAAGAGCCCTTTCCTCTTTCTATGTGTTGTGTCTTACTGGTGCAAAGCATGTTTTGTTTGATCTTGATTATTGCTTCAGGCAAAACAGGTGGACTCCCTTCCTTGTTTTGAGTCACAGCAGATCAAGGTTGTCTCATGATGGGTAAACCTGAAACCTTTACAAAGCTGAGATTGGTGTGCACAAACTTTTCTCATTTTGCACCTGTCATTTTTCATCATGGTTTATCATAGTTACCTCATGCTGTGTATCCACATGGCCACCAAAATGACACTTACCATTGCAAATAAGAATACAACTGCATTTTAGGAGAGGATGTTTGAGAGAAAACTGAAAAGAAAAACAATTGATTTTTGAATACTTTGAAATGTTTCATGTACTTTTATTGTCTCAGTTTTTAAGGTCATATATAGATATACATGAGTATATATATATATATATACACACATGGATACATACACATATACATATATGCTAAATTTTAAAATTATTTCAGAAAGGAACTTTGATAGGTAATTTTTGGAAGAGTGATTTGATGACCAGTGATGATTGACATTAGGTAATTTATTAAACTTCTCCATTGAAAAGCATCAAAATGACAGCAAGTGCAGATAATGATACTTAGGTAACTCAGTATGATATTTTATACATATATACGTGCAATTTGTTTTCATACTTTTAGCAGTCAATTTTTTTTAAAAGATTTTATTTATTTATCCAAGCACTGGATACAGTCAGAAGTGTGGGAGGGTGAGAGAATTCACCAGAGCCAGAGCGGGGAGCAGAAAGACAGACTGACGAAATACACTGCTGAGGGGAGCAGCGGGCGTGGCAAGAGAGGTCGGTCGCACCATGTGGGACCCTCACCAGCAGCCGGGGATCGAACCGGTGCCGCAGAGGCTGTGGGCAGCTTTGCAGCCCAGCGCTCAACCGCTGCGCCACCGGGGAGGCCCAGCAGTCAAAATTTTTATCACATTCTTTAATGCAAGTTAATTATATGGCGTATTAAATGTTCTTTCATCGAGATAGGCATTTACTAACACTTTTATATGTCCCTGTATTCTTCACATTTTCTATAAAGACCATATCTTAACTGTTGAACCAAACTTACATTTGAAATCAGTATCATTGTCTTGGATGTTATGTAGATTCACTTACATCACAACAAAGGAGAAAATTAAATACACACATAAATGTGTAGACAGTGGTATGCCAACAAAATGTGATTTAAAATAGACAATATGTAGTTTATATCTTAAGTTTTTTTGACTTTCTTACATTTCCTATAATAGATAGGTTTTATAAAATGAGGAAAATAATTTCATTTGCAAAAATTACATTTAAACTCTTAGAAATAATTCTGACAAAAGGCATAATGTAGATTAATTCAAACACCACCAAAAACAGGGAATTAGATGTACATTAAACATTTTCTTAGGGAATTAACTGACCTGTGCGTTTATTAGTTTGACATTACTACATAGTCGAAAAGTGTTTATTATCAAAAGGATAGTCCAAAAACATGGGAGACAGATTTTGAACAATTTGGGGAAAAGATATATAAAGTCTGGGCCATGAAGTATTAAAAGATAATAGATCTAAGTTTACTACTAAGTGTTCTGAAGTGAAGTTTCACTTTAATTTTTTTTTTTTAAAGATTTATTTATTTATTTATTATTTATTTATTTTATAGAGGCATGTTTTATTTATTTGTTTGTTTGTTTGTTTGTTTATACATGCACTGGGTACAGTCAGAAGCGCGGGAGGGTGAGAGAATTCACCAGAGCCAGAGCGGGGAGCAGAGCAGGCAGAAGGACCGAAGTACACTGCTGAGGGGAGCAGCGGGCGGCAGGAGAGGTCTGCGCGCCATGTGGGACCCTCCTCTGGTGGCCGGGGAGCAGCCGGGGATCGAACCGGCGCCGCAGAGGCCGCTGGCAGCTTCGCAACCCAGCGCTGAACCGCCGCGCCACCGGGGAGGCCTCACTTTAGTGTTTTTGATGCTCTTAAAGGAGAGAACCATAGAAATTCTAAAAATGCAAGTTCTAAATATGCAAGAAGTCTAAACAATTTTTGATGAGTAGACAGAAATGATAGGAACAACATAAAAATGAAGAATATAAAAGAAATTTGTTATTACATTATCTAGCTCTTATGCTAAATTTATTGCATAAATTTATTTAAAATGGTTTCAGTTATAAAGTAACTTCATTAGTTGTCATTATAGTTCATAAATTGTTTCATCCTTGAATCTGTTGAGATATTATAAACCTCAATAAATTTTTAATATTTTGACAATGAGGAATTGAGACTTGTAATTATAGTGAAATATACTTTCCACCCAAAAGTTCCTAAAATCTACCACTTTCCATGTTTATAGCTAAAGCAAAACAATAATTTTGTGATAATTTAAATACATTTTCAAGTGAATGCTATAGCCATTGTAATTCAGTTTTGGTTTTAATAACTTATGCTTAAACACAGAATGTGTATGGATTGAGGTCAGAGGACAGTTTCTTGTGATTCTTTTCATTATGTATTTTTGATACTACGAGTATGAGGATAAAAGGTAAACATCTATTATATTGATTGGTCTTTGAGTTTAGAATCTCTGCTGTGATCATTGTTGTACTCAATATTCCTTTTATTTGTCAGTTTTTTTAAGTGCATCTCACTTTTATTTTTATTGAAGTAACATTGGTTTACAACACAATATATGATTCAGAAGTATAGGAATACTCCTCTCAGAAGTATATTACTTTTTGTTATTATCTATTTTTTTAATTGAGGTAACCTTGGTTCATAGCATTGTTTGTTTTAGAATTGGAGGTTCCCCCTTTCAGATGTGTTTTTATACTGCACCTACCACCAGAACACTCTCTCTTCATGCCAGCTGGATTCACTCAATGTTTGTAGATTGAAAAAAAATCAAAAGAGAACATTTACTTAAAATATGAGTTTACAAACATCTGCCTTACCTTGACAAAGCAATGATTTTATAAGATCCAGTCACACACACAAAAAAAAATAGTTCACAGTTTTAAATATTCACATTACATAATCTGTATGGAATGGCTCACACCCTAGGTTCTGTTGTCACTAAGAGCATTTAGTGCACCAAATGCAATTAAAAATAAACTACCTGCTGTTGCAGTTGAATTGCCACCAGAAGTAGCGCTTAAGCAATTTCAGCAATGCAGGTGTACATGTGTAATGATGCCCCCTCAGAACTCTTCTGCACATATTATCCAGTGTGAATGGAAAGCAGTAAAATTCCAGAGGTAGAAAGCAGACTATCTTTTTTTTATTTTTTATTTATATTTTATTTGCAAGTATCTTTTTAGCACCATTATAAAGAAAAACATTGACAATTTATGCAAACATCCCTAGTTGCTACAAATTCTGTTTTGTAAAAATTCCTGCTCTCCCATAGATTTCCTTTTTTCAGTAAAAATTGAATCAAGCTTTAAATATTAAAAAAAAATATGCTCTCAGAATGCAATTGAAATCAATTTAATCTGTTATTTGGGTAGTTATTTTAAGTTAAAATACAGTGAATCATTATGCATATTAATTCATTTGAAATATTCACTTACTCCATTTGGAATTGATGTTTGCTTTTGTAAAGGATGTCTTACTGTCTTTTCATAGAGAGTAAAAAAAATACAAGAATTAAACAAATTTATTTAGATTATTTAAATTTGCTGTTGCTTCTTACCAGATTTTAATTAATACATTTGGGAATGTCAGTCAAATACTTAATGTCCCCCTTTCATTTTCATATTTTTCATAAATTTGTTCAAATTCATTCAGTTAGTTCACACTATTATTACTATAAATAGTATATTTAAAATTAATATTTATAGCTGCATGGTTTTTTTAAAAGATTATTTATGCATACAAGAACTCGGGTACAGGCCAGATATGCGGGGGGCAAGAGGATTCACCAGAGACAGAGTGAGGAACAGAACAGACAGACTGACTGAAACACACTGCTGAGGGGAGCAGCAGGCAAAGCAGGAGAGGTCTGCTTCACCATGTGGGTTGCTCCCTGGCCAGCTGGGGATCGAACTTGTGCTGCAGAGGCTGTGGATTGCTTCATAGTGTGGTGCTTAACCCCTTGCGTCACCAGGGAGGCCCACTGCATGATTTTTTATAACTGATGTCTCAAGTATTTTTATAAAACCAATAGTCAGCTGTTTATAAACTCAGTTATTCATAACCACAGTTTTTGTTCTGGCAATAAAATTATGAAAATTCAGTTGTAAAAACAGGTAACAGAGAAGAGTTGATTAAAAATCCACAAAGAGAATAACATTGAGAAAATATAACTCAAGCCATCTCTTCCTGATAAGTACATATTCCATAAAAAATCATTTTGAATGATATTGCTCAGAATATATATTTACATCAGTTATTTTCAAGTTCAAGCAATATTTGCTTATAAATTTCAGAGCTATATTACCTTATATTTACATGTGTATGGAAGCAAATATTTGTACTTGAATTATAAATTTTCATTCCACTCAATTCCTGTTTACTCAACTTATTTTTTATTTGATATTGCATCTTTTTATGTATTTTTTAGGGTTGTTTATTTTCTAAATTTATAGATACATAAATACATATATACATATATTTGTAACTGATTTTTAAAATGATTTAGGAATCTGGCAAGATGGCAGAAGGGTGTAGATTCTGGACTTTTCCCCTCCACATAGTCACGACAAAATTTAAGGAAATAAAATCAACAGTTGACCGTCCTATACATCAGAAGCAGTGATGTGGTGGTGTAGAGTAGGAGAACCCATAATTGGACAGTGCTTAGGGGGCTACCCATGCAGTACAGCCCATTGAGGGAGGGGCAGCTGTTGGAGTCTCCGTCTCTAGCCCTGCATGTAGAGGGAGTGTGCAGAGTGCACCTCTGGAGAGCTATTTTTTAAGGGTGGAGAGTGACGATGACTTGTCTGAGGCTCCTAAACTGAAACAGTTGGGGCCCAAACCAACAGAGGTAGCCAGATGTGATTGCCTGTGTCTCCTCAGATAAGAAACTGATTTGTGGCTTGAGGCTGTGATATACGAAACACCTGTCTTCACCTACCCAGGGCCAAAACCAAGACAGGTGAATGGTCTCACTAACCATAACTTTGTGGCTTTAAATTACTTAGTTGGAATACAATCCCTTAAACAAAAGCCACGCTCAGAAACTTCAGTAAAGTTCTTCTATATTCAGCACTTCAAAGATGTTGTGCCATTGTCATCTCCAACCATATATTATTTTGTCATTGTCTTTATTTGTGCACTGTTCTGTTTCCTTTAAAGTTTCATAATGATGCCTCAAAGTATAGTTTTCTTTTATTAATCTTGCTCTGTGTTCACTGGACTTCTATAGCTCCAAATTATAAACATCTGTCTATTATTTCCTCAATTTTTTTTCCTGCCCATCTCTTTTTTTTTCTTTTGAGGCTGATTTTATATTTTGCCTCTTTGCCTATCTGATAGTTCCCTACAGGACTGTGAGTATCTGTTTTATTTATTCTCACTCTTTCCTTTTTGTTTCTTAAATTTTGATGAGTTTATTGAGATTGATTACATTTCACATTCACTTGTTCTGTTTTTAATCTATTATTAATTCTATTCAGTAAATTTTTCATTTCATATATTGTTATTTTAAGCTATATAATTTCTCTCTGGTTCTTTGTTGTTTTCATTTTTCTATCACTTCCCATTGTTTGATCATGTGGTCCTAGATTCTTAAGCTTGATTATTTTGTTTTTAAATATATTGGGTGCTAATCCTAGTATCTGTGTCATGATGGTATCTGTTCTAATTGGCTGATATTTCATTAAAAATTTTCAACCTACACATTATAGGTTTCTAATTAAATTCTACATATTTTTAGTAATGGAATCTGAGTTATGTTGTCATCCCTTAAAAGATGTTGAGTTTTGCCACCAGCAGTTACCTAAATTTCTTTAGAGATATATATAGTCTCCAAAACTGAGACTCTTCTTTTGAATGACAACCTCTGTCAAATACTCCATTGCCTACCAATGCATCCCCTGTATTCTGTTTGTGCTTTAGTCTCCTCATCTTTTGTCCATAAGTAACCTCATGTAGAAAATTAGATTGAACATGAGACTTATTTGACATGTTAACTTCTGCTGTGGTCATAGTTTTAAGCATATTATTAGGTGCATATACTTTATGTCAATATATGCTTTCCCTAATGGTCTCTGATATCATTCAGTACAGTCATTGGCACATCTCTGGGTTAGCTAAGGCACAAGGTTATCTAAGGTTCAGTAAACCTGGCTTACATAGTTAATGGCAGAACACGGATTTGTGGTTAGACCTGGAGTCTTGATGACAATTTTGTCATTTCTATATGTTTCAGGATCCATGGTACTGACATTTAAAACTCTAGGATGCACGGAGAGGTGCTCAGGATAAAACAATGCATTTGGATAGACTGGTAGGTGATATTTAGATACCTAAATATTTATGTTTCAAGTTAATTTAGAGATTTGGGTGATGTGAGTGCTACAACCTAAGAAAGTAGCTCTCTTCGCTGATATTAAAACTTATAGGAATTGTCTTCTCTCAATGCCAATAGCAAAACAAATAACACTATTTCATACTAGATCCACTTCTTATAGACTCAGCAGAATTTCCCACGGGTGATAGTTAATATTTAGTATCAATAAGATTTTTTTTAGTTTGTTATGGGATTCAGTTCCTCCAAATTCATTTCAGCCACTGCTAAGGTTATTTCCTTTCAGTTAATTTCATATGAAAATAATACACATTTTATAATATGGTGAAAAATTTGCTTAGAAAAGAACCAGAGGTGGACAATCATCATATATCTACCAACAGGTATTTTTTAAGGTCTGGAAGAAGGAATGTGAATTATAGAGGAACTGAACTTGAGGAAAGAGTGTTCTTCTGTATCAAAGCTTGAAATGTTAGTTGCAAGCATAATTCTGGTTTACTGCATATGTGTAGTGCTTTTTTAAGGAACAAGAAGTTTATTATGTCAAGGACAGCATGAGTCAATGGTTTTAGGGAATTTAATAATAACCATGAAAAATCTGCACTATGATATATTAGCTGTGACATGCCTTGCAATGTGTCACATAGAACTTGCTGAATTGTATCATTGAAGGCTGCAATCCTTAGAGCAGAGAAAGTTCTTTAAATGTAGGTCATTGTGTTCTTTTGTATAATCAGAAGTAGCCAGAGAGATTTTTATGACACTCAAACGAGGAAAATAAAAATTATATTATTAATTCATTTTAAGATACAACTCATGATAGTTATAGCATAAATGACCCTGTAATCTAAATGTCAGTTAATAATGAGTAACCTTCAAAGATCTGAGAATTGATATTTATAATAAATATATATGAAAAAGTGAGCATTTCAAAATAATTGGAGTTCTATTTTATATCGTCTAGAAAGTATGGTTTGAACAAATGAGGTGATAATGATATTGATAGTACCATGTAGTAAAATTAGTAATTGTAAAAATAACATTTGTTGTGCATTTCAGAAATGTCATTTAAAAACATTTAATCTTTACCTTAAGTGTGTGTATTTACAGTATATATATTATGAAAATAAACTAAGTGCCCAATGACCACTGAGTGGGTATAGATGTGGTACATAACATAAAAGAATGCCATTTGTAACAACATGGTTGGAACTTGAGGGGATTATGCTCAGTGAAGTAATCAGAATGAGAAAGACAAATGCTGTATGTTATCACTCACATATGGAATGTAAAGAAACAAATCAAAGGAACAGACAATACAATACCAAAACAAACTCTAGAAATGTGTCAATAGAACAGAGACTACCAGAGAGCTAGGCTGGGAGTGAACAAAGGGAACTATGCTGAAGAGAACAATGGGCTATGCTGAAGGACTTGAACTAGTTGGTGTTTGTGCTGTGATAACAAACATCTAAGGAGATGTGATCCTATACCTCTAAATCATATATGGTGTTAGTGAACATTAATCCAATAAAAATAGTAAGATTGGGAGGCCTCCCTGGTGGCGCAGGCAGTTGAGCGCCGTACTGTGAAGCTGTCCACAGCCTCTGCAGTGCGGGTTCGATACCAGCTGGCTGGCGAAAATCCCACATGGCGAAGCAGACCTCTCCTGTCTCACCCGCTGCTCCCCTCAGCAGTGTATTTCGTCAGTCTGCCTGTTCTGTTCCCCACTCTGTCTCTGGTGAATCCTCTCACCCTACCACACATCTGGCCTATACCCTGGTTCTTATATAAAAATAAATAAATCTTAAAAAAAAATAATAATTAGATTGAGACCTCCCTGGTGGTGCAAGGGGTTAAGTCTCAGCACTGTGAAGCTATCAGCAGCCACTGCAGCACTAGTTTGATCCGCAGCCAGGGAGCTACCCACATGGTGCAGTAGACCTCTCCTGTCTTACCTGTTGCTCCCCTCAGCAGTGTATTTCAGTAGATCAGGCTGTTCTGCTGCCCCACTCTGTCTCTAGCGAATCCTCTCACACACACACCCCCTCCCCCTGCACCTCTGGCCTATACCCCAGCTCTTGTATGCATAAAGTAAATGAAATAAATCTTTGAAAATATAAGATTAAATAAACTGACACAGCAAAAAAATTCAAGAAATTCCACCTTGGATTCCTGTTACCCAATTCGAACAAAATAAAAAAAAATATGTTTATTAAATGTAGGATAAGATTTTGAAAAGAATAGGCACACACAGATATTTGTTGACAGTCTTCTCAATTCTAACAAGTGCCAAAGAATCTTGAGTTTCATCTAAGCAGATATTGTAGTATGACAGAGATTCCAACAGATCTGACAAAATTTGAGTGAATATATCAAAGATTTGTAGAGCTTCCAATGTACTACTAATTTTCTTTTCAATTTATTTATATATATTTTAAAAAAATGTATTTATTTATGCACACAAGAACTGGGGTACAGGCCAGAGGTGTGGGGGGTGAGAGGATTTACCAGAGACAGAGCGGGGAACAGAACAGGCTGATTGACCTAAACACACTGATGAGGGGAACAGTGGGTGAGACAGGAAAGGTCTGCTGTGCCATGTGGGTTGCTCTCTGGCTGGCTGGGGGTTGAACTTGTGCTGCAGAGGCTGTGGATTGCTTCATAGTGCAGTGCTTAACCCCTTGCGCCACCAGGGAGGCCCCTCTGAATATATTCTTAATCTGTAATCTATGTTGTTGTCATAATAATGGTATGATTTATGTTGTGTGTCTACCATATATCCCAATATCCCAATTAAAATAATTCATTGATAATACTAAAGGGATTACTTGGGCTTTAAGGTGTTTATTTTTAAAAGATTTATTTTTATTTATTTATGGATAGAAGAACTGGGGTATAGGCCAGAGGTATAGAGATTGAGAGGATTCATCAGATACAGATTGGGGAACATAACAGGTGGGTTTATTGAAATACACTGCTTAGGGGAGTAGTGGATGATACAGGAGACATCTGCTGCACAATGTGGGGTAGCTCCCTGGCTGGGGATCGAACTCAGGCTGCAGCAGTTATAGCGCTGAGACTTAACCTCACTGCCACCAGGGAGGCCACAATTTGTTTATTTTTTATTGTTATGTATTTTCCTCTATCAGAATTACTGTCTCTTTGCAGGTATCAGTTGTAAATGAAATACAGTTAAACTTACTCTTTCTTTCATCTACAAATATGCTTGTACTAATGCCATCCAAGACACCTGTGATGCTGCCTCCTGTTATCTCACTAAAATAATGAAATTCATTAATGATTTGAAATAAATAAATGGGAAAACTATAGGCATTAGAAGAATATGGACATTATTATTTCAGCTATCTGGATGGAAGGAGAGACATGCAGCAGGAAAGAGGAGTGAGGGATATATGGATAGTGAGGAGAGAAAAAAATGTTAGAAAAGGTGAAAAAAGTTGAATAGAAATCTCAAAAATTTGCATTAACCTAGCAGGTATATATCTGTGTATTGCTGTGTATTTGAGATAGTTTTTCAAGCAGGAGTGGGAAGAACAAGAAGTGTAAGGTATTGTGTGATAAAAAAGACATTTGAGAAAGACCCCTGCTTGAGTAATTATTTCTATTTAACATTTCCCTATTAGAAGTCATTTCTAGAATTCTATGGGAATCATTTTGCTGTATCTAACATGAGATGTGATCCACAATGAATAAAATAATTTGGATCTATTTTTCAGGCTTTGGTATAATAAAGGCTTTCCTGCTGTCCCCATTATCACATTAGTTTGGATTACTTCTGTCTGTTTATTATCTGCCAACTAGGAGATAATTGGCTCTATGAAAAGGAAAGCAAATATGTTTTATTCCAGGTAAAAGGCCATCTAAGCTCTATATTTTGAGGTTCTACCCTGACAGGTTACCTGGGAAATGAGGACAAGGTCTTCTAGGTACTTTAAAACCCTGAATGCTTCATGAGGTTGGTGTACAATACCAAAAATTGACAATTGCAGGCAGGATGCAGAAACTCAAAGATAAATTTGACTAGTTGAGAATTTGGCTGTTGGCAGTCTCAAAATGACTGTCAGAGAAAGCTATAGATTTTATTGCTCTAGAATTATTTTAACACTTCCGTAGAGGGCACAATAAAGAGTGAGGGAATTTTTGGATTGTGTCAAAAACAAATTCTTTACATGGTTTGATGTCTTTGTGTAGACTGTAATCTAAACCTGAAACTTTGCTGTAATTTAGCACAGTTATCTTTTTTCTTTCATATCAGACTCTAAAGATACTAACCCTGGTGGAACTATTTTACCCTTGTCTTTGTTTGCAATAGAAGGTGATTTCAGTATCACTACAACTTTAGTGGTAATCAGATATACCTCACATATGAATCTACTCTAAGTAGTTGTAATAACAGCGAATGAAAATCTTAGTTTAAAATAACTACTTGAAAGTAACCGTTCAATAATGGATGGTAAATATGCAGATCTCTGCATCAGTGCCTCTTTTTAGCACTGGAAGGTATCTAGCCATGACAATTCCTATAGAATCATGAAAATAAAATGTGTATATTTGAATATATGCTTTTTTCCAATAGTAACAAATAAGCATGTTAACTGTACTATCATAATCTATTAAAAGTAGAGATATGTTTAGAGGTTTTAATGGGATGTGTGGAAAGAATAATTTTCTATTCAACTAAAGTTAAATTGCAGTTTGGTTTAGTAAAAATCTTCACTGATACCTACATATACTATACAGGGAAGCATATATATTATTAAGGAAAGAAAAGTAAGTATATGTGTCATAATTATATGGACTAGAAATTGTGTGGACAGGGGTTGGTCTCCATGTCCTTAACTTAGTAAAATACCACATCACAGAAGGCCCTCAGTAAAAATTTGTTAAATGAGTGAAATATATGAAAGAGTGCCACTGTTAAATGCATGCTACCTGTTCCGCTGACATGGAATCCCAATGACTTGCCAAGCTGGCAAAAACTTAACATGTATCGTGGCCAAGAGGGCGACTCCCCAGCCACATGGCCAATTAAATACCCAAACCGAGAGCCTAGTTGCTTAACTCCGCCCTCAGGTCCTCGCAACCTTCCCTTTGGTGATCATGGGGTTTGTAGTTCCCAGTGTCGTGGGGGTGGAGTCCACAAAGCCTGTATGGAGTTTGCTCAGGACATCATTCACCCCTATCAAAATCTTTCCCAGAGTGGACCCAACGATCCCGCAGTCCAACCCCACTGACTCCAAAAAACCCCATCAGAATCCAAAGTTCAGTGTAGATGATATAAAAGAAATGTGGTGGAAATATAAACAAAACAGCTTGTAATGCACACATGCAATATTGTTCACACTGGAAAAGAACAGGACAGCTGCAAGAGGGAGAAGATGTTGCTGAAAAAAATCTGTGGAGAAAAACCTAGCTGGTGAAACAGAAAAATACCTGATACGAATGTGTCAAAATGCTGTTTTTCTTTTTTTTCCTTTTTCTTTTTTTTACTTTTTTCTTTTAAACAGCACTTCTGGCCTTATTTCTTTGAAATCATCAGAAAGAGAAGGTAGGCTCTCAAGTTGATTGCAATGCCTAAGGGAAAGTTGGCTAAGATCTAAAATCTTGACCATGAGCCCCAAGGAATATACATTTTTAATAAAGGATGTTGGTAAAGTTTCTGCTATGTGAGGGCCAAAGTATTTAAGTTTTAAAGCAAAAAAAAAAAAAAAATTCACTGGAGACTGGCTGACAGCAGCTAGCCCTGCTGCTGATCACTTTTGTGGATGTAGAGGGAGGCTTTTTGTATGTAAACAGAGCCTAGATTACATCCAGTGGGGAGCCACAGCAAACAGTCGCCTGTGATTAATTCACTACAAAATGTCACCCTCACATTTTTTAAATATAGGGGAAAACATCCTTTTAAGAGAGAAAAAATTCCTGAAAGGAGATACAGCACAGCACAGCACAGAGGGAGGTTATGTTTATTTAATTGCCACGTTCCTGGTTCCTGAGGACCTGGTTTCCCTGCTTTAGCTAAAAAAGTAAGAGGAACTACAGGCTCTTTTTAAAACATTCATTTGTACCTTGTTTGAAGATAATTCATATGGAAAATGATTTTTTTTGACAGTGTATGTAATTTTGTTTCAGTCAGAAAAGGAATGAATATGAGATCAGTAGCACCCTGAATTCTTTAAGAGAAGACCAAAACTATTTATTTTTAGTATATGTTTAGACTATATGTTTATAGGGACATGTGAAGATTACTCAAATGGCATTAATGGTAAATTTGATATTCAGATGCATTTTTTAGAGAGAGACACTCTTTCCAAGAATTATACATTTTTAAACTTTTTCAAGAGAAGAGTGAAGAAATAAATCCAACATGAAATAATAGCCCCCATATTAATCATCAGTAGGATGTGATTCAGCACTGTTCAAATTCTCTAAGTGCATTTATTTCCTCTTAAATTTATGTATTCACAAAAATGTGGGCATGGTCTCCCCCAAAAAAGCAAGTTTTTCTCACTGTGCCCAGTATAGGCCTCTTTGAAGAAGGGTCACTTTTATATGGGGATCTAAAAGCCAGTCAGGGTCCTATGAGCCTGATCCCCTTACTTAAAGAATGCAGATTATTTTGAGTTAAGAGCAATGCACCTTTCCCTTATCAAAGAAGAGATATTAGTCCCTAAAATTTTGCCCCATTCTCTAGCAGAAGCAATCACTGCTCTACCAAGTAAAATGTAATTTGGGGATCCATCCAAGTACAGGTTTATCTGTAAAAATGGCCTCTGTATCTGAGCATCCCATCTTTACTCTTGATGCAGGAAAGACTAGAAAACCTGATGGAGGCATCACAAGAGTAAAACTTGACTCACACAAGTTGGTGGTGGGGATAGAGGAAATTCACATGACCATTAAGCCAGCTAGAGAAATCAGATCCTTAGGCACAGGTGCCTTATCACAAGGCATAAGACCCCAGCAGGTATCAGACTGCTGTAGGGAGCACAGACCTGAGGGTAAAGATATGGAGATTGAGCCCATTGTGCAATCTCTGGTCTCTTTCTGATTCTGCATTGTTGTCCAAAATCTAAAACAATCTAACCACTCACAAGGAGTGCCAAAGAGAAGGCTGTATCAGTGCAATCTTGGTACTGACAAGGGGTAGCAGTCCTTTTGCCCACCTGTGCCTATGCAGGTGCTTCTTTTCAACTCTCTCCCTCTGCAGGGCAGCAGCCTCCTGCCTGCCCATGACCTCTACCATGCTGGGACTTCTCTGCACTGACCTCCCTCAGCGGAGGCAGCTCTCCTCAAGGCCCCCGGCCTGTGACCATGCAGTCTTCTCTCTTAGCAAACCTGTCCCTTTTGGGGACAGCTCTTTCTGCCCGCTTATGTCTATGCAAGTGTCCTTCATTCTTCTGTCCCATTTTCCTAGTAAACCTACTCTGTTCTTTAAATATAGCTAATATCTTTGTCTCGTGGAGAAACTCACCTGGGAAACTCGGCTGCGTGTGGCTGAAAGGGGAGCTCCAGTGATACCTTTTCCAGAGTGAAGCCAAGGACCCTGTTCTCTCAACCATCGACTTCAAAAGTATCTCACTATCTGAGTAAAAATGAAGTTTCCCCTTTCTTTTCTGTCATCTGAGGTCTCCTTCTCTCTCAGTGATGCCCCAGGTCCTTAAACACAGGATAAATATCACTAGGTACCCTCCATTTTTCTTTAGAATACAAATGTTAAATTGATTTTTCTTTGCTAACATCTCTGATGCTGTTTTACTTGTTCAGGCTGAGAAGAACCCAGAGAGGTGTCGGCTTTTCTCCTGCATGCAAACAAAAACATTTTTGAGCAAGTTGGCAAACCAGTTCATTATTAGCATCACATGACTTTATTAGTGATCAATAGGTGTCCATTAAAAGCTATATCCCTATGTTAATGACGCTGATGTGGCTGAATAATACTTTCCTCTGTCAGGATTATATGGCTTAAAGTATTAGACTGGATAATTAAGTTATTGCTGTCCTTTTTTGGTGCATGTTGTTTCAATGCATATTAATTTTTAAATGTGGATACCCAACACCCACACAAAACAAGTTCCATAAGAAAGTTACATTGGATATGGACATTGTACATTTCAAAATATATAAATTTATACAAAGAAACCTGCACTCCGGTGTTTATTGCAGCACTGTTTACAATAGCCAGGATATGGAAACTGCCTAAGTGCCCCAAAATGGGGGAATAGATTATGACGATGTGTGTGTGTGTGTGTGTGTGTGTGTGTGAGAGAGAGAGAGAGAGAGAGGGAGAGAGAAATGGCAAATTACTCAGCAATCAAAAGGATAATTGTGTCATTTGCAGCAACATGGATGGAGCTGGGAAGAGATAGCTGAAGCACCAAAGCTGGTAGGGAGTGGAGGAGGGCTAGGAGACAAGAGGAAAGGAAGCACAATGGGCTCTGGTGGTAAACTGAGGACATTTTGGTGGGGGGTGCCCTGCTATCGTGATACCTAATGGAGAGAATCCTAATGGTATCACAATTAAAAAAACTAATAAAAAATTATATCATTTAACATAAACAGAAGTCTCCTTCAACTCAAGGAAATGAAATACTTCGCCAGGCAGTCCTTTTCTTCCTCCTTATTATTATTATTATTTAAAGATTTATTTATTTATCCAAGCACTGGGTACAGTCAGAAGCGCGGGAGGGTGAGAGAATTCACCAGAGCCAGAGCGGGGAGCAGAGCAGGCAGAAGGACCGAAGTACACTGCTGAGGGGAGCAGCGGGCGGCAGGAGAGGTCTGCGCGCCATGTGGGACCCTCCTCTGGTGGCCGGGGAGCAGCCGGGGATAGAACCCGTGCTGCAGAGGCTCATGGCAGCTTCGCAACCCAGCGCTCAACCGCTGCGCCACCAGGGAGGCCCATCTTCCTCCACATTAAATAGTGATAATTAATAATTGTATTACAGGATTGCCATTGAGATTAAGTGAAATGATATGTTGTATTTGAGGCAGCAAATGTAATTCCTCTAACAAATGGTCCTTTACATGAAAAGAATAATTGCTGTTATCACTATTAATGAGATTAGAATTGTCTATCCTCCCCCTACCTTTTCTCTTCCTCCTTTTTATTGATTCTCCTTTCCTTCTCCTTCAACTTTTCTGTTTCTTATTAAATTTATTTTTGCTATGAATGCATAAGGATGCACAGAGAGAAGATACTATTTGCTTCTAGGAAAAGGTTTATTCACCCCGTAGGGAATGTCTGTTCTAAAAGATTGAAAGAATGTTGTCACATTTGGTGTTAAAGTCAGTAAAATTTATATTTGTTGACATAAAACTACAACAAAAAGGAATTACATAGGGCCTTCCCAGTGGTGCAGGGGTTGAGTGCGGCGCTGTGAAGCTGTCTGCAGCCTCTGCAGCACCGGTTCGATTCCCGGCCCACCAGGGAGAAACCCACATGGTGGGACAGACCTCTCCTGACTTGCCCGCTGCTCCCCTCAGCAGTGTACTTTGGTCAATCTGCCTGTTCTGCTCCCTGCTCTGTCTCTGGTGAATCCTCTTACCCTCCCGCGCCTCTGGCCTGTACCCCAGTTCTTGTATAAAAATAAACCTTTAAAAAAAAGGAATTACATAGACAAAATAGAGAATTGAAAATAATTACTTCTCCTACAAGTAGGATGGAATATCGGAAGTATAGGAAGTATAATTAATTTAAGATGAAATGTATAATCTCATTTAGCCAGACTCCTGATATTATGGTTAACTAATATAGAGATGATAATTCATTTTCTCATGTTTATAATGTTAAGAAAAGGGGAAGACTCTGTATGATAACAATTGACAATAACTATTTTGACATCACCTGGAGCTTGGTAGAATTGCAGAATCTCAGGCCCTAAACACACCAACTAAATGAGAGTCTGTGTTTTTATAAAATATTTCAGGCATTTGTATGCACACTGAAGAGGGATAAGCACAGGTCTGGAGGATTTCTGATAGTTCTTTGAAAGTTCTGTGATTTCTGCTTGGCATGTGAATGATGAACAGTTTGTATAGGTAGTTATATAGTCATTTATTATTATCCACATAGTATAGGTAATATTATAGTTTCTGTAATCTGACTACTTTCAGATTAGTTCTCCCAAATTGTTTTCATTTAATTGTCAATTTTATATAATAAATTGGCATAACATTATATTACTTTCAGGTGTATAGAATTCTATAATTGTATATGTTACAAAATGATCACCATCATAAGACTAGTTAATGTCCATCATCATACCTCGTTACAAATTTTCTTCTCATGATGACATCTTGTATTATTTAATGATATGTATCACCTTTGGATGTGCCTTTTGAGCATTTGTATGAGTTTTTTTATTCCCCCCACATTGGGCTGCTTCAGGTCAGGAGGCTACTGAAATGAAGTTATGGTAGTGTTTTGAGGGAAGGCAGGATGGGGAGTCTTTTGCTGGGGTGGCACAGCTGCTGGGAAGGCTTGTCAAATATCTCACAACGGTTCATCAACAAAATGTCTGTCCAGAGTTATCATCTCCCAAATGATGCTTCCAGGCAGGTCGCTCAAGCTGACAGAGCAAAAACCATGGGTACCTACATCTAGTGTAACTGCACTGGTGGGTATAACACTCATGCATGTGGATTATCACCTTAAAAGGCAGCCCAGTCTTATCCTCCACAGGCAGGCCACATGCCAGCCAAAGCCTCCCCAGCTCCAGGAAGCTATAGAATTTCTCCCTGGTCTGTATAAACAACCAGTGGATGCTCTGTGGGGTAGCCAATCTCCACAAGGGGATATTTGGCAGGATTTCTGCTAAGATTCCACAATTTGGGCCACCATGGGCTGCCAGTGGATGGATTTGGGTGTCACCAAAAACTGCAGATTGGGCTGCAGGCATGCCTTCAGGGAAGAATGGGAAGAAACATGGAAAGTTGTAATTCCTACTGCTTGTGGATCATGGAGAGGGCGAAATGTCTATTCGATCTTTTTTAAGTGAGTTGTTTTTGTAGTATTGAGCTGTAACATTTCTTTATTCTTTATATAATTCCCTTGTTAGACATTTTATTTGGAAATACTTTCTTACAGGCTATTGTTTATCTTTTCACTTTTTAAATAGAATTTATAGCTTTTGCTTCCACAGTTAGCTTTGTGAGACATTTGGAGTCAATTTTTCTTGTATTGTCTCAAGTAGAGGTCCAGTTTTATTCCTTTGCATGTGAATATCCAGTAGTTGTGATTAATATTTTTTTTAAGTTCAGTTAGCCTAAAAGATAGCCTAAGAGATATCCTGAAATGTCTGCTAAAATCAGAATTAATCCCTATACTGAGCTTAGATTGTCTTGTATGTATACTTATTCCTGATTCTCATTGTTAAAAGAAGAATATCCATCATTTGAGGTTATGTAAGACAATAGGTACATGTGAAAGAAGACCTTGTTAAAGAATCTGTTGAATACATTACTACTGATATGGTAACTTACATAATTTTGCTGGTTCTATGTCTGGTCCTAAAGATGTGGCTACATACTGTTTCAGAAATTGCAGTAGCCCCTTTAAAAACAAGAATGCTGCGTTTTCTCTGAAACCACCTTGATAAGTGGAATGCACATTACATGGAAGGTTTTAACATGAAAATATAAAATAAACATGATATCCATTTGCCATCTGGTGTGTTGTAAATATATTGTTGTTTACCCTTTTCAGAAGCCCTAAATGAATTTCATAATTGCCTCATTATCTGCAATATGTGATACCACCCTGGCCATTCTGGTGTTGATAACACATGGCTTCTTTAACAAAACAAAAGCAAAATGAAGAGATAGGTGAAGTGTTCTAATGAACCTATACACATTTGTATGTAAAGAAAGATGTCTCTTGAAATAACAATGTGCTGAAGTTCCAATGTAGCTTTAAGCAGTATAGCTAATGTCATCTGCTGCAAATTTGCAAGTGCATCACTGAGACTACAGAGCTTACTTTGCTAAAAGTTAATCAGACTGCAATAAAAGATGATTGGGATGTGTCTTCAATGCAATTCTACTGCTATCCTTAATTCTACTCTCTAGTCTTTTAGAATGCTAAGTAAGTGCATGATAAAGTGCATACATAGAAAGTGATATATATATATATAGATAGATAGATACACACATATATAATATATATGTATATATGACATACTAACTCTGTAACAGACATGGATGCTATTTTAGTGTTTAGAGTCACATGTTCTCAGTAAAAACTTTTTAACAGCTCCCTGATTCATTTGTTTTTGATTTCACTAGAACTCTTTAGCTAGTAAATATTTAACAACAGGTGTGGTTGCATGAAACAGATAATCTTGAATGAACTCATATGACAACTTTTCCACATTTACCATTTCTAGAGAATTCTAGATTAATGTGGGAATTTTTTTGGCATTCACCCATATATGGATTTATTGTTTTTTCACTATAATCTGTGTGATTCCATTAGGGACCTAGGGATAAAGACTTTTAGTTCTGTTTCAGTGTTCTCCTTTATCCCTCACTGCTTCCATGAGTAAAACTTTCTCCTCTGATAATTGTTCTTTCTTCTTAAAATATGCTCATACTAGTATTGGTCTAGGACCACATCACATGTCTTTTCAAATGATTTTGTTCTTTAGTAGACAATCATGGCTCATTTTAACACTGAAGAACAGAAGGGAAAGGATCTTATCTTTAGAAAATTTTTATCTTAGAGTAGGCTAGGAGAAAGTACTTGAAGGGAAGAGATTAAAAAAGCAAGAGCAAGCAGCAAATGTTTTCTAAAGGAATACACACAAAAAATGCACAAATCTTAAACATCCAACTCAGTGACACTCAGTGGAGTAAATCTTATTTCTAATGTGTGTATTAAGAGGTAATTCCTAGTGAGTTTTATTTTACATTTTGTTGTATTATGTTTATTGAGGTAATATTGTTTTATAACACTGTATATATTTTTGGGTAAAGGTTCACACCACAACCACCAAAGTCCCAATAATTTTCTACCATAGTCCATTGTGACATTTGAAACTACTTCAAACTATACAGCAGATATAAGCAGAATGTATTGTTCTGTGTCAGGCTTTTTATGCTGTATGTTGCATTGATAATATTTATCAATATTACTGTGTGGCATTAAATTCATTTATTTTAACTTCAAGTTACTCCACTTTAAAAAAAAAAAAAAACATTCCCTGGCTCATGAGAACTTTTGGATTATTGACAATGCTTAAATATTGGTAGTGGTCCTACTATGAACTTACGTTTTTTGAAGGGAGAAATAGATACACATTTTTATTAGTTATATTGTTGCTTCAGGTAGGATGGTTAAGTCATGAGACACATACTGTGTTAGAAATATGCCAAACAATTTTCAAAAGTGGTTGTACCATGTTATAGATAATGTTAGCTATTTTCTGTCTTTTATGTTAGTTATTCTGATGGATGCATATTGGTATGTCACTGTATTGAGCTCATAGTAGTTTTAATTTTCATTTCCTTTATGAGTAATGTATTTGATTATTTTTTCTTAAGTTTATTTACCATTTGGATATTAACTTATATGAAGTGTTTGTTTGCTTTATTCTACTATTGAAGCATCTGCTTTTTATCCTTTAATGGATATGTATCTCTTATAGTATGGCTTGTCTAAAATGACAGTCTATTAAAAAGTGAGCAAAATATTTGAATAGACATACAAATGAACAATAAGCACACGAAAGATTAGTCAATACCAGTGATCATTAGGAAAGCAAAAATCAAAACAACAGTGAGATACCACATCATACCAACTTAGAAAAGGAAAACATAGATAATAACAAATTTTGTTCCATATGTTGAGAAATTAGAATGTCCATATATTGCTGGTGATGTTTATAATGCAAAAGCTGCTTGGGAAA
Source organism: Talpa occidentalis (assembly GCF_014898055.3). NCBI lineage: Eukaryota > Metazoa > Chordata > Mammalia > Eulipotyphla > Talpidae > Talpa > Talpa occidentalis. The sequence goes on along the minus strand of NW_023605083.1, from coordinate 36,401,738 downwards.
ACAATTTAGGAATTCCTTAAAATGTTAAGTATAGTATTATCAAATGATTCAGCAATTCCACTCCCTGGTATATATGCAAGAAAACTGAGGACATACATCCTACAAAATCTTGTCTATGAATGTTTTTAACAGCATTTTTCATAATAGTCAAAACATAATAGAGACAAAGGTCAATCGAGTGAGGAATGATAAACTGAATGCGGCATAATTGTACAATGGAATATTACTTAGTGGTAAACAGTAATAAAATATGGGCACATGCTATAGCATGGGTGAAGCTTGAAAACATTATGCTAACTGAAAGAAGGCAATGACTGAATGCTACATTTGTTTGATTTAATTTCTATGAAATGTCCAGAAGAGACAAGTTCATAGCGATACAGATTATTCATAGAATATAGATTAGTGGCTGCCAGACACTTGGACTAAGATCAATAGAGGTGACTATTATAATGAATAGGGGATTTCTTTGAATCTCATGAAAATGCTTTAAAATTATTTCATGTGATGGTTTTACAACTCTGAACAAATTAAAAGCCATTAAGTTGTTCATGTTTTAATTATTTTATTTTTTATTGTGTTAACATGGTTTACAGCACTATGTGTTTCAGATATATAGGTTTATACCTTTTCAGATGTAAGTTACCACAAAGGTGAATTTTATATGTGTGTTATATCTCAATAACATTGTTTAAAGAAAACCTGCCAATTATATAAATACCATCAGTGGAGTAATGAATAATTATGACGTAACTTATCAGTGGAGTGTCTAAACAACGAATATGCTCCAGTTGGCTACATTAATAGCAATGGAATTTTTAAGCATTATGCTACATGGTGAAGACAAGTTTAAAGCATATGAAAATGATAAACACTAAATTAAGGCGAGCAATTTTATTTTTAAGGTTTAGAAAAAGTGACTGAGACATGGTACACAGGATCTTTTCCAGTGTTAGTAATATATTTCATTCTTGAAATTTTTGTGACTACCTGGGATTTCATTGTGTTTTTCTTCATAGCTCTTTTATACTTGTACATCTTATTATTGAAAAAAGAATAGTTATGTTAGAGCACAGGGGACTTAATCATAAGAATTCAAAGCATTTAATTCAGGGTTATAGTGAAATTATATTCTTTTTGATTCATTAAGTAGAGCAATTTTCTACACGTAAATAATGGAGGTCGATTAACTTGGAGAGTAAAAAATCTGTAGCTTCATTAGCATGAGTATTAAAATTGAAGATAGCACCTTTCCTAGTACTTTTAAAAGTGTCCAGTTGTCTCAAGTTCTTACTATAAGCACATCAGTCAAGAAGTCACAAGGCAGATAAATGATACCACTTTTTCCAGATAATTACCCACCTGCCAAATTCTTGTTTAAGTGCTTATGGGCGGAGTCTAAGCACTGACTGCTCTTGACAGCACTCCAGGATATTCTAATGAGACCACGTTTGAGACCATTGCTCTGAATTTCATGCTCCCTGCTTGTTTCCTATGCTCTTTGATCTCTTTCCATGTTCAACTATTCTCTATTTTCAGTTATTGGTATTGATGGCCTTCCTGGATTCTCTCTGGCATGAACTAGTTTCTTCTTAGCTTATGGTTCTTTGTTCTCCACATTTCCCACAGCCCTGTGCTTTCCTATACCTTGTTTTCCAAAACTAACCCTTACTGCTCCTTCCACTGGGGAGTAGTTTTGCACATTCACTAATGAATGCCATGTTGATAAGTAAAACTTTATAAAAAATGTCACTAAAGTGGACTTAGATAAGAAATGATTAAGTTTTTTTTTTAAAGATTTTATTTATTTATACATACAAAAACTGGGGTACAGGCCAGAGGTGTGAAGAGTGAGAGGATTCACCAGAGACATAGTGGGGAACAAAACAGGCAAATCGACTGAAATACACTGCTGAGGAGAGCAGCGGGTGAGTCAGGAGAGGTCTGCTGTGCCATGTGGGTCTCCTCTCTGGCTGGGGATTGAACTCATGCTGCAGTGGCTGCTGATAGCTTCACAAGTTGTGTCTTAACCCCTTGTACCACCAGGGAGGCCCCCAAGAAATGATTACGTTTTATTGAAAGAATATACAAAAATTAATGAAGAAAAAATTGCTTGACTAGCGTGCAACCAAATAGCATTTCTGATAACTAACAGAATCTCTAAGAGATGCATGCTCTTAGCCCAGTATTTACTGTAATGCTCTCTAGTTAAGGAAACTTCAGAGTGTTTCCCTGTTCACTAGATTGCCAGATTGTGAAGCCAAGGTAAAAGGCAGATAAGTGCAAGCCAGGGAGAATGATACAAGATCACTGAGAATAGATAGAATAGATGGCATGTGCACCAGATTCAAGTGTACATTTATTACAGCAAGAACAAAGAGAGCATAGGCCTGTCACCTGTACTCCATTGGCTTCCTGGTGGCCAGCAGATCATTCTGCAGCTGACTAGGACAATGCAGCTCTTCACACCCTACCTTGTGTTGCAGGAAAACAATACAAATTTGTTCCCCTGAGGGTCTGATACACAGAACCCCAGGGACATGCTTGATGGTCATTAATGCACATGCTTAAAATGAACAAAGAAGCATAGAGTAAGGCTGGAGCAGAGCAAGATATTTCTTTACAAGATGACAAGCCCAACACAACCCTGTGAGGAATCTTTATCTCCCACTACAGGAATGTATCTGACCAAGGTCATTTTTGTCTTGCCATGCAGGTGGTGGGAAGCTGCACACAACTGCCTTTCTCCACAGGGGCCCACACTTAAAACACGAGAACCTGGTGCAAGGTTATTGTGCTTCATTTCCTAGGGCCATTGTAACATAGTGCCACAAGTGGGTGGTTTAAAAATGACAGACATGTACTCACAGTTCTGAAGGCTAGAAATCCAACATCAAAGTATTAGCAGAGTAGCTTTCTCCTAAAGACTAACTGAGAGAGGCTATTAGACCCTACCCTACAAATTTCACAAGTAAGTTATCCTTTTAGAGTAGAGAATTGAGCCTCATTCTCAGCTCAAATCGCTGTTGAGATTTAGTAGCAATACAAACAAGAACAGGGAGACTTTTCATACAGTTCAGTATTTCCAAATAATTGAGAAAGTAGAGGTCTTAGAAAGTGTTACCCTACATACTCACTTATGATCCCAGGAAATGTTTAAAGACTTCAACAAAAGAACAGACTTTCCATGACAATTTAATATAAGGTTTAATTGTAAAGTGGAGTGTTTTTTAATGCATCTTGGATTGGCTACTAAGTCACTAGAAGTTGTTTTGAGTGATACCTCTAGGTTCTTCTGAAGCTATAAAACTGGTTCACATATGGATACATTTTAGAGCCATAAACATGCAGTTACTCTAAAGTGTAGGTACTTTAGTGACTGAACTACTTATCTTTGTTTCCTTATAAATTCACTGATGATAACTTTTGCCTCAAGAGTTTATTGGTGATCTAGTCACTTGTGGATAGGATGACAAGATTACCAAGACTGGAAACTGCTGTGTACAGGACTCCTCATCAATAGTACAGAGGGATGGAAGCTAACTATGCGTTAAGACAGTTAAGATTTCCTAATGGAAGCCAAATGTCACTTATTAGGTCTGTTTGCAATATTCAAAAATATGAACTGTTTTAAAAAAATAACTAAATATTACAGTAATCCATGAAATCACTATGGTTCTAGGGGAATGAAATAATAGGATTATAAAATACCCTCATATAAAAACTGAATAGCAATAAATATAAAATATAAATTAATATATTGTGAATTACTTGTGTGTCTCTGGAATCTTTAAATATTGTCCTTATTGGCAGTTTTCCCCATGTAAAGTTTTCAGTAAGGTCTTGGCAATCAATAATTTAGTGACATGATTTTAATAATTTTCCAGTGATATTAGCATTTCAAAAATATGGATAAATTATTTAAGGATGAAATATTATCCATTTTGAAATGTCAACCAAACCAAAATATAACACAGATTTTTGTTGCTAGAGTTCCTGGAAGGAGTTCTTTGATAACTAACATTCAAAAAATTTTTTGAAATCATTATACAAGGCAAAATTTTTTTTTGCAATAAAATTTGCAATGTAACTTAAATAACTCCTGACTTTTAGTAATGAAAACCCATATTTTCATCTCTAATCTTTCTGTGGTTGCTTGTGATATCCCCAGGCCCTACATAAAAGAGATTTCTGTTTTGTTTACACTTCCATTTTTCTACATGGTTTCTGCACTTGAGACTGTAAATGGAAATGTGAAATTTGATCAAATTACACAAGGGTTGGCTCTGTTATTTTACCATGTCACTTTGGATATATTTCTTAATTCCTTCAACTGTAAAATATATGAAAGTAATAATTAACTGAAGATTTATCTTGAGGATTAAATAACATAATCCTAAAATTAGCCAACTGCTTAATATAAAATAGCTCTTTAATAAGTATGACTCTTTGGTGATTTATCTACTTTTGTATTTCCCTTGTACATCCTGTTTACATTGTCATCTTTATTGATGATCCGCAGGGATACTCACACTAATTCTTGTTTTCATAAATCTTAAAAGTTTATTAGCAGTGCTAGGAAAATGAAGGTATAATATTCTAAAATTGTTGCCTTCAGTTTAAAAATCACAACAAACTTGAAATTCAATTCCTCAAGAAATAGGAAAATTATTTACTGGGACTTCTAATTACTATGTTCTTCCAAAAGTAATCTGGCCATACTCACCTTCTTGGCATTACTATGAAAATGGAGGATCTCAGTGATACCCCACTATGAACCTATACCAGATTCCTGCAAACTGATTTTCATAATAAACTTTCCTTTGTCATTTCCTTTGATAATATTCTTCATGTTTTCAGAAACAGTTCTGCCTCTGAACCTGTAATTTGTCACTTTTCTATGGCAGAGAAAAAGGGTAAAATTGTTTTTAAACCTATAATGCCCATGTTTGCAGTGGTAAATTCTATTTGATAACAGTATACTAAATGCTTTCATGATCTATATCATCTTACATTCCAGGAAGAATCCTGCAAGACAGGTATCATTATTTTCATATTAAATGTGCTTAACTTGAGATTCAAAGAAATGATTGCTGATTACACAACTAACAAGCGCTGTCACTCATTATAATCCAAGATCATGTCAAAATCCACACTCTTTCAGCTTTATAACATGATTTTCATTAATCTGATTCCCATGCCTGCAACTGTGTTTTAAAACTGAACTTCCTAGGCTAGATTCAATAAGATTTTATCTTTTCTCTCCCCTTAATCTATGGTTGTCTGGAACATTGATTAAATCATTTAACAACACTCATTTGATTAGTATCAGGTTTTAAGGCTCCTCTTTGATGTCTCCATTACTCTAATTCCTAATCCTCTTGCTAGTAACAGTAGGTGTTCCAACTCCTTTCTCCATTCTATTTTAGTTCTTTACTATGGAGATTTTATTGGTGTGTAGAGCATCAACTCTTTTTTTGTTGTTGTTGCTGTTTTTAAAGATTTATTTATTTATTTATTTATACAAGAATCAGGGTACAGGCCAGATGCATGGGAGGGTGAGAGGATTTACCAGAGACAGAGCGGGGAACAGAACAGTCAGATTGACGAAATACACTGCTGAGGGGAGCAGCGGGCGCGACAGGAGAGGTCTGCTGCACCATGTGGGACCTTGCTGCCCAGGATCTAACCAGCGCTGCAAAGGCTTCGGACAGCTTCACAGCGAGGCCTGTGCCACCAGGGGAGGCCCTAGAGCATCAACTCTTAAACCAATTTCATGACTCTTATACCCTTTTCCCAAGTCCCCCTCCCCCAAACACAGCACTCCATAGCTGTGATGGACTGAATCACACTGCCCCAAAGACGTCCACTTCTAATCCTCAGAACCTGTGAATATGTCACCTGACATGACAAAAGGGATTTTTCAAATGTGATGAGTTAAGAATCTTGAAATGGGAAAAGTATTTTGGTTTATTCAGGTGTGTCCATTGTAATGACAAGGATTATTTTGTGAGGGGAGCAGAAGGATCAGAAGGAATAATTGAGATGAGACAATGGAAGGAATAGGCTGGAGTGATACAGGAAGCAACTGTGAACTAGAGAATACTCAAGATGACCACTGCAAGCTGAAAATTTGCAGAAACATTTTATTCTTAAGTTTCCAGAAGGAACCAGCCTTGCCAACACCTAGACTTTAACTCAGTGACACTGAGTTTGGACTTCTGAGTGCCAGAGCTATAAGATAATAAATTTGTGTTGTTTGAAAATACTGAGTGTGGTAATATGTCACAGCAGCAGGAGGAAACTATTGTAGTACCTAGGTCTGAAGAGACTATCCATCTAGATGAAAATCAATAGGTCTAAAATGAACTTCTGTCCCTAGAACCAATTGTTATCGTCAATTCTTTCTATCTCAGGAATCAAAAAAAAAAAAATGTCTTGCCGACTTTTCCTCCATCATGTCACTTTCTTTTACTATCTTACCTCATGTGACTCTAGTTCAGGTACTAATAAGTTTAGGCCGGTACTGCTACTACAGAGTATTCACATCTGATTCTTTTTCACTAAATATTCTCGCTTGAATCTATCTAGTACATTTTTATTGAGCTTTTTATTGTTTGCTGTAAGTTTATTTTGCATTTCTTCTTCTTGACATAGGAGCTCAAGATTTTATTTGAATTCTATAGAATGTTCCATGAATTGAGATTTGTTTTATTTATTTATTTTAAATATTTATTTATTTTATGCATACAAGAGCTGGGGTACAAACCAGAGATGTGGCGGGTGAGAGGATTCACCAGAGACAAAACCGGGAACAGAACAGGCATACTGACTGAAATACACTGCTGAGGGGAGCAGCGAGTGAGACAGTAGGTGTCTGCTTTACCATGTTGGTTGCTCCCTGGCCCACAGGGCATTGAACTTGTGCTGCAGTGGCTGCTGACAGCCTCATAGTGTGGTGCCCAACCCTTTGTGCCACCAGGAAGACACATTGAAATTTGTTTTATATTCATTTTCATTTAGTTCAATGAAATTTTTATTTCTGCCATCACCTTCTCTTTGACATTTGGATTATTTAGAATTGTGCTTTTTAGTTTCCAAATCTCTTTGAGATTTCCTTGTTATCTGTCAATTGTCAATTTCTAGTTTGACTTCACTGTGGTCCAAGAATATATGCTATATTTAATTTTAATTCTTTTAAATCTAAAGTTAATTCTCTTAAATGTTTTGATTTTATATCCCATGGTATGTTTTATCTTGGTAGCATGCTACCATTCTCAAAAAAAATGCATTTACTGCTGCTGCTGTGTGGCGTGTTCCTATGGTGTTGAGTTAATAGTGTTGAGTTCTTCTGTATCCTTATAGATTTACCCTCTAGTTGCTCTATCAATTCTTTAGTGAGGTGTGTTGAATTCTCCAGTCACAACTGACTTGTTTATATTTCTTCAGTTCTTTTAGTTTTGTTTCATAGAGTTGGATATGGTATTGATTGATAGATGCACATTTAGGATTGTATTTCTTATTGGTGAACTGTCCTTTTTCAGCCATGATATAATGTCCCTCTGAGTTTTCAGTCATTTTGTTTGGTTGTAAATCATCTTTATAGTCATAAAGACAATTTGGCTCTCTTTTTGTTAATATTTGCATGGTATGTGTCTTCAAATTTTAAGTTTTCAACCTGTCTATATTATTATATTTGAAATGAATTTCTTGTAAATAGCATAGGCTTTTACCTGTGTCTATTTATGTATGCATATATATCATTTTATCATTTATGCTAAACAAATTTCATTTTATTTTTTCCAGAAAAATATAAACTAGTTGTTGCTCTTTCAATTGATAATTTGCTTTATCTCAGTTGACCCATCTTTTCTTCAGTGAGTGTCATTGCAATGTTAATATATATATATATATAATACCTCCTTTAGTCAGAATCATTACAATATCAATATGTAGATCACAGACACATATTGGATAAAAGCCTGCTTCAGACATTTTAAGGAAACTTATCATTCAACATGTTAGGGTTGAAGTGTGCCAATTTACTTTCATTTTCACTTTCTGTTTCACACTTCCTTGTTTTATTTCCTGCTTTCTTATAGTTTTCTTGAACAATAGCCTTGTGTTTAATTTATAAATATGGGCCTCCCTGGTGGTGCAGATGGTTGAGCGCCACACTGTGAAGCTGTCCACAGCCTCTGCAACGCTGGCTCGATTCCCGGCCGGCCAGGGAGATTCCCACATGGTGGGAAAGAACTCTCCTGTCTTGCCCGCTGCTCCCCTCAGCAGTGTGTTTCAGTCAGTCTGACTGTTCTGTTCCCCACTCTGTCGCTGGTGAATCCTCTCACCCTCTCCTGCCCCCATGCCTGTGGCCTGCACCCCAGTTCTTGTATAAATAAATAAATCTTTAAAAAATATATAGTGTTTTCTAGAGTATGTATAATGTTTTATTGTTTTTTATAGGATTGTATTATAAATACGTAATCTATCACAATCTACTCTTGTTATCACTTTACCAGTTTTAGTGTAGAGAAGATATTTGTCTTCTTTATGTTCTTTTGCTTTGGCAGTTTACCATGTTGTCATCTTAAATTTTATTCTCTACTTAAAATCGCATCAAATGGCATTATAAGTATTGCTTCAACAATCAAACACAACTGGAAAAATTCAAGGGGAAGAGGCATTCCAGGTTTACTTATCCGTATTAGGCATACCAAGTTATTTTGGTTTTCCTGATGTCCCAAGATTACTTCTGTATTTTTTCTCCCCATTTAAAGAATTTACATCTTCATTTCTATCTTAATTATTTCCTTAGTCTGAAAGTATTTTAAATTCTCCATCATCTTGAGAAAGGTTTTGCTGTTCTTGTGGGGTGTGTGTGTGTGTGTGTGTATGTGTGTGTGTGTCTGTGTACAAACATATTGGTGACCTACTGCTGAGACCTGGAGAGCTAACAGTGTGTCTTTGACAGGAAAAAAAAAAAAAAAAAAAGAAATCATCTCTCGGGCCTCCCTGGTAGCACAGTAGTTAAGACACAACCTGTGACGCTGGCCGCAACTACTGCAGCACCAGTTTGATCCGTGGCCGGGGAGCAACCCACATGGTATGGCAGACTTCTCCTGGCTCGCCCCCACTGCACCCATCAGTAGTGTATTTCAGTAAGTCTGCCTGTTTTGTTCCCCACTTTGTCTCTGGTGAATCTTCTCACAACCCTCTTGCACCTCTGGCCTGTACCCCCATTCTTGTATGCATAAATAAATAAATCTTTAAGAAAATCATCTCACAGTTCAAAGGCAGACTGGAGGCATTCTCTCTTACTCTGGAGAAGGTTAGCCTTTTTGTTCTATTTAGACTTTCAACTGATTTCAAACTGTTTTAGTCATTGTACCAATTTAAGTATCATCCAAAAACACTTTCCCAGAAATACCCTGATTAATATTTGACTAACTCTCCACCCATGGCCCCTGCAAACTTACATAGAAGTTGAATCAACATGCTCAAAGATGTAGGTTAAACAATAACAATTCACTTAAGAAACATCCATTAAAATTGATGTTCATGAATACAATATAGATACAAGGAAAAGTATGTGAAAAGTAGCAATTTTTTAAGATTTATTTATGCATGCAAGAGCTGTGGTGCAGGCCTGAGGTGTGTGTTGGGGGGTGAGAGGATTCATCAGAGACAGAGCGGAGAGCACAACAGGCAGACGACCAAAAGCACTGCTGCGGGGAGCAGTGGGCGAGACACATGTGGGTATCTACACCATGTGGATATCTCCCTGGCTGGCTGGGAATTGAACCGTGCTGCAGAGGCTACGGACAGCTTCACAGTGCTACGCTCAGCCCGCTGCACCACCGGGGAGGCTCTCTAGCTTAGCTCTTTTCTGAGTATTTTATTCTTACTGATTTTAGAGTGATAAGTGAGTAAAAGAATGTTTTCCTAACCAGCCAGATGAGTTAATGAGCCCTGACAGTTAATAGAGTAGAAATGCCAGTACAATTAAATTACCTTTGCATCCACATCTTAACTATATAAAAAAGACAATTATGAAACATTTAAAATACTAGATATAACCAATCTTTGGTAACTATTGAACCCAAAGCTAATTTATTTTATTTGTTAATAATTTCTATAGCTTCTTCCATTCCAAAAGTCTTGTTAGTAACTTTCTTGTCAATTATAGTAAAGATTCTGATCCCATTTTTGATGTTTGACTATGGTCAATTTACAAACACTGGCATTCCTGTTTCTTCTTCTAAAAGGACAATCAGATAATGTTTCCTTGTGTGATATCAGTGGGACGTTCAAACCACCCAAGCCCCATCCCAGAAACTTCACCACATCTGTGCCCTCATTCATCTTAACACCCTAGATAAGTCTCTCTTCCTTTCCTCTCAAGCCATAGTTGGATATAGTTGGGCAAAAACTTTTGCTGATCCTTCTGGTGAATATGTGAATGCATCGGTCTCAATATCCAAATGAATTATGGAGTCCATCCAGCCTCCGTGGGTTGACTACAGCAGAATTTGATTTGTATAGTGATGACATAAGTACAATTCTGATCAGACAGTTGGTGTTGCTGATTACTAAATCTCACTATTTCCCTAAGCAATTTTACTGCTTTATTTTTTGAAAAATACCAATTAATTTTCAATTGAAGAGACACTTATAATTAAATTGCCCAATAAGAGCAAGTTGGTAAGTCCTTTCCTGAAGGAGGGAAGGATAAAGGCCTAAGATATCACTTAGTTATTTCTTCCTTTGTATAAAGGCTGATAGTAATGAGCACTTAGAGATTGATAATAACAAAAAACATGGGAAATAGCTGTAAATTAGGTGAGAAAATGAGAAATTATATACCTATAAACATACTCATGGATATCCAGAGAAATCAGTATGCAAAAGAACACAGATCATGGCAAAGAATTATTGGTGGGTTGAAAAAAAGGAAGCACTGACAATAATGTGTATCTTATAAAAAGCTTTTATGCAAAGAAGGGAAGAATATAAAGAGGGGACAAATTTTTTATAGGTCTATGAAATTACAAAGCCTGTGCATTTTATAGCTGTGCTGTAAATAATCTAAAGGAAAACATTTTTTTTTCTTCTCTTATTTACCTTTTTTTTTCTTCCTTCTTCATTTTCACATATGTGAACCTTGTTCCATTAACAAGAAAATGCAACAAAATGAAACTTGTTGCAATTACTCTCAAAACTGTGTCCAAACTAAGTGAGAAGGAATTGTAAATTTTAGAAGTGAATGTTAAAAGTGTTGTATTGTTATTTATATTATAACTCATAAAAAGACAATAATAAGTTAAAAAAAATCCAAATAACAAGATTAGTGTTCAGAAGCAGAGATCTGAACATAACTCGTCAGATTTCTACCACTGTTTTCTATTTGAATTTCAAGTTTCAAAGATTAGCTAAGATTAGTTACTATTTCTAAACCCTCATTTTCCATTCAGCATCAGCATTGACATGTCTGTTTAGCCACCCATCTCTAGTGCTTTCTACTATTTTATCTGAGCAAATGTTGCCTCTTGGGGAAGTCTTAGCAATAAGTGTATAAATATACTAGCAATGATTATATAAGTAAAGAACACCATAACTTAGTTCATAACTTACTTTGCCTGGTGCTATTACTTTACATTAGTCAATTTTTAAAAGGAAGGAAGAAATCATCTTCTCTTTCTACTTTTCTTCCTGTTTATCCTTCTAAATTTAGTTTCTTTAATTTCTAAGGAATCAAAACAATGCTGCCAATGCACATGTGACTTGAAGCTTTGTTCAGTTTTTCTTAAAGACCATGTGGTTCTTAAAATGCAGACATGTGTGATAGGTTTGATAGGTTTTGTAAACTAAAAAGTTTACTAGTTATTTATACACTAAAAAACTTGAGGCAATTATAGCCAAGAGATAAATGTGAAAACAAGTGCCTTGTTTGCCTTGTCTTATGTGATCTAACTCTTAGGTCAAGCTAACTTGACTTCTATGCTAGAGATAAGCTAATACCTCATTGTAAGACGTCAAGAAGATGTCGGACATCATCTACATAAGTTTGAATCTTTGCCTACTGGAAAGATGGAATGGAGAGACACACAAACACACACACACATACATACATAATTTTGTGTTTACTTTTAGAAATATATTTATTTCAAAATATTTAAAGTTATCAATTTGTTCTGTGATCTCCATAAGAGAAGATAGGTTTTATTTTTGAAAAATATGTTTTGCTTCCCTCTTAAGATCATAGGTAGACTATGGGGAGAGACGAGGATTCTATTTCTAACCTACCTCTTAGATATTAATGTTAGAATTGTTGACTTTGTAAATAAAAGCAACAGAAAGAATTGGCATGTAGAAAGTTCGAGAAAAAGAGTTCTCTGCCCACCTGTAACTCTGCAGGTGCCTCTTTTTTCTTTGGTTTTCCTAATAAACCTGTCATTTGAAATGTCAAGAAAAAGAGAAAGTTTTAGCAAAAGAGTTTGGTTAAATAGATACCTTTTTATTTTATATTTTGGACCTTAGACTGAGAATTTGAAAAATAAATATGTCAGTCTTGGGAACCCTCACTAACTTTCCTTCTCACTGCACTGCACAAAGGGAATTGCCATGTCTATATTTTGTTGGTTGCATGGGAAAAATATACATATATGGAGGGGTAAGATGTTTTTGTTAAGTTTCATGAATGGGGAAGCATCTGGATGTTGAGGATATCAAAGAAGCTGCCTGAAGGTCTGAAAGTGAGTTTTTGGTATCCTGTCTTGGACAGAGTTGGGTGGGAGACAGATAAGCTTTCTATGAGATGGGAGTATAGAAGACCCAAATCAGTGGAGAATGACTGATTTCTCCTTTCACAGGATATCAGTGCTGCCTGAGGGGGGGTGCAGGGAACAACTTATCATTGATGATGCTCTGTGGGGACCACAATGTTCATGCATTTGTTGTCTACCTGAGGGATGGCTGTTGTTGCCTCTTATATTGGTGGTATGTTTTATTTTTTTTTTCCTTTTCATTTTACTCATCTGTGATATTGTGGAAAGTGTAAGGTAGAATAAAAAATGATCTAACCCTAAGGAAAAGGCAGCTCAAGAGGTTATTGGGTGAACTAAGGCATGCCTTACTCTCTTTTATTTAAAAAAAAGATTTATTTATTCATACAAGAGCTGGGGTACAGGCCAGAGGTGTGGGGGCTGAGAGGACTCACCAGAGACAGAGTGGGGAACAGAGCAGGCAGATTGATTGAAATACACTGCTGAGGGGAGCAGCAGGCAAGTCAGGAGAGGTCTGCTGCGCCATGTAGGTAGCTCCCTGTCTGGGGATCTAACTTGTTCTGCAGTAGCTGCGACTATCTTCATAGGTTGCGTCTTAATCCCTTGTGCCACCAGGGAGACCCTGCCTTTGTCTTTAACTTAGAAAAAACCTGGTCTGCACCACAGAGAATAAATTATGTGAGGTGTCACTCATTTTGAGGGAGAAAGTGATAGAATAAGAGGAAAGGCCAAAGAGAGACACACTGATTTTTGGAGTGTATGAAGGTATGAGGGCCAGAGCCATTTAATTAACTGTCAGAAGCAAAAATAACTGCCAGATCAGGAGTTAGAAGTATTGGGTGGGGGCAGAACAGAGCACTCACAAGTGTTCCATGGGTAACGGCTGCTCTCATGCAGAAGTCTACCATTTCCAACCCACTCTGGAGCAATGGTCTGGATAAGGTGGCTCGACACTTCTGTTGAGTTTTCTGGTCATGGTGGCTGGGAATAAAGAAGGTTAGGGCAAAAGAAGGAAGCATCTGTCTTCTCTGGCACTACCAGGCTTTCACTGCAGCTGTAGTCTGTATGTATGTGGGAGTCTTTTGTACAATCCCTAACACTTTGTAAATGTTCAACATCCATGTGTGAGTGTGTGTCTATGCATGCAAGCACAGGGGCATGAATGAAAACATAAACTTTAATTTCTTTAAACTTTAATTTTTTCCTTCTCAGTTTACCTGACTACAAGATGACACCATGCTGTATCTCCTGGAGGTACCCTGATGGAAAGCACCAGAATTGCTTTTATCTCCTGTAATACCTATACTTTTCCTCTAGGTATTGCCCTTAAATGTATTATATGCAGGTCCAAATAAAGGGGGTATAGATGATCAGAGGCAGGATTGAAAGCACAAGAAGAGTTCTTATTGGTGTCCTGAGGTACAATTGCTTCCCTCCACTTACTCATGCAGGTCCCCCATATTTCTCCTCAAAATAAGACCTACTTGGAAAAGGACGACATCGAGCAAAGGGCATAAGTGGGAACTCCCTCTCCCTGCAACCGATCATCAGGGACTCTCTCAGTGCAGAGATTCAAAGAGAGCAAGAAGTCTTGGTTCACTGTCACCTTTGCCAGCTCAGCTTTAGAGAGCCATCTAGAGGAGAGAGAAAAGTGACTCTTGTTGTGAAACAAGGTAAGGGCTGAGGGTTCATTAGGAGGGTAGCTTTAAAGGGGGCTCAGAAAACAGTGCTTCCTTTGGAAATGCTTACATGTCTTGACTGGCCAAGAAATTCTCAGCTTGCTTTTTCCTGGTCTCCTGGGATACTGCAGATCTCGTAGGAATTACTAAGAATCCTATAATTTTTTGCAAGAAAGAACCATTTCAAACACTTATCAAGGTCATCTTGGAGCTGAATTTTCTTGCTTCCTACTGTATTAGTATCCTGACTGCAATAGGGAACCCATTAATAAGCAGAAAAAATACATATAGAAGCTATAGAGAGGATACTAGAATGCTTGACAAAGAGAATCAGAAAACTTATGTCTAATAGGGAACTAGGGAGTATGGAAAACTATGATTTACAGATGGGATTCTGTGTGGGTTAATTCTTCAGGTAAATCTGGGGGTTGTAAAGGAAGCTGGGATAAATGTAGGGCAAAAATGGCACTCAGGAATTAAGTGTGGTGTCTCCCCTTGCTTCCCAAAATCTTTCAGCAAGACCATTCCTTACAAGGGTTGTGATTTGCTCCCTGGCTAGCTTAAATACTGAATAATTTTTCCCTTCTCTCTCCCACCCCCATAAAGACAGTCTGAAAGCCAAACTTAAAGGGTTGAATAGAATAGAGAACTTGCTCCTTAGGTTGTGTGATTCATAGTGTATGTATCTTCTCACCCGATTTAATAGTCCTGTAAGGATGGCCTGAAACTATTTTAGATCTTTACAAAGTAAGGCTTTTCCCTACTTGTTCTCTGGGTCCTGGCTTAAGAGAGTAGCTTCTGTTATTATTCCAGTAGCACCTGGTACATAAAGAACTATAAGGGGAGAGGTACTAACTTTAAAAAGAATTAGTGATGTTCTTGTCTAGAGGCCCAGGCAATCCTCTAAGGAACAACAAGAGCAGTAGATGCCACAAAACTGACTAACAAATCAGAGAAGAAGGAGGTGAAATGTCAAAGCAGAGGGGGAAGGATGGGAGGCAGCAGCTGTAGGAGAGTGGGAGAGAAGTAACGCAGACTCCTGTGGGGAAGCAGGATTCTGCCTTAGGGCAGAGCTGAGCTACATGCAGACTGAATTAGGGACGGTGTGGCCCTCTAGCCTCTTGTTGGAGTACCTGATCGAGTATGCAAGGCTGACATGAACTGCCTCTGAAAAGAGAGTATTTCTGTCTATAGGGATTTCTATGGGTAAGAAAATGAAAGTAAAAATATGTTTTCTCTCTCTTCAGATAATACATGCATAGGAAATTAAATGGTAGTGAATGAATAATGCTAAAGCCTAGAGGAAAATGTTGTAGAGAAGAGGAGAGAATTCCAAGTGCTAAGCCAGCAGCAGAGGAGAGCCCCACCATTGCTGGACAATTTGTAAGTCCCTGCTAATGGGACATCTGAGCCCATCTAGAAATCTGGTTTCAACCCAGGCTGTCACTCCTGCCACTGGTTAGAATGCCCACCCTCACCCAGGCATTTTCCTGCCGAGGTATTAAGGCACTGGCTTCTTTGTAGGTCTCCATTCAGGAAAAATCTGGAGCTAGTGACCTGTGGAAATGCACAGTGGCTCAGACTATTTCTGAGATTATTTGATCTAAATATTTTTTAGGATCTCAGGATAAAGGCAGATTGCCTGGAACTTTCAACTGTGCAACTAAGCAAAATGTTACCTTTTTGACTGATACCCACGTGAACTATTTCCATGACAATAATTCCTTTAATCATACACTTTTGTTCCACCTCTGACAGCCCAAGTGTTGTGAGATAGTTACTGAGAGCAGAAGGGAGAGGACTAGAAAATGTTGTTTTCCTGACTACTTTAAGGAGATCCCAAACCCCCTTAAAAGGGGAAAAAAAAAAAAGCTCAGTTTTCTTTTCCCTCTTGTAGGGAATCTTTGAGGGTATCTTTGAGTTTGGTCCCTTGGAGGCTAGCCCACTTCATACATCACTACCATGTTTATATCCTCAAAGTAATTGATGCCTCAAGATCACCTGTAAGCTGGGTCCAAAGAGCATGGAAAAGATAACCTTGGATTATAGACTTCTGAGTCCTCAGACTGGCAAAAGCTTGGAGGGTCCCTTGTCTTGTAGTGTCCTTGACCTGAGAGAGCCTTCACTATCACAAGAAGCAGAAGCATGAGTTTCTATTTCCAAGTTGTTTCTGTGATTGACTAGAACAGGGAAGAAAGAGGCATTGTCTTCTTGGGAAGAATGTCCCCAAATGTGAATAGGGCAGCCAAACTTCCTTAGGGTAGAAAGGCCATAGAGTATCCCTGGATTTGGTGAGAGCCAGAATTTGAGCTTGTCAGCAGGATGTCTTTGAGACAGGCAAATGTGCAATTGGAGTAAGGAAAAATATCAAATCTAGCAGCAAAAATTCTTTATCATTGAGGGTTCAGGAACCAATTCTCTTAAGTGAGATACCAGAGTTCTGGTCATAATTTGAGAGAGGATCAAATTTGTTCATGTTTTGCCATTCATCAAGTTGCTCTAAACTTATTTCTTAAGCAACATGTTTTATCCTTGCAGATTTTGGAAACAGGGCTGGGAACAGAGTCTGAACCTCAAGCCAAAAAACCTATTCTACAGAGTCTTTCTCACCTTAGCCCAGCTGAGGTTTATAGCTTGAAATCAGAAAGGCTCAGAAGAGCAGAACACAGACCCAGTATTGAGGTCAAGAGAAGAGTAAGAACTTTGGAATAAGAAACATTAGAATAAAAATTCAAATGTGTTTTAACTTATTAGACCTCATTTGTGTTTCTTGTTTCCCATATCTCATTCCTTTTGTTTATAAAAAGGAGCAGTAATACATGCGAGGCATTGTTGTAAAATGTATTATGTATGGATGGTGACACTAGGCTCAGTGTTTTGCAGACAGTACATTCCTGAAATGGTAGGTATTGTTTTCATATGAGTCCTAATATGCTCTTTTGAGTATTGTTTCCAGAATTTTTTTTTTTACATGTCACAATTGTTTTGATAAAGTAAGATGAATTTGAAGAGGCAAACAGGGATGGTGATGAAACCGCTTTGGATGGGACTTGTTTGAAGGATCTGAAGAGATAAAAGAAAGATTGGCTGTATACATGCAGAATCCTGTGTTATTGGAGACACATACAGGGCCAGAGGACTTTCAAGAGTCAAATTTTAGTACCCTGTAAAGGAATTCAACAGAATTTGTGATGCAGATGAGTGTAGCAAATGAGGAGCTCCCTGTCAATATCTATAGACTGGGTTGTTCCTCTATTGAGCAAATGTTGTTGCCAGGCATACAACCAGATATAACCATCAACACTTTAGGTATATTACAATTTATAAATTCAGCTCGTACATATTTCATGATCCTGATCCACTTTTCACTCACTGAATATAACAGACGATATTGGTGAATGCACATTACTCAGATGAATCACTTTAATCCCTCTGTGTTATCTGAATGCATTTAGTCAATGAATGATTATTTAGTGCCTTCTGTGTATACCACCCTGTGAATAACAAACATGGTCCCTCTTCTCAGAGCTTACATTCTACTGTGGATGATTGACCATACAATAAGTCAAAATATATTCTTTATTACTAAAGAAATAAAAAAGTGAAATGAGATACTGTGTACACGACTCAATAGCTGTAATATAAATATTAGATTATTGAGTACTAGTAGATGTATTATACATATGCATTATAGATTTTGTTGCATATACATTAGTGTAAACATTTGAAACTACAGATTCAGCAGACCTGCTCTCTGTGTGTGTGTGTGCTTGCATGCAATGAAGGAAGATATTGAAGGAAGGTGGTTTATTTTTGGATTTCATTTTAAGAGCTTAATTGTCTTGTTTTCAAAAATACTTTCTCAATTCATTAAATTGATACATGGTCAGATAAAAGACTGATAATATTATAATGTGATAATAATCAAGTTTTACTTATCTTCAGGCTCCATAACGTATTTGTAAAAATAACTATATTGGTTAGTATAGTTTAATGAAATCAAGAGAGCATATTAATATCAGTATTTCATGTGAACTCACTAGTGAAATGCTGCAACCCAAAAGGACTTCATCAAATATGTCACCTGCCTGAAGATCAAACAGAATCAGTTTCTAAAAATCTTGATCTGATATATGCTTATAAAGAAGAAGAGATGACAGTCCTCAGTCATCACAGCACTAACTTCATTTACTTAAGAAGGAAAGATAAATGACAGGTAGAGAAATTTTCTGTCAAGGCTTGGAGACCTTGAGATGAAAGTGAAACTTTTTTTATATAACCAAAGGTCAGATCCTTAATACTTTTAAGAAGCCCTTCTTCATGGCATCTTTTCATTCCTTAGTGTCAAAATGAAATTGAATGAGTCTGGAATTTTCTCTCAGTTTTAATGGACTCAGTACCTCAAATAGAGGAGGTGAAAAGGCTAAAAAATATGAACTGTGAGTAATTAGGCTCTAATGATGGATTATTTAAAATAAGGTAATCATCTTTGTCTTTATGTCTAGTATCTCTTTTAAACATTAGAAATTTCCATAATCTTTGAAGATAGAATAGATTTGACCAGTGTATTATACAGTTGTTATTTATTCATTCTAAACTGTTTTTTACTCATGTCTCTATGGCTGTGTCTTCTATTTTAGTGGAATACCATGATCACTCGAATAATTTCAAAACCAGTTTCTCACTGATGCATATTATGAAGGCTAAATACAACTTGCAGTGGACAACAGAGTGAGACTAGACAATAAGTTTCAAGGAAATTATTTTGAGTAAATGAACCTCAACAAGGTAGGACAACATAGCTGGGGTACGGCAGGAAGAGAGAGTAGCTGGAGCTAAACTCTCACACACTTGCAGGTTGCAGGAAGGATTTTTTTTTTAATTTAATGGAAATCATGCAGGGTTTTCATAGTGCATTGCCTTTTGAACCATGTTTTAATAACATCATTATGCATAAGAAAGAACAAGGTAACTATTTTCCTTGAAGCTCAGGAGCCTTACAAAGGAAAAAAGATGTTTTCAGTAAAATGAATAATCTGTATGTTAATAATCTGTATGCTTGCTTATGTCTTTCAATGCCCTTGCCTTTTTACACTCTGCTGGTCACTCTCAGTATTGCTCCCTTTTCTGCCTTTTTTCTTTTTTTCTGTCTTTGTCTTTGCCTCTGAAAATAGACCTCCTACACTCAACAGCTCAGTGGGCACAATTTCATCATGATTTACAAAACTGTTGCTTTAATTCCTTGCTCATCTCTAACTAGATTTGGTCCTGGAAATACTTAAACCATTAAATAAATTTATCTCAAAATGCATTTGTAGAATACTTGTCCAATGAAGTGTTCTTTTAAGTGATGGCAAAATTAAATGTCTAGAAAATTCTATTTCTTTCAAGCATTTCTTCATGTTAGGTTACTCCTAATAAACATTAACTTATTAAGTCATTATAGACATTGTACAGTAAAATTATTCATATTTTATCAATCTTTTAAAAAAGACTTTGACATAGAAAACATTCATTTGAGGGGGTGGGGATACTGTCTCATAGACTTCAGCCTCTGGTTTCCTTGCTGGTATTTTCATACAATATGCTACATTGTTATGTAAGTTAGAGGAGTTTAGAAATAGTTATTTTAAAAATATGTACACCATGCATATTTTTATATGCCTGTACACATATGCCTATGATTATAATTTTCCATGCATTGCTATGACTTATAAATGTCCTATCTAACTTTGGGAAATTAAACATTTAACATTCTTTAGATTTACATGTGCTCATACCCTATAAACCTAGTTAATACCAGAATTTTAGATGCCACAGATGATCTCCCACTCTCCCATTTGTCTTATGTGTCAAAAAATGAAAGGCAAAATATTTGGCAGTTTATAAGATACTATGCTGATTTTGTGTCTTTCATCGAGAAGTATAAATTGAGTGTGATTTTTGAAATAGACATGACATACTTTAGGTTCCTACACAGGAAAAATGAAAAAATTTAAAAAGAGGCAGTTTCATATCTCAAACATTTATGTTCTGTAAAACATTGACATGAGTAAATTTGTTCTGGGAATATTATCATAATAATTGTCTTTATTTTCTTCTTTACAATAGCAAAATCATGATTCAAAAATCAATAAAGAGCTAGACCAGCAATCTAGATGTTGATTGATTCAGAAACCGCTTACCTCACTACATAATTCCACTACCAAAAAATTATTGCATAAATATATGCAAACTCAAATCCATGATCCCCTAAAGAATTACTGATTTCCATGAAAAAAAAAAAAAGGAATATGTGCAGCAGAGCATGACCAACTAAATGTACTTCTTTTGTGCAATTTGTGAGGCATGAACATTCTCTATGGGAAACTATGCAAAACATTCATGTAAATTCTATTGAGTTTGTGACCAGTCACCCATAAAATGTAATTATGTCTGAATATGAGATGACCTGATCATCCTATCAAAAATGGTTTTAGAGCACAATGTAAGTGTAACTGGATTTACTGTAGAGAAATAAAATATAGAGGAGGCTTTCTCAGTTTTTGGGAGAGAAATACAAATAATTGAATCTAGGATAAGATTAAATTTACCCAGTCTACATGAAGACTCAAGACAAGACATACTTAGATAAGTAATGTTGTTTAAGTATTTCATTTTTGGAAATGGTCAAAGAGAGATACACTTAGTCTGAGGGAAAAAATATTCTCAATGCATTGCAGTAGTCCTGTAACTGCTCTCAGCCAAACAGAAATGTCACAGTAGATATATTCATATGGGCCTAGAGTAGAGAAATTATGAGGCATGGGAGACTGTCTAACAGGCTGCTAGAGGCATCTTACTATGTTTTGACAAGAAAATCTAAATAAGCAGATTTTTCTTATTTAATCTTTTCTTCATTTAATCTTTTTCTTTATGCTGAATGTTCTATTATTAGTTGTATACTGTCCCTGGTAAGAACAATGTGGTCAGTGATTGATTTCAGGGTGGGTGGGGAAACCCAATTTTGGGGCTCACATACTTTGATTGAACTGATGTTCATAATTCATATATATTAATATATTTCTAAGGGTTTGTATATATCTATATATAGAGATAGGTAGGTCGGCAGGTGAATGGAGGGATAGATAGATAGAAAGGTAGATATCCCGATTAGGTAGATACTGGTAGATTAGGTAGATTACTTCAAATAACAGCAAATTTGCATTAATCTAATAAATATCTAATATAAATTCATGATTTTAAATTTCTGTTGATCACTGGGTAGGACATGACTGAAACTGATTTCATTATCTGAACTTTGTCTAGTCTCTAATTTTCATACAATTAATAGCAATTTTATTTATTGATAACCCATATAATGTAGTCACATAATGTCTTTATCTCCTTCTTTTCATATATTCACTACCAAAGCAAAACATTTTTACTTCCTGAACACAAACACAACATGGTACTGAGCATTTGCCTTAATCAACTCTGCCCAACAGGAGACATGAAAATTTTCGTAAATATTTATGTACAGTAAGACAAATGACACATAAAAGTAATGCACATAGTGATATGAGAGCAAAATGGATGTTTAAATAAGACTTGGTGAAGTTTTCTAGGGGAAAAAAAAACAAACTTTTTAAGTTGTACCTTGAAGAATGAATAGGAGGCAGCTTTTCAGGGAAATTAAACTGGTGAAAACATCCCAGGTAGCAGAGAAAGTTTATGGAAGAAAGGGAACCTTAAACTTAATGAGGGTGTTTATTTTATTTATTTTATTTTTTTGTGGGACCCTCACCAGTGGCCGGGGAACAAACCAGTGCTGCAGAGGTTGCGGGAAGGCTTGCAGCCCAGCGCTCAACTGCTGCGCCACCAGGGGAGGCCCTAATGAGGGTGTTTAAAAGCGACCCATCCCGCACTCTGACCTAAGTGTGTACTGGAGAAGGAGAAAACATTCCTCTAAGCCTGATAGAGAATTACCTATTGCTGGAGTTTTGCATTAATGATAAATATCCTTTCCTGGAATTTTGCACTAGAAGTGGCATCTGAGTCATATGATATAGGTATATATCCTATGTATATACTTGAGTAAAAAGATTGCCAAGGTTTTTTTTCTTTTTTTTCAAAATTGATCAACAAATTAGTAATCTCATCAACAATGCTTGAGTGTTCTAGTGGCACTTTTTTCTCATCAGTATATTATTTTCTCATCTTAAGTGTAACCATTGTGATGGGCATGTTCTGTAATATTGCACTTTTAATCTTTTGCATTAATGATGGCCATAATCATCTTCCCTGATCACTAACTATGCGGAATGTCATTCACATACCTATTGATCATTTTGATACACTCTCGCTTATGAAGTGCTTTTATAAATTCTTTCCAATTTCAGATTGTGTCCTTTGACTTCTTTATTGATTTATAGTGTTCTTCATATATTCTGGATACAAATCATTTTCAGATGTATGCATCCAGGTGATCTTCTCCCTTTCTGTGAATTGCCCATTCACTTTAAAGATGATTTCTTTGGGTGAGCAGAAGTTCGTTATTTTAATGAATGTGCAATGTGAATTATTTTCCTTTGTGATTTTGTCTTATGTATATTAATATTAAAAACATTATTTTGTGACTGTAATGTCATGAAGATATTTCCCTCAATGTTGTTTTATTTCTAGAAGGTTAATTAATTTAGTTCTAATACTAATCTGATTAATCTGACAAAATCTTAGCCTCAAATTAATTTTTCAGTATGGCATAAGGCAGGGTTAGGTTTCATTTATTTTTTTCCACATGGATATCCAATTACTCCAGCACTATTCACGGGAAAAAAAATAAGTGTCCTTTCATCATAAATTTTGGTGGCAACTTTATCATAAATACCATAAAGATGCAGGTTGTACTTTTCTTTTAAATTCTCTACCATTGACTTATACAAGTATGGATGTGTCATGTCGATTATGTTGCTGTAGTGTTACAGTCAACTTGTTGTTATAGGTGATATGAATAATTTTTCTTGTTTCCTGCATTGGAAGTTTAAATCATTAGAATTCAAATTTTCTTTTTGTCTGATATATGCATTTTAAAATATTAAATGTATCCCTTAGGTAACTTTATATTTCACAAATTTTGTTAATTATCAAAATAATTTCATTATTTTGATCTCAAAATATTTTACAATATTCTTTGTTATTTGTCTTACGGGATATTTAGTAGTTACTTTATTAACACATATTTTGGAGGATTCTAATTATCTGCCATTGAGTATTAATTTATTTTCTATAATCACCAGAGAATATATGTACTTTCTAATTCCCAACTGTAAATTGTTTTTTGAAAAGATTTATTTATTTATGCATACAAGAGCTGGGGTGCAGGCCACAGGTGCGAGGGTGGGGTGGGAGTGGGCGGGGGGGTGAGAGGATTCACCACAGACCGAGCGGAGGAACAGAACAGGCGGATTGACTGAAATACACTGCTGAGGGGAGCAGCAGGTAAACAGGAGAGGTCTGCCTCGCCATGTGGGTAGCTCCCTGACTGGGGATGGAATTCGTGCTGCAGTGGCTGCGGATAGCTTCATAGTGCTGCGTCTTAACCACTTGTGTCACCAGGGAGGCCCGGAAATTGTTTTATGGTATAGAAATAATTTATTTTTTTAAGTGTGTTCTGATCATATAATAAGAACATGCATTTCATAGTTTTGTGTGTGGCACTTAAACTTCAAATATATCGATTTGCTTAACTATGGTTAAAAATTTAATTTTTCCCTCTATCAAAAGAAACAAGTTTAAAATTATGATTTTTATATTTATTTCTGTTAATTTTACCTTAATTTAAAACTCAGTTAAGTACCTCCAAATTTAGAATAGTCACATTCTGCTACGTATTTTATACTCGTTCTGCTTTACCATTCATAACTTATGTTAAAGTCTCTCTTACATCGCATTAAGAAAGACACTCCAGTTTATATTTGGTATACGTTTTTCATCATTACACTTTCCTTTTTCATTTTGGGTGGTGCAGCAGGTTGAGCGCTGTACTGTGAAGCTTTCCGCAGCCTCTGCAGCACAGATTCGATTCCTGGCCGGCTAGGGAGATACCCACATGGCATGGCAGACCTCTCCTGTCACATACTGCATTTGACTTTCTCTATTAGCAGAATAAAGGAAATACTTATTCCCTGCCATCATTCTGTAGAGGTGTATCTTATTATATCAACATTTGTAAAATTATTGCTGAACTTCAGTACTATTTTCATTTCATCCCGAATGGTATAAGAAGCTGGCAGCAATTTAAATTTACTTACCTTTTGTTTGTTCTCCCATGTGTTGTGTTATATTTTATTTCTGAATGTATTATGAACCTCTCTAGATGTATGATTACACTTGATTTATGCATTTTATTGTCTTTCATATTTATTACTTTGCATTTCTTGAAGTGTTTCTTTTCTGTTGCATTTTAAACTCCAATCCAGAATTAGTTTTCCTCAATTTATTGAACTGCTTTCAGTAATCATAGTTCAATTTTCTGGCAGTAAGTCCTATTAGCTTTATTTTCTTGAGAATATCTTTGTTCAGCTTTATGTCTGAAGGAAGTATTTTCACTGTATATGTAATATGTTGGCAAGCTATTTCCTTAATTTCAGTATTTTTTACATGTTAAATTGTGTGATATGTACTACTTAAAGTATTCGATTTTTATAAATTTTACCCCCCTATATTTTAGAATACATATATGCTTTATAAATATAGTATAACTTCTAAATTCAACAAAATTTTATTGTCAGTGATCTGTAGTAAGATAAAACTGAAAGACTGAAGAAAAGACTTGCTTGAACTATAAAATACATCTTAAAGTTGTTGGACATTTCTTAACACAGATTTATAAAGATATCGCTTGGCAATCTTTGTTGAAAGAGTTTCCTTTGGAGCAATTAGAGTTATATCATAAGCAAGCTGTAGAATAAGCAAGCAATTGAAGTCATTTTGGAAATTTTCTTCACAATTACACTAAAGAAATTTAAAGAAGTCCCCTTTCATTTCCCTTCTAAACATATAATTTAATGATTTTTAACTTATGTCACCATAAAATTAACTGAAATGCATTATCTGGATATTATGAGTGAACAAAATTTGAAGTGGGGTAACAAGGAACAGTCATAAATTCCTTTTCTGACACATTAAAGTGTTAAAGTGATTTACTTTCATCTTTACTGACTATATTCCCTGGTTAAATTTTCTTCTTTAACTATGGATATGATATCAGCTATTGCTACAGATATTTATGGGAAAAAGGAGGATTTAATTTAATGGCATTTTGATCAAAGAAATAATTTTTGTTTAATGGAATTGAACCTCTACATTAACTCAATCAGAAATATTTTGTTTCAAGCAGGGTTGGGATAATTTGAAGTATTCTAGGGGGTTCTAAGATATAGTTAGTACATTGCAAATAATAAAATTATTAAATACATTCTGAATTATTCATTCAAATTATTCTTTCAGAATTTTTGACTGGAGTTGGGGAGAGCAGGGCCAATAATCAACATTAACTAAGAGTCATTGAAAGAAGTCAGAAATGTAAATACAGTATTTTTAAGCAGCTGTAGCCACAGTTCTAGCTCTTTTCCTATCCATAATGCTACATTCTATAGTTGTTGTTTTCTTGCTTGCTTTTGTTTTTACCAGTTTTGTTTTACTGTTTTTACCAGTTATCATACCTCAAGTGATTTCTAAAATGAGCATCTGTTTTCCAACTCATATCTAAATTTTCCATTGAATTTTCTTAACTCTTAAGATAAAATTTGGCAAATATGTATCCCATTCCTGTGTTGACTTTGTACTTTCTTAATAATTGCATTGAAGTATAAAGGTTTTTTTAATTTTGGTGAAGGGAATTTAACTATTTTTTTGTATGTTGAGTTTAGCTTCCTAGTTTTTGGCCTTTTTTTTTTTTTCTGACAACTTATTCATAAGGAATATTGGTCTGCAGTGTTATTTTATTATGTTTTACTTCTATGATATCTTATTTTGGCATCTGAGTAATAGTAGTCTTTCACACAATTAATATTTCTACTTCATTTTTTAAAAATAGATTTGAAGAATTGATGTTAATTATTTTTCAAAAGTTTGGTTGAATTCACCAATTAAGTCATCTGGGTTTTCTTTGTAGAAAGCTTTTTTTAATGCTAATTCACTCTTTTCTTATACCTCTGATCAAATGTTCTATTCCTTCATTATAATAGTTTTTGCAATTCTCGTATTATTTCCATTTCATCAAGATTAACTAATTCATTGACTTGCAAATGATTACATTATCTTATTATCTGTTTTATTGCTCTAAGTTTGATAGTGCCATTCTCTCCTTCTGATTTTAGACACTTGAATCTCCACTCTTTTTTTTTTTAAAGATTTATTTATTTATGCATACAAGAGCTGGGGCACAGGCCAGAGATGTGGAGGTGAGAGGATCCACTAGAGACAGACTGGGGAACAGAACAGGCAGACTGACTGAAATACACTGCTGAGGGGAGCAGTGGGCGAGACAGCATAGGTCTACCTCGCCATGTGGGTTTTTCCTGGCCGGCCGGGCATCGAACTCTTGTTGCAGAGGCTATGGATTGCTTCATAGTGTGGTGCTTAACCCCTTGCACCACCAGGGAGGCCCCTCCATTCCTTCTTAGACATGCTCAGCAAAGTGGAGAACCCAAGGTGTACAATCATTTTTTCTCAATGTATAAAATACTTATACACTTCAATGGGAGGCCCGTTTAAGTCTTTCCTTAAGGGAAGTCACTGGGAAATAAATGGGATTATATTCCAGGGAGTAACTAGAGACAGGAGGAAGTTGGGGCTCACCAATGCAAATTATTGGTGGGCCATATCCCTGCTGTTGGTAGCACCAACAGAGATTCCCACCAGTTTGTTCCTAACCATTTTCAGAGTGGGGATGGTGGCTCCATCTGGCCAGGAAGCTCCCAAATGATAAGGCCATACTGGCTATGGAGCCCACTCTATAGTCCTGTGCAGCTCAAAATCAAGTCAGCATCCCTGACCTACTAGGAAGCCGGCCTGAGACTCTGGTGACTGCACAGCTCATCTGTCTCCCTACCAAGACAGAGAAGTAAGTCAGTATCCTCCAAACTACTGATCATAGCCTCTTACTCAGTATGACAAGTGAGTCCAACTGGAGACACCATATACATGTGTGTAGAGAATTCTAGAGCCCTGCATGTTTGAGAGACAATCCAGCAGTGCCACCCAATTGCAGTCTAGAATGTTCAAGACAATGCATGTTTGAATTAAAGTAGATGGTTTTCTTGATAGCCATACAAACTTGATTTTCATTGGTCTATACACTAAGACAGATGTGACTCTGACTTAGGTTCAAGTCTTTAGGATTCAAAAGTAACTAAAAGAGATTTGTCGGATTATCGGTCATTTTCAGTTTGCCATCCATATCGGGAAGCAGTCCCAATCATTTAAAAAGCCGTAGGAGACAATTTCATCTCATTGGCAAGTGAAAGAGTGCCAGCCAAGGTCTTTAGGACATGAAGAAATCTGAAAACAGTATTTCAACATAATAGATAATTGAATTTCAAAGCATACAAATATGTGGTCAGAATATGAGCCTCTTAGAAATTTCTTTGTTTGTGGTTTGACTGTCAGCTCAGATTTGTAAGGCATTCTTCTTTGACGACATGATTTCTACTAAGAATTTTTCTATTCATTCAAACTCTTTTGGTTGTAGAATTTAAATGAACCTCTATTATGAAAACAAGGTGTCATAATTTTAATCAATATGGATCACCTCTGCGGCTGATGTAATGAAAGATTATGAAAAGCACAGGGAGGATAACAAAAGAGCAATCAAAAATCCAGATAATGTTTTAAGGGCTGAAGTTTAAGCTTTGAATAGTGACAATCACCTCTTAACACTGTCATTTCATATTCCAACACATTTGCCTTTGCAAGAGAAGCCAAATATGCAGTTTTGGTGGTTGAGGTATTGACCTGAACCTCAACATCAGTAACATATTAGTTCTAATTATTCATTATTCTTTCCATATCTAAATAATAATAAAAACATATTAATGGAAAAACTTTTATATCATCAATGGGGGTAAACAATACATTAGTGGTTACTTATGCCATTAGTATGTTCATTCCAGGTGGAATAGTTGACTAAGTGTTTTCACTATTACTCAGCAATGTAGCATGTAGCAGTGGCAGCTGCAAATCTGCTTCTTGCCTCAGTATGGTGAGGGAGCCTCATAAAAGCACCAGTTTATGCTAAGACTCTTATTTACCTAACTCTATTAGGTAAATATTGTTATCTAAACATTTTGGGAAATGACCTAAAGTGATAAAAAAAGAAATCAGGAACATCAAATTAAATGAAGACATATAACCTGTATTAAATAAAGGCTTATTGTAGAAAAGATGTCAGTTTACTCCCAAATAATAAATGAGATAGTTTCTACCATAAAACCAGCAATATTTTTATAAATACAGTCAAGATTATTCTAAAATTTACAAAAGGCAAGAATTGTACCAGTAATTTGCATTTTGTGTTTGAAATTTGTTTTACTTTACTATCATCAAAAATCCAACTTGGTAGTCCTTTTTTTTTTTTTTAAAGATTTATTTATTTATATAAGCACTGGGTACAGTCAGAAGTGTGGGAGGGTGAGAGAATTCACCAGCGCCAGAGCGGGGAGCAGAACAGGCAGACTGACGAAATACACTGCTGAGGGGAGCAGCGGGCGGCAGGAGAGGTCTGCGCGCCATGTGGGACCCTCGCCAGAGGTCAGGGATTGAACCAGTGCTGCAGAGGCAGCAAGCATCGTTGCAGCCCAGCGTTCAACCACTGCGCCACCGGGGAGGCCCTATGGTAGTCCTTTGTATGATGGAGGCCTGTGGGTGCTTTGGTGGTGTGTGTTGTGTGGTAACCTCCACCTGAGGCGTGTGAGCCTCTACCTCTAAATTATACACAGTGTTTAAACCAATGTTACCTTGATACAATAAATCAACATCAGTCAAGTTTGTCTTTTGCAATTATGGAATACTTCCTACTTGATATTCCAGAACCTTAATTCGAAAGGAATATCCATATAACTTCGTCCATGTGGTGACTTTTGTTTTCTTGTTTCTGTTTTTGTTTATCCATACAAGAACTGGGGTATGGGCCAGAGGTGCGGGGGGGTGAGAGGACTCACCAGAGACAGAGCAGGGAGCAGACAGGCAGACTGACTGAAATGCTCTGCTGAGGGGAGCAGTGGGTGAGACAGGACAAGTCTACTTCCCCATATGGGCAGCTCCTGGGTTGCTGATAGCTTCACAGCGCTGTGCCCAACCCCTTGTGCCACCAAGGAGGCCCCATGTGGTGGTTTTTGAAAAAGGCTCAGAACTAAAGAATTGAAAAGTAATACCTGATTCAGGAAAACAGTAAATGATCACTAACCCATTTGAATGTCTTTTTATTTGTTAGTCTGTATCGCTGACAAGAAAGAGAACTTTGTTATAAATCAGAATTTATGGCAGGTAAATATGGACTCATGAAAACTGTTTAATAAGCCACAGTAGGAAAAAGAAAAAGCCCTAGCAAATAATGGGATTCTTGACACAATTTTATGCAAGTATAACTGGAAGATGTACTGATGCATTTTATAGCTACCATAGTGCATTCATTTCCTGGCCTTAACTTTAACATAGATAAATTATTTTAAATGCAAACTAGCTTATATCAATATTCTTGGGGTTGAAATGAAAGTCAATAAATCTTTTCTAATGATCTCAAATAAGTAATGACTCCCAAAGTGTTCTGTGACTAGGACAACATTTGAAAATAGCATGCAATAAGAAAAACTGAAATTACAAAGAAAATGCACCATTTTTCACCCATTGTCACTAAGCCCTGGAAAAAAAGGTAAACTCTAAAGATAGAATTCTTCCAGTATCTTTCCCCAAATATAAGTGCTTCAAACAATAATAATTTGTCAAATATGAAATATATGAAGTTTAATATTTGACTCATCTAAAATTTGCCATAGGAGTGAATTTTTCACTCTTATATTCCACTATGTTAGAACTAAGTTGACTTGTCTTAGGTGCTTATTGAGGTCCATCTATTTTGATTTATGTGGATTTTAATTAGAAATTATTGATATAGCTAAGATGTGAAAATTATATGACATTAGGGAAAAACTATTTTTTAATTTTTTAACTAAGATAACTGGTTTACAACACTGTATATGATTTAAAGGTGTAGGATCACACCTCCTCAGGTGGGAAGTAAGGAAGGAGATAGGCAAGGAAGGACCCATAGTCCATGGTGCACCTTCCCCACTTAACTCTCTCTGTTGTCCCTTTGATAGTCTCAATTCTATAGTCAGATTTCTGGGGTTCATTATTGACTTGGTTTTATTTGACCTCCCCACCATATGCCACTTATAAGTTACATCATTCAGTGTTTGTCTTTCTCTTGATGAGTTGCCCTCACCTTAATCCCTTCTAGTTGTATCCATGTTATGGCAAATGGCAAGAGTTTACTTAATAGCTGAGTTGTATTCCATTGTGTATATATTCAAAATATATACACCTATAAAGCAAGGTTTGTTTTATACACAAAAATGTGTAATAGATTTTGAAATTTTACTAGTTGCATAACAGAATTTTAATCTCAGGTGTTCTTGCATGATCAGACCTAATAGTTGTAGCCTCAAGCATATTTATAGTGATTTTATTTACATTTACAAATTACATGAAAATTTAATGTAAATTTTATTTAAAATAATTGTATTTAAAAATTTAATATAAATTGCATTAATCTTACATAGTAGTATGAAAATATTTAGAAAGTAGGATTGCAATTTAGAATAGTTAGGATCACAATCATGGAAGACTTGAGTTCCAAAATGTGCCACAAAAGATACTAGGCTTATGATTCATCTTTCTTAATATGAAGCAAATAATGTCTATTTCATAGGGAAACTTAAAAACTGAACCTGTATTTTGGCTATTTAACAGGATTGTAACAACCAATTAATATTAGCTCTTTGGGTATTTCATTTTTAGTTGAAAATGCATGACAAAATATAAAATGCTTAGAATGATTCAGTGTAAATATTCAAGCTAAAAAAAACTTGAAAAACTAGATGAAAAAACATTAAAATAAAACAGTCTGTCTCTAAAGATAAATATGATTATTTGTGTTTCAAATTTGTCTGCATCGTTCAGAATTTCTTTAATGAATATTTGACACTGTTAAATTGAAATGTATTTATTTAAACACAAATTAATCTGAGAAGGAAAGAAAATGGGTTGCATTAATGTTCAAATATTGAAATAACTTTGCATGCATGGAATAAATCTCACTTTGATATAGTTTATAATATTTTCATACATCACTGGATTCTATGCAAATAGATTTTTAAAATGTATTTAATATTATGTATGTTATATATGACATAATAGTATGACAGAACATTAAGGATTTTCCATCTGTGTTCATGAGAGATACTAGAACGTAGTTCTCCTTTCTTGTAATGTCTCTGGTCTTGGTATTGTGGTAATGTTGGCTCATTGGATGAGTTAAGCATTTCCTCTACCTCTGTTTTCTGGAAGATACTATGAAGAATTGGAACAATTTCTTCCGTAAATATTTGTTAGAATACATCAGTGAGCTCATCTGTCTGACCTGATGTTTTCTGTTCTAGGTTAATATTGATTCAAATTATTTAATCATTATAGGACCCTGCAGAATTTTCTCTTGCATGATTTTTGGTAGTTGTGTTTTCCAGAAAACTGGTCCATTTCCTCTGTGTTACCAAATTTGTGGTGTATAGTTGTTCATAATATGATTTTATTATCATTTCAATAGCCACATGATGAATAATGATAGTTCCTCTCTGATTTTGGGTACCAGCAATTTGCCTCTTCTCTCTTTGTCTTTTTTGTTTTAGTTTCATTGATTTATATTTTCTCCTGATTCCTATTCACCTTTTAATACTTCTTTGCATTACTGGATGTCTTCTTTATTTGTTTATAGCCAGCCATTGTGAAGTTTCCCTTATTCAGTGTTAGATATTTTCAAATTGTTATTAATATTCTTGAGGCTTATTCTGTGATGAAGTTAAGTTACTTAAAAACAACTTGAATTTTAAACTTTATTAAGCAGGATTAACAGTTTGTAGATTAGATGTAAAATATTCCCCACTACTGAGTGCTCTTCCAGATATGGTTTTCCTTTCTACCTTGTGGGAACAGGCACTAATCACTTTCCTGCGTGAGCTCTGATTATTTTTCTTTCTAATCCCTTTCAGGTGCTTTTTTTCCCAGGCTTCTTATGGCTTCCTTACCTTATTCGTGGATTGACCAGTACTCAGCTTCATAAACAAGGAGAAACTTCTATAGATCTCCAGAGTCTCTAGTTTTCTGCCCTGCAAAGTGCAGATGCCTGAGATGCTCAGCCTCTGATCTGTCTTCTCAATTTAGGGTTTTTCTGACTTTTTCTTAGGTTCCTTTTCTTTTATGCCTTGGTCTGGAAATTCTATATGATTACTTCTGTGGAGGCTTCTGTTTTGAACTCATTCCCACCCATATCTCAGGAACTAGCCTGATAGCCAATGTTTAGTTTTGGATACAGGGCTTAAAGTACCAAGAGCTTACTATTCATAATCAGTTATTTTCTGATGTTTTTTCTTCATGGATTTTCCACGTGCAACTTGAGACTTTTCATTTCATTGTGCTGTTTAATTTCATCATCCTATGGACCTTTTCTTACCTTTGTTGTTTTCTGAGGCACAGAAGTCCAAATGACATATATGGATCATAACAAAATGGAAATTATCTTGCAATACTCTGAAAATATTTGAACATAAGTTAGACTAATGTAGACACAGGGTTTCAAAATTGTTTGAAAAATGACTTGAAACTGACAGTTAGTGTTAGAGGCATTGCATTAACTTTCATCAGTCTCATGTTTTGAAGTTAGTGATTTGTTTCTTTTTCTTCACCAGATAGGGATATGGAGCTGACTATTAAATGAGTCAATCACTAAAGCAGGGAGGAGAGAAGTCTTGGTGTAGAAAAGGTGATGGTTATTACTTTTTCAGTGTGAGCAATTTACTGTATCCTTGGTTAAATTTCTTTCAGTTATACACAAGAAATCTAGTCTTCCACTCCCCAAAAAAGTCCTGCTGGAAAAATCAGATTTTATTCTTACACTTAAAAATAAATGTTTAGAAGTAAGGTAATTGTAACTCCCACTACTATTTTTAGCAGTTTATTTTCTATGTGATCAGATAACAGGTATCATAGATTTATTAATAAATAAAGAGGAACAAAACATAATATATATTTAATATATATTTACTCTGAACTAAGTAATGCATGAATTATGAAGTTTGTTTTCATGAAATGTAAAGGAAGCAGACTTGCTACCCAGAAATGTCTTCAATATATTTTTTATGTGCAAGTTGACCTATAATAATAAGAATAATTATTTAATTCATTTATTCATGTATAGAACATTCAATATAAACATAGTATATGTCAGGCCAAGGCCTGGGTTTTTTAAATGTTATATTTTTTAAGGAAAATGGCCAGTAACTCAGGATTTAGCAACTTCTAGGCAGTAATATACATCAAAATAAGTTAAGTCAGTGCCAAAATGAAGATAAAGAGTCATTAGCCCCACTTGGGATTTTCTCAGGAAATATACTTAGACATATATCATGAAGAGTGGAGTAGATCATAAAGCAGATAGACACTATGTTAGATATTAAGAATAATAATATCATAAGTGCAAGATGTTATTCTTGTATAATTATAACTAATTCAATGCAGGCTAGATATATCTTTCATGGGAGATTCTGGCTGAATGAGGTCAGATAATTGGCCTGGAACCAGACAAAGAGTTTTTACACAACATTAATATCTTTGAATAAAAACTTTGGATTAACTGAGAACTATCAAAGATTAAAGGAGAGATGAAATATAGTTTGTAGGATGTTATTTTCCCTAAAATAAGATATATAACATTGCTCAAAAAGATTTAATTTTTATTTTCCAGAGTAGAAATGTTTTTGTATACGGAACTCCCTCATGTTAAACACTACGAGGTCATTAACTGCCTTATTTCTTAATCAAATTATAAAAAAATAAAGAAATTTGGCCTTCTTGGTGGCGCAAGGGGTTAAGACACAACCTATGAAGTTGTCTGCAGCCTCTGCAGCACAAGTTCGATCCCCCAGGGCCAGGGAGCTACCCACATGGCACACCTGACCTCTCCTGACTCTCCCGCTGCTCCCCTCAGCAGTGTATTTCAGTCTTCTGTTCCCCACTCTGTCTCTGGTGAATCCTCTTACCCCCCAACACCTCTGGCCTGTACCCCAGTTCTTGTATGCATAAATAAATCTTAAAAAAATATATAGAGAAATTACACATGAAAGCAGAGGAGAAATTATAGCCAGTGATTTTACTGCTGTATATTGTTGCCAATCACCCAAGTGACACTTTATTTTAATCTTTGACCATTAGGGGAAACTCAGAAGTTTGTTGTTATTTATGCAATCTTTCATATATTTCCCTTTTAATGACACACAATGAGTTTGATTAAACTTTCATCCAACTTCAGTTCCACAATATATAGAATTTAATTATCAAAAGACAAATTTTAGTGTTTTCTTGTTTTGAAAAGTTGAGAGTTTTCTCAGTTTCCTCTCTCTGGCCAGCTATACAAATTCAATTCTGATTATTAAATGATATTATGATTCTTACTGTTTGAAAACCTCTGAATAGCTGTGGGCCAGATGTTGTTGCCTGATTAGATACTGAGATATTTTAATCACCAGCTGTAGCATTATAAACCTGCTCTTTTAATACTTCACTTTAAGTTTTCCATCTGCTTTCAGCATCTGGTCAGTTCTGCTTAGGTTTTCATTTATTTTACTTCTCCTTTGTTATCACATATGTGTCAAGGTTTAAGTGAAGCTTCTCTATCAATCCTCGTTTATCAATCAGGACTTATATACTATTATTCTTTATTTTATTATTCTTTATTCTTTATTTTAAGACACATTACTAAACTTAACAGTATTTCTCTTGTTTCTACAGTTTTCATTTTTCTACACGTATATGGTACATAATGTCAACAATATGACTTAATATGACAACTTAATACGACAATATTCACTACAGAAAATTTATGTGATTCATAAGGTGGAAATCCACCTTGCCCTTTTGAAGGGATGTGCTTAATTATTGATAAATGAGGTGAAGAAAAGAATTTCATCAGAAATGAAAAATTTTCCCGTCATTAATATAATGATCTTGTCAAGTGCGCTGTCACACTTGTCATATTTCTAAGGAATGGGATTAGCAATGGAATTGAAGTAGATTTTATAATTTGGGTTAAGACCCTTAAAAGTAAGGAAAAAGTATACAGTCACCATCAGTGGAGACCAAAATTGTAATGACTATATCCAAAATGGCATGAGCAGCAATTGCTCCTTCCCATCAACTTCCCCACATCTAAGCATGATTTAAGTCTTGCCTGCTTTGTGAAAATGCATGAATTTCTACCCACCCACAGATCTGTCTCTTTATTAAAATGCTACTATATCTAATGTACAAAAATATTGATTTTAATAGTTTAATTTGTTGTTTAGAGAGGATAATGTTATTTATTTGTATTTATACATCACAAAATTAAATACAGTTTTGAGAATTTAACACACACACAGCAATTATTTAGGACTGAGAAAGGGGTGACCTACATCATAAATAAAGTAAGCAACCCAGACATTGGGTAGATAGTAGACTTTAATAATAAGATGACATTGATTCAATATTCAGATGGAGGGCATATTTACAGTAAAATTTAGTTTACAAATATGGAATCAATGACTTCCAAACTCACTCATTCAAAATAGTTAATTTGTTCCCACTGCATGCCAGTCACTCTTCCAGTCCTCAAAGTCACCAGAAAATAGGTGAATATAGCTGTTTTCTATAGCTTATATTGAACCATATGGCTAGAAAGAATTTTTCCAAATTCCTAAAAGAGCTAAAGATCATGATTCAAGGCTTAGGAATTTTATAATAGCTCCCTATAAAGTATTAAACACACTTTGTGGCAGCTAGGAAGAACATAACTTCCTTAAGTGTGTGAAGAAAACTCTGTTACTTGAGACTTTCCCACTTGCATCAATTTTGATAGGAGAAAAAGAATCCTAAAAGTAACACCAAAAAGCATAGCTAACAAAGAAAAAAAATGTGAAATTTGTATTTTGAGAAATTTTAGTTGCAACCAGTAAATGAATAAAGTGATGAGATTAGCACATAACAGCAAATGCTTAATTATTGATGAGGTGAAGAAAAGAATTTCATCAGAAATGAAAAATTTTCCCCAGTCATTATTTTTGAAATCTCCCTGGTAAGAACAGGGTTAAGCTTAACGCCAGAACAACCCTCCATTTATATTGTGTATTATCCATTTTTGCTGTGTGTGTATTCTTAACTTCATTATGATGTGTCAAGAAATCATACATAGTTCACTTCAATGTGTGTGATTAGCATTTTACTATGTAATACTTTTGACATATTTATAACAACCAAAGTTGACATAATTGAATCCAAGTTACATTTTCAGCAAAATTCTTTTATATCAGCTTGATAGACCTTATTTGGCTGTGATACTCTTTCATGACAAAGCCATTGCTAGATTTTAAACACTTAAAAATCAAAATCAATCAGTCAAAACTTAATTCTTTTATGTGTTTATGTTATTTTTTTCACAACCAACTCAAATTAATCCTAAAATGGTGCAATTATATATAAAGGAATGACAAACAAAATTAAATTTTGCTTGCCTTTCTTCAAGCCAAAATGATACTGTTTTACTACAGTAGTGATAGGTTATACTTGTCTATAAATTCTTCAGTTTTTTTAAAGATTTATTTATTTATGCATAAAGAACTGGGGTACAGGCCAGAGGTGCAGGGGGTGAAAGAATTCACCAGAGAAAATGGGGAACAGAACAGGCAGACTGACTGAAATACACTACTGAGGGGAGCAGTGGGCAAAACACGAGAGGTCTGCTGTGCCATGTGGGTAGCTCCCTGCCTGGGTGGGGATCAAACTCATGCTGCAGAGGCTGGGGATATCTGCATAGTGCTGTGCTTAACCCTTTGGGCCACCAGGGAGGCCCAAATTCTTCAATTATTTTATTTTTGTATGATAAATACAAAAATAAGTAAGCCAAATACTAGGAACTTCAGCTGTAAAATAATGGATTAAACTGTGAAATAGGAGGGTTGGTTTAATATATATATTAAGTTTTATTCTTGTAGCAGTGGTCAATAAAATAATGATTATTACAATGCTCAATAGGAGATAAAATGCATAAACAAAGTAATAACAAATGGATAAAACTCAAGAAATTTTCAAATTTTGATGTTGCTTATCAGGAGCCCTTACCAGGTTTTATTTGCCCTTTAGGAAATAATAATCTCCTAATCATTCTTTGTATTAAAATAGATCATTTCACACATTTTTGCCTAGAAAGCTCTTACTACTTTCTAATTCTTTCAAGAATGCACCCATTTTTTGTTTGTAAAGTCCACTATAAACCTAAACCAAAGCTATATTCCAATGTTCAATAATTAATATAACATAGGTTATTGGTGGGATGATATAATTAATAATTTCTCCTGCACTCCTATGTTTATTGTAGTACTATTTACAGTGGCCAAGATATGGAAACAGTCTAAATGCCCCAAAACAGATGAGTGGATCAAAATGTTGTGCCATATATGTACACAGTGGAATACTACTAGGTATTAAAAAATATAAATACATAATTTGGGGCAACCTGGATGCAACTGGAAGGGATTATGCTAAGCAAAGTCAGAAGGGAAAAGATAATTATCAGATGATTTCATTTATATGTAGAATATAGAGCAACCAAGCAAAGGGTCAGGAAAAAATCAAAAGTTGCAAACTGACCACAGATCTGAGGCTTTTTCAAAAAGAGGTAATTTTAATCTCAGAAGTTTGTGAAAACAAACAAAAAGCAGAGAAATTCATGTAAATCTTCTAAGGGAAGATAACAGGCCTACAGGCTCACAAGCTTCTAGGAACTCAAATTTGTGCTGTTGGTGCTAGTATTTTAATTCAAACTGAGCATTTTTTAAAGATGATTCTTTTGATTTTTTAAAGATTTTATTTATTTATACAAGCACTGGGTACAGTCAGAAGTGTGGGAGGGTGAGAGAATTCACCAGAGCCAGAGTGGAGTGCAGAACAGGCAGATTGACTAAGTACACTGTTGAGGGGAGCAGCGGGCGGCAGGAGAGGTCTGCGTGCCATGTGGGACCCTCGCCGGGTGGCCGGGGATTAAACCGTTGCTGCAGAGGCTGCGGGCAGCTTCGCAACCCAATGCTCAACCATTGCGCCACCAGGGAGGCCCTCTTTTGATTATTTCTGTGCTCAGCCCTTGAACCAAAACATCAGTGGATGTTTCATAATATTTTATATGTACATGAAGAAATTACTCTTGACTAGCGCACTGTACCTTATGTGTTGCTTGCTGAAATTGGAGAAATCAAGGGAGTATTTTTGAAGAGTTCACCCTCAGTGTTCCTGGGGATTCAAAATAGGCTTCTTGTAATTTACCAATTAATCAGTAGGAGACCTGGCACAAACTGGAAGCAGTGGGACCTGCTGAGATTCGCTGAAGACATTTGTGGATGAGAGACCATGTGATAACCAATATCACAGCTGGTTTAGCTCCTTTTGTGAAAATGGTAACATTGGATTATGTGGTAGAGACACACCGACAGATTGATACTTTTGATTTGTGCTATCAGCACCGAAAACTAAAAAACTTTGACGTTATAGCATCCAGGTCAAGCAAGCCTTTAAAACAACCAAAACTCCAGTTTTTAGTCGAAATCTATTTTAGTCGAAATCTCCTTCTTTTTAAGAGAAAGTCAGCATGAAAATATGATTTAAAATTTATTTTGAGAGATGTGCTTTAAGAAAACATTTTTAAAACTTTGCTTGATTGTTCATGGGCTCTCATAGCACACAGGGATGGGGGCATCTCTTATAATAATAAAATCATCTAACACTTGCATAATTTCCTTTTTATGTGTACTTCTTGAATATGGCCATTGTCAGGGCAGAGTTATCTCTTTTGCAATTATTAGTCATGCCCTTGAGAAAAACTCCCAGAAGTGTATAGCTCACAGTTTACCAGAGAAAATAATATCCAATTGTATGTTTGTACGTAAATGCTTGTCTTTTGTCATTCTCCCTTGAGAGACAATAGTAGAATCATTTTTCTGAAAGATACTCTGCATCAGTATAAGGGCCTTATGCAAACTGTCTTTCTCCTCAGTATGCCCTTGGGGAACTTTAATTCAAAGGTTTCATATCATAGACCTCAACCTCCATCTTAGAAAAGTATTTTCCTCTCAATCATGTTGTACTCATTTTTGTTACCCAAATAGAAAGGACTGGATTATATAGATTTGGTTTATCAGGAAAACAGTGGTTTTGCAATGCATAGGGTAAGCGTCAATAAAACAGTAAGTGGACTGAGATGGCCACAGTTGTCATTAGAGAACACTCAGGGTGGTACATGGAAGATTACCAGAGATAACTGGTTCTGCAACTTGATGAGGGTAAGTGTTCCAAATAAATAGCTTCGGGTGAAGCAGTGTGAAGCCATGCATATGAAGCCATGATCCTTTAAGAAAGTGCGAAATTAAAGAACTCAAGATAATAATCATAAAATAACGATCATCATCATCATCACCCTAATAATTTATGTATTTCTATGGCAGTAGATGGCATTCTAAAAGGGAATGATTTAAAGATACCTGCTTTAAAAATTCCATTGAAATGTTAGGTCTTTCATCAGTTTTAAAGGGTAGAGATTTATGAAACTGTTAGCACTGAGGTGAAATCTGATTTACTATGTGTCATATGTATCACCATTCACCTTACTAATTCCACCTCTTTTAATTTTGAAAATCTTAACTTGGCAGACTTAAAAAAGTATAGTTGTTTTTATAGCAGATGATTGCCATTCTATTGAAGGGTCATTGTGACTGGTTGTAGTTTTAGAAAAAAATTATTTTGGGTCATCATTATTCATGTTGCTCATTTTCCTACTGTCCTTAAAATGGTTTCTAGATATTAGAAGTATGGCCACAAAAATCAGGAGGCAAATACATTGCATCTTTCATTCTACTACAAGATAATTAATGGAACAACATGTGTGTAGGTAAATGTAAGCTTGCACATATTTTGAAGGCAAGAGTTTTTCAGCCAAGTATTAAAAATCTCTGAAAACAAAATTACTTCTAATTTTACTCTCCTGTTAAACACAAACTCACCTTTCAACATGTGTTACATTGAAAATCTCACCAGTTATAGGAAATGAATTCTCTCATTAATTTTCAATGTGTAAAGAAGGCACTTTCTTTTCTCTGTGAACAAGAAATAATAGAAGATACAAATATAAATCTTTATAAGAAATTGTATTTATGTTGTGCTTTGATATGTTTCTGGCATGAGTGTATTTCCTAGCAGTTGAATCAGAATAATCTGATAGATTGTACTTCATATTGATTGCCCCTACTAAATATCCAACATTAAAACTTTGTAACGACTATGATTGCCACGCAGAAAATTTTGTCTCAGTAAGATGAAAATTCAATTATGACTTCTAGTGCATAGCAGGCATTGTTTACTGAAAGCCAAATCACTTTTTATTTGTAAGAACAAGGATACTTGAATGGAAAAAGAATGTCAGTGTATATTTCTCGGAACTGAATTTTAGAAATTTGCAGGCATTTCCTCAAAAACGGGCATTTAGGAGGTAGCTATGAATGGAATAATGTCACACCCAGGATTCTACAGGAAACATAGCCAAGAGCTGAATGTTCAAAAATGTTGTGGAGATTTGAAAGAACACCAGCAACTGGTTGAAGTAAAGTGGGCTAGAGTGTTTGGACCTTGTGTCAGAGGCCATAGGAGAGACCTTACAAGAGATATCAGTGAGGGAGTGGGGAGCAAAGCCCCGAAGCATGAGCTATCACACAGCAGACGCAAATGGCATGACTCAGCACTCAAAGACCATGAACAAGAAGCCCTGTCTCAGGGGAAGCCAGTGCTATCAGAATATAAGTGAAGCAATCAGTCTTGGCACATCAGAGGCTACTTTTATGAACATATATTACTGTTTTTGATGAATTTTAATTGTTTGCTCATTCTTGACTAAGTGAGTGATTTCTGAAACCACAAGTTAGCCTCTAATGAGAGCAATAGAAAATTCTAGCTGAACCCAAAGGGGTTACCACCAGGTTGGTGCACTGATCTGTTCATTGGCAAGCTAACATATATGCTTTAGATTCTGAGCTAGTGGGAGGAGATGGTATCAGGAACTTGTGGTCACATTTTCTATATCTAGCAGGTATTTTTCATGTGAAGTCTTGGGTCAATGAGGACACAAAATTGCTTAATTTCTGGCAAGCACAATTTTCTCCAGGCAATATACATACCTTAGGAAGCAATACCGTGAGCTTAATTGTCTTAGCCATAACAGACTCATGCCACAGATGTCTTTATTACTGTTTGTCATTTTATTTTTGTCTTTTACAAGATGTTATGCAAGAAGCAAGACAAGGTATTGCCAAGGAAATTTATGTGTGTGTGTGTGTGTATAAGTGTGTGCATATGTATGTGTGTGTATGTATGTATATCCATAGATGTAGATCTAGATATCTATCTATATCTGTGAAGAAACCAAAGTTTTGGGAACTTATTCCATATACTGCCTCTACAAACTGTATCTGCATTTATCTGAACAGCTACCTCTATTATTCCTCATTACACCACACATCTCCTTTAAGCAGTGGGCTTAAGATTCCTAAAAGCCAGAATGGAAACCACGGTTAAAAACCACACATTTTGAAAGTGTGTTATGTTGGTGAGCATGCCCTACAATATTTATGGAAAAGGTAGATACTCAGAGTAAACAAAAGCCTGCACAGCCAACACTTCCTAAGCTGCTCACTTAATGGTCCCGCTCTATCTTAGCCTAGA
This sequence comes from Talpa occidentalis, assembly GCF_014898055.3. Lineage (NCBI taxonomy): Eukaryota > Metazoa > Chordata > Mammalia > Eulipotyphla > Talpidae > Talpa > Talpa occidentalis. Next base: position 36,359,173 of record NW_023605083.1, on the reverse strand, counting down.
TTCTCTTAAGAAAGCAGAACTTAAAACCAAGCTTATACACAAGAAAGCTTATTTTTGAAAAATTATCTCAAGGAATCAAAATGAAGGACTTGGCATAATCAAAAAAAAAAAGAGGGAGAAAATTCTGATAAAAGGATGTATTTTCAAAGGTTACATTTGTGGGCAATCTTGACAGAATCTTCTAAGGTGCTCTAGAGAAGGTACTTCAAATGGTCTGCATCAGAGTCTGAGAGATGGATGTTTAAACAAGAACTCCTGTCTTCCATTATGAATGGAAGGAAGATCCCTTCGATCAACTTTGCACCACTACTTTGTGCTTGCATGTGTTCAAAGTGAGTTCCCAGAAGCATCTCATTCTGCTGGGTCAGAAAATCACAGACAAGAAATCCAGAGGTACATAGAGCAGCTGAAGTAAATGCAGGCACGTCACAGACAGTTTGCTGCAGCAATGACCGAAGTAAAAGTGGCTGGGAGAAATTTTAGGTGCACAGAGATATCAAATATATTTACTAAGATTGTGTGATGGACAATTCAAATTCCTCAGTGAAACTAGAGGCAGTATTTCAACTCCAGAGAATGACTAAGAGGCAATATGAAATGTATTGTTTGCTTTAAATACTAAGAAATACTATTCAATGTGACACGTATTTATGTAGATGTCTCAGCTTATTCTGAGTGACAGCTTTTTTTTTAAGATTTATTTATTTATGCATGCAAAAGCTGGGGTGTAGGCCAGAGGTGCAGGGGGTGAGAGGATTCACCAGAGACAGAGTGGGGAGTAAAACAGGCAGACCTACTGAAATACACTGCTGAGGGGAGCAGCGGGCGAGGCAGGAGAGGTCTGCTGCGCCATGTGGGTCATCTCCCTGGCTGGCTGCAGGGGCTGTGGATAGCTTCATAGTGCTGAGACTCAACCCTTTGTGCCACCAGGGAGGCCCCCTGAATGACAGTTCTTAACACTTGCTTTGACTTTTTTGGGGTTGTATTTCATATTTTAATACAAGTGAGGTTAGTGTGAGCAATGCTCTGAATAACTAATGCAAAGGCCCATTAATTGAAGTGAAGTAGTCAAAAGAGATAATGACAAAGAACCTTCCATTCATCTGACTGTATTTCTCAGTCTATAGAGAGAGGCAAGACACTTCTAATTGCCAGGGATTGTTAAAATTGTGGTGCCTTTGATCCAAGAGAGAGGCTATGGAATAAAAGGAGCATTTCTCAGTCCTAGCTTAGCTCTTTCTTTTTTTGGTCACTTCAGAGACAATGTCGTTTTTACCTTTGGAAGGAATAAAAATGCTGAGGCAGATCTGAGTCTGATTGATTTGCAACACTCATGAACCAATCAAGAGTCAAAACCAAAAGCAAGCTGGTTTCATAGGAGGACTTTAAGCCTTCTGTACTCTTATTTCTTGAAATCAGAATTTCATTAGGTGCTTGCCATGTGCAGAGTTAGTGCTACTTCTCAGACAATTCAGTTAGTCATAGATATTAGATATTCTAACTCTGGAATTTTGTGTTTCTTTCCACGTTTATCTAATAAGTTCCATCTTCTTTAGATATACATGTTAAGATCTTTTATTCCTTCCTTCCTTTCTTCTTCCATCGACTTTCAGTCTTTCTGCTCCCTTCTACTCTCTTTCTCTTTCTCTACTTAATGAGGTCAAGAGTCAAAGCTTCTAAATAGCACTGCGGAGCTGTGCATAGAAGGTGTACTCAGGTCTCCCTTAGGCTCTAATCTTATTGCTTGACAACTATCCTGTCTGTTGACAGCTATCTAACACGTTTCCCCTAACTTCTGTTTAATGTGTAGAATTTGCCTTTTCCAACCCAGTGAAGCTACAGATGTTCAGAATTTTGATCATTCTTTATTTCAGTCCACAGGCAACAAGAGCTTCTTTATAGCAAAACTCTACTTTTTTTTTTTTTTTTTTTTCTGTTTCAGATGGGCTGACTTCAGCCAGCTCTTTGAGGGCCTTACTTAAATTTGCAGAATTAGCCTACACGTGCAGACATTAGGACATTTGCCTTTCTCAGCCCTAATTTTGAAAACTCAGTAGACACAAAAATGTAAGGCCCTATGCTTAATAGAGCACAAAAATTGGGACGTTTTCACTGACATGTAAGATTGTCATCTTAAGTTGTTGAGGAGGAAGACTAGGAAAAGGGGCCTTTCTACCCTTTGTCTGATAGATATTCTAATTTCAGTGCATCCAAATTTCAGTATCTATCACCATCAATCCTTATTTCCCTGTACAAAATTCTGAATCAGTTTAGGTGCTTCTGTGGGAAGGTAATAGGTAGAGTGCATAGAGATTCCTTATGTGGGGCGTATCACTCCTAAACAAAGTCCTGACAGTCATTCTTTCTTTATTTTTTAAATATATTTTTATTTTTATGTATTTTTTACATCATTTTTCATTTTTGCACAATGTATGCATTTTCATCTTGGTTATGGTCTCCATAAAATTCCCACCACCCTTTATTACTGCTTTCCAGCCCTAAATAAAACACTTTGGCCAGAAAAATGGAATTGGTTGGCAAACTAAGCCAAAGTCTCAGGGACTACAATTTGGAGCTTGAACATAATCTGTGTTAAATAAAGCCCCATTATAAATTAGCTACTTTGAGAAGAGGGAAGGAGCATAGGGCTTAGAATTCAGCCAGCACTATCTTTACATCAACCCAAAACTTATAGCTATTTTAAAATAATATTTAACTTTCTTCTTAGAAATAATCCAGATCCAGATGATATTTCGTATTATTTTTATGAAACATTAACTTCCTCTGGCTACTAAAGTAACTAGCCTTAGAAAGAACATTTGTAAATATTACGTAGTGGTCATACCATTTTTTTTTTTTAAAGCCAGATCATATAAAGGTCATACAAATTAAATTGAATACTGGTTTATTTTCTTCATCTCCTTTTTATAAGATTTTTGAACTGTAAATTAAATATATTTGTATTATCAGGGCAAAATACAGTCCTTGACTTGACTAAATGAACTTAGAAATTTCCTAGAGATCCACTGGGGAACTATTTATGAGAAGATTGCTATGTTTAAAGTGGTCACTAAATAGTCAAGGCTACAATCATAAATCCCAACAACAAATCTGAAGGAAGGTCCTGACTCTACAATGGGAGATCTGGGCTCAAAGCCTCAATCATTATTTTATAATACCAAAAATAAGTGGTAGCTTAAAGCATACTAAATTATGCTGCTATAAATACTAAAAGTTGGCAAGCAAAGTTATAAAGATTAAATGATAAAATGTAATGAATTAATTTAGGAAACAACCTAATACATAAGTAGGTCCTTTTAAACTGAGAGTAATTAGTGATTTACTTTTAGTTAAATATTAAATTTTGGTTAGAATTTGAAGTAAAACAGCAAATGGCATTTAATGAATTCTCTATTTTGTGAATCAATAAGAATCTTAAAAATTTATCTTATAAATCTGATTCTATTGTCTCTAAACCTTGACATCATCTACTACTGCAGTTATTGGGGGAGAAAACAAGTAACTTCCCAGTTGAGTCACATTTAAAAATTACCTGTATGAAGAATTGCAGAACTGTGAATAATGCTTTGATAAAGACATTGAATATGTCCTCAGCAGCTTCAGATTTTATTAATAACTCATTCATGACTCTACTATTACATTACACTCATACTTATGTACATTTATTTCACACCTCAGTGTTTTGTTTTCAGGAACTCAAAACCTCTGACAGCTTTACATTTCTAGTTCATACCCTAGGGGGAGCCAAAAGATAATCACTGAGATCCTAGTCCAGAATGTTCCTTGTGTAGCTCCTCTGTCACTCAAAAAACAGAGATTTGCTTTGTCCAGTAAATCATATTTGCTTCTGTTTCCAAGCTGAGGAAACTCCTTTTCAACAGTTTATTTACAAATAAAACTCCAGTGGATTCTTCAGAGTCACTGGTCTTCCTCATTACCTTTAACTATCTAATTATGTCTTGTGTTTACTTATTTATTCCTTCAACAGATTTTAATAAGTATCTATTTACCAGAGCACAGACTAAGTACTGATAAGTGGTATCTAGAACAGATCTGATAACTTGTCTTACTGAATTTATGTATGTTGATAACATCAGTCACTTCAAAGAGGCTTTTTATCATATGTATTTGACTTCATAATCTTGTATGTTTTAGGGTTTCGACAATTATTACTTTTCTTTGTAAAGTCTTAATGGAAGTCCTAAAATACTTTATTTGTGTAATGTGATTAATAAAGCATAAGTAGGTTTAATCTTCATTAAACACCTATTAGATTGTTTTCTGATTCTCCATTGATCAACAGGTTAGAAAATGCCTTTCTACCTTTCTACACTCCTAATTCTACTCTATTTCTTCCACCAAAAGATCACTAATAAATTCTGGACCTATTGAGTGACTTACGTTTTCAAACCTGGAAAACATTTACTTTCATGTTTTAAAAATAAGTAAATAAGAAAGAAAGATCATTGATCTTCAATGAAGGAGATATTCAGAGCAGTGGTAATAGCCACCAAAAGGGACTGTGAAAATATATATAAGGGTTTGTTTAGGGTGAGATTTTTGTTTTAGTTCTCTTTCTAGTATGTTTGTATAATGATCTCAGTAGTAGAAACTCAGGTCATGAAGTTGGAAGAGTCTGTCATCTTTTGTTTAAAAGAAAATGTTGAACATTGCATTTTGAGTCACTGAATCAAGACCATGAAATTACACATGACATTTTAATATTTCTAAGACAGTTTGCCTGAAAAAAGAGGGGGGGTGCTTCTGAAAAATCAACTTCTATTCTAAAAGTAAAATCAAACACAATGGACAGACTCAGTCCTAATTATTTTTTAAAACATAGAATGTACGCTTTTGGTTGAGGACCTGAAGGACAGTAGTGGACGCTATAAGTAAGGGATCATGCTAAAAGGGGGTTCATAATAATAGAATGGTGTTTATCTGTTGTTTTGACTTTTCATTAATTATTACCTGCCCTGACTTCTATTTCTTCTTTACTCTACAGTCTCCAATTCATTAACACAGTAATTTGGATTTGAGGGGAATATGTCCTTGACCCAAATTAAATCAATTATTTTTTTATGGTTAATATTTTGTAACAGGCATAATTGAGAAACTATGAGTGATCATCTCTTTGGCAATGTGGTCTAGAAAAATGGAAAAGATACGTTGGAAAAAGAGAGAAAGAAAATGTGTAGAGAGGGAAAAAGTCAGATGACAGAAAGCAAGTACTTTTTTGACTTTGAGTCATTTCTCATGCCCAGCTGTTTATATTCTTGCCTTGAATTCTTAAGATATTTTGATATCCTTATAAAAATTTTTGACTTTTCATATTATATTTTGAGTGTCTTTGGATCTCCTCTAAGATTTAAAATTTATATTCATATTATTGAGTGGATCTGTTACAGGACAATTCTTATAGAAACAGGGGTGATCTGGACTGTAAGTGTTCACCTGCATGCTTAAGAACTAGTGGCAAGACTGTTTACAATAGCTAAGCTTTGGAAACAACCCAAATGCCCAAAAATAGATGACTGGATCAAGAAGATGTGGTACATATATACCATGGAATATTACTCAGCATTCAAAAAAGATAAACACATGCAATTTGCAGCAACATGGATGGCACTGGAAGGGCTCATGCTCAGCGAAATAAGCCAAAAAGAAAAAGAAAAATACCGGATGGTCTCACTCATAGCAGGAATCTAGAAAACTTAAATAAGGGACCAGGAAAATGAATATAAGAAAGTGAAAATCAAAATCAACAAAAAACTATGAACCAGAGACACTTTTTGGGGGGTGGGGGGCGGGAGGGGAAGGATTGGGGTCAGAATGGGGCGTTTGCAATTGTATGGGGGAATATAAAAATAAAATTTAATATTAAAAAAAAAAAAAAAAAAGAACTAGTGGCAAGACCCAAAAGTAGGCATGCAAAGAGAAATTTAAAAATGTTTACTTACATGGACAATGAGAAAAGGGAAAACAGAAAGAGAAAGATTAATTAGCCAACATGTCCTACCAGCAGTGACATTTGAGCAGAGACCAGGTTGTGAGTTGAAGTCAGAAAAGGGAAGGGACACATGTGTTTAGTGTTTTAAACCCAACATGGCTGCTTAGCTCTGTCCTAGTTCCCAGCATCCTCCTGTTTAGGAAATAAGGTTCATGGCATGCTAGAAATTATAATCTTTGGGTTCTGAAATCTCATTTGCATGGAGATGGAGTCTGAAAAGATTTTGGGAGGTGAATTTTATTCAGGACATCATTCACTGGCCCAGAATTTGCTCCACTCTGTCCCTCTAATTTATTCAGGATATCATTCACCTGCTCAGAATTTGTTCCTCTCTGTCCCTCTAATAGCTTCTTGGAAAATAGATTGATGACATTTTTTTTTTTTACAACCTTAAGCATCTGTCCTTATATATATTCAAACAGTAAGAAATTTGTTGTGATGATATGCGTAGGCCATAATTTATTAAATATTTAGAGTGGCTATTATGGTCCATATGATAATTATTTGTCTTTTAGAGTTGGACATACTATTAGTAACATTTACATGTAAAATATTTGAAAATATAAAACCTCTGTAATTTTAAATTATTTATATTTTATTTTCCAAATTATGTTTATTAACGTAAAGCATGTTTACATCTTTTGTAAATGCTTCAAGGATTATAGGTTCAAACCTCTACAAATCTATACTTTCACACCCTGCCTACCACCAATTCCCCAATAATCTTAAATAAAATGAGTATCAGATATAATGTGAAAATTTTATCGACAGGACAAAAGCCATTAGCAAATGTGACAAGAACTATTTTTCTTTTGGCCATGTATATATGTAGATTGATCTTAGAGCCCTTTGTTTAACTATTCAATTTCCCTGTTAACCAAATCCATTGATAAACATTCCCTGAATGATTAAAGTCTCCAGTGACATTCAAATAAGTCACAGGCAATACCCACCTTGGAGTCCTATGGCAAAATCAATTCTCTCAAAGCTCCCTTTCCAGTCACATAGGGCTTTGAAACATTTAGAGGTAAGGTAATGTTTCATTTCTGATGGGTCAAGTTTGGAGGTCAGCACTGAAAAACTGTTGGAGGCACATTCAGCAATATATTTTTCTTTTCTCTTTAAATGTTCAAAAGCAAATATAGGAGCCACCTACACAACAGACTTTGTTCATGGTTATTTGATTTGGATTTTTGCTGTGAAGCAACACATTGACTAACTGTGTGCAGGGGTGGAGAAATTGAGCATGAGGTTATGGTACATTGTGGTCAGAACTGACTACAGAGAAACCCATAGATAAAATAAAGAGAAAATTCTAGTCACTGTAGGATGAGTCAGATAGGGAGAGAGTGTCCCGTGCAGGCAAAGCAATCCATTCCAGTCTGTACCCAGTCTGGTATAGTACAGCTTCTTTCCAGTTATTGTGTAAGTAATTTATATAAACTAAGATGAATCTACAGAAGTGCTTTTCTTACATGAGTCTGCAGATCTTCTGACTCAGTGGAGTGAGACCAGTACGACAGAACTATGGAGACACCACACTTGGATATAACTCGACGAGATAGAGGGAGGAATGGTTGCCAGGCCCAGCTACCATGTGCTATTTAAACCTTGCCCTTCTTGTTAGTGGTCTGAAGTGTAAGCTAGAGCAAAATCAAGTTGAGACAAATTCAATTTGTCATTCTTTCTCAGTCTTTGATACACACCAACTCTGGGTTCTGGCCAAATATCAAATGCAAGGTTCAGTGAATTTCTTTCCTGTTATCACTCCACCCCTCCTCCATGCAAATACACAATTCTTGTCTCAATGACTTCGCTGAAAGGCAAGAGAAAGTACTGTATGTACGATATGTGCCTTGTTTATCTTCTCTATATATGGGAAAGAAAAAGCAGTAATTGGATTTCATTTGAAGGAGTATAGGCCACTGGATTTTGTTTGCATGGACTCTTCTTGGGCTTCAAGGTCAAATAAGCTGTAGATCACAGATGTAACTTCCTTTTAGGAATTAGGAGCAGGAAATAGAAAGTGGTTTCTGACTAATGGACTCACTAGTCACTAGCATTAACACTTACTGAGTATTTAGCATTGTGCTCTGCTTTAAGAACTTTTTAGTTATTAGCTCATTTATTTACTATTACCCTCAGTTTATAATTGAGAAAATTAAGGTGTTGGAGAATATATTTCTTACCATGATCCTAGAGATAGAAGTAATTAGAAACAAAGTTTTGACATAGTGACTCACACAGGATAAGAGATGGAACCAGAACTTGATCCAAGGATGCCTGTCTTTAAGCTATCAGCTTTCAAACAGTATTTAGTACTGCCTTCAAGCACATATCTTGTTTTTCAAGAAAGATATTTTATCCCCCTTTTACAGATAGAGAAAACTGAATCCTAAGAAAGGGTGTCATTCACTGTTTGTGACTAAGTTATTTAACCTGGAAATTGAAGCCTAGGTTGTCGGACTGTAAACAGAAACAGAGCACTGACTCTTAGTTTGGCTAGCCCAAGCAAGATATTTATATTTGCTCAATTATTAAGATAATCATGAATTCTTCCCAAATTTTTTTTATCCTCCTTGATACATGTAGGCAATAATGGACTAATGCAGCTGAATCAGAAAGATATAAAAGAAAATCACTGTACAAAATTGCCACCTATGGAGTTTTAAATTAATAAGTTTAATTATAATATTAATGATTTCCTGAAAGACTTCCAGCAATAACAAAGAAAAATGAATAAAGGGGAATTTGCATTACTTGGTAGTAGATACGTCTGAAAAAAAAGAAAGACATTAAAGCTATGTAGAACTAGAACAAAAAGAGACATGGAAAGCAGCATGAGCAAAAAATAACATAGAGCTCCAGGACAAATGTCACATTATATATGTTACTTTGATACCTAATAAGACCAGCATTATTAATGAAAATCAAGACCAGCATTATTAATGAAATTAATGAAAATCATACAATCTAATAAATGAGACAAAAGTTCACAGAACTAAAAATAGCTAATGAACATATTAAAATAATCTCAACTTCTCTTATAATTAAGCAAATGTTTAGTTTATATAATTTATGTTTTCAATTCTCAGGCCTGTATTTACATGTTTTGTAGTAACATGTATTAGGGTACTAGGAAGAAGGCAGCTACTCTTATATTCTGTTGAAAGGAGCGGGAAATATTGCAATTATTTATTAAAGCATTTAGAAAACATGGTCTAAATTTAAGAATTGATGTGCCCTTTGAGCAACAATTTCACTTCTAGAATTTCTAATATTACATATATTTGTGATGCACACCAAGAGATAGGAATGAAAACAGCATTCTGAAAAGATTTTATGGGAAAAAATCCAAAACACATTGCTAGGTGAGGTAATATACAGTGAATTAAGGTATATCATGTTAGTTACATATGATATATTAGTTACCCTTTTTAAATTAAAGATGAACTCTAGTGTGCTTATAGGAGGCAATCTACATGGTACTCGATTATGTTAAAAGAAACACCTACCAAAATGTAAAAGCAACTGTAGTATTTTCTTTTTATTTGCACATGCACTCACATATGCACACACATGCACACACACACAAGGTCTGCCCAAAATTAAGCAAGCAGAAGTAAAATAGTCTAAGTGAAATTTAGTTTCAGAAATCTAGATAAAATTAAAAATGGTGACTTGTATGGAGAAGTTATGGGAATCAGGTGTTAGCAAGAGAGGTAATTCAATATATACACATAGATAAATAGTTTTATTTAGACTATAGTGGGAATTCTCCACCTGGCTATCTGCAGGTTACTTGTTAATAATTATTTTAATCAAGGTGATATGTACATAACTTTAAAATATAGCACTACTGCTAGACATTTGAACTAAGTTTTACCAAGTTTCTGAAAACTCCTCCCTGTTCTCTATAGGCAACCCTTATAGTAATATTAGCTATAATTTTCAGTAGTTTTCTCAATGAAATAGTTTAACAAAACTAGTGTTTTAGGAACATAGAACAGATATATTTCTACTTCTCACATAAAACACATTTCAACCTTTACACTCTAAGATAAGCTGTATTAATTAAGTAGCTCTAAATAGAACTTTTGTCCTTTAACAGTTTTGAATCTCAAATCTCAAAGAGTTTTGAATCTGAAACCTTTTATGACAAGAATAGATCATTTAAGGTCATGTAGTTTTCATTTAACATTTTAAGAATTTGACTTAATATACTAATTCATGAGTATGGAAAAAGCAGATGATACGATGACATAAAGACAAAAATTACCTCTTCCAACACTTATAGGTGGTACAAATGAGGAGTGAGTGAGAGGTAAATGAATCAAATAGAGAGGCATATGTGACATTGTTTTTACACCTCTGAGTCAAAATCCCAAATTGGAGGTTAGAGAGAAAGGCAAGAGCAGGAGTTTATTTTATTTTTTCGTGAAAGAACTAGGGTGTAGGCTGAGGTGCAGAGATGTGGGGGTGGTGCGAGGATTTACCAGAGACAGATTGGGGACCAGAGCAGGCAAATCTATTGAAATACACTGCTGAGGGGCTGGTGGGGGAGACAGGAGAGGTCTGCTGTGCCATATGTGGGTTAGCTCCCTGGCCTGGCCAGGGATAGAACTTAGGCAATAGAAGTGATAGTGCTGAGACTTAATCCATAGACTACCAAGGAGGTCCAAGAACAGTTTAGATAACTCTGGGGGAAAGGACTATTGCTTTGTTTTCCTTTAATAATTCTTTTTTTTTAAAGATTTATTTATTTATGCATATAAGAGCTGGGGGACAGGCCAGAGGTGTGGGGGTGAGAGGATTCACCAGAGACAGTGGGGAACAGAACGGGCAGATTGATTGAAATACACTGAGGGGAGCAGCGGGCGAGAGGGAGAGGTCTGCTCTGCCATGTGGGTTGCTCCCTGGCTGGGGATCGAACTCGTGCTGCAGTGGCTGTGGACAGCTCCATAGGCTGTGTCTAAACCTCTTGCACCACCAGGGAGGCCCCTCCTTTAATAATTCTAAAGGAGTCTCCCTATTAAATAATAGACCCTCTCATCAACACTTGGTGTTTATCATTATAAAACTGTTACCCAGTTAGACATGAGCTAAATTTCCTAGTGCTTGCTTGAATTTCACTGAGGCAAACAAGGAGTAAAATGTCATTATCCTTGCTAAATGGGAGGACTTGGAATTTTTCAGATGTGAGCTCATGAATGGCATTGCAGCAGGAATATGGTGACCTGATTTCAAGGGCTGTTGGAAAGAACACTCAGACTGGGGAGGGATAGGATCCCGGACCACAGGCTGCATCTCTGAGATCGCTGAGGTAAGACCAACAGGGAAACCAGCATCATATAAACATCCCTTTGAGCTGAGGCACTGAGATGTGAGGAGGAACAGAGCAGGGAATAACAGAGCAGTCTTAAGTTCCCCCTCAGTTTGATTAAACTTCAGATAGGTTTCTTCCTGACAGCACTTTTCTCAGAGCATTTCCTTTGGAAAATTGATAATTATAAGTTCTTTTTCGATGCTTTTGAAATGAAAATCGTCTTCCAGTCTTTGGACAGAGTTATAACCCAGATATGCATTTCTTGAAGACATATAATCTATCTGTTTGAAATGTAATACTCAAGAAAAATCGCTGCCCCCCCCCCACTATTTTGCAGGCCCTATGGGAAGCTGATCCTAAGCTCTTAAATGCCAGTTAGCTAACGGAGATGGTTTAATCACATTGCCCAGGCTTCTCATATTATCTTTCTGTACCTTCCCAATGGGCCACCCACAGAGTTTAGAAACTGTCTTGCCTCTCTTTCAATGGAATTGAGTCCTCCTTTCATATTAATTCATGTTCTTGCTCTATCATATCCTCCCATCTCCATGACTATATCTCCCCTATTACAATCTCTCTCCATGTTGCAATGGTTCTCCCTCCTGATACAATAGTCTTGGATAAAGTCTTCCTTGCCTATTTAACTCCAGTCAGTGCAATTTTTTCTTTCACGGTTTCAATTGCAAACTTCAGCACAGGATTCTCAAAGGGTGAATAGCCTGTCCTCAGACACAAGAAACACTAAACAGAGGACACGGTCTTTGTGCATATGAAACTGGAACTCTGTGGCCCTAGTCTCTGTTCATTCACCCACCTCTTCCATTCATCAAAACACAAGTTACAAGAGTGTGAGAAAATCTGAAAAAGTGGGTCTCTGCAAAGAATTTTAGTGAGCAAAGTAATTCTGGCATTATCATTTAATGCAAAATGCAACATTACGCCTAAAAGAGGAAAATACTGTTTTTAGAAACACATTTAATGATTGGATTCCATGGTTAACATTCTATGGAGAAATTGCTTCAAAAATTTAAAATGATGGAAATTTTTATTGATTAAATAAAAGGGGGTGTTGCCTTTATACACCTCAGAGAATACTTACAATTATGATTTCCTCATTATGGAAAATTTTAATAGAGTTGTAATGAAGTTAATAGATCAGGATATTGCTGTTCTTTTATTATTTGCAAGTTTACTAGATATTTTATAAGCTTAATGTTAAAGAATTCTCAATAAGTCTAACGTCATAGAATTCAATTTAGGAAATGTTACACAGGGTCTTTTTTCTTTTAATACATAATTTTGTTTCTTTTTTCTCTTAGTTATCAAATGGTAGTGCTTTTTGGCATAGGAAGACATATTAAAAAATAGATGGTAATACTAGGTTTACTTTTTCTTGAAAGATGCAGGGCGTATTCAGTTTTGCTGGACTTCACGGGTGCGTGGGCAGGATGAGGTAGGCAAAGCGCTGGAAATGCTTGAGGCTCAAGAAGCATATGAATCGGTATACATTTGGTGCTTAGTGGTGGTTGTGGTAAGTAACAGCACCTGAAGGGGGAAGCTCCTATTCCTCTAAAACACAAATACAGATGTAAAACCAATGTTAACGCATAAACAAACAAATAGCACTGACGATGAAGGCATGTAGGTTAAGTAAAATATCCCACTGCATTCATATCTTATGGGGCTTGAGGATGAGGGCTGGTGTGCTCAGATCCATTCCTAGCACAGCTTGCTGCTAGCACGCTCAGCAAAAGAGAGACATAATGATGGCACTTAGAGAACTTGGTAATGATGCTCACCCCAGCATGCAGAATAGCAGCCAGGACATAAGGGTGGAAATTGCTAAGTTGCTTTTTATTGCTACCTGTATATTCATAAACTCTGAGGTTAATTTTTTTAAGTTCCCACAAAAAGTTAACATGGTGAAAAGCTGTACAGAGACTTTTTTAAGAACCAGAAACTAATCAAAGGACTTCTTTTTCCATGATAAATCCCCATTGCAATTTATATAATATTCTTTCTATCTGTGAGATGGGTTTTCTCTTTATGTAGGGGGTAAAGTATAGTTATAATAATGTACATTATAGTAAGTTGAATTTTGTAATCATTTAGAAAAGGATTATCAAGCAACTGCTTTATATTATGGATATCAGCAACTAATGGGAAACAGATGTCTAGCTGGGCAAAAATGTGTAAATTCTTATTCCAGTGTTTATTTTGGCTTCTTTTTCAAAGGTAAGTGCTTTGCACTTGAATTGGAAAGAACTAAATAAGCAGGTAGTACTTGCTCAATGAATGTCCGGTGACCCACTGCCAAGAGGCTTAGAGGACTGTAAATCTCATTCACAGCACCGCACTTTGCCAGCCCTGACACTGTTCCAGTTATAGCCAATTCACAAGAATGGAGGAAATAAAATGTCACTAGCCAGTATTATGTTCAAAGCACTTAGGTAAGGTAGATGACAGTATTTTGATTTTAACAAATTAAGAAAATGAGAGTAAGAAGGGTAGAATAATGCAACATTATACAGTCAGAGAGAGAAGAAAAGGAGTATTGAAGGGCAAAATGAAGGAAGTTGGAAGAAAGAGATTGGAAATTTGTAGGAACAATAATGTATTCACATGAGAATAAACATACAGAAAATGATAGTTTCTCTGTAGAAAATAAAAAGATATTTCCCTTATTTCTGTTTACAATTACCCCAAGTTTTTTTATAAATACTCCCTCTGTTCTCCAGGATTTGTGTATTTTTGTTGTAAATAGCTTGAATTTTCACATCCAGAAATTTTATTTTAGGTTAGCAAGACTATTCTTAGCACAATATTGATTTAGTTAAAAATGGCAGGGGATACTGGCCTAAGTTCCTCCCAGTCCAGAAACTTAACTTCAGGATGAAAGTGTCAGGAAATATGAGACTAGCAAATTCAAATGTTGATTTGCTGATTGCATTGTCTAGGTCCTGACAGGGAAACAAAGTAAGTGAAAATAGCTTATACTGAGTTGTAAATAGTAGTTTTGCCATGCTCTGAATAACTCTAACTGGAAAACAAGTATGAATCATCAGATTAGCAGACACCTTCTGAAAATGCATGATTAGAAAGTAAGCACTCACTGTATCAGTACAAAATAGAATAGATATATTTTTAGATAACTATATAATCCTAGATTTCTTAAATCTAGAGCTATTAATTTCTTAAAGAACTGGCTGGATGTAGTCATTAGAATGGTTTTGTTGCTCATACACATGGCATGAAAATAATTTATTGATTCCACTCTTTTTATCACTTGTCAGTGGAATCTTCTATGATTACATAATTAGCTTAATTTTTCATGTCACTCTTTATTATTAAACTATAATGCACATTCTGTTACTAACAAATTGTAATTTACTGGGGCAAAGAGCTCAATTAGAATTAGGATTCCTTCCTGGATTCTGTCACCTGAACACCAGTGAGTTTTGAGAAGATAGGTGCTTCTTGTCTATTGTTCCCATTGGAATAAATATTAGGTATTAAATACATGTATCAATTTTAGAAGCATTCTGTATTGTTTATGGACAAGAACAACAGTTCTCAATTTTTTTTTGTGAGAACCCTTTATGATTTTAAAAATTATTCATGGCCTAAGAGTTCTTTTTATGTTTTATCTACTGTCACTTGCTGTAATCAAAATTAAAACTGAGGAACTAAAAAACTTTTTGTTTAAAACTTTAAAACTTTTTTATTTTAATTACATGATATGATTATTACATGTGACATAAATAACAGTTTTTTAAATGTGTTCTCAAAATAAGGCTAGTAAACAGTGGCATTGTTTGATATTTCTTCGATTTTCTTTCTCTTTTCCACATTCAGTCTATTGTGAACATACCATCTAGTTTTTTGGAAAATTAGTTTGTAACAGTTTTAAAAACAATGACAGAAAAATACAAAACATTGTCATTAAAATTAAGAAAAGTAGATCTAAACCTAATTTACCCCTTGAAAAGGGTTCAGATCAAGTGGGAGAACCACTGCTGTATCATCTAACAGAACTTGAAAATTAGAAGATTTAGAAAATGCTACAATCTTTGTCTCTACTACTGAAAAGGAAGTGCTAAAATGAAGAAAACAGCAACAAAAAATAAAAAGCAATAAATCACATTCATTATTAACTTATTGCACATAATGGAAAACTCTCTAGATTAAACCCCGAGTATCTTCATGAGCAGAGACCTAAATATCTCTTTATGAGAAAAGGTCCAAGAAGATGTCCTACAAAGCGTAGTTTTGTAACATAGTTACAAAGCTTAAAAGTTGAGAATCACTCTAAGAGAAGAAAAAAGAAGACAAGGGATTAACAGGGTGCTCCTGTTTGCTGAGATCTGAATAGGTAGTCATGAGTTATTAGTAAAATGAATTATTTAGAAAGATTCTCCAGAAATTTCTAAAATGCTATTTTTAAATATACTTTTTTTTTTAACTTTTTTTTTTTTAAGAGGCATTTTTTTTTTTTATTATTATTTGTTTGTTTTTGTTTATACATGCACTGGGTACAGTCAGAGCACGGGAGGGTGAGAGAATTCACCAGAGCCAGAGCAGGGAGCAGAGCAGGTAGACAGACCAAAGACACTGCTGAGGGGAGCAGCGGGCGGCAGGAGAGGTCTGTGCGCCATGTGGGACCCTCCTCTGGTGGCCGGGGAGCAGCTGGGGATCGAACCTGCGCTGCAGAGGCCGCGGGCAGCTCGCAACCCAGCGCTCTACCGCTGTGCACCGGGGAGGCCCCCTCCATATACTTTTGAAAGCATGCAGACTGATAATCACATTTACAATAACACCAGCCCTTTAAAAATAAAAACTGGATTGTCATGCCAACTGGCATGATTTTCTCAGGAAAAAAATTCAGAGAAATGAAGAAATTTACCTTTTACATGTCATTATTAGCCAAAATAATTTGTTTGCTCTTTTTTTTTTGCCCATCTGTTCCAACTGGATGCACAATTATTCATTATTCTAGAATAGGGTTTTTGTTTAATACCAGAAAGATTTGGCCTTTACTGATTGTCATTAGCATTCAGGAGGAGATTTTATCTAATTCTATATTTATCAGCAAAACAAAGAATGGGATTTCTTCAGATTGAAAAATGTCTATGATTGTTTCTCAAAGAGCAGAGTCAATATAAGCCTTAAAATACAGATAACAATATTATTTACAAATAATCAAATATCCGTATTATTATAACTTAAAAAATTTGGTGCTTAAAATATACTGAGAATAACTTCACTAGTTATTTGAGGGCGCTTATTAAAGACCCTGCCGCAGTTATCATTCATTAATTCTAGGAAAGTTAATTATCAGTAAGAATAAGCACTTCTGGAGCACCTACTCTGTGTGGGTACATTGATCTAGGAACTAATTTAATTATAACAGGTATATACCTGTTCTGAAACCAGTACTGTGTGATCCTTACAGGTTAAATGGTGCTTTATTTTTAATAATTTTGGGAGTCATTTGGCTCTGGCAGAGAAAAGAATCAAGGCCCTCTTATCTGTGATGAAATAGAACCCTAGGTACCTTCATTTTAAAAGAATGGTTGAGGAAATTTTACAGAGCACTTGCTTCAAAATTAAGCTTGGAGGATGGGTAAAGTTGAATCAGGAAATTGTCATGGTGTAGAAGCTGGATGGGCTCTGGGTGTGACTGTAGTGATATAGGCAGAAGAAATGGTATAGCGTTAAAGCACCGTGGAGAAAATGTTGCATGCCAATGAGAAAGTGTATAAAAGAGGTGTTGAAGAATATAGAAGCATTAAAATGCATATGTTGCTGTACAGTGTGAAGTTCCTTTCCTATTTCTATATATAGGGTTTCTATGTATAGAAATGTTTAAATGGTCGTTCTGAAGAGTTTAAATTGAACTTAACCAAAGAAGAGTTCTGTTCAGGCATTAGCATGCAGAAAGTAGTGTTTTA